>NC_088315.1:5738788-6376154 GCF_910592395.1 Lineus longissimus
GCCTTTAAAAACATTACATCAATATCTCTTTCAGACTTCGAAACATTCGCTACTGCTTCAACACGCTAGTTGCTGTGACCCTTTGGAGGGTTTTGGTTGCAAGGTCACAACTTGCTGGAAATTTGTGGTATTTGATCCTCGGACTGGTCTTCAAGTTTGTGCGCTTCTTGAAAATCAGCAGCACACTAGCTGTGCAGAAATCAACTGATGCACTGAGGCGCTGAGTTGACCAACCAGATGGCAGCATAATCAGGCAAAAATTATTATGAAGTGTTTGATGGCCAGTTGGGCGGTACCATCAAGTGTCATTACAAAGTAGCAACTATTAAGTATAGATTATAGGTAATCTGTACTTGCCACTCTGAATGATGTATGTAAAGCATGATCGAGGTCATATTTACAATGTAGGCTTAGTTCTTCTGGAGTATTATGTTAATTTCTAGCAGTTTGTTAATTCATTTAACACCAGCTCTCAATTACTTTAAACCACCAAATTTTCGTGATAACCAAAGATTTCTGACAAGAAAAGATTATCACCATTTTCATTTTGGCGGATTACAAAATTTCCTGCATATATGTACTGATGGTGGTGGTGTTGCCATTGTGGCTAATCGGAAAATTTGCAAAAGCTCTGATTCTAGGAGGCGGTGATAATATATCTTTCTTAAGATGACTAGTCCGACAACTTCATATCAGGAGATAGGAGGCAGTTCCTTTGTGGTAAAATTATCAGCCTTAGCTTTTGAAATCTGGCTGTTGGTTTATGCCTGTATTTGAATTTGCATCTAAAATTAAGTTCTTATTTATTTGAGGATTTTCAAAGACTGTAAACATGGTAAACTACCAAATTTGTGCAGGCATTTTTATTTTCACTCAATGCAATATTAAAAAGGTGCAGAGATTTGGGTGATAACAGTAACATGCCAACAAATTATGAAAAACGGCTGCATAACTCAAAAAACAATGGGGGTGAAAACGTGACAGTTTTGTTTTTGTATATATTTTCATTTACTAAAATATAGTGAGTCTTGGTGCTTGATATAGCAAGATGAAATTTTCTTTACTGAATAAGCTGGGCCAACATATTTACCCTCCCAGGTACTTTAATTTTTCATATCGCTACTTATGAAATATTTAGAAAAGAGGCAAGGAAACTAAATATAGTAGGTAAATATTATGTAACTCCTCCAATCTGGTTTTGGTTTATATGGAAACTGCATTGTTAACTCATGATTTCAGCCATGCAATGGTAAGGTAGAAAGAGAAACTCGTGTTTAACCTCAGACTATTTCAAGCATCTCGGAACAAATATGTCTTTGTTTTGTTTTATAGCATATATTTACCATAATTGAGAATTAGGTCAAAAGGTGGAAATGCCCACTACAAACTGTAAAATGTGGAGTTGCAGCCTTTTACGCTGTTACCATTGCATGGTTGACCTTGGTTGGAAAGATTTGCAAAAAATGGTAATGTGCTCGACTTTCAAATGTGCTCTTGATTCTATTATAAATTTCATCTGTCATTTGCCTTCATTTTATAAGTTATATGGTATGTATTTCAATCTCCACAACTGGTTATCCATCCTCTTGGTGTCTTGTCCAACCCAAAAGCAGAGGATGTTTACGAGAGTTTTTCTCTTATTGATACTTATTTATGAAAATAATGAGCTGAGTATATATACCAATAGGCCTACTGTGAGAGAGTTATCAAACTGAGTACAGTGTCAATTGGAATGCTTTGTCTCAATTTAGGTGTAAGGACTAAGGAGGACTTCTCCAGCTGATCTTTGATTCATTTTATTCTTGATGTTGTGTCAGCTATGTGGATTAATTCCCTAATTAGTGCTAATTAGTGCTAATTAGCCCCCCCCCCCCCCAAATTGTAAGTGACCAAATACAATGCTACAAATAGAACAAAAAGAAAATTTCAGCATAATATATTTTCAATTAAAAAAGAGAATTTGATAGAACTTACCGATGACGTTTCTTCTTTTCCTTTTCGTGAGATGCTGATGGAGACCTCCGTAATCTCGCCAAGGAAGGAAATGGATTCAGTCAGGATTCGAGGCATCAGTATGCTGTTGATTTCTAGCTCCCCCTTTACAATGTCTTAAACACATAAAAACTCCTATGACCCATACACGTGTAAGTCATGTAGTTTTAAATTTTGATACAAGAGGGACCCCTTGAATTGAAATGGGTAACCCCCTTTAGACATGGGAGTCAGTTGGGCAGAGCACTTGGATGCCTCTATCGCCTGGTGTGTGTGAGACTGGGGCCAGCACAGACCGGTGTGTCCAGCTAGGGAGAGCAATATATACCGGTATTGACTATGGGTGGATCGTCAGCGCACGTTGCATGAGGATGGGCGTTACGTTGGTCTTCAAGGCATGTCATTAGTCAGATATAAAGATATAGGCCTAACGGCAAGGAAGTTCTGAACAGTGCCTATCCGCCGATCTAGCCTACATTCGCGCGTACACACGGCACACGTCGCCTGAGCTGAACTCATCATCTCTGGATATGCCACTATCACCTTTACAGCATCACAGCAGCAGACGTTCAGCACTTGGCAGAGGGTGATCAAGAATTTTTTACCATTTTAATATATATCTACACATACCTGAAGGTATCACCTTTTCTTTCGAGGCGTTGCAATCCCCAGGTTCGGGTTGGCCTCATCGGATCCGGGCCCGCGGAAGAAATAGAGGAAATATGTCGTCTGCTGCAATAATGAAGCACGCGGCATGCGCAGTTGGCTACTGCGCATCTATATGGCGCCGCTGTCATTCTGACTGACCAATAGGATTTACAGCTGAATAATGGACTATCGCCTGGCGGCTACTTTGACGATGTCGGGCGCCGGGCGCGGGGAGGCCGGGGGGGAGAAAATCTTTTGATGAAACCAGACACCTTTTTGAAACCAGTGATTTATTTATTCGTACAACTTGTCTTCAGGTTGTAATTTTATGTTGAGCGTGCCCGTACAAGCACAACATTTCATTATCTCCCTGCAAGCGAAGCGCCTAGCCGTTCGCTCACGGTTGAGTCCTTTCAGTTGCGTTTTGCCGTCCAAAACTCAAAGTGAAGTGAAAAAGAATTCAGCAAAATGAAAGATGATATGCTATTTCAGAAATTGAGCACATATTTTCACCATTAACCAGTCCTACTTCCGATGATGATGGATTTTGACAGCACTTCATTCTACTAATTAACACGTGCGCGTCTCAATTTTCCCGCCACGACATACTCCGCTCATCGGTCAAGGCGCTAGTATCAAGGCGCATGCGTGGAACTTCGCCGGATTTCCGTCAGTCGCAAAATGTCCATGACGTTGGACTGCGCAAAAAAGCATCAAAAAGGGCATTTTACTGTGATACCAAAGCCAACTAGAACACTTAGTTTGATGCCATGATCAGGAATGGATCATAGAACACGAAAACGTGTAAAAGAAGCGAAGAAGAAAGCTAGACCTGGTACGAATTTTACAATACTCCACAATTATTGTCCCGGCTGTACATTTTGTAGTGCATCACTCAGTCAGTGCATCCTTGACTATATGATAAGACATATGCCGACTTTTCATGCGGAGACTAATAAGATATAAGTAATGATGTCTGATGATCATTAGATAGCCCTGGCCTACCAATCTGAAGTTCTCATACCAATTGCCTTCTCCTGATTGACATCGCAACAGTTCTACTATACTAGATTATAGTAGATTAGATAAGAATAATTTTCACACTGTAAAGTAAACACAAAATTAATTTGTTTCAGAATTAAGTGAGAAACATGGTTGGTACAGGTTGGACTTGGCCAATACGTTCGATACATCATTATCAGCAGTTAAAGATTTAGACAATGTGCCAAGAATTGATGCCCTGAAGGTGTCGCATTCAGAATTCGTAGATAAATGGGAGAAAGTCTACAGGCCATGTGTGATTACCAATGATCAATTGGAATGGAGAGCCACATCAAAATGGACATTGGAGGTGAGATTTAAGAGAACTGAAATGTATACCCAGGAAATTTATTGGAGAATCGCTGCCTTTGGCTGGGATTCTAGGTGGTGCGCTGTGTTGGTACATAGTATCTCTAGTACATTGTAAGTCATCGCATTTTGGGTTTATTTATGTTAATAGACATGGAAAGCTTTATTGTCCTTGGCCCTTCCTACTTTTGTTGATCACCTTTCTGTGTCTGATGCTTCAAAACAATTTGCATGATGAATCAGACATGAGGTCTTTCTGTTTCAGAAACTGACGAAGAAATATCGTAATCAACGATTCAAGTGTGGTGAAGATGATGATGGGTATTCAGTGAAGATGAAAATGAAGTATTTTGTAGAATATATGAAATGTAACAAGGATGATAGTCCACTTTATATATTTGATAGCAGTTATGGAGAAGTAAGTACATGCATTTGGAAATCAGGTTTGGCCATAGCCCCAAGAAATACAACTCAGATTTTGACATCCCTCTGTGCGAACAAGCAGTGAGCTATTATGAATATGAGTCATCATTGCATCAAAAATTGGCGGATAATATAATCTGATTCACTCGGAAGTGAAAATGTTGATGTAGAAAATATACAGTTCTCTTTTTGGGTGGGAGGGGATCCTCTGTACTCCTGTGAAATCCAAGGAACAATGGTGTTCCTATCGACCTAAAGATCAGAATGATAGCACTTCGTTACACCCTGTAAGTCCTGACTAGATTTTATCATTGATGTTCGCTTGTTTCAGCACCCAAAGAGGCAACGTCTCCTTGATGACTATGATGTCCCGAAATACTTCAAGGAGGACTTATTCAAGTATGCTGGCGAAGAGCGTCGCCCTCCGTACAGGTATGGAGACGTTTACTTCAGTCCCAGGTTTGTTTATCTAACAATATTACTCCCAAGTGTTCTCCACACATAGAAGGGTGTCATCAAGAAAAAAATGAAAATGTAGTGAGAATAAATTCAGGGAGAATGCGTACATACTTGGCGTATGACCACTTGGGGTTAGTAAACCATTACTGAGGCATAGCTTTCCCACAGAAAACATGTAGAAAAAATACAAATCCTCATATTTACAGTAGCATGGTCATGCCTTTCCCTTGTTTCAGGTGGTTTGTGATGGGACCAGCCCGGTCAGGGACTGGAATACATATCGATCCTCTTGGGACAAGTGCTTGGAATGCCCTGGTACTGGGCCATAAAAGGTAAGTATCCATGTCTTCAGTGGATCATTTACTGAGAAATATGCTAAATGGTTGAGAGGTCTACTCTTCTTCTGGACATCCAGCTAACTTCATTGATAAACGATGATCTGTCAGATGTTCCTGGTAACTGAGTCAACATTCTTACAATGTGATTTTCATTCTGAAATATTTTCAGATGGTGCTTATTTCCAACGGAAACTCCGAAGGCAATGCTGAAACTTAAACCTGGCGAGGGTTGGAAACACAGAGACGAGGCGGTCACTTGGTTCAAATATGTCTACCCACGTACAAAGCAACCTGATTGGCCAAAGGAATATGCCCCGCTTGAAATCCTTCAGGGTCCAGGAGAGACGGTATTCGTTCCTGGTGGCTGGTGGCATGTGGTTGTGAACTTAGATGACACTATTGCTGTGACTCAGAACTTCTGTAGTACAGTTAACTTTCCCATTGTTTGGCACAAGGCAGTTCGCGGGAGGCCAAAGTTGTCTCAGAAGTGGTACACTGCGTTGAAGGTGAGTTGTTCAGTCTTGAGAAAGTTGATGAGCAACACAACTGAAGTTTTTTAAAAAATCTAACTAAAATGGTTTGGGCCAAAACTTAAAAGAACTTGTCTTATATTCTGTCGCTTTTAACGATTGTTGTAAATGTTTCAGAAACATCGGCCTGATTTGGTGGTGATTGCCAATCAGGTGGACTTCAGCAAGCCATCGGGATTGAACTCGGACAGCTCAAGTTCAGGGAGCTCTAGTTCCAGTTCCAGTGATACAGATGGAGAGGAAGAGGTTAACCAAGGAAGAAGGAAAAGGTAATACTCAGTAGAAAAATCTTGGTCCAGGAACTGAAATCGGAATTATTGATGTGATATTACAACATAACATAAAGAATTTGTAAAGCACATTTTTCAACAGAATTAACATGGTCAACCGCCTTTATTTATGTTTCACATTTCTCTTTTTCCAAGGTTGCGAACTTCGTCACGTTCCCCGTCGCACAATGGTCAAAACATAAATACCGACGATCACACGGACACATCATCAAGTTCTCCGTATAGCGATGACCACCAAAGATCTGAGCCCTCTTATGAAAACACCACCCAACAGAACGGCCATCCAGCTGCCAGCAACCATGATAGGTGACACCACAAATGTGATTCAGTGACTGCCATAAAAGTTTATGAGAGGTTTATATGATAGAGATAATTAAACTTTTATTCATACACCACAAAATTTCTGAAGAAAAATGTCTCCTTGTGAGAATCCCAGACGGAAATGTTATTTCCGCGTATGGTTCTTGTAATACTGTATTGTGGTTCATGGCAATACATCTTGTTTCTGTATTGTGGTTCATACTGCATACATGTCCTTGTGACACCTGTATCACTCTGTAACGCTATCAGACCTGTAAGCACTAACATATTCATATGTATCATGAGATGTTTGTCAGGAATGCACCTGTAGATTGCTTGTATTATTTCATCTGTTACAATATTGTGAAATTCATCATGTAGAAACAAAGTTCAGAATTACACCGACAAATTAAACTGATTGATAATTTTAAATAGATTGTCAACATTATTTTACTAATGATGCATAACATGAATTCTATTGTTTATTTGCTTCTGTGCTTACACTAAATATATTAAATCCTTTGTGTTTCTCAAGTTATTACATTTTTGTGCTTTTTGCTTCTGCATTGCCTCATACATTTACATTTATTGGTTTTTTTTCAAATTGAGTGTATGCTGCATACATGTACTTATCTAAAATGTTGCGATCGACATGTATTTGTGCTGCAAAGACAAAGTTGTGTAGTGAAAAGAACATGCAGGTGAAATGTGCCACATCGCACCATTCTAATGTCATTGTTTCTCAATGGGTCCTTGTGTTCTGCTTCAGTTGATGGATGTATATTTGAAGAAAACTTACTTACTGTTACTGTGCTTCATGATACAATTATAAATGAGAAAGGGTGGAATTATATCTACAGGGTGTCACGAAACTCTCTTATATGATAAAAGTCATTTGAATCTGAAAGAGAAATCTTAAACTTATGATATTTGTCCTGTACAAATATCAGTACTGCTTGCAATACTTGCGAAACATGCTGTAGATATATTTCAAATAGAGTGTTTGCTGTAATGATCCATATTGGAACCACTGAAAAGCAACAGGATATCTTTTAAGAATATATCAAATTTTTTGATGTAGTAGTTCTTGTTGTTTTTTGTTCATATTGTATGTTGCGTGGACCTTAGGAAACTGCCCTACCATCTCCCTGTCACCTTCAGATTCTGTCTTCCCAGTCTCTGCTGAGCTCTGCCTCGGTAATGGTCTTGGCGAGAAATTTTGGTGGTCGAAGACATTAGGCATTACACGAGTCATCTACATCTACATCTATTGGTCCATTGAGAGATCAGTTTCATGCATATGAAAAAAACCTGGATTCCTAAGGCGGAAATCAAGATTGGTCTCATGCATATCAAAAACTTTGGTTCACAAGAGGCGATCAAGACTAGACTATCTCCAACATGGGTGTTTTTGTAGAGGAAACCCGGCTGGCTGCTTGATATCAAGATGTCTGCACTCGGACAATGAATTGACATATCATCGGTCAGCTGTACAGCAAGTGGCCACAAGCCTCAATTGAACTCTATCCTCGGCCACATCCTCAATTTGTTGTGGGACTGATGGAATGTATGACAGGTAGGACGTTTGCTGGCGGCCTGGGCATGTCCAGCCTACAGTTGCCCTCGTCCTGTCACTTGGACGATCAGGATGACGAAATGGGCTGCATAGGGGTCTACTCCTGCCATGCATTGGCTGGTACAGGTGATGGAAACGCCAGAAGAGTATGAGGGAGGTTACCAGGACGTGTTGTCCTTGATTTTGAGTCCCAACGACGACATTGTGCGTTGACGATGGATCCAAGAAGACTCCCTAGAGAGTCTTTGGTTTTTAGCGATTGTGCCACCTGGAGCGATGTGCATGAATTCTAGGACATGGATTGAAATGTCCTGGAGGCCATGGTGATCTGGGAGGTTGAAGTGATGTCCTATGACATCTGTGGCAATGTTTTTGGTGACACTGTAAAAGTGATTTTGGAAACGTTCTAATGAAGACCGTTTCGTCTCGCCAACGTATCGAATGTGACATTGACGGCATTCGATGCAATAAATCACGTTGTTGCTTTTACAGTGCATGTTTCTCGAAATCCTCCAAATTTGAACAAATTCTGCGAATTCTTAGGAACTGTCCATAGGGAATGCCATTTTTGCATGACTTAACGTGGGCTGATGAGTACAACAGGTAGTTGTGGGCATCAGTAGGTTTAGTGTACAGATCTGTGTAAATCTGTCCGTCAGTAGTAACGTTGACCTGGGTGTCAAGGAACGTGACGTTTAACTCTGAAATTTCGGCAGTGAATTTGATGGTTAGGTGTACCGAATAGTGAAGCAACAAATTGTTCAACCTCCTCTCTGGTTTGTGGGAAGAGGGCGAAGATGTCGTCAATGAATCTGCCCCAGAATATTGGTTTCGTTTGGTGGGTGCGAAACATGATGCTCTTCAAAGTCTGCCATGAAGAGATTGGCAAATGAGGGTGCCACTTTGGTCCCCATGACTGTGCCTTAGACTTGTATGTAGTTCTGATTGTTGAACTGAAAGTTATTTTGAGAGAGTACCAAGTCCAATAGTCTGATGATGGACTGGTTTGAGGGGCCTATTTGGGTACCCCTATTTCTCAGGAGGCGTGCCACAGCTCTTTTACCTTCCCATATGGGTATGTTGGTGTAGAGGGATGTGACATCCAAGGTAACCAGCAGAGTGCCCGGTGGGATTTGTCCCAGGGCTGTCATAGATTGTAGGAAATGTGTTGTATCCTTAATGTACGAACGTGCGTTCTTAACCAATGGTTGTAGGAAAAAAGTCTGCTAATTGAGAGATGCGTTCTGTAGGCAGTCGTTCGCAGACATGATAGGTCTACCTGGTGGTGGTAGTGTCCCTTGTGGATTTTTGGCAGAAGGTAGAACTCCGGGTGTTTGGGTTCCGTTGGGGCGAGGTAATCATGCATTTTTTGTGTGATTTCACCCGTAAGCAGCATGTCCCTTAGGAAGGATGTGACATTGTCCGCATGTGTTTGGGCCATGTTGATGAGGGTCGGGCGGTAGTGTGTCCGATTTGACAGTTGGCGTTCCGCTTCCTTTATGTAATTACGTTTATTCGTGATTACTACGGCAGATCCTTTGTCTGCGGGTTTTATAACGATCTGATGCATGTTCTTGAGTTGGAACAGTGCTTCTCTTTCTGCCCTTGTAAGGTTGTGCGAGGCAGGTGAGTATAAAGGGATGCGATCGAAGTGGTATTCATTAGTCTTGATGAGCGCCTCTAAATCTGGTGGACCAGGGGGGGTTCCATTTAGAGGGCAATTTGAATTTGCATTCCAGATAGTTGGGCCTGGTGGGGGTTGGGTCTGAGTCAGGGTCACTTTCGTGAAAAAAGCCCTGCGTCTGAGACTGACATGAATTTATCCAAGTCTTTGAAAAGTTCTCCAAAATCGGGTTCGCCTGGTGTAGGGCAAAAGTTCAGACCTTAGCTCAGAAGTGCGGTCTGGGCTTCCGGTGTGGGGATCTGGAGTTTTTGCGTTGTCTCGATTTGCATTGCGAGTTGTCCGCTGGTGGTTGGGTGGGTCGCTGAGGGTCGGACCTTGTGTTGGTGTGATATGTCTGCATGGTTCGACCGTTGCTGAAAAATCTGTTGTGGTATTTGATGATTGGCCAGGCAGGATGCAATTTGCTCTGGCTGCAGGCGTTGACGTCTAGAGTCCCTTTGCTGGAGGCCCTGTCTGACCTCTGCTCGGTCGGAGGTAATTAAGGAATTTAGTAGCGTGCAGGCTAAATCATAGCCGTCTGTGTCGTCCCCATAGATGGTCCTTATGATGCGGACCAAGGCGTCACCTGTGGATGCATCCAGGGCTGCTCGTTCTGTGAGTTCGTCTGCGTGTAGACGTAGAAGGCCGACGGCCGAAGATATTCTGGCATTGGTGCTCCTGTTTGAGACAGGGACAAGGTATGAACAAAGCTGAACGGCTATTGCGCGCCTGTCTCCAGAGGGGGCGGACATCTTCTCTGATGGGGTATTGTGTCTCTACCCTGGTGGTGCTGGAAGCCGTAAGATCAGTGCGGGATCGTTTCCTTCTGGGTGCGAGGTCCGAGCCGTCCTTGTCTTCTTCTTACGCTGGAGGGGTGTCTGACGGCGAAGTGATTAGGACGACTGGGTTTGCGGTGGAGGTACTCGCGATTGGTGCTGTCAGGTTGGTGTAACTTGACCTGGGAGTGCGAAAATCACTTTCTGTATCGTGCATATCCCTGTGGATTTCAATGGGTTGAAACTCAGAGGAGTGTCGTCTGAGGGGGTGCAATCGGCGTGCACGCACGGGTTTGCCCCTCTTTGTCCACATTGGGAGGATGTGACAAAACTGTGTCGTCCACATTGGGAGGATGTGACAAAACTGTGTCGTCCTGGGTGGCAGTTATTTCATCTGTCGGTTGAAGGACGGCCTCAGCAGAGGTTGTGGTATCCTCTCGATCCATTGAGATGTCCCGTAGGGTACTCTCTAAAAGCACTTTTCAGAAAAATCGAAATTGAAATGGGTTTTGCGTGTAGTGGCTACTGGTATCCACCCAGATTCTGTTTTAAGGCAGGTGGGACACAGCGACTCAATGCCTGTCCAGCTGACATTCATGGAAAAAACTAGACCATCTTTATACATCTACTAAACTGGGACAGTAGATTTCGTGGCGATAGGGAGAGACACATCCTAAAATTCCGGATTTCACAAGTGCACATAATACAAATTCCGGGAGGACCAGAATTTCTGTAACACCAGTTTTGATACACTCAAACAAAGATGGAAATGATAGCAAAGAATTACTTTGGTATAAATATTTATTTTGACATTCTGAACCCATACATCATGACATGTACATAACATCAAACTTTGACAGGGCAGTAAGCAAAAGGTATCTCCCATTCATGCGACTATGAAGGACATTCAAGTCCATCAGATAATCCAGTCACACCCAGTGCATGACCTTTTGCATTCCTTGGTATAAGGAATCAATGATTTACAAGTCACTTCCACCAGCCAGAGCTGGGAATACATGTATGATTATCTGAAAGACACACATGAAGCAGCAATAAGACAACTCAGTGTTCAATTCTGTCATGCATCAACATGTACGTGTACATCCAGTGCCATCCCCCTGTCAAAAACCTATTGCTTTTAAGTATACTTTCGAGTGTACATTGTATAGTACATTGTATGCAGCTGCACTTACGACAAATACATTGCTTTCTTAATCATGTCAGTGCCTTCCTCATGCTCTTCATTCAAACCAATGCATGACATTAGAATGTCAGACTTTGAAAGATGCCATTTTTCTGGAAGGAACCTACGGAAAGTCCACAGATTTAGTTAGCTGCTCATGACACTTATGAATCATGCATTCTGACAAAATGTAAACTCATCGTTTGTGAGGTTGTGGCAGGAAATGTCTACTCGTTCAGTCTTTTCACATTAACTCCAACTGTTTAACAATTGTGGTCCTTTCCTTCAATGCTTTCATAGCCGATTCCTTCTCTTTCTTAGTTGGTGTCTTTTTCTTACTCTTCGATGCGCCAATTCTTCTAAATGCATCCATGACCTGAAAGAGGAGTAGAAGACAATGTAATGAACTCTTCCTACGAGTGGGAGGCTGAAGATGCTGACAATAAACACACTCAAAAACAATGCAATAAGTCGGTGATATCTTTTCCAAGTGCAGGACGAAGTTACTGTCAGAAAGCAGCAATTTGTCAAAGCCTTGTGATGTGTTTCGCATTGGAGTCACTGGGCCATACTAAAAATTGTAGAGACACGCTTTAGAGTGAATGCAGAATATTCATCACTCAAACTGCAGCCCACCTCTGCATCTGCTGCTGCCATTTTCTTCTTCATTTCTTGCCGTGCCATCTCCTCCTTTGCAAGTTTATGCAGACGTTTGGTCATCACGACATTGTGAGCGCTCAGTGACTTCAGTTCGGCCATTTTGCGTTTGAGTTCCATTAAGACCTCGTCATCTGGGTTGTCTTCATTTTTGTCCTCACATTCGAGAATACCTAAAATGATTTGAACACACGTATTAGGTCAAGATGTTTGCAGTGATTTACTTAAGACCAACCGCCCTAGGCACACTTTCAGTGAGAGGGATCATAGTGTGACAGCCTCCCCTGCCTTTAAGTTGATCATAAAATGGCACACCCAATACTTTACTCTTCTTAGAAAACATTATGATCTTAAACATAAAAGCCAACTCTACATGTAGTTATTGAAGCATAGCATGTAGACTAACAACTGGTCATTCAGACAACCTCAACATTTTCAGTGCTGACATTTTTCACCTACCCTGTTCTTCCAGTTCTTTTTTTATCCGCCGCTCAAGAGTAAATGTGTTGCCAATATTCAATTGTTTTGCCAAGGTTCTTGGGGACATGCTTGCATTGAATTCTTGAGGATCTGCATATAGAAGAAAATGATTTGAAAAACAAGCAATTTTCCAAATGAGTTATTGGCCCATCTTTCACTGAAGAAATTGACTGCCAGAGTGGCTCCTGAAATGGACAAGACTGATGCCATTCCAATTCAGGTTGGTACTTGGATCTCTGTTGGACAGCAAAGGCTACTTGAGGGTATTCTTCACATAAGCCCCAACTCCCAACATCAACAACCATTGCTCTCTTGGTGTGCAGATGGTGACATGTGTCAGTGCTGAAAGACAGACCCCAACATATTTTATAGTAGAATAGATTGTATTAGAATATTCCCACCTTTTCCAGTGACCTCGGTCATCGATGCATCATCCACAGGCGTCATGATGTTCTCTTCAATCAATGCGGAGACGAGTCGTTGTGTCAGTGGACCAAATGGAGAGTTGTCTTCCAGGGGTTCACTTGCGTCATATCTCCGCAGCAGGGTACTGGCATCGTGTCCGTTTGCAGTCCCTGCACTGCTGCGTTTTCTTTCAGTGATCTTAGAACCTGAATCACGAAGCGATGACAAGGTTAGACCAAAAATATCAATGATGTGGTAACAATCATACTAATAAAAAATGTCCAAGATATCTATTGGCTAAGAGATCAAAGGAATCCTAGGCCGTTAAGCCACCTGAGAAGGCAGGTTCTGAGAAAGCTTCAATTTCTGGCATCGTAAAAAAGAAACATGTACCTTCACACTGTTCCTCCATGAGATCCTCTTGCGCCCACTTCTGAGAGTAATGCTTCCCGAGGGGGGGAATTTTATAAAATTCAGAGTCATCTTCCCGAGATTTCAAAATGTCTTCTAGAACTTTCAAGTCATCGTTGGTAATATTTGCACAGTACGGTTCGATGAACTGCCAGAAGCGGTTTGGTGCATCGTTCTTGTTGAATCTCAGTGGAGCAGCCACTGCTGAATCTGGGGCCGGTGACTCTACAGCTGGTAACTCTTGCTTGATGATCTGAAAGCGGCAATTATTCCCAAAATGAAAGCACATTTGATATTTCTTTTTTCAATGCAAATACATTGTACAAGGCAATTGATATGAACATGACTGGGATGTTGTATCTCACATCTCACACCCAGGCCCCTCAATGGCACTTGGCAGGGCTGAATCACAGCGCAAAATTAATCTCAGCTGCAGAAAACATCGTGCTCTGATGAAGGTTGTTTCCTTTACAAACTTACTGTTGCATTCTTGCCTTTCGACTTCGTAGTCTCATGGGATTTTCCTCGACTACCACTAGGAGTGCTCTCTAACTTCATCTTTTTGTTTGGCTTGTCTTCTTGTTGGGCACCTTTTCCCCTCTTTTGCGGAATAGGTTCCTAAAACAAAAAATCAGTAATTGTCAGTATTTTGAACAGAGATTCAACTACATGTAAGTACAAGTATATTGTTGACGCTGCTAATTGCAATCTGTGATAGAAAACTTTTGGGATCTACTTACATGTACAACTTTGCCAATGGATTTCTTATCATGCTTTTCGCCCGGTTTCTTGTCTTGCCAGTTGCTCAGTACATGTATCTCAGTTTCCAATACCCGCATTCGTTTACCAACAGAAGCCAATAGTGTTTCTAGGTCAGTCTGTAGGCCGTCTGCCTCCTCAACATAAACACTATCTGTCCCATCTTTCCTCTCAATAACTGAAAGAACAATAATAACTTGCAATTTCATATAACATTAACAAGCACATTCTAATTATGTAGTTTTCTCTTGGGTCCAATAAGTGCCAAATAGTCTTCTTTGCATTCAGTCGTCAACAGACATTTAGTCACCCAAGCACACAGATATCTTGGGCCGCAGTGGTGCAGTCAAAGAGCATCAGCCTCATGATTGTGGTTGTGGATTGACGCTTAGTTGAGTCACTTCCTAAAATGGTTCCCCTATCAGTCAAGTTCAAATGTCTCTGTATGTGGTGCTGAAGGGGGACTAAATGCAAACCAAAAAGAATAACTCACCTGCTGTGTACCTTGGACATAGTCGAGTATGGTCGACTGATTGAAGCTCTGGAAACTTCAAGGGGCAGTCATCAATCTTGGTACTGCTGCTGCTATGAGTGCTGCTGCTTGTATTTACACTTTTCCCCTGGTTTTTTCCTTTCATCTTTCAAACCTGTAATGTAAAATGAATCATAAGACGTCATAGAAGTAAAAAGATCAGATTTTTGACAGATAAGAAAATAGTTTAACACCACAGACACTGTCAGCAGCCAACTAACCAACACTCTCATGTACTGTAGGCCCTCCTTCTATCTCACTTCCTAAAAATCACAGTAGAAGTTCTTGTCAGTTGATCAGTTGCAAGTTGATGCTGCACCGGGTCTCCGATGATAAACCCTTTATCTGGACACTTGGCCTTTCCTTAAGTTGACATAAAAGTGAATTTCTACAAAGAAAACAGGCCATTATCAGCAAAATCACAGCCGATCGGCTTAATTCTTTTAGTGCTTCTGAAAGAACGTAGGTTGATTGTTATTTTGAATCACATAGTTTAGAGAATAAAGTGCGTAAATACGAAATATTTACAATTATATATGAAAAATAAACCAAATTCACTTCTAGACGGCAATCGCCATTTCGGTTTTATTGACCAATCAGCACAAGGCTCACAATGTTTTGTCACGTGATTTACGCTCAAGATGGCGCTATCTTTGGAAGAGAAAGTTGAAAAATTTGCCTTATTTTCTCGATTTACAATCATATTACTGCAGGTATTCAATCATTTTGAATTTCTTTTTGTTGCCACATAACACCATAACAGTAGAACCAACTAGGCGAGACAAACAAATAATTAAGACTGCAGCACACTTTGAATTTGCTCGTTTTATGAGCAAATTATGATTGGTGTAATAGGGAAAACTGTCCCCTACGCTGCTTGCAGTCTTACTCACAACGCAAATCGACCAAAACTCATAAATGTGAAAATCAGAATTATCAAGGTTAAGAGTAACAAGTAAATTATAGTGTGGCTTAGATATGATTACTAGGTAGGTCTAAGCTGTCGTGCACTGGCAAATCTTCTCTAAGCTGTAATAAAGCGAGTTCTGATATACCAAATATAATAATGACTGATCTTGTATTTGGCTCTTTGCAGGTTATCTTCAATGCCATCCTCCCTGATTATCCAGACACTGCGGCTTTCCGTCCTCCACGTCTTCCAGAATCAAAGACAATATGGGATGGAGTAGTGACATTCTTGCTGGGAGGATATCGCCATTGGGATGCAAATTACTTCTTACATGTTGCAGAACATGGCTATACATATGAAAAATGCCTGGCGTTCTTTCCACTTTTTCCATGGCTAACAAGAGGCATTGCTAATACACTTTTTTACCCACTCCAAATGGTTCTTGCCTACCACAACACATTACTGTTGAGTGCAGCCTTAGTGAATTTCATCCTATTTGTCAAATCAGCAAAAATCCTCTTCAAACTAGGAACCAAAGTTTTGCAAGATAAAACATTAGCTTACAAAGCAGCCCTGCTGTACTGCATTAATCCAGGCAGTATATTCTTCTCTGTGCCATACTCAGAAACAACATTTGCATTTCTGTGTTTCTCAGGCTTGCTGGCCTTTGAGAAATCAATGGTAATCTCACCAGCTCCGTATTTTGGATTGGCAACATTGACACGCTCAAATGGACTGGTCATGATTGGATTCCTTGGTTATGACCGATTTAAATCCCTTGTGAAAGGAATACAAGCTTTAGTGCAAAACCGCATGGATGACCTGGCACCATTTATTGGTGGCCTCGGTACACTCTGTGCTATATCAATTACACCACTTTTCATCAGCGCTCTTATGTACATTTTACCATTTGCTACATTCCAAATGTATGTTTTCAAAATATTTTGTCGAAATCAGCACAGAAAGGATTACACAAACTATACTGTGGCACCACACATTATCAAATATGGACAAGATATGGGCGAGGATGATTTCAGATTTCCGTGGAACGGTCCTTTCCCTTGGTGCCACCAGACTTTACCAGTGTCATATTCCTATGTTCAGAACCACTACTGGGGTGTGGGGTTTCTCAGCTACTACACCGTGAACAATATTCCAAACTTTCTCTTAGCCTTACCCATTGTGATTCTGTGCAGCTGTGCAGTAATGGAATATTACATGAGGAATAAAAAATATGTCTTGACCCTTGGTTTGTATGCAGAGTTGAAGGAACCGTCCAATCAGAAAAAAGATGAGGATGCAACTGACACAGAGAATGAACTCGGATTCTACAGTCATAGATGCTTCATCTACATTGCTCATCTGGCTGCACTGATGCTGTTTGGTGTGACTGTTGCGCATATTCAGGTCAGTAAGAGGAAATATTCCTTTGGTCATCTTAGAAGTTTTTTATGGTTGTTCTCAATCAGCAGCCGTCAAACCAGAGTTGCACTGTGGCCATGTTTCTAATATCATTTCAGGATTCATTGGTACTGTCAATAGGGATATTTCTTAATAAGATGTTGTCTTTTTCAAAAAACAGCTTTGGTTTGTGCTTTATTTGCAAGTTGAAGAGTATTGAATTTGAGGACTTATTTTTTAGTACCAGTGTTGAGTAAACAAGGTTTCCATCAGCAGTGCTCTCTGTACTTTTTAACTTGTGCTCATTTCTTGTCGTTCCAGATCATCACAAGAATGCTTTGCTCCTCATGCCCAGTGATCTATTGGTATGCAGCTATGCTAATGACACCAGGACACAAACCTGGAGACCTCTATAATGAATATGACGTCATGAAGAGAGCTAAGAAGGAGAAGACGATTGAGACGGCAAAGAATTCCGATTGCAATCTGGACAATCTCCTGACTGATCAGATAATCAACCTTCGACAAAACAATACATCGTCTAAGCTTATTATTGTTTACTTCTTGACTTATTGTGTTGTTGGAACTTTGATGTTTTGTAATAGTTTACCTTGGACATGATAAAGCCTCCGATATCCTCTGATCCCGAGTGTGTCATTGGAAATCGCCACTGATCTGTGAAACTGTTTCATTTCGTTTTCTAAACTGAAAAGCACTCGATTCTAAAGGACCTGCGTGTGTGGTCAGATGTACATGTAATCAGTCATGGAATTAGTGTCCTCACTGCAGAAAGTGCATGTCTTCTTACAAATTACCGGGTAATAGACACTTATTTCATTGTGAGGGAAGTGTTCTATACACTATATTTTCTTAAGAATAAAAATTGTGAAATCAAATTCATTTACTTTGTCCTCTTTTGTTTCCTGGGGATGTTCAAATGGTTTTCTTCGTAGAAAACCAGAGAACATGCATGCATGTGCGCATGGTCTTCAAATTTCTGTGCAATTTCGTGTACCAAGATTATATACGGTGCTGGAAGTGTATGCCCAACCCAGGAAGACCTCAGAAATCTATTCAGCAACATCACCCTACTGGGAGAGTGGTTGTGACAGTTTTTATGATTTGTGGGAAGAACTTGATTTGATTCAATTCAGACTTGCATGGGAGATCAGTCCACTTTCTCCACTGCAAAACCTTGTCTGTGTTCTAGGCTTCATGTATCTTGTCAAATGATGCCTTCTAAAGATTGTGCCTCTTCACCGAGACTTGTCTTTGGGAGGGTCGATCATAAAAATGCCTTTGCACATTATCCAAGGAAACTACCATTAATTGTGTTGTGATTATCTGGGGTGATAAAACTGCAGAGTATCCATACCCCCAGGTACAATACATGTAGACAATCTGACGAGGCTGAGTGAAGTCTTTCCTGCAGTCATAGCCGAGTGATGTCATTCTGGCTTTACTATAAAGGCAGCAAGATGCACGTAAATGGATCAGGGAGGTAAAGGTATCTCATCGTGGTTTTGGACCAAATCTGTCAAGGCCTTGATGCGGGCGGACAACAGGGACTAAAGGGGAAAAAGGATCGAGAGAGTGATGCCAAAATGCTCCATTAAAACGTTAAGAGATTGCTCAACCACTATCTTCATGAAGGAATGTACACTTCCAAAACATTCCTGTCCATTGGACCAAGGAGACTGGACCTTCAGCTTGTCTTTTAGCATTCTTCATTTGGTCGGACTCTTTTGTTCATTCTACTTCCCAGTGACCCATTGCTGGAGTTCATAATAAACAACATCTGACACTTTAATACACATACAAAGAGTTACTTTATTTTACACAAATTGTATCACCCTCATGTTTACCAATTTTATGAATTTCTGTTTATAGCATAATAACATACATGAGGTAAATGTACCATTACTATTTCAGATGATATTTATGCCAGAACATCTAAGGACATTGAACACCCAGTGCATGTATGTTTGCCACTAGGGCCAAGAGAAATATCAATCTGGGACATTACAGACTACTGTAGAAGATGCTCACACAATAACCCTCAAAATGTAAAGTGAACGCAGTTTAAGTACTACATGAATGACGAAGATCTGTCAAAATGACCAAATGTAAAGCGCTGTTCTTAATTTTCACTAATTGTGGCTATGGTCAACAGATAGTGTCCGTTGCAATTTCACCTACATGTCTATGTCCACCTCAAGTTAACACATGCACTATGTTGGAACAAGATTTGTACATGTACTTGCAGTGAACATTACTTTAAAATGAACCATTATTATTAGATTTGGACTGTCATCCCATGTACAATGTATGCAACAGCAAATGATGTATACAGCATTGACGCAAAAAACCAAACAAAGCACATCCAATATTTATGAAACCTGAATCGATGTCAACCCAAAGCTGATGTGTAAATCAAACCTTCTTGAATATTCAGTATCCCACTTCAGCATGTCACAAACATTCAGCATTTGGACTACGCCTTTTAATCCAAAAATCTTGCTTCACCCCAAACAGACACCGAAATGCCAAACAGTTTTATGGTTGGGCATTTCTCACAAAGAGTGTCTTATGTCTTGACTCCTAATATCAATTCCAAGTGTCAAATCTTGACCAAGAAAAATATTCGAGACTCCTGCCTTGGGGCAAGCCCTTCATTCTTGCTCCTGAACAACTAGTTTGTTCCCAGGAATATAGGCTTTAGCCCAAGATATTGTATTGTCAAATAGTCACTGGAAAGCCAAACAACTATTGGTTTGGCATTTTGCACAAAGAGTTCAAATGGAGAAGTTTCAGGTCCCCTTTGTCGGTCTTCACTACTCCTTCCATTCCGTCAATGCTAAGTAATGTTCCAGTTGTCTCACGGTCCTCACCAATCAACACTTTGACCTGAAAAATAATCATGAGTTGGGTTAATGTTCATTGGACAATGCCACTGCATACAAATAAACATCAAAACCATGTTTTGAATGGGAACCATGATTACATGTAAGAGTGAATTGAGAAGAAGAAGAATACTAGAATGCCCTCTACTCACCTTGTCACCACCATCTGGTCGCACTGGTTCTAAATGTTCACCCGCAATATTCACCACCTTGCCCTCTTCTGGCAAAAACACTGAACACATTCCACCCTGAAACATTGATAAAAATGGTATATGATACTTAAAATATCAGGCATATAATTATTTCAATGTATCCATCAAATACATCCCTCTTCGAATTGACTTCCAATTGGATTTTCATGCATTATAGGCAGCCGGGCTAAATTATCTACAGCTGATTAACTGTGTGATGAATACATATTTAAGAGACTCACCGTGACACTTCTGACCACTCCTTGCTGTAAAATAAGCGCCGCTTTATCATGGCTGTCTTTTACCCGAACTTCTATGTCAATAGTCTGCCACTCCGCCAAGCTGTGTTCCATACCCGCTCCAGGTGTCTGGGGCGTGAATGGCGCCCCTGGTGTCATGGGGCTATATCCCATTGGTGAGGGCGAGGGCGACGAACCGTAGCCACCTGGTGAAGGTGTATTATGGTAACCTGATGGGCTCGGCGTGCCAGCGTAACTACTAGGACTTGGATTAGCTGCAAAAGAATAACCAAATATGGTCTAAAGCAGAAGACAGAACGAGATCTAAGAACATCCAAATCTAAAACTTCAGTATGATAATCATGTTATGGCTTTTGTTTACATCGGAATGATTTTGGCAGCAGACTTTTTTCACTTCAATATTTAATTGTCAAAAATCTTTTCTGAGTACTGAAAACATGATATTCAGCCTTACCTGCATAAGCATTAGGTGAAGGTGTCGACTGGTACGGTGAGTAGCCACTGCCTGGAGTCTGTGGTGTGTATGGTCCAGAGGGGCTTGCGTCTGGTTGGTAACCCGGGGTGGAGGGATTTGGTGCAGGGCTATATGCTGGTGATGGTGATGGTTCATCGTCGTAAGAATAGTCAAAATCGTTTGGCCTGAAAAAAACGATGTCAATACTTTCATGTCCCATCAAGAAACAAAGAGACAATTCATCAGCCTGAAAACTGCTGAATCTTCCTACTGGTACTGGTGGAGGTCATCTGGAATGAACAAGTCTTACCTTGAAGGTGTGTTAGCATTAGCAGGATCCCAAGCACTCTGACCAGGAGTGTGACCACCGTCATGTCTTGGCGTCTGGCCACCATAGTGAGGCGTTCTGCTCCCATCATGCTGTGGCGTCTGTGAACCGTACATTGGGGTCCTGGAGCCATACATCGGTGTCTGACTGCCATGCATTGGTGTGCGTCCACCCCAGGTTGATGTTGGACGACCTGTGCGACCAGTCCTGTAATAAGGAAGGAATGAGATACATTAAAATGCTATCAAAGCTCCCTTTAATTGAAGTTGGAATTAAAGGCAAATGTTCAAAAGGCATTTCTCAGGACAAAAGGCTGACAGAACAGGGACTATATACACCAGGATGTCGACTAATGATTTTGTCTTGTGTGAAAATATCTTGAAGTCAAATGTCTATTGAGGACAATTACGCAGTTTGGTAGAAGATACATACGTGAGAGTACTGAGTCTGTTTCTGTCCACATTGATTGTCTTGCAACTTGTATGTAGCTCCACACGGGCCATGGTGTCAGTGGCATCCTTTACAATACCAATATAACCTAAAGACAACAAGGATAATTGTATCATTAAGGGCATGCTTAAAGTTTTACGAAAACACCCAATAGACACAACATACTTTTGTATAAACAACTAGTGTGGGATCAAGCTCTCAAAATCTAGCTTTACATAGGATAGCTTGGCCATAAATGACACCAACAAGACACCGCAGTGGCATATATTTGTTAGCCAAAGCTTCGCTAAGCAGAAAAAACGAACAGCTTTTAAATCTAAATCTCTTAAGATCTCAACATTTTATGGACTTTTAGCTGAAAACCCTAGCAAGTAGTGTACCAACCTTTGAATGGACCCTGTATAATTCTAACTGTCTGTCCAATAAGTTCAGTATCCCTCCTATTCCTTCCTCCGCGTCCCATACCCTGCTGACCTCCACCTCCACCTCCACCGCCACTTGGATGTGCGGGGCTAGAAATCCTCGGTGACATTGGCACGTACCCTAATGACCCTGTGGATTGCTTCACACCACCGGCCAATGCCAAATGCCTTGTTTTACAGACAAATACACCACCATTTTCTGTCATCATTCGTGAGAACAGGAATGCAAAGTGGCGGTATAAATGCTTGATCTCTCCTTGACGACCCTGTCATAGGAAATGGAGAAGTTTATAAATTTCACTTGACCGTCAGTCACCAGTCTCTTCCTTTTGGGCCAAGTAATATCAAGCAGGAAGTCTTAATACTAGTTATTTGGACTTAAATGTGATTAATTGTAAAATAAGATAGTGAAAAATAGACCTACCGAGTGAGGTCCATCTAGCACCTTGACCACATCCTTCACCTGGATGTTGTTATTTTCTGCATCTAGAGCAACAGCATTTCGAGTATCTTTTTTCTTGGCCACAGCATTGTGTTTCAGGGACTGAACCTTGCTGTGCATATCAAGGACTTGGAATGTCTCTCTTTCGATTCGTACGATCACACCGACCGTCTGGGGACTGAAAACAAATTTAAAGGTCAAAATCTATCTAACATTATAAATATGGCAAATAAATACATGTAGTGTCCACGTCTATTGCTTACTGAAATGAACAAGAGGTAAGCAAACATTTGATTCTTCCTTTTCCCCTTCAACTGGTTTGCTCTATCGCAAGACCGCAATTTTCATTTTGGTAGCGACCAGGGATATGATTCATTTCAGGTTTGATGCATCATTACTCACTCAAGCTGTACAAGATCTCCAAACTGAAACTGTCCAAGTGAATCCACACCAGTGGCCATGTCTGTACAAAGTTGAAGGTCCTTGGGCAGTACTTTCATCTGGAAACAAAGGCGATTGGAGGTAATAAAGATTATTATTATTGTACTATAGATGTTCCATGGCCTATTGGCTGCAGCAAGGTGTCCAATTCTGAGCAGAGTGTCTCTGTGGTACTTTCTCCAGGTGACCTTTGTCAAGTTTGGGGGTGCAACAGCTTACCATTTATGTAGGCACAAAATAAACAAATTCTAAATATGAATGATATAAAATATCTTCTGAACATCTACTAGCTTTCTCTTCGTCTCAATAACAAAATATTTGCATGTATACGGCGCTGCAAGTAGTGGCCTACACAGAGTATCTAAAGCTCTTTTAACTCTGCAGTGAGTTTAGAGACTGGCTAAAACAATTACCTCGTGCATTGTGAGATCAGAATAAACGACAGCCATGTTTTCCATGACCCGCACAATCAAGCCAGTGTCACCTTCATAGCGTCCACCAATGCACTTCACGTGGTCTCCCATCTTGAAGTACTTCTTCAACTCGTATGATGGGAAATCAATCGGGTCCTGGATTCAAGAAATATGTAAGAAATAACATGTAAGAATATGAAAACAGGCAAGAAATACAAATATAAGAAATATGAAAATTTGAATGATTTTTAGGAACCAGCATTCTTGATGAATTTTTGCCAACACTATTCATGCTGGTTTGCAACCTTCGAAGAGCGAGTTCATCAAAACCATATCTGTTAGCAGCAACAATTTCTTGACTTACATGTACAAGGCAGTTTCTATGTCCAACACTTGACAAGAGATACTGCAAGAATACTGTCTACTGACCTTGAGATCCTCGTGTTTTGGCATCACTGTAATCTTGTTTCCATCAATCTTGATGACCTTTCCTTGCAGATGAATCAACTCTCCCTCGCACACCTCAACCATGTCACCAGACGCAAAGTTATGGGTCACCTCTGCTGAAGATTTAGCCTTTGGTATCACTGGATTCCAGTCAAGGATACACTTAGCTTACATAATACATTCGACTCAACTTTGTCAAAATGGCTACACATATGCTTTTCAATACAATCACCTCTTGGACAGCATTACTGAAATTATGGTTTTTAGGAAAGGATACACTCCATGTCTATATCTTCTGGCTGATCCTCAAACCTCTCCAGCTCCGACAATGTCGGCTTACATCCTTCAGCCACGATAGCCGACATCACAAATGCCTTGTAGAGGAAGCCTTTCCTGTCGTAGCGATTGCCTTCAAAGATGAGGAAGTCTCCGTCTGTGGTCACCTCACCACCAATGGCCCTGATCGCGTCAACATCAAATAGCTTCAGGGCTGGGCGACGTTTAAGTTTTCTTTTTTCTGCATCCTAAAATAAAATTGGCAAAGTATGTTCAGGGACCTCCACAATGTCGTTTGATCAGGAACAGCACCCGGACAAATTCCCCTTTTCACTGAGCATTCGAAAAGTTTTGCTGCCAACCTGGACAAAAGCGAATTGACGCTGTTATGACATACTGCCTGACCCTTTTTCAGCCCTAGTGTGAAGTGCTTTTAAACAAATGCGAGACTTACATTACTGCTTGTCCTCAATGCACCTCGCATTCTAGTGTAGTCGATGCGAGGTATCAGTTTCAAGTTGACCATATTCTGTGAAGGTTCCACATAGTCCACTTGGGCCAAATCGTCCTTGAAAACACCTCGTTTTAACCTGACCCAGGCTTTTGGTTTGAGTTCGACTTTTTCTTTGACCACTTTCAGTACGTCTGTCATCTCCTTGATGGGTACCATCTGGTATAGAGAGAATAAGGTTTTGGTCAAGTGAAACATTGCAAAGATCCTCTAATTACTAAGACTACTTATACATGTAGACTGATGGAAGTACAGAGACGAGTACATACATGTACATCAATTTGAGCTCTAACCGGATTATGACATAAGAATTTCTGCCATAATTCAAGTGATTTCATATAACAATGAAGGGATCTGTGCAGTTTCCCACATAAATCATCATTACTTTCTTAACCATTCAGAAAAGAATTGTTACTTTACCTGTTGTGTCCATTTTCCCATACGTAGGTTACCAATGCCCTCTATTGCCTGTTTGACGTGAGTCTGTTTGAATGCCTCAATGTATACATAACCTTTGAGACCCTCTTTTGCAATGATTGCCTTGATTTGTAAGGGCTGTAATAAAGAAAAACAACAATCGTTTTTAAAACAAAAGCTAGGATATTCAAAATAAAAGACCAAGATGGCAGTTCAGCTCTTACGCTGAAATCAAGACCAACAGCATGGAAATCTGTATCCAAAACTGTGTCTCGTATCATCGTGTCATAAACTTTCAGAAATTTTCTTAAAATATCCCAGCCCTGTTTACCTCATCAGTGAACTGGTAGGCAACCATCTTCCTCATCATGGCAACACATGTTGCTTTCTCCTCTCCCATCTTACACTTGACCACCCACAAGTTAGGATCCTTCACACCGGGAAGGAGACCTTGCTGAGTGATTTCATCAGACATCTCTTCCCCTTCACCGAAGCGCTCGGCCACCGATGTCTCGGCATATTTTCTTCTGTAGTATTCTTCAATTTCATCTTCATCTTTGCTGAAAATTGAAAATTCATAGCACTCACAGCATTCGTTATTTTCTATAGTATAAATGACACTAACACTATAACAGTAATGAATGAAAATAGATCTATGTATCCAACTTTGATGCTCTAGCTCAGGACCTACATCTCACCTATGATGAACGCACAAACAGCGAACAAAATTTCCCAACTAACCTCATAATCTCAGCAAGACGTCTCTCTCCCTCCATTTCTCGGTGACTGGGGCCAGACTCGATGATCGACTTGCGATCAATGATATCCTCTGCCCCCTCCTCCCAATCTTCCTCTTCTTCTTCACCCTCCTCATCGACCTCTGCAAAATATCAGATCAACTTGTTCATAAACCCCGATATTTTCAAGAAAACTCCACATTGCCAAGGAGGCTTTCACTGGCCATCACCACTTGACTGCCGACATGATAAGAAGCAAACAAACTGCTTACCGGCTTCATCCAGGATGAAATCTGTGTATCTTGGTTTCTTTTTCCTTCGCCCTTCATCTTTCTCCTCTTCATAGTATTGCTCATCAAAACTACCATCTTCTGAATCCTCCGCCCCAAGATCCTCTCCTTCTGGTTCACTCTCTGCTGGACCACTGCCAGCCTCACTACCACTGCCAGCTACTTCTTCCGCCTAAAATGACAAAGATTTTTCTATGAAATTAAAATAATTCTTTCCCTACCAAAGAAGGCTAGTGCTTTCTCTAAGGCATATTTGAAAGAAGGTGGCGGCATGCTATGTTTTTTATGAATTCCAAAGACACTAGACAGTCATCATGCTAAAATATAGAATCACCTCACTTCCATGGAATCCACTCCCCTCATCACTCTCTCCACCAGAGAAATCATCACTGTCAGACATTATGGCTCAAGTCCAAGCAATCTGTAAAGATATAAATAAAATAGTATTAAATTTGAAACCAAAAAAAGACTAATAGTGTGGCTTCGATCTGATCAAAATTTGCATGTGCATGATGTACTGCAATGCAATTGCAAGTGCAAGTTTTCATGCAGTGCAGAAAAAAAAATCTGAATGTGGCAGAACAATAGCTTTATTTTTGATAATTCCAAAGGTGTATCTAATGTATTTTCATATTCTACAAGCTGTACAACACGTAGGGTATATATAAGTACCTGTCGCAGTTCTCAAAATAATGTAAAAAGGTAAATTTGAGAGTCGAAATTGCTGAAAATTCAGGAAAGTACAACAGCCTCGTTTTGGCTAGTATGAAGTCCTTCAGAGCTAGCAAGAACTTCGCGATGCCACTTCGTATCTGCACTCTGCTCAAATTCAGAAATATAAAAGAGGTATGATAACAATTATTCGTTACTTTCCTTTTATTAACGAATCCGTGTGGTGTAAGGGGTCGAAAATATCAAAATTAGATTTGTTCTCATATTTCTCAAATATTACTGAAACTAAAAATCAAATGCCCAAAATACATAATTTATACAAAAATTAACTTGACCTACTTACATAATTACTTTCTAATTAGTTGTAAGTAAACTCTCTTAACTGCTAAATTGGTGACTGTTAGGCTTTCCAAGCTGCTAGAATATAGTATATCTGTTTCATAGATCACACTGGTAAACATGATTTACAATTTTATGACGAAATTGGCTTGGAATTCTATAAACTCCATTTGATGACGTCACGGCCTCCTCGTTTCTCTATTCATCAAAGTGCGCCATATTGTGTGCGTGTCTGATGCAACTTTGGCATGACAGCCAGAAAAACTCGCGAATTCAGAAGGATAATGGAGAACTAAATTCCTTACATTATGCTTATACGAAAGACATAGATGCAATGCACATCTAGGTTCACAAAACTGACTCGTACTTAAATCATAAAACTGTGAATATGTCCCTCGAAAGTGTGTTTGCCAATCCCCCAAACTTGGTCGGGGTTGTCAAAGAAATGGAGACCGAGGACAAAGAAAGGTCGAGTATAGCGACGAGAATACATCCTTGTTACCTATAAATTTCCTTCAAAATCAGCACATATATTGCGACAATGGATTCATATAAATGAAATGCAGGTCGAAGGTAACATATCTGGGAAATTTGAGGATAAAACTTGGAAGAAACTAGCTCTGATGTTGGATGCATAAATTATGCAAATTAGGACGGGGCAGAACTTGGTCGGGGAAGTGAGATTTTCTGTTCAAACTTCTCTTTCTGTGGGGGGAGTCGTAGTCTTTATTTCAAATTTGATTTCATATCTGTAATCGTTGTTCTTAGTTCAGCATGATCCAGCTTTAGTGGGGTTTAATTTCTTGCATGCTTCAAACTGGGGGGTTTTCTTCGCGAAAAATTGGGAAATTTTTGGAAAATTTCTCTGTAGGGCAAATACTTGGATCAGTCTATTTATGGTTGGGGTGGCGTGAGTTGGCAGCCATTTGCGCGGGTAGTACTCATATTTTTTAGCGGGTAAGTTGGCTTCTGGAAATTGTTTGGTTGTTGCCAAGCAGCAGTGAATAAGTTATTGCACAATACAATGTATAACCAACAATTTGCGATGAGATCTAGTCTCTCCTGTGATATGCTGATGTGCTGGCATACCAGTACTGGCAGTAAATTGTCTGGTGAACACTTAACAGAAATCGAACTGGGACCGGGCATTTTTATTTGGAGAAACAAAAGATGATTGATATTGATTTTTGTGGTGTGAATGAAATTATGAAGTAATGCCTCTGGCAAGAAGTTTTCTATTGTAAATAACTGAAACTCTGAAATGGAATTTTAATAGACAATAGTATAGATAAGGATAACACGGCTTTAGTTTTTGCAGTTTCCAGAAAACGGGCTTTCCAGGGTCTGGAAACTGACTTGGACTTAGTAATACTACTTGGATGGTCTGGGGGGGGGGGGGGGGGGGGGATGGATAATGGGGCATGTTTCTGGATTGGCTGACAACATATAAAATCTGTGCAAGTCTTTCTGGGTGGGCTCCTGCTTCATGGAGGTGAGACAGGATAGTGGGGATGGGGTGTCATAAGATTAAAAGATAGATTTATGAATCCGTATTGCCCGGGCATGCAGGGCCTTTCCTACTAGACAAGAGACTAGTAGTCCTGTATTGGACCTACAAAGTCATAAAGCAACAACTTTCAGGCCTAGGTATTGATACAGGGCTAGGCCTTGCAAAAAATTACATTGTAAGAAGTCGGGGGGGGGGGGGGGGGGGAAGGCAAGCCAGATTTGTATCATACCAACTTCTAGTTCTTCATGTATTGTATAGGCCCTTATAAAAGGTTTGTCCCAAAAAGTTTTCAAATAGAGCCTGTGTCATAGGTTTTCTTGGGTCCTGCTAGTTACCACTTGTAGTCTGTACAGTGTACTAGGATCATTTGGCGTGCTATAACAGCCAACATTGCCATGCATAATCTGCCTTATTTTTGTAGACTATATATCATGTAATCTTAGGCCTATATTTTAGGCCCACATTTACAGAAAAGGAGAATGTACAAGTCTTTCATTTGACCAATATGATCCATCTATCTAGGATGTATCTTTCAGCAGGCCTCATTTCAACCAGGAAGCACTTTATAAACTTTATGTCCATGACATCTGTCATAATATCATGGCCTGCCCATCAAGATACAATTATCACTATGTAAAGTTGTTCATTAGTCATTTGCCCTCTTTTCCATTGTCATGCATACTGTATGCATATACATGTACATTGTATTTGTTGTGAAGTGTGGTTGTACCCTGTTCAGTGTTGACTGTGTCATGCTGTCAATGTCATACTGTGTCCGTGTAGTCGATCAGTCATAAAATGTATAGGCTCCATTAGTTGAGATTTCATTAAAACCTATCGATTTAGTTAGACTTAGAGGCAGTTATCATGCGTAGACACATCTGGTATACTATCTGTACTTAGTTCCTAAAATTGTTCAGCTGTTTCTATCTCGACGCAGCTAATTATCTAGCCGCTACATGGTATCTTGTCATGCTACATAGAGTAGTGTTTTTTTAGGCGGATGCAGTGAATTCGAACTTCATAGGTCGTTGTGTGCCTGTGCATGGAAGTATTATTAAAACCTCCATGGCCTGTGGTTGTGCAGTTAGGCCTACTGTAGCTTGATTATTGATAGTTATCTTCCCTAAGCCAATGAATAATACTGTAACTGTACATGCATGACATGTATAGGTCATTGTAGGTCTGTGGATCAGTTAAATTAAGTGCATAAAAAATGCCATAATCATCCGTCATCCGAGTCAGAGTCATAGTGAAAGAAATCAATTGCTTTCTTCGTGATGAACAATGCCAGCAAAATGTGGGGGGCCAACTATGATCAAAACTACAACCTGCATTTCATTTATAGATGAATCAATTGAAGACTGAATACATGGTCTCCGAGTGCTGATCTTTGAAGTTTATCTTTCAATTTCTTGAATAAGTTTGCAAAATATCTGTGAATCCCTTCAAAAATGTGAAGTACATTGTGATTGTACTTGAAACTGTCCCTCTGTCAAGTTTGCATGTTGTGTATCAACGACCATACCCCTTGACATTGTTTGATTCATGGAATTTCTCTTGGTTAATTGGTTCAATATAAGAAGCCAGACGCAATATCTGTAAAAAATTAGAAATGGGCAGTCGACACTGTCTCGCTCCCCTTAACTCGCCTGCACCCCTGCACCCTCCCAATAGCTTTCAATATTGAGTGCCTTCTTTTTCTGCTGTGAAATGTATCTCGAGAAAATCGAATGGTTTTGTCCGTTCAATCTGTCGTCTTGGGACGCCCTTCTGGCCATGCCCTTGGACATATTTGACCGATGTGAGAGGTGTCCTGATTACACAGAGGTTCACTTAGAAAAGACTAATTTGTGTGTCCCTACAACGGTGACATGAATACCAGAGAGGGTGTCCCACTAACAACAAGGTGTTCTTTGTGGAGTAGCAAACTATAAAATTCTAATTCCATAACCCTGCTGTGACCTCTACTCTAAATCATGTCCCCTAATATAGCTCGAGTGCTATTGTTCTGTTATCCTGGGTAGGACATCCTACATTGATTGTCCCAGTGTGGTTATTATCCCCCACTCTGTGCGTGCATGACCTGTGTGTTGTGTTGAAAAACTGGTCTTCACTGCCTATGGATTTCCACGGCATTCATAATGATGCTTGTTGGGAACATTGCCAGCTTGTGTAGAGAGCTCCCTATAGCTGAGCTGTACTCCAGTATACATTAGACAGTGTATAGCCATGTAGAAGAAGTTGGCTGTAAGGAAAATCGATATCCCTATACCATGTCTGCATACCAGTGATACAGGAGGCAGCAGGCAGTGCCAGATGGAGATAGTGTACAGATACACTATTTGAGTTACATTACGCCTGTAGTCGTGAGAGGTTGGCGCTTTCTGATTTTTATCAAGGCAATTTCATATAAGGAACTTCAGCTACTAAAGGAGTACAAAAGATCAGTTCTGATCTTGCAGGAGTATGGAGAATTTGATCGTAAATATGCTACAATAAGTTGTTGTTGTGACCCAAGTATAATTTTTAATAAATCTCTGTCTTGTTTTGATGGAGATTTCCTATTTGAGACAACTGACAGATGTGTTCATTGTTTCAGACTATATTATCTAAAAGTCGTCCAGTTTGATCAGACACCATAAGTAAGGACATTATGATGTAGTTCACATAAAAGATGTAGACTGAGAGGGCAGAGGCTGTTAATTTTGACCTGAACTGTCTTGGTCGTTTGCTGGGTTGTCTTTTACCTCTGGGACACCTACTTAAGAAAACACCTTCCTGAGGAAGGAAGATCAATGGCCATGCTTCCATTCTGCAGTTGGATTATCCCGCCATTGACAATTAAAATACTGTATGCAATTCGTATATGCCTACATGGTGTAGACTTGTCAGTAGGGCAAAGGCTCTTTAAATCTGACCTGGACTGTAAAATTGATTTTTAATGAGTAGCACACCTCTTTCGGTGGACACCGTCCTTCAGGGACAGAGAATGGCAATTGGCAGAGGTTCAAAGGTTGTGCTATGAGGTTGACTGTCTACCTATAAGTACATGTACCATAATATCCCCTTGATAAATTCAGATAAGCTGTTTGACCTTGACAGAGGATGAGGTTTTCTCCCAAAATTACGCTTTGGCTATCGACATAGACAATGTCTGTGTTTTATATTTTGGGCTAACATTTGGAAATCTGAGGAAACCTGCCAAAAATTGGTTCAAGTTTTCCCTTTCTGTGACTGTGTGAGTGTCTGTTATGCCCTTGCTTTAGCATGGGTTTGTGTATTATACCACTCCATGCAGACCTTACATATTTGGTGCATATGCATGAAAAATGCTTGTGGAGTATTTAAAATAAGGACCCTGGTGTCTGCACTCTATATGGCCCCTGATCTGGCCTGGGTGATTTTACACCTTGTTCTTGTCTGACATGTCTGGTGTAAAAAAAATAATTTGGTTTATTGCGAAATATCTGGTTGGGAAAAATAGCAGTGTTAAAGTACTATAATTGATCGTATTCAATAATTCATTATGTATGCATAATTCTAATCAATAAGGCATAATGAATGATAATTTGACCTAGATTGAAGTTTCTGGTGGTGACACCTGGAATATTGATGTTGAACTATGAAGGTGATCACACAATGGAAAACACAGTGAACTAATAATATAGGAAGTTTTGTGGACTGGCTTGTTATGCGTTGTAGACCTATTGTGCTGCACAGAAGTTGGTTACAATGCAAAAAGTAGCTTGTGATTGGCAGAGGTCCAAATGAACCGACCTTCGCCACAGAGGTGCCACCTACAAATATTTTATCGCACCAAAAAAAGTATGGAAAGAGAAACGCCATACCAAAAGGAATGTTTGCCATGTCCACAGTAATGCAGTCATATGCTTTTTCTTGTGCACATAGTACATTACAATGATAATATCGCTTGTCAAACTGTTTGAAAACAAGCTAATCGGAAGGTCAGTCTAGGCCTCCTTATTGACCCCTCCTGAAAGCCCGGAGGAATGATTATGTTGGCACTGTTCCTCTGCCAAAATAATGTAGACCCATTTTGTTCATGATTTTAAATGGGTTTGTCTTTGCAGTGATTATGACCGAGGCCCCAAAGGCACTGACATGGAAGACGGTGAGCTGCCTGAAGACGGTGAAATAGTGGATGAGGAAGAACGGAGAGGTCATAGCAAAGCCAAAGGTGTGAACCTTATAATATTAATTAGAAGACATTAGATCGAGAATTTAAAGGCCAATTTGAACATCAGTGTGGTGTAAGGCTGCAATCGCAATCATTAACTGGAACTGAATCTAGTTATCCTGACAGTGACGAAAGTAAGACAGTTTGAGTCCCATTTTAACGAGTAATTCCCCATATTGCAGTACAAGTACGTATTGGAGATCTAAAGAGGTGATGAATACGAGGACCATTTGCATTCTAAAGCATTTAATTTTGTTCATAGTCGTTTTCTTTCCCTGCAGAATCTCGTCACCGTGAACAACGTGATCGTGATAATGGATTTGAGGAGGGTGAAGGTTCCGAGTCTGATGAAGAGCTGTCGAAACGCGCAAGGAAAAGGCGTCGACATAGAAAGAATAGAAATGAAGGATCTGGCGATGACTCCAAGAAGGTAAGTTTCAAATAGTGGTTGTCTCAAGACCTCGTGTTCAATTTCTGTAAAATTGGAAAGGGTTTGTTGTAGTGACGGTCATTTGGAAATGATGAAGGTTTTCTATCTAATTTATCTCCATCTTCTGCAGTCAAAAAAGAAAAAGCGCGAGAAAAAAGAACACAAGAAGTATGTTGATCATGACCGTGTAGAGGAGGGGGGTGAAGATACTCCTGACTGGAACCGAGAACAGTCGAGTCACGGGCATCATCATCATCACCATGACAACAATAAACATCATCATGAACACCCAAGAGAACATAGGAAATTTGAGAAGGAGGAGTTTGGCGATAGTCCGGGCGTTTATGGAAGCCCATATGATAACCAGGACAGGTAAAGTTCTACATTCATTTTGTTGTGGCGTTTGCAACATGCACTGCTAGGAAATTCCCCTTTCCAAGTCTGAATTGTTACTGTATCAGTCATTTGTTTAGAAACCATCCTTGCCTAAAACTTGTTTGATTATCCCTTCCAGGACTCCTGAATATGAGTACGATGACTATGATGATTTTGACGATATGGAGCCACCACATAAGAAGACAATGATGAGCTTTGTGGACGATGGGTTTATTGACCCAAGTATGGGGATGGGTGATAGACAGGTTAGTTGTTTTAGACTAACTCAAAAAATCAAGACAAATTTTTAACTGGAAAGTGTAGTTGTTCATGACATAGAGCACGTGACTTGCATGTAAGCACAAAAATTCAACTGTCTTGTTCTTGGGTTTGGGAAGTACGGTTTGTCATATCATTATTTATTTCATTATTATCATTAACAGATAGGATTCCTTACAGAATCAGTTATAACTCAAATATGCTTTCATTTTACAGGAACTATTTGAGCACCATCACCGAGGTAGGGGGCGTGCCCCAGGACGAGGGGGCCAAATGATGCGAGGTGGTCGAGGCAGAGGTCGGGGACGTGGTGATCGGGGTAGAGGACGCGGAGGTCAGGATAGGGGACGAGGAGGTCAGGATAGGGGACGAGGCGGTCAGGATAGAGGACGAGGTGGTCAGGATAGGGGACGAGGTGGTCTGGATAGGGGACGGGGAGGTCAGGATAGGGGACGAGGTGGGCGCGATAGGGGACGCGGAGGACGTGGTCGGGGTGGCATGCCACCGCACGGTCCCCCACACCACCCACACCAGCACGATCACAGCAACCAGCGAGGACCACCCCCACGACGCGAAGAGATGAAGCAGAATCGTCCCATTTGTAAATTTTTCAAGGACGGTTCTTGCCATAAGGTGAATATGATGTGCATGTTGTACCGTTTTAGACATCAGCCAAAATGACAAAGGGTGTAAGAGTAAAAGTTGTCAAAGATGCTGATAATATTAGGAAATATTGTACCAAGTCCAATTTGCTCTGTCACTTCTTGCGTCTACTGATGACATAATAACTCATGTAGTTTCATTGGATTGCCATCAGCTGACATTTATAGGTCTTATTTAGCCTCGGGCAAGCTTTGATACCAACACAACTACACTAGTGCACCTTGCAATTTTTTTCCAACAACCCCAAAAAAGAACCAACTCTTTTCTCAAAGTTCTGTTATCTTTGACTTAAAGCATCACTGCAAGGATGAACACCACAGGGTAAGTTTCTGTATAGAAATATTCTGTACAGAACATATTTTGAGGAAATTGTTACTTTTCTCATTTATTCTGTTAGTCTGTTCATGGTTGTTTCATCTGTCATGAGCAAGTCTTGCTGTGGCTGTCCTTAAGAAATTGTTGGTTTGATGTAACATGCATAGATCTCCAACAAGGTAAAAGGCAAATCAAGTAGAGGGGTGTTTTATGTGGGTAGGATAACAATATATACATCAAACAAACACTTTTTAAGTGCAGCCTGTGCATTTTGGCCTGAAAATTTGACGAACTGGTTATTGGTTGCAGTTTGCTTTTAAAGTTCTGCTGAAGACCCCATGCTGTGGTTGTGGTCTTGCTTTTGCTTGAGGTGTGAACGACTTCTTGTCTTATTGACAAACTCTTGATCTTTGAAATGTGCAAAAAAAAGCAACTTTGCAATGTTCAGATCTACCAGAGTTCGAAACTCTTCCGATAGATCAAATATTCCTGTACATTTTTCTCACCCCTTGTTGCTGTCTTCTCTTTCTAGGGTGATGGATGCGTCTTCAGTCATGATTGTACTCCAAATCATAAGATGGAAGTCTGCAAGTTTTACATCAGTGGCCAGTGTCGAAAGGGAGACAACTGTTCGTACTTACATGGTATCCTTTATGAAGTGATCAAGAAATCTGTCAGAAGTTTTGCTAAATTTGTTGCTCCTCACCCCATCAGTCACACTGTCTTGAACTCGTATTTGAAAAGTGGAGAAGTTAGAAAACGGATTGGCTAACCAGCAGAAAACAAATTTTCAGTGTACAATTTTCAACCACACTTTTTTTCCCAATTGGCAGAAATTCTGGAAAAAGTTAAGCTTTCACGATTTTTATGTTGGCGGAATCTGAAGCATCTTTTGGTTTTCCAATTAAAAAAGTGCCTACTTATATTTTACCTTAACCACTTCTCAGGCCAATACCCGTGTAAATATTACCACACTGGTGCCAAATGCTTCCAAGGTAACAACTGTAAGTTTTCTCATGAAACCTTGGATGATAGAGGCAAGCTACTGTTAGAAAAGATTCTAAGGGAGCAGTCTGAGCGGGAAATGGAGCGAGAGTTCAACCGTGATAGACAACATCACCATGAGGACCGTGGGGTATGTTCTTGTCCTGTTCTTTGTAATTTATACCTAACGTCATTCAGAATTTTGCCAGGATGCTCCACCTTGTCATTGGTTCCTGGTGAAGCATTCGATTTTCAAACTTAAACTGGGCATGAGACTGGACCATATCAGGATTATCATTGCATGGCAGAGTTCAGTCCTCAGCATTCCTTCTTTCCCTGTCCAGTCTTTCAAATTTTGAATTTTGCTTCTAGGAGTTGGACGGGTAGGCAGTCTTTTAAAATCTCATCAAAACTATCTTACTTTCCAGAGGATGATTAGTGAAATGATTGATAATCAACAATTTGGAGGATCTCCTCCTCGCATGTACGAAGGAGACCCCAAAGAGGGCATACCTTCTCTTCTGGACATTAAGACAAATCCGCCTAGCCCTGAGAAACATGGCCCACATGGACCTCCAGGACCACATGGACCTCCTGGGCCACATGGACCTGCTGGACCACGAGGACCCAGGCCTCGTGGACCACCTCCAATAGGAATGCTTCGGTAAATATATGATACTTCATAGTTTATTTTTACTTGTATTGTACTTGTAGTACAAGTTCACCCTTTTGCTACCAGATGTTTTAGTCACAGAGGTACTTACGGGACTACGCTGGTCATCTTTGCAAGCAAAATGCATGCTGCTCATCCTTCGTAATAGGCATTGTTCAAAGATGGCAGCACTCTGTCTTTCAGACATGTGCAGTGATAGCATTACTGAACTTAATGCTAAGATTAAGCCAGTTATAAGATAATTAGCTTGGCAAGAGGCCTCCAAAGCCAAGGTAGAGAATGTTCACACCGTCTGGTTGCCTGTCTGACTGATTGCCTTTCTCCCTTGTTTTCAGCCCACAAGGATTCTACAAAGACACTCTTGCCTCTCCAACAAGACATCCTGGCCCTCATGGTCCCAGCTTGCGTCCTCCACTTCTCCCAGATCCAGTACCTCATGGCATGCCCCCACCCCATATGAGGATGCCTGGCCCACCACCTCCACCACCACCACCGTCGGCTGCTAATGTTGTGTCTGCCATGGCTGAAGCTATTGCAACTGCCATCAGATCACACCAAAAGGAAGCCCTAAAGGCCAAGGAGGAAAAGCCGGATGAGCCAAAAGTTGCAGAGACTGTTCCAAAACCATCAGATTTGATAAAAAAAGCAACAGAGCCGTTGCCAGATTTTGCAGAAGCGTTACCAAAACCTGCAGAGTCAGAATCTCCACCAAAACCTGCGGACTTCTCTGATTTACCAAAAGCTGTTGAGTTGTTGAAGGCAGCATCTTCACCACCAATGGTTTCCGAGCCCACACCGGAGATTGAGGATAAAAAAGTTGTGGAACCTGAACAGTGTGCCCCTGCTTTGGAGGTCAAAATGGAACCTGTTGAAATCATGAGTCCTACTGGACCGTCTACTGCGCCAGATAGTACAAGCACTGAAAATGCAGATAATCAGAGCTCGGCTGATCGAAAGGCTGCAGAAATTGATGTCAAAGAGGAGCCAATGGAGGCAACTGATGGTGAAGTTGAGGAGAAAACGGAAGTCGTGGTAAAGGCTGAAGCTATGGAGGCATCTGAAGTTGAGGAGGAACCAAAAGGTTTGTTTATCTTTGAGTACTGTTCACTGGCAGCCTCTGCAGCTCTCTCAAATGCACAAGCACAGACAATCACAGTTACATAAAAAGAATTATTACAAAATTATTACAAAGGCTTTTGCAATAGTCGGCTCTTGTAACTTGGCATATGATTATTTACTCTTTACAGGGGAAGCAAATGAAAATGGTCCTGCACCGACACAGGATGCCGAGGCAAAACCAGGCCCAGAACAATCGGTGGAGACCAAACCACAAACCAGTTTCCCTGAAATACCAGAGAATCTTCCCCTCGTACAACGGCAGCTGTTACTTAGGCTTCAGCAGGCACAGAAGGAACCAGAACCTCCTCAAGAAAATCCTGTTGCAGACGAAATAGGTAAATAAGATCAGGAAGCAACTTAGATGTTTTGACTGTTGTAACTACTCCCATGTTGAAAAATAAAACAGTAGCTCACACTTTTCTTGTGTATGCATGTAGCCATGCAGTTGGCCAGCTGTGTCTCTTTCGAGGTAATGATTGAAGACAAATCACAATCTAATTTGTTGTTCATTTTACAGAAATGGAGGACGATAACTGGTACTCAAGTGACGAAGAAGACGAACTGCCATCGAAGAAATCTCTATCTGATATCATGAAAAATATTACACAGACAGAACCACCAAAAGCTGCGTCACCTCCATTAGTGAAGCCTCCGACTTCTGTTGCCAGTACTGTGCCGTCACAACCAGTGATGGACATTGGAAGCATGTTGAGTATGATACGGCAACAGACTGCAGCAGCTGGGAATACAGTTGCAGTGGCAGTACCACCACCACCACCACCTGCAAGGTAAGATATGGGATGAGCACTGTCTTTTGCCTTGACCATATATTTTCAGGAAGACTTTAAAAGCAGGGTCAATATTGTCGGCCTAATGCTTATGTCATTAGTAGAATCTGAATTGGGTGAGTTAGTTTGATTGTCATTAATTTCGTGGTTATTGCTGATGCAGCTCCCTTTCTCTTTCCAGTGTTGCTGCTCCTGTTGTTACTTCTACGGCAAGTGTGCCCCCGGTCAGAAGGGACCCTCGTCTCCAAGGTGTTCCAGCTCCACGAATAGATCCACGAACTCAGCAACCACCTCCTACTTCCAGTGCCACTCTGGTGGTGCCGCCTGTACACGCTCCTGCCTCACCTCGCCATAATGAACCTACCCCTGAGATTTACGGTATTATTAGTAACCCAAAGCCATTTCGTTTGGTGCTCTTCACAATGGAACCTAACAACAGACCCTGTCTTCCTCCTGGACTAAATATCACGGATCCAAGGTATCGGGAGGACCCACGTTGCTCGCACTATAAGAACACTGTAGTGAAGAGGAGTACTAGTTATCAGCCTTCACTGTCACATGGTGGTAGTTCTCCGGGACCTCCGCGACCACCAGTAAATTTACCAAGGAGAGACAGTTCATCTAATGACTCTGGTATGGAAATGAGATTGAAAACCCAAAATTCTGCGCCTGGAACTTTGGGTCCTAGGGACCCCCGAATGATACAACAGGCTCGATCTATGGACCCGCGTTCTAGTGGCGGCTCATCACCTGCTGCCCATTGGACAGCAGGTGACCCAAGAGCACCACCAATGTTATCACAGGGACGACCAAGTGACCCTCGGGGTGGTGGTGGTGCGTCATCACCGGCCGCACATCGGAGTGGTGGTGATCCACGTGCGCCTCCTGTGCCGAAACTTCTGTCAAAGGACCCAAGATCAGACTTGCAGAATCCAAATATTCTCCAAGCATTTGAATTGCCGCCTCTTGGTTCGAGTAGTGACCATCAGTTCGCAATGCCTAAACTTTTGCTCGAACGGCCTGAGCCATTGAAAGGAAAGCCTGAGCTCCAGAGCACACCACAATCTCCTTTACCAGTACCGGCACTTACGTTACCACCTCTGTTAGCACAACCACTGCCGCTTTTAATGCAGCCTCCGCCAGGGAAAGCTATTAACCTTGAAACTGGGTCACCACAAAACTCCCCGCCTGCTCTGGTGCAAAAACTTTCTCCTGCTCATCAGGAGTCGTCAGAAATTTCATCACCACCAAACTCTGAAAGAACTAAATCCTTATCACATCGTGCTGATCCGAGATTTAAACGTCGCCCATCTGTAAAAAATCCAGAACCGGAACCTGTGCCTGTGCCTGTTGTTAATGAAGATAAAACTGAACAAAGACGACAGAACGTTGAATACAGTTCACCGTTAAGTGGTCAGGCAAATCGTCAGGAGGACTCATACTCGTCATATAATCGCCGGCCGAACAATTATGAAAAGACTGGTCGAAAAGGAGGAAAAAGTGATCCGAGACAATCCAGCGGTGGGCAGGATCCACGACAGCGGCGCGATCCGCGGTTTCCAGGGGGAAGTGGTGATCCACGTGGACATTTAGATCCGAGGAAACATTTGGATAACGACCAACAAATGGGTGAACCGCATCAACAGGGCGAACCATCATTCCTTCATCCCGGTGGAGGAGACCCCAGGTTCTCACAAGGGGCTGGAGATCCAAGGTTTCAACAAACTGGTGAAATCGATCCACAACTGTTACCTGGGTGTAATCCGACAGTTGACTCATTTCATGGTGCTGGTGGTATGAATATTGATTTGACAGATCCTAGGTTTCAACAAATAACAGGGTTACCACCGGAAGTGTTTGCACAAATGCAACAGCAACAAAGTGAACAATCGTTGCGCGACGTTTTCAAAACTTTTGATCCTACAGCATCACCGTTTTGTTAGTCATTGTAAGGAATTCAACCACTCAACTTGATTGAATCTCTAAACTTCATCTGTTGAGCTCTGATTTTGTCCTTGTGTCTTATGTTTTGCACTCCTGTGCGACTGTTTTATTATTTTGTTTCAATATTCTCTGTGATGGCGACTCTGATATTCATGTTTTTGATCACTATTTTGTTTCCCCTTCTGTGTATTAAACATGGTTACACTATTAATAGTCAAATTTTGAGGCCTGCTGTTAAAAATGGTTCGCTCTAGTGTGCTCAATGTTCCAGTGGAAGATCCAGTTATAGTGACACCAAGGGCACTAGTTGTTAAAAACCATTAGTGCAGTTGCATCCAGCTAGGATCGATAACATTTCTGGCAACCAGAAATTTTGTTATATCCAAGTTTCCTTATGAAAACTGCACAGAGTGTTCATTTATGAAATACATGTAAGACTCAAATTGTATTTTGTACCAGGTCAATGTAAAAACCTATCCAGTATTCTGATGTGGATTTTGGACTAAAATTTTTGGAGTTATCTTCGCGTATTGTTTTGTATGAAACCTGAACTCAGTGTAAGCCCTGTGATTGAATATGTCTTCTTTGATTTAAATCCATTCTATTAGCTATTCTTCAGCCTTCCATTATTTGCTGTCAAAATGTAAATCATGTCCTGTTCCATTTTTGTTCCTGATCCAGTTTATGTTGATTCTTTTGCTTCGCACAAATATTACTGCTCGCTGTTCTCCTATAAAAGGTTATACTCATCACAAACATAAATACCTCAGCAGATTCTTTGAAATGACTTTTAGCGTCATGATCCCCCCTGTTGAAATATTAAACAATATGCCTAGGATATGTTGCTATGAACCCTCTTGTCTTGAGTTTTTCTGCCTCATGTTTATTTCCCAGTTATCTTTGAGCCAATTTTGTTATTCTTCATACAAGCAAGAATGAATAGAGGCTAGTCTTTATGGATTCTTGATACAAGCTTGTACTTCAGTTAAATACAAACAATAAATTAAATATGGCGAAATGAATTTGAAAAATTGTACTTGTAGTGTATATGCCGGGTGTATATGTGGACAAATACATGTATATTTTGGAATAGGATAGTTGTGAGGGGTCAGTCTTGTAAATGTGATCACCGCCTACTTTAACTTATGGAACTGGTTAATGTTATCTTTAAAACTATTGTTGTGAAGTAAATTTGTCTGACAAGTTGAGTCCAGTCTGTGAACTTTGTTCCCTGTCATATTCGTCAAAGTTAAAAGATACAATGGGTAAGTTCATATTGCATCAGAAAAATCGGGTCCCAAATTTGAGATTGTGTGGGCTGAGTAAAGAGGTTCCAATTAGAGAAAAGAATTGTGATCACAGGGAAATGATACTAGATTTGGGATAAAAAAAGCATTTTTTGTATGAGGATTAAAACCTTTACCATGATACATATCAAGTATTCATTATGAATACTTGTACATACATGTATCTATGTTAAGAGTGCAAAACCAGTACAATGTTAAAATCTTTCCTGTAGCAAGCTGCAAAGTCTCGCAGTCAAAGCTTGGTTGAATTGATGCGATAAAAGTTTCTCTCCAGGGACTTACAATTGGTGATGAGGACTTGGTTGTCTCAAAGTTTTGTTAAAATGCCATTACCGCTTGACCTATCTCTTTAATCAAGAACACCCTTCCAGGACTCCATTTCTAATAAATTTTCACAGAAACCTACAACTTCTCCTTGGAGTTTGACATGTGTGTCCTTGTCATTGGGTGATATGAATAAAGACTAGCAAATGCTTATCTAAAACTCCATGTACATTTACACTAGGCCTTTCTGTACAAAATGGAAGTAAAAGCATTTGCTAGTCTTTATTCATATCGCCCATTGGTGTGAGTAGGACATAGAAGCTGTGAGCTTGTTGTGCATTACATGCTGGACAAACAAGAGAGAAGTGCGGAATGAGATGATTCCTCTGATAGATTCTTTCGTCCAACGGGGTGAACCAAAAGAAACAAATTTTTTGTTATGTTAACCCGCTGGGACAAAGGAGCATATTAGTAGAATATTTCGCAATATAGAAGTTTGTGCACATGTCAACAATTAGGATTGCTGTAAATGTTGCATCATGAAATAAGTCCTTAGAAACTGTATAAATTAATGGAATAAAATATTAAATAACTATTATGATACATGCATGTTGGATTATTTTTTTCAAAGCTGGTCATCTTCCGGAGAGGAATTCCAAAGCTTAATCATCTCTAAATGATTTGGCAATGATTATTGCTGCTCCTGACCCAAATTATCTAGTCATAATTTGGCTCAGCGAAGTTGAGGTAATAATGTCGGACCAGAAGTGCCTGCTCCAACCATCTTGACCAATAAGGGAGGTGCCGATACCCATTTTTGGGTCTTCATGGAAATTTGTGGGAGAGAATCCAACAGTCCACGATCTAGGGGTCTGATTCTGAACCTTCTCCACCAAATCTTTGGAGCATTGCGTCTTGATTACCAAGTTTTTGCACCTGGTCATTTATACAGTGTTTTAAAGGGAGTATAAAATCATAAGACTTGCGATGGGAGCATTGTAATAACAGTAAATTGGGGGCTCAGAAAGCTTGGGGCCATGTGGTGCCGACATGTTGCAATTTGTTCCCTCATCTCTTCTCATGCAAGACAAGGTCAGAGGCAGAAGAGGAAGATGGAGCCCCAGCATGCCAGGTGTCCATGACAACATAGTTTTGGAAAGATGTGCCTTCATCATAATAATCCTCTGGCATGGAAAAAAAATAAACGTCCCATTTCAGAAAGAAAAAAAAGATTGGCCAGTACGGGGATCGAACCCGCGACATTCGCGTTATTAGCACGACGCTCTAACCAACTGAGCTAACCGGCCAGTTGGAAGCATGGGCGCGTTGTGTAATCCAGTATTGTGTGCTCTACGGTGTGGCCCATGAAATCTCAAAGATCACATGACCTGCTAACGCGGATTGGATATAACATTGCCCTTCCAGGAGGAGCTACCCTTGAAATCTCAAAGATCACATGACCTGCTAACGCGGATTGGATATAACATTGACCTTCCAGGAGGAGCTACCCCTTGACGTGGATATCGATTTTTTCCGACCTCACGCTGATGGCGCTTGATAACCCCGCAACTGCGACGTCAATGGAAATGACGTTGCGTCTTAATAGCGGGTCGACGTGAACTCGGATCACGTGACGGAAAAGGTCTTTCGCGCCAGGACTTGCGCTTACTGAAAATAACGAATAACGCGTTTTTCTACAATCTAAGAGCTGCAACAAAATTGGAAAAGCATCTGTCAGAAAAATAGTTTACTGATGAACCAACAGAAGAACAACTGCAATAGCAATCCCAATGGTCCTTTAGCCAGTTAGCCGCTGGAGGTCAGTGTTATAGGCCTATAGACAGTTTTGCCGCGCGCCCAAAGCGGGAAACGTTCTATCAGTGTTGTCATGGTGACCTCCGGCGGCGCGACTACTTTTACTACCCAAGGTACCGGGTTTGTCCACCATACCTGGTTACTCAAAGACCAGACCGACTTTTTCGCCGGGGTTTAGGCCGAAATGTTCTGGCAGGTTCCGAACGCGCGAAACAAGTCATGCCGTTTTAACCTTTTTTTCGCGCGCCGCCGGGGTTTTAGTCCTGATGCAAGGCGCACACCTGCGAGTCGTGTTTAAAACCCATAATCTATACACATGCTCCCGTGATAGACTGTACCATATAGTAGCTCAGTGGCATTTACACTGTCAAAGATTGTTGGTCAGTGTTCAGGAGGTATGTTTTGATATCAAACAATATTAGGCCACTGGAACAATAGGATAGGGAACATAGTGAATATCGCATGAGGAATACGCTCATGATACAACTAATGGACTAAGCGTCTCAAACGCGGGACTTCAAGCCTGGAAAAATCTACGTTAAGGCAAACTAGGTCACTCTCTCTATAGACAGATGACATGTCGGCGACAGTGTGTGGTGGGGATACATGTAGGCTAGCGCTATGAAGCCGCCACGTGCCCTCGGGGCTTGCTGGATTGGGACAGTTAAATATATCATTCTACTCCTGTTGTTATTGACGAAGGTAAGTGTTACTCTTTCTTTTGTTTTAAATTCTTTTCATGTAGCACAAGTATGCCTGACAGATTGCTGCTCCATTTGCACACTGAGCTCTTGCTGGATGCCAACTTAACTCATTAATCTTGTACTTGTCTTTGTGATGGGCATTTGTCTCAATTAAGTCCTCCTTCCAAATATACATGTATATCTTAACTGATAATTAATTTCATGGTGCTTACAGCACGGCTGGGTGGCTATGACTAGCAAGAGTTACCCCCCCCCCCTACATGCCTTTGTTGAACCTTTCCATATAGACCTATCAGTCCAGACAGTCATCCAGCAGGTTGAAATATTGTGATATGTCACCTTCGGGTCATTGTGCTATCTATATATCTCACAAAACCTCTTACTGAATTCAATAAACATGGTACAGTCTATTTGTTAGAAGAGGTCTAAATCATCATGTCTTCCAGCATGTCTAGTATATACTGCTATACCAACAGGCATTTAATGTAAAAAAAACCCATCACCATTGAAGGGGGACTATAATAGGCATAGATATGGGGTCAAATTAGTGATCTTGATGTGAATCATGTGCACAGTTAATGTTTGGGTTTTGATTGTTTAGCCATGAAAATGTTCCAATTCAAGCATGAACAGTTTGAATAATGAGATAGGGAGAACTGAGTGGAATAATAATGTTGACTATGATTTTTCTTCTACTGATATTTAGGTGAGCGGGCATATCAGAGAAGTACATGTATGTCATTCATTATTGACAAAGTGTTAGATATACAGTAGAACCTCCCTTAGCAGACACCTCTCTATTAAGGACACCCACTCTACTAAGGACACTAGTTTTGGTCCCAAATTGGGTGTTTCCATTCAATTTGACCTCTCTAATCAGGACACCTCTCTATCAAGGACAGCACTTGTCAGTCCTGAGGGTGTCCTTAATAGAGAGGTTCTACTGTACTAAGTCTATGCAACATAATGTAGGTACATGTATATATGATATTGCATTTAGTCATTGTATTACATCCACCTAATTACATATGGTTTACAAAATGTACTTTTCTTGGTAACAACTTGCAGTGACCTTTTGCTTGATATTTTATAGTGTTTATGTGGCACTCCATGAGAAACTGATTGGCACAATCATATTTATCATGAATCTCATATCCTGAAGTAATAAGCCTCATAATATTCGTCTCTAATAAGGGAGAGACAAATGCTAGAGAACCCCTCTTTACAGGTGGTGTCTTATCTTTGAGAAGTCATTGGGTACAACTAACTGTTCACTATCAATTCAACACTTAGTTAGTGGTGACCCGAGACCAGTGCGGGGGGGGGGGTACACACAGGGTTTATATTGACTGCTGCATAAATTTACCAAGCCTCTATACTGCTCAGGCACGATTGGTATTTCCCTATACCATTTATCCCTTCAATACTAATCAGATTGGCTATATCATGAGATTGTGGATGTATATATATATATCTATATTTCGATGTTTAGATGATTCAGCGACACCTGTTTTTATGCACCGCTTTATTTTCTATCCTCATTTAGATTAATGTACTTGGGTACCCAGATATGCATTGTGATAGGTTGAGCCAGATGTCACAATATTATGAAACTGAAATGCATTGTGAAGAGTTGATAATACAGGTTGAGCTGCTGAAAATTATATTACATAGATTTCTGGGAGATTCACATACGGTTTAGTGGTGCTCTCTCCAGAGAAAAATATATTGCATGATACAGTGATATTGCATAACCAAAGAGGGCTAAATCTTATTGATTGGCCTGTCAAGATGGCCGCCTCCTCTGCCATTTTGTATAGTTCATGCCTTTGCCTTCTATCCATCCAAAGTCCAGGGATTGTAATCATCAGCAATGGAAATAATTTGCACCAAATCAGTGTTATTTACCATAATTGACTGTGATATTATGTGATTGGGTGAAACTCCATTTGACAAGACCAGGAAAAAACTGTATATACCGGTTACCAACACACTTATTTTCAAAATATGCACAATTATTTTTGATTTGTTTCAAACAACTTGCTTTGTTCTGTCTGCCTGATTCAGCTATAATTTGATCCCAGTTGTTTGATAAACATTATACATTATAGAGGCCTAAGAATGGTTTATTGTATGGTTATTTCCTTATGCACCAAATTGCATAGTATTTGTCACCTGAAGATGACCAACTTGACCCCCTAGCTTATGCCTTTAGCCCCCCCCCCCCCCACACTTTAATACCACAGCAGTAGCTGTCATGGTAGAAACATATTTCTCTTGAGGACTCGTAGCCCCTTACTACCATTTCCCCAGCAGCATCTCTGAGTCGAAGTCATGTAGCGAAGACAGGAAATGGAGTTGACATTCGGGTCGTTAAGATCACGTAATACAGCTAATAGATCTACTAGCACAGAGGCGGGTGTCTGCCGATGAGGTATTTTGCAATATTAGATCAGTCACGAATTAATTGCATTTGAGGAAAGGCTTGAGAAGCAGATTCTGCCTGTAAGAGTGTAGGCCAAGGCCAAATCAATTTACAACATTTGCAAATCTATATCGCTTCATACATTTTCTTCCCTTTAATTAGCCAAACACCAGTTCATTTTCCGGTCTTCAGTAATTTAGAAAGTAATGAATTAAGCCTATAATGTATATCATTACTTTATCTTTACTGATCTTTTAATCCTACAGTTCCAGTCATTATGAAGCAGAGTTTTCTGACCAATGTCGCTCTTTGCAAAAGCAATACTTCCTTGCGGAGTCTTATCAACTCAAGTCATGTCTGATCCCCGCCAAACAAATGCCACCATGCTATTCACCCCAATTCATGTCAGCAATGGTTCAGGGCTATTTAGTTTGTCTCCAACTCAAATACCAATCTTTGTGGCAAACTGGTCAATTTGCTATGCATCAACAGAACAGCATGCATTCCTCTGTATTTCATGCATGCTGTTTTCAATGCTTTACAACACAATGCATTGCTAATGATGCAGTTGCCCGAAGCTTTGTTGGCGAATTTTTATAGCTACTACAACAGATGTCGACATTCACATGAATATCAATGGCCTTCGTTCTGATCCGTGACATTTCAGGACGCTGAATTAAGTAGCCGGGTGAACCTCCTCAGTCTTGAGGGCTCGGCATCTTGATGTCCGGGAAGTTCTTGGATATACTAAATCTCCTCTCAGATCCTTTGGCAGGACACTTTAACTGTCATTCAAAGTCGTCTTTATCAGAAACGATTGTTGCTCATGCAACCTAAAATGCATAGTGTCGTTGTGCATTTGATGGACCATCTTGCCGTTTCCTGCAATTCAAACAAAACGAACCAATAACCGTCATCACCAATGTAGACGGAGATAAAGTGGAAACCATTTCATGAATTGAATCAGTGCACTTGATGTGGCAAATGCCATTTGCCACAAAACAGTCTCAACATAGATATAATGAAAGTGAGAATAATAATTGACTGTGTCAATAATACTGGGCTGATTTCTTCTAAGATGTCTCTAAGATTAAGATGTCCAGTAGTCAGACCATGTCCTCTTCACATTCCCAATACATTTCTCAATGTGTGAGCTGACTTTTCTTGGCAGTTTTCTATGGCCGCGGCACTGAATAATGCTTCGTCCCATTGCCGATACTGATAGGCTATATTTCGTGATCAGAGTTTTATTGGTTGTTTTCTGCACAGACATCAGTCAGAATAGCAACCAGGGGATTTGTCTGTTCACACCTTATAATAATAGCCATCTGCATATATCCTCTGTTAGGGGCAAACAGAACATGATGATAAAGTCATGTGTTATGATTTTATGAGCCAATATTTTGTCAAAATGGTGGTACATCAATGGATATCGGCCAGATCTCATCGTCTTTGCAACTCTAGATTATTGCGCTTTTGATTGGTTGCTTTCAGGTTAATCAATGCATCAGATTTTACATAAATAAATGATTTGTCGCTGCCTTATCTATCCCATTCTGGCACCAGCAGTCTTTTGGGTGAAAAGACGCAAGAATGAAAGGATTGAGGATAATACTGACTCGAGGAGAGCATCTTCTCAGTCATCCTCATACTTCATTAAGGAAGCGCTACTGTTATTGGCGCTGAAAGGTTACTCTTGGAAGCTGACATAGACTCAAAAGACAGAGCTACATTGGCGGACATCAGTCATCATTACCTGTCATCAGAAGCCGGCCACTAATAACTCACAAATTTCTCCATCCGACTTTTCATCCCCATACGTCAAACAAGAAGGGAGGATTTAAACAGCAGAGAAGGTATAACTCTGGGCCTTTCACATTTGTATGTCTCATTCTGATGGATTAACTATCATTCTGTTCATGAGGCTAATGTCACCAATGACTAGAAGATGGAAGAGATAATACTGGAGGGTTGGTCTGGGCGTTAAGTGTATTAGTTCTAATTCTGAACATTTGCAGACAAGAAGAGTCAGCAACAGGAACAGTCTTCTGTGAAGCATCTAAATTCTGATTGTGTGAACCAACTAATGCTTCAATTTCGAACTTCTCTTCGGAGCTTTCCTTCCCTCAGAAAACCATAACACTGATGATTAATTATCACTTTTCTCAGCTTGTGATACCGAGTAACATGACTCGCTAACAATCTTTGCCAATGAACTAAATGCAAAGCATGAATTATTGACACTGATGCTCTCAGACAATATCCTTCATTGTCAGTCAGTAACTTAATCAACTCTGTTGATATTTTTAATCTCCATCACAAAGAAACATGATATGAACATGCCATATTGCGTGTGTGGAGTCTGAAACCTTGGAGAATTGGAGAATGCAGCCTCAATTTGTGCCCCTCGAAAACTGCCCTAGAGAAACATTACAATGTTCTTTTCTTGCCGAAGAACATAACAGTGTTCTTTTCTTGCTGCGCGAATCATTGCAGTGTTCATTTCTCGCAAGAAGAATTATTCCAATGTCCCTTTTTTGCTCCAAGAAATATGTTCTTCTCTTTCCCTGAAAACAGCACTTGCTCTTGTGGCCCCAAGAAGCAATAAAATGGGTTTTTTTGCCCATTAGTGTTTTCAAATGTTCTAGCCTGAAGCAGCGTGGTATATGCTCTCACCTCATCTGTAGCAACATGACAATCCTCGTATAAATTCTTATTTTGCAGTCTATGGTAATATATGCTGGTAGAATTTGCGAAAAACATTGTCTTTGTATACTCTTTTATAAAACTTGCAGTGTTTTCAGCGCAACTGTAAAATGCCTGTTAAATAATGTGTCTCCTGGCATGAACATCAAAGGCTGAAGACATTCTATGCCTCTCCCAGTAAATCATAGCTCAGACTGCCAATTTCATTGATGATCATTAACCATTCTGTCAATATGAACATTCCGGATTACAAAATAGGACGATTGATTTTTTGCTTAATGAACGATTCATTAATCGTCAACGGCGTCGCTTGTAAGTAGTTTATAGTGAGACTGGCATTCCCCGAGGACGATGAGATAAATAGCGTAAACTTAATTGAAATGCAGGATGCGTCGGGATATTAAAACGGCACTGTATAAAGAAGAAATAACCAATTCAGAAAAAAAGGAATGAAATGTTCAATATGAAGATTCTGTATCTGTTCTGGTGAGGAGGCAATTGCGTCAGCAATTCCCACGAATTCATTCCTGAGTCCTCACAATCCAAATTTAAATGGTCATAATGTTCAATATGGTGACATATAGTTCTGCTTTATTTTGTCCATACCAAATCAGTGAGTTAGTGCAGTAAAATTAATTGTCATGATGGTCAAAACCTATTGGCCTCTTTGAAAAAAGGTCACACCAACTCTTGACATTATCTGTTTTAAACTTGATTGATATTAAAATTGGGCATGAGGTGCTTGTAAACCCAAATTAAATTTGATATGAAATTGAGGTTCACCTCTTACTGTCATGTAAGATGTCGACCTATCATGAAAACTGAACATGGTTGATGCACAATGAAAATCTGCACATTCCTTTGGATTTGAATTGAAATATGAAACACTAAAGGGGAAAGTTTGGGTTGCATAGTGTGGAAAGAATCCTCTGAAATCTGAAGATCTGTCTGATAAGAAGGATTCCTGCTTGGTATCCAAACTGTCTCTTTAGTGTTCCCGATTTGTGTACATTATCCATTATCATTTGATGCTGTGCTATACTCCTTTAAAACCAGGTATTTCAGTATCAGTGTTAAAAACGAAACCCACATTTCAGCTATCGTTTCTTTTCTCGACCGACCAATACCACGATAATGCTTTCAATATCAGAACATTGAGGAAGTATTGAAAACTATTTTTCTCGACATCTAGTGGATAGCTCCATTTGTAACAAGATCCCTACTTTGAAATACAGGTATTCATGTTGACACGCCCCTTATGCGTTTTTTTCCTATTGTAGATGAAACCTAGTTCGGGTTTAGGTGAGAAACATTAGTTAACTACCGTATGTTATTCGTGCACTGCGGAGTTATGCTAATGTATATATATTCAGAGACTTGAGTGACCCAAAATTTATCAAAGTACATGTGTATCCATATATACACCTGATTTGAGTTTCAAAGAGTTTTTCTGGTATTGTCTTCTGTAAAAAAGCTCTTCATTAATCGAATTGCTGATGTTTTCCCTCAGACTTCAATCAACTTACATGTAGCCTACCAATGCGAAATAAAGCTACCAATGCTTTTACTAGAATAGAATTCGGATGAATTATACTACCTTCAAGTATAGTTCTCACAAGCTTTGAACTTGTGCAACCATACGATCACCGAACATATAGGTGTACGTGCTTTACTGTCAATATCAGATGTAGCTTTCAATCAGTCTCTAAGCCGCATTGATATTGTTCCTCATCCTCTATGATACAGGGTCTTCAAGATTGTGAACGTGCCTTGCTGATGATTAATGTCTGCGTTGCGACCTTCGAGACAGTTGGTGAGTGTGATACCTGAGTCATCTGTTGTCAGTGGTCGCCAAGGAATGAAAGCGTTGTGCTGGTGGTTCAACCAGGTTGTAAAGGCTTTCATTAAAGCATTCTGTCCTGCTACTTTCCTGAAAGGTTCCCTTCTGGATTGATTGGTCGGTCTGTTGCCTTGCCAGTTAGCGTAGCTGAGTTTCCACAGCCTTTTAAGCCTATGACTGTCATCTTTCAACCTCAAGCAATCAGAGGGTGTGTCTTTTTCTCAGCTTCTTCCATACAGTCTCCAGTTACTAATTTACTACTATCTACTACTTACCTATATCTTTTACTAAAGGAATGGTCTAACGTCACTTTTTCAATGAGGTTGTGGAAAGCATCGCAAGCTGAGAGCAGCCATTTCTGCTTTTCTGTCAACAACCAGTCCAGCCACTGGTGTAGAAGCGACATTTTTCATTGACCTTGACCTTTTTGCTAATGTACCTGAGTCATTCTCCTAGGGTCGCCAAGGAAGGTGCGTTGATTGTACCACCGTAGCATTTCTTACATTGAAAGCAATCTCATAATCTTCTTGCCGTGCCTGGGGCAATATGACTTGTGAAAGGAATTCCTGGTTTCTCGAGATGTTATGGCTTATTATTATTATTATAGCGATACACACCTTAACTGGGTATGATTTGATATGCTAGGAAACACGATTTATGTTTTTAGATTGCCTATTTGTTCAATATTGGGACGAGACAACCTTCTCAGAAGGAAATGGGCATAATGAGATTGAGAAATGATATCAGACTGTCAAGGTGGAAAATTGATAAAGTGGCAAATCAGCTCCGTGATTATTAGATCAAAAAAATCTAACAGAGATTCTGCCTGTAGAGCTGCAAACATGATATTGGTTTGTTCTGTAAACGTTGATTTAAAGCCACATTAGGACCTACCATCTCTATTTGCTATTTAATATGTATTTCCAAAATTTCGTAAAATTCAGAATAAATTTGTACCCGCTACCGCAAGAAATTCGAAGCAATTGGCCTCATCACACCATGAGTCACTCCAAAGAAAACGTTTTGTGAAAACTTAGAAGCAAACTCTGCATGCCCATATCAGCACTTCACACGGTTAAATTTACCTCCTATTCAAATTCTCAAGCAGTTACACAAGTTGAAATCAATGGAGGACTTTTCTTTAGCACAAACTTAATATCGTGTTGCAGACTTGAGTACCAAACACTCACACTCAAACATGGGAACTGTGGACTTAGTGTATGTAAACTGATCACGTTATGATGTTGGGTTTGGGATGCTTTTACTCTGTTTGACATTTTTGATTGCCTCTTTTTCAGCTCGTTGAGAGGGAAATGCCAACAGAGCTTTGTTATTTGTTGCGCTATTTTTCATACAGTGGAAGGGCTATTTAGAACTTTCTGTTAGAATAAATCTGCTCATTACCTTATCAAGTTCATTATATTCATCAATTTTGCTTGAGTCGACATTCTGTTTTAAAACAGGTGCCACTTCTGAAAAACGGATTAACCATATGCTGCTTTATATAGAGTATACAGTACCACTGGAAGTTCAGTATGTTATCAAGAAAGACGTCTGACATTGTCTGACTGACATTTTTCTGATGCTGCCGTGGTCACTTCCCCTTAAGACTGACTGTCTCTGCCTTGCCTTCCCTGTATGTCATTTGCTTGAAAGCAATCAATATAATCGCCCTAGACCTGATTGTTCTGCTGAGGTATCAGACATTGGAGGTTTGGTTTTATAGGATTTCCTATACACAACTAATTGATATAACAAGCTTTATGTAGCTTTTAGGGAAATTGCCCTAGCACTTCGACTGTGCGTCTGAGTGACTAAGGTAAAGCAAGGGGCTTGAGGTGGAGTGTTGATGTTAGGATGACATCTAATAACAAGAGTATGCAGCAAGGGGCTTGAGGTGGAGCCTTGATGTTGGGGTGACATCTAATAACAAGAGTATGCAGCAAGGGGCTTGAGGTGGAGCATTGATGTTGGGTGGCATCAAATAGCAAGAGCATGCAGCAAGAGGCTTGAGGTGGAGCCTTGATGTTGGGTGGCATAATAACAAGAGTATGCAGCAAGAGGCTTGAGGTGGAGCCTTGATGTTGGGTGGCATAATAACAAGAGTATGCAGCAAGAGGTTTGAGGTGGAGCCTTGATGTTGGGTGGCATAATAACAAGAGTATGCAGCAAGAGGTTTGAGGTGGAGCATTGATGTTGGGTGGCATAATAACAAGAGTATGCAGCAAGGGGCTTGAGGTGGAGCATTGATGTTGGGTGGCATCTAATAACAAGAGTATGCAGCAAGGGGCTTGAGGTGGAGCCTTGATGTTTGGTGGCATCTAATAACAAGAGTATGCAGCAAGAGGCTTGAGGTGGAGCATTGATGTTGGGTGGCATCTAATAACAAGAGTATGCAGCAAGAGGCTTGAGGTGGAGCATTGATCTTGGGTGGCATCTAATAACAAGAGTATGCAGCAAGAGGCTTGAGGTGGAGCCTTGATGTTTGGTGGCATCTAATAACAAGAGTATGCAGCAAGAGGCTTGAGGTGGAGCATTGATGTTGGGTGGCATCTAATAACAAGAGTATGCAGCAAGAGGCTTGAGGTGGAGCCTTGATGTTTGGTGGCATCTAATAACAAGAGTATGCACCAAGAGGCTTGAGGTGGAGCATTGATGTTGGGTGGCATCTAATAACAAGAGTATGCGGTAAGAGGCTTGAGGTGGAGCATTGATGTTGGGTGGCATCTAATAACAAGAGTATGCAGCAAGAGGCTTGAGGTGGAGCATTGATGTTGGGTGGCATCTAATAACAAGAGTATGCGGTAAGAGGCTTGAGGTGGAGCATTGATGTTGGGTGGCATCTAATAACAAGAGTATGCGGTAAGAGGCTTGAGGTGGAGCATTGATGTTGGGTGGCATCTAATAACAAGAGTATGCGGCAAGAGGCTTGAGGTGGAGCATTGATGTTGGGTGGCATCTTATAACACCCAATTCAAAACAAGAGTATGGGATGTCATTGATGATGGTTCTACAGTATACATCAGATAGATTGAGAGATATGTATCACATCTGGCACCAAGTTTGTGAAGCATCATCTCTTGTCACATCAATGCAGCATTTAGCCTCCCAATGGAACCAGTGTCGTCACTGTTTGCCAAAGATAGCAGCAGGTTTTATAGGGAGATGGATGGTGTATTCCCTCATGTTATCTACTTTGCGACAACACGCTTTTTCAATATCAATACTATAAATAAGCTCCACATTCTTTTGCTAGATTCAGATATCATGCTTCTTCCAATGAAATGTGATCATGATTAGTAGACATCGGCACCACCATTTTTGGTAGAACTAATGAAATCCTGAAGCAATTAAAAAGTGTATCAATGCTTGCATACATCCTTGTAGTGACATCCCTATACATTATGATGTACAAGTACAGGTAAACATCAGCTGTAGTATCTATTGCATGATAGTGGAGGCCCGGAACTAAATGCAATTGATTTAGGTAGAGAGTACCTTGAGCATTGCTAGAGGATACTTCTAGCATTTGTCACGAGTTATGGATTAATTGCAAAGTTGCTATTGAAAAGTACATTTCATTCACATGAACATTATACACCCCTCAAGGGAAACTAAGATGGTCTCGAATAATTTTTTTCTGATAAAAGCTTTCGTGAGACAACATATCCTCGGGTTAGCTAACATTCAAGTGAATACGGGGGCCAACAGCTGATGCATTTCCTATACTCATCTCCTACTCGTAACGATATTGACTTTTTTTCTTCAAAAACTGGCATGACATTTCGTTAAACTGAGCGACTGCACAACAACCTACTCAAATGATGGAAGTCACATCGTGAATTGCAGCACTCTTCTTTCTTTACAAAAATCTTCCTCTTTGCCATTCTGGAAGGTGTCTTTTGCATATGAAGAAACTTTTCAGGAAATTTATGGTTAGTTAGACTTTGTAATATATCTTTTATTCCTTTAAGTTGTGACATTTGATGTGAAATTAAGATTGTTCTTACAACCTACACCCACGTGCCACATAGCTGCACTGTAAGTCAGAATGTTCCAGGGTTTCTATGTGTCGGAAGATATCAGAAGGCAAGTGTACTTACCACGCCCACATCTAACCTTCAAACAAAAATATTTTTGCCTCCAGTGTATAGGAAGTTTGCATTGAAAACATAGTTTTCAAAGTCAGGTGTTGTTCAAAGCCTTTCCTTAGGGACATAAAAAATCATTATATTCAGCTAACATACAAGGAAGCTTACGAAAGCATATGAAAACTTTCCACTAATGGTGATTCAAAGCAGCACTAATAGGATGACCATACCTACCAAACCAACTGGATACCCATCAAGTAAAATCCAATCAACAAATGGTCGACTGTGCGCATGATGTTCAACGTGGGCACCCCATAGCTATTGACACAACCTGACAAAGCAACAAGGGGTCATCGAAAGTATGGTCCCCTCTTTATGTACGAAAAAAATTTAAAGAAATATGTGTATCTTTTAGTACATGTAGAAAAAGTATTCCTGCTTTATTACTTTTACTGAATTAAATTGTTCGGAATCCGTTGAACTGCTCAGAATTTTTCACGTATCTGTACTCACTGTAGATGGCCCTGGTTTAAGCTTATTACAAAGATTGATCTATGTCAATACAAGCTGAAACCAAAGGGAAACCAATTCTGCAAAACCCATCTCAACCGTATTCATTATTGGCTATTGATTGGGTTGATACGGTTGTAAACAACGTTTGCATTCTGGACACTCGGCTACCCGTATCTGGCGTGTCTGAGCTATTGGGTCAACACTGAAGTATTGTGTGGAGTGGCAGCTGAAACCCTCTAAACACGCACTGATCAATGCCATGATCAGATCATTGGAGTGTTCCTGATGAGATGGAGCAGGTTTTAATATGTGATTTACTGCACTGCTGAAGGAACATCTCAAAGTTGATGCTTTCAGCACAACCAGAGTGGACCTAAGGCCAGGTTTCCATAAGATTCACTATGTCACTTGTACCATATAATACAATACCATATAATAACGCAGTAGAAGTTGGAGAATAAGGCTGTCAATGTGTGGTGTGCGTGTTTGTCAACCAGCATCGACCACCAGCTGGGTCCCCAGTGGAAGTTCCTAATCACTTTACCGTTGTAACGTCAGTACTTCTGAGGGAATCAGATCAGCATATAAGTTGATCCAAAGAGGAGAAAATGGTGATATCGCCTTCATACATATATTGATGAAATGTGCTGCCCTGGAACTCCAACAATGAGTTGAAACTTTGCTGGGGTAAAAGTATGTTGATTTCCTTCCTGATTTGAAATGCTGGAGCAAATATTGCTTGGAGTAGAGCTAGAGTGCACACCCATTAGAGGATGTGTCACTTGTCCTTGGTCATTTCCTTTCCCTTGTCATTACATTATTTTCCCCATTACTCCTTTTGAAAAGTGCAACTGTGTTGTGCATCATCTGCAGTCAGTGAAAACATTGTGAATTAGTAATTGATGGGGTATGAAAATGTACCGGATATTGAAATCAATGGTCCATAACACGCAACATGCTCTTCCTGTTACTAAGTCCTGTGCATGTGATAAACACTCTGGCTCTGCACTCAGTTGTCAGGGTGATGTCCACCATGCAATTGACAGATTGGAGTTTGTGACATGATACGCAGTGATCATTACCAATTGGTACATCCAGTTCAGCACCAATAATGGTGCCCCGCCAATGGCTTGGTGTACATGTAGTCTTTCCAGTAATGGCACTTCGAATTTCATCAGACTGTAGATTCCTTTTGAAAGGAAGCTAATCGCAATAGTCCCAAAGGTATATATTACTAATTAAATGTTACAAATTCCTCTAATGTATCTGCTGACCACCTGTGCTGTTTCTTGGACATATCACTTACCAGAATATGAGACACCAACCATTTGACATCAGCAATCAAGAGAGGTGTACACCTCCTGTCATGATTAGCCAGCCTCAGACACTGTCATGGTATTGAACTGTAACCTTAACCTGTCTGCTGTTCCTATTAGGCGCCCTGGGTTACTTACATCTGGAGTACCTTGAGTAGGGGCACTTATTTTAGTTTGAAGATACTTCAAGCAAGGAGAATCAGCAGATACTAACATTACTCGAGGCACTATCATTCATGATGTCCAAAACATTTTCAGGCGCAACATTCATGTTGATGATGTCAGGAACCATTCAAAGGTCGATCTCCATGTATGTAGACCTGACAGATGTCATGAAGCTCTAAAAAAAGTACATCTAAGTATAGATGGTGTATTGAACTGTTTAAAGCTCCATCTGCTTGTTTGTGGATGATGTGGTGAAGCTAAAAAAAAGCACATCTGTGTGAATTTTCAACATTATACTGTTCTTGTAGCCTCACAATCTATTAGAGCAGACGAAAATGCAACCCTTTGCAAGCGACTCACTGGATACTCTGATTGATGATCACGCAATTTCTGAATTAGTTGACATAATTGATTTAGCAGAATTCCCTAATTCTCCTGTCAGCATAAATGCAGATCCCCCTTCAATTATATCTGTCTCCCATGCTGATTAGTCTCATAATATATTTCCTGGGGCAACTCGGGAGCTACAGCACTTGGATGCTTTTGGTGCATGGAGGTTTTAAATTGAAAATGGCCCCCAGATTAAAATGCATCATGAAACATTGAAGCAACAGCCTCATTTCATACCAGCGAGCCATCAGCGTTTTGTTCTTGAGGGGGAAATTCACCTGTGCTGTTTTTTACTAATCCTGAAATACAATTTACTTGCTTCAGCTGTGTCTACCTGTTCGTGTAGAAATATTTGTGTTGTTCCTTTTTTCCACGTCCAGATATGTTTGTGAAAACGAGTAGCTCTGTGCAAGATAAACTGATGGATTGGCTGATAAAAACAGGATAAAACACCTGCTGCATTGGCCATTGTTGGAATCGATGAACTGAATTGTATGGATGTGGTTTATCTCTATCTGCAGCCAATGTTCTAAATTTGATTTCTCTCTGTCACCCATACATGTACCTTGAGCTTTATCAAGAATGAATGCTTTGTGTTACCTATCAGTTCTGATGCCAATACGATAAAAGAAAGGAAGAGTGACATCTCTCTTCGAAGCTGCTCTGCAGATCTCATGCTTTATTCCCAAGATCTTAGAGTGTATTGAATAGGAAATTAAAGATTAATCTACAATTAATCTCGGGGCGATTCCGGGGCCGTCTGAAGCTGCAGCTCTCAACATAAATTATTCATGGGATGCTTCAGGCAGATATTGAATTAACAACACTGTGATATTTCTCAAGGAGCAGTTATTAGAGAGCAGCTAGTGGCATGCGGAAATGGCATATTTTAATGATTTTGTCACACTGGTGACTTTTGTGACTTGGTGTACAGAGAGGTTGGGAAGCATGTTACCTGTTGGCGTACGATTTTGTCTTCCTTTAAAAGCATCATCAGGGTATCCTGAACTATGTCATCAACATTTGATGAGTCAAAATGTCAATAAATGCCATATCTGAACTTTCTTTGTCATGTAAGCTACACAGTTTTGTTGTACTTTTGTGGTACCTTTGAAATGTTGTACTGTACTTTTTCCCCATTTTAGTGAGCGATACTTTTCGAGGGCTGAAAGTCAACCTGCATAACCACAGAAGCAAACCCCTGGTTGTTGTCTGAATTGCTCTGACTAACCTGAAACTTCTCCTTCCGGTATTGGCTGAGGGCTCTGATTATTCTGGCAATATATCGTTACCAGGTTTTGTGCTAACATTACAAAGTGGTTCTTGATATTCGAGACATTGAGAGGATTGACACTCGTCACAATAGCTCCTGGTATAAATTCCCTTAGTGGTTTGGAGTGTATACTGAAGTGTTGAATGGCTGACAAAAAACTGTCATAACCACCTGAAATTTCCCAAAATTTTTAAGTATCATTTACTGTTGTCATCAACAACTTTGATATATGGAACAAAAATGTATGATAGGGGTGAGGCAGATCTCTTTCTTCTTGTATATTGCTTTGCCCAACCATCCATTGCTTTCCCTGTACCAGAATTATTCTCATTGCTTATGGATTATTCCCTACATTCTACCTTTGACATTTCATTTTTTTGCCAAACCGAGCCTGCCGGTTAGTCATGGTGCAGATGATGTAGGTTTTCTGTTGCAATTCTGTTCTCTGGCTTCCTTGACTCAGTTCGGTAATAAAGTGCTAATTATGAGGCAGTATTTTAGTGAAGACAGAAGATAGTAAGCTGATTCTCTGAATCGAGGTTGTTATAGGTTAATTGGATGGTAGAGTGTGAGTTTGAAATGTAGAAATATGAACAACACAGATTCCATCGCCTCATGCTGTTGCTAATAAGGGAACTGTTAACGAACTGGAGGTGTTGATTGTCTCATGAAACACCGCTCACCAATTGCTAAATGCAGTCGCTGTAGTGTGATCCCAGTCAAAGATGATAATAAAAATTGTGCTGAGATGAATCATTTGTCAAGTAATAATCTTTTGCAATTATTACTTACAGATATCAAAATTCATGTATTTCCAGGTCACTGCCATTGGTGCTTTCAAATCCGAAAACCACCGTCCGAGATTAAAATGCACAAAATGTCAACCTGGATATGAAGTTGTGAAATACTGTACAGAAACTCGGGATACTGTCTGCCAAAAATGCTCGGATGACAAGTTTTCACCTCGTGCCAGTAGGTGGCATCACTGTCGGGACTGTAAAAAGTGTGCTAATGATGAATACCTCACTACGCCATGTACTGCCACTGCTAATGCCATTTGCTCGCCCTGCGACACATTAGGACCGTCAACCACCAGAGAGGCTCTGCAGGATTATCTGTCCAAGTGTCAAAGGAAATTATACCGTCATGGGTCCAGTATGAAGAAGAAGCCAAAGTTGAAGAGAAGCAATCCGGCAAAAGGGGACGCCACTACAGTGGAACCAGGCAAGAAGAAAGATCTTGATGGTCCTCAGTATACTGTTTTTGCCCCAGTTATTCCTGAGAGAAAAGGTAAGTTCAAGTCACTCCCGCCTTTGATTTTAAGCATAAAATCAAATGTCTCCCTCAAAATCTCCTTGAGATCGGTTCCTGTAAAAGCACTTCTGATTGGACGATACATCCTCTATTTCAAATTGGCCAAGGATGCAGCATCCCATAGAGTACCAGTTGACCTTGGTCAATTAGTGAATTAACGCAGTTTATTTCTGCATCTCAGCCGCCGATATCAGTAGTCCATCAATACTGATTGCATGATTGATGTGGCCATTAGACAGACCAAAGCGGGGAATATTGTTGTGTTAGTGGTTGACAGAGTCTTCTATATCATCGATCAGACACCGGTGGCCCAAAAGAAGTCAGTCATCGGGAGGGTTGCCTTTTCGTTGAAGGCTTGCTGTCGTAAAAGTGTTAAGTGCATTACTCGGCTCCGGCTGAATATATCGATTTGTACCTAACCACAGACCCATGTAAAAGCCCGAGTGGTGTTTGGTGAATTATTACTTTAGTTGCCAAGACTGCATCTCTCAGGAGACCAATCAGGAAGGAATAAAAATTGTGGCGATGACCATAAAGATATAAACACATTGGTGTCATGATTATTGAGTGGTAGACCAGATCTGACAGTGGTATTTGAGTTGGGACGTTAGCACAGAACAGTCGAACGTAGAGAAATAACTGCTGTTAGTTGTTCATTGAGAAGGGTTTTTTTCATGCTTTTTTTCCATGATTTTCTCTTATTCTAAGAATGCCAGCAACTTGAAAGATGCTGATTCAAGAGATGGCTCACTGTTCTAGCCAACCATTGCAAGCATTGTATAAAATTGACAGGTCTGAGTGCTTGGCAGGGATTTGAAATCATCTTGTATAGATTATTCCCCACCAGTGGCCAGATATCCAGGTTTCATTATAGGCTAGCATGTGACGAGGCTACCAATTATTGGCTAGCTAATCATGGCATGTCTTGGCAAATCAATCCATGAATGCCATCAGGTACTATGCAATATTCGTAGCTATCCTGCCTCTCTGTTGATACGTTCTTTGAATAAGAAACTTTTTATCTGGTGTCATTGAACTGTTGAGGGACTGTACAGACTAAGATAACTGTACAGTGTTTTACAGGAAGGAATACAAACACATGAGCTTCAGACAACTAAATCATCAGCGTGCATACTTTAAAGAATGATATGAGCTGCTTGACTTTAACTCCCGCCAGCATCTTCACAGTTGATTAGGTTTACTAGGAGCCAGACGTTGATTAGGAAAGCAATGAATTCACTGAACCCAACAATGATTGAAACATTCATTAAAAGCTACTGCTGTTCTTAAGAAACTCCCCAGTTGGTAAACTTCAGCAGAATATAACTGAACTGTTACTGATGGCTGACCAGCATCTTTTCCAAGCTCCTCTCGTTTAGCAGATCTCCTATGATTGTGGGCAAATAAATCTCGAGCAATTACCGTACCTATTGAGATTCTCTTCAATACTTGCTGGTGACATCCATCAGAAGTAATTCCTTGGAAATTGGGACTATAATTAGCTTTGGGTTTGCCAAGATGTATGTCTGGGAACCTTCGCCATTTGTGTGGTTCGCTTTGTCTGGCATGTAGTTTTTCTCCGTCTTGACTTGATTTGAGTGATGGACGTACTGGACATTCACCAAATCAGCCATAAAGAAAAACTGATTGGAAGTCTATTTCAAAGTAGTGGTTTCTTGGCTGGGAAGCTAGCTTTTGGTCAACTGGGTTTAATGAAACTCAAATTTAAAGCTTGACTACATTGACTTTCCAATTTAAGAAGAATCTGCATGAAAGTTGTGCAGTGTGCAGCAATATCTGCAATGTCAGGAAGACTGGATTTTGAATCATTCTCCGTAACAAAATTGATATGGTAGTCCTACTAATCAAATTTGGTACTACCTTCTTCACCTGAACATTTGATTTTGTGACACAGACTGATTGATAGCCTTCTCTTTCATTTTGACAGCCCCGGAAAAGAAGGAGGATCCCCCACCAATGGCGGCTGCTGCTCCTGGGCCAGCAGGTGAGAGTAACTCTCCACCAGGCAATGTAAGTTAGCCAGATATTCATTTGTCCATCTCCACTTGATAATTTGACTGGAAGTCTCCCCAAAGAATGCCTTGTGATGACTACACCAGTTATAGAATTTAACACTTCTGATCATAGTGGTGTGTGATTGGTTTCTCTATAGCCTGCATGATCATCCCAAACTCCCCAGTCCAATAAGGTCTTGTGAGCATATTGGACTTGGGAGTTTGGGACACTGTTAGATGATGTATGGCTAGAGAGACTGTTCTGAGAAATACATGGGTAAATACATTTTTCATTATGACAGTCACATAAGAAAAGGGACTATGCTTGCAAAACTAGTTTCAACTTGAACAGTAATTTTCAAGGAAATACCCATGAGGCAAATTATTGATGGTAATGTTGAGCAGACGGTACTCTGTCTATATCAATTATACCGCCCTCTCCGGGGCCAATCCATAGTTCATTAAAACAATAGCTTTTGCTGTGATGCAGATGGGTTCATTGCATTTATTTCAATACAAAGTGATACATGTTGCTTTTGGATTGATGGATGATTGAAGGACAAATGAGGATATCGAGGAGGCTCGGAGGTTGCTCCCAATTTTTGTTCTTATTCCTGCTTAGAGCTTTTGTTGTATGCATCTTCGTTAAGGCCTCTGATTGTGGTAAGTTGATTTTCCCAGATTCTGTTGTCGGCATCAGTGCCTACTTTGTAATGCAGGTGATCGGGCACCAACCCTTTCTCTTCAGGTTCCTGACAATACCACCAAAACATTAGAATGCATCCCGTATTCATTTATTGGAAACCTAATAAAAATGCAGATTAAAATTGGTACAGCATTTTATCAAATAAACTGCTGGTGCCAAATACATATTAAATTATGGATAACATTTTGTTTGAATCTAGCAATATATATATTGATGTACCACCGTGTGATGTTGCCGTCAGTTGGCTGTGTACGATTACAATAAAGGCTTTACCACACAGTTCCATTAAGAAATCTCTTAAAAGGAATAGAGTTAATGGACCGTTCCTTATTCAATTTCTTATGGTAGGTTTCACTCCCTAGGGTAAGATTTGATGATAGAAAGGTTTCAAGTTTGTAGTGCAGTAATGGGGTCATAATTGCACTGCTTCTTCAGCAGACAGATAAGAAATGTGAAGGTCCAATTCATCTTCATGTTAACCTTCCTTGTCTTACTTCCTCTTCAGGAACCATAAATTGAAATGCAAAAAAACCATTATAAACTCAACATGTCTTATTTTTCGTCTTCTTCAGCAAAAAGATGGTGAAGGTGAAGGTCCAATCATCTTTATCTCCATTGGTGCTGTCCTGGCAATTATCCTCATCTTAATTGCTGTCTTCATCTACGTAGGCAGAAAGAAGGGACTGTTTGGGAAGCGACACATGTCAAGGAAAGGGTCGGTGAGTATAGACAATTTGCCATTATAATGCCAACATCAACATTGGTAAACCATTTCCCCTTGAATACATTGACTCAGTCAGACGATTTCTGTTTTGAGCCACCATCACAAGCCAATACTCCCTGTCTGAAGGAACTTTTCTTCTGAAAATGATAACATTAGATGATTCCCAACGTAGGAAAGGAATACAAGTGTGTATAATTGGAATGACTCGAAGGAATAACATCAATTTCAACCAAATCCCAGGAAGTGTTATCCAGGTTACAAAGCATACCAGACGTGCCAAGAATTGATAATATGTATCGGAATTTAACTTTGCAGCAAGTCTTTTTGTTCAAGTAGGCGAAATAAGCAATTCACCTCTCAAAAGTAGCTCAAGTTGCCCTTCTGTTCCACAAAGCATTATGCGTACCAGTAATGAATGAAAATTGATTCATTTTCACCACATTGTTCCCATTGGCAATACAAAGTATTATATATAAATTGCTTTGTGATATATTGGCGCACATTTATTGGTATCTGTGATCATGGAACCACAGCCTAATGCAAGCTGTTCTTCAGCATTTTATTTTCTGCTTGGATGTGGAAAAGTACCATCTATTCAGGTAGGCATTCATCCTAGGACTGTCATGGGCACCCCAACCTGATTTTACACCCTTAAGAGGGATCTCCACAATTAAACACCGCCCGATGTGCTACAATATCCGACCTCGGAGTGTGCTAAGGTGTGGTTCCTCATAGCCTCGTGGTAACCCAAATGTTCCTCATAGCTAAATGTTCTAAATGATCCCAAATTTCCCCATAACACCTCTTTTGCAGTGCTTGCAGTTCCCTTGCACCAAACCTAGCCATGTCTGCAGGCTACACAGATTTGCTCCTTCAGTGTGAAACACAGCCCCTTGTTTAAGAGTGTACAACCTTTTTGTCTTCAGGATGACATCGAGGAACAACACCAGGATGAGAAACCTCACTTCCTCCCAGAGAAGATGCCCAGTGCTGAGCCGCTCAGGGATGACATGGAGCCTCTAGTTATCCGAGAGATTGCACCAAATCCGGTCATGTCAGCCCCACCTCAGAGAGGAAGGACCCACATCCCGAATGGAACTATCCAGATTAACCTAGCCAATGGCCCAGGAGGTGAGAATAATGACTGATTTATACCAATCTATAATCGTCAGCGCCATATCAACTTGTCAAAGCATTTGTCGGTCTTTCCCAATAATTTCTCATTTCCGTTGTTGATATCACAGACCTTAGGTCCATGTTTATCATTTGCCCATTTATAACAATTATGTAGATGGTGCATTAGACAAACTATTGTTTTGGCCTGGCTGTTATAAACATCTTGACCAGTATCTTTAGAAAGATTATAAAGCTATACTTTCGGCAAGTTTCCTCTGGTGCCGGTTTGGCAGTGGCGTTTGTCATTTTTATGGAAATGACCACCAAAGTAAACCTGGCCTTTAATATCGATGCCTTGTATCTTTCATTATAGTCCGCCCATTCGGTTCAGAGGACTTCCCATTCATCGACGATGATGTGGAGGATGACATCTACCCCAGAGGAAGATGTTCACCTGACTCTGAACCCAGGACCAAAAGCCTGGACAGGGAAAACAGCAGCAACGCTACCTCACCTGCCCATCCAGCTCCATTCAATTCCCTGCCATTTGGCGTGTCACCAGCCGGTATGAGGTCCTATGAAGAACCCAAAGATGTCTTCGAAGGACGGCTCAGTCCTTGCCATTCCACCAGCAGCCACAGCAGTTGCTATAGCTTACATTCCAGGCATAAAGATGAAACAGACGGGGACCAGGATGAAGGGGGAGAGTCGTCGCCATTATTAAGGTCAAGGTCACCATATTTCAGCAATGTTGAGGACTTGGTGAGGGCAGAGATCGCCCAGCCAGAAATGGCACCATTGTTGAGTAGCTCGCCTAATGTGTGTGGAGAGGAGGATCATGAGGTGCTCTCCTCTGAAGGTTCTGAGGGTGCAGACGCACATGAAGGAACATATCTCTATGCCAAGGGGGATCAGGGAGAAGCAATGATCCTTGATGATGACGTAGAACCTAGGACTTTGACAGAGTTGGAAAGACAGTTTGACCAAATGGCTGCAGACTGGGCAGCTTTCAATCAGGATAATCAAGGAATGGGGACATGTATAATTTTCGAGGATCCTTCCTTAGAGACAATACCGGAATCACCAGAGTTCTCTTACAACAGTGCTGAAAATAGTGTGTTGTCTTTTGGGGCTAATTCTAATGACCAGGCGAATAGTGACACTAGTGGGGATGAAAGTATCACCAAACGCATCAGGGATAGTGACAGCAGTTCCAGTGGGAATATAGACTGTGTCGCGGAATTCAAAACCGGACCTGATAGAGATTTTCTAAGGACTCCTTCGCCAGATTTGGATGCAGAGTTGAACGCTGTGCCTCAGGTTGGGGATAGGGACTCTATATTTTTGAATGCTGTACCTCAGGTTGGGGATAGGGACTCCATGTTTTTAGAGGAGGATGCTGTGGCTGCACAATTACAAGAAGATATCCTTACCCCAACCAACCCTCAAGGGGCTCCCACGCCCGTAATGCGCGAGAGTGCAGACTCAACACGCACTTCTGATTCCTTGCTGGCTACAAATATGGAGGATATTCAGCAATATTTAGGAAGCTCAACAGAGGATGAGATATTCATTCCTCAAGTCCAAGAACCTGGTATAACTGGTTGTAGGAATGAGACAGTGACATCCACAGACTTGGAGAGACAATTATCCTCGATACCTGCATTACAAGAGTCAGATGACAACGAGGTTGGAAGTGATGATGCTTTCCATCCTAATGATTCAGACAATAAAGACACTGGGGCACGAGGTTTCAATGAGAAACCCCCGCTCCCAATTCCAACAAAAGTCGTTCTGCATATTTCATCGAGTGAGTCTTCGAGCTCTAATAGCGAGTCTTCCTCAGATGAAAGCAGCTCTGACGATGTTGGTAACAATGAAAATGGCGTTGGGTTAATTTTTGAAAACAAAATGGTGTATCGGTGACGATTGAGATGTTATACAAGTGGTAGTGCGATTTAGAAGGGTGGCATTGAACACCTTAATTAGAAGTCAGGGGTAAAGAAGAAATAATGCAGTACCCCAGGTAGGCCTGGATGCTGATACCAAAAAATTAATGCTGCCCTTTAGTTGTATATAGCTTTTGTTTCGATTTGATATACATTTTATGATAAACTTTTATACATTTTGAATGATGCTTATGATTATTATCGTAGGACTTTAGATGAACTGTAGACTACTGCCCGATATCTTGTCGCTTACTGGAAGATTTATTTAAGTGTGCTGTCTTCCGGTCTTCGCAAACTTATTATATCCTTTCCAAGGTCATAACCTAAGTTTTCATTCTCAAGGGTGGGGCTCGGATAATATTCTGTTACAATTTATACCTTGATCCTTCCAGATACATTCATTGTTTTGGTGGGCTCGCGATCCCGCTTCGTTTTTTCTCTCTCATACAGCATGTAACTCTCTTTCGGGCACTGGTTAATTGGCTCGAAACTGTGGAGGAGTTTAGGGTATTCCTGCATGGTTTGTCCCTGGTCTTAAGGGTTGGTTGTGATAACTATTTCACTGTCAAAGTAAAGCTCTTCATGCCTGTTAAGTTAATGTTTGTTGGTAAATATATAAGCATGTTTTCTAATGAAGGGACTTGAAGATGAAAAAGCATAAGTGCATTTATAGGCCTGGCGCATCCATTGGAGACAACCACCAGGGTCATAAATGGACAATTCCATTGCGATTTAGACGTAACCTTATTGAGGCCATCTTTTGTTCTCATCACTAATAAATGGGATTAAAACATCACTCTTCTGTTGCTTATAACCTGAACATATTACCTTATTGATGCAGAAAAAAAGTAAGACTTTCTCACAGTCATATCCAGTATGTGAAATGTGAAATTAAATTGAATTTTTGCGATGCTGGCTGATTTTATTAAGAATATATCATAGTTTGTCCAGAAAGCTGTGAGATTTTATGTCTGAAAATTGCAAGTTTCATTCCCCACAGGATCATTTCTGTGTCGTGTCTCTTTTACAATAATTGATTTCTTGGTACAATGAAAAAAAAAGAATTCAAAACATAAATGCGTGTTCAGTCTTTCATTTATTGAAGTTTAAGTGTATTGATGAACTTAAAGCCATTCTTTGAATTTGTATGGAGTACCACCGAACTGGATGATGGAGCCATCTTTTTCCTTCTTGCTCAACTAGCAAGTTTCAATTGAAGAAGAGCCGAGAGGGTCGCAGTCTTTTAGTGTGTCCATTTCTTCTGTACCATAGACGCATTAAGTAGCAGAATGACATTAGTGACACAAATGACAAAGTCACAATCAATGTCCTTCGAGACGCAGAAGACAACGTTCACAGTGAGAGATGCAGAGATGACAAACCAGTGAACTTTCTACATAAAGGTAAATGATGCGACACAAAGGAGAAGTGTCAAAGACAATGTCACAACTATGTGATAGGCAACAGGCAATGTTACATCTGCATAAATTTACAGCACCCGCAAGTACCATCAACTCCCACCGTCTTAGTCAATGAAATACAACATCCTTTTAATAGGACATAAAAAGGCAAGGTTCCTTTGTATTTGGTGCCAGGTCAAGGTTCCCCTAGAGTCCAAATGGCATCTGTTGGACTCTTCCTGCTTGTTTGGGAACAGAGTCTAGGCTCATTGCATCTTCAGCACTAGCAGACAATCCTAGCATCCTCTTCCCACCAAGATAATATTCCACAAAAGTCCACTTGCTGGTCCTGGTTTGGAGTCACTACTTATCCCAAAGCAGATTTGAGGACAAAGGAACAACCATAATGCCAGGGCAGGACCACTTTAGCTCAGAATATTAACTGACCAACTAAAAGAAGACAAATTCTCAAGCACTTGACGTTTATTAGTTACATATGTACACACTATTCAAACTTGTCTGACATAGCCAACTCTTATGTCCCCAACCAGCACAGACTTTGCCTCCTTTTTCATTGAGCCAGTGCTCCCATCAGCCTGACAATCAACACTGAACTTGATGTGACCCTTAAACCATGGGCTGCATTCCACCTGAATCTAGGAAGCTTAACATAAAAGGACTGAGGTCATGAATAACAGTTTTCTGGACAAATCTATCAGTCCCTTGCTACTGGTCACATCCCAAAACCTGTGTTCAACACATGCACAAACATGTGTTCGCACAAAGCACAAACATTTCAATTTAACCCAAAAGCTTTCCAGTCACAACCATCATGAAAATCTAAACTTCTTCTGGTGTTTATTGTTTGTGATTGCACCCTGAGCTTTCAGTTTGCGCACTGCCTCGCGTACATGCTTTGGCCGAAGGGGTCCTGTCTCGTTGTTCTTTGAACAGACATCTAAAGCTGGTAAAGAAAGAAAGAGAAAAATAAGTTTTAGAAGCCAATTGAAAAGAAGAAATCTTGTAGGAAACTTAGTATTCTTGAACATGGATGATGACAAAATCCTAAACTTAGTCAATTTTCAGAAAATTCATTGCAGTTGCAAAGATCTTTGAGACCAAAACGATGTCATTCTTACCTTCTTCTACAATTTCTCCAACGAAGACCTTGGCAATTCCAGACATGGCAATGACGACATTCTGTGAGATGGCTGAACCAGTTATAGACTGCATCAACTGAAAGATTCAAGAAATTTATAGGTTTGATCACTTTTAAGGCAGTTTTCATCGCTGTTTAGGCCTATTGTTTCTAGTCAAAATGAAGGCAAGAGGAGGCAAAAGAAAGATTGTACTGAAAGGAAATATTCTGGCATATTCTTACCCTTTTAACAGCAGCTTTTGGAAAAGCAGCTCTCCTGTACATTTCATATCGATTCAACTGTTCTTCTGAGAAGTGGGACACCAGAAGCCTGAAAAGATTGGATGTCCGACGGTAAATATCAGGGGTTCTCAAATATGAAATTGCTAGTATGACTAGGAGTCCTAGTAGGAGTACAGCTCTGGACACTTATTTTTCCTAAAGAGTGACCACTCAGGACAGTCTCAGGAGAGGACTTGAGATTTCAAGATTAGGGCTTTGCTCCAGGCCGGAGATATTCATTTGACTGTGAGGCATTTAAGAGTATATTACTATGAGGGAAATGACACCAGATTTGCATCCCTCTCATCTCTTGGAAACTTACTGCATCTTTTTCCTCTCTTCTTCTTGTTTTTCTCGTCTGCTTTTTGCGTGCGACTCTCCATCACCAGCCTCATCACTCGGACCCTGACTCGGAGTACGAGTCTTTCCTTTCTCACTTTTGGTGGGTGACTTATGTCCTTTTTCTGGACTTTCATCCGATTTAGTTGGCGTTCGCCGATCAATGTCGTCGCGGTCTTTTTCTCGAGATGACGATGTTGATGGGCTTGCCTCTGCATGTGAAGTCTCAGATGTTGATGTGTATTCAACCTTACGGACTTTGTTGGCTGGGGAATACCCATCATCAGTCATTGACATGGACATAGAATCATCATTTACTTCAGAAGCAGACGAAAAAGAAGCCGACATATTCATTTGTTCAGGAGATTCACAATTTTCGTCATTTATTCGAGTATCAGTATGTTTCCTTGAATTTTCTAATGGATCAGATGAATCCATCTTTGTTGAACTCTGTACTTAGCAACTGTAACACTCAGTTAGATGCTCGACTTGGGCAAAATCCGAAGAATATGTGACAAAAATTCTGAAATCTGCCAAAATCTGTGAATTTTGTTTACCCGGAAATGGGCGCGACGGTACAGACGGAAGTGATTTTTCTCCTTAATTATTTGTGAGTTTTAATTTCACCGTATATCAGTTTATAGGAATCATAGTGGGAGAGTCATTGGGTTTTTTAATCAATTCATGAATGTATATTTGATGAAAAAGAAACGGCCCCTTGAATGCGTGAAATCGCGTGAATGCTGAAAAGAATTAGTTCTTCGAGCCTCATTCCCGGTTCACATTAATACGCGTAAAATTCTAACTCAATCTTCAGCCTAATTGCAAACTAATTCATAAGCCAAAGCTCGCTTTCTTCAATCTATAAGCCATGTTCTAATTAACTGTTGTTCATAATGGTGTAATTACACTTGAAAAACACAGAATTACTCTACTTGCGGATGTGCACTTTTTCTTTGAAGTGCGTGCTAACAGCTGATGGAAAAGGTTGTCCACAACATTGAAATTTTGAGCATTTGTGTCAGATGTTTTCACTGAATCTGTTATAAGTCAGAGATTTTGAAGAAAGAAGAAAAAGGCGAAGGTAAGATCAGTGTTTTGGCCTCACATTTAGCACTCCGATTTGCCCGAAATAAATGAGGAAACTTGAAAATATGGTAAATTCCAGAAAGTGCCAAGTCAAGTATAAAGTAGTCAAAGTCTGTCATCTTCAGATCTGAGACATGTGAGACAGGCCCTAAATCATGGGAAAATGTGCTCTGATCTGCCTACAGTACATCATGACATAGGCCTACCATACTTTCTATTCTGCTGGGTGTAGGCCTACTGTGCCCGATTTGCGTATTTTCATTCAGATTTATTCATGAATGTTATCTAATAAAAATATCTTTTTTTGCGTCGGGTATGTCTTCGTTTCTTTTCTTTCTGCCCCCTGGCCCTGCCTGGTTAGACGTGTTAGAGAATTTGTTTTTGGGGAAATACTATTCATAGTGAAATCCAAGTAGAAGGTTCCACTCTTTGTGGTATGACTACGACCGTGCATTCCATGATAGTAATTCAGAGTACCTACCATGATAGCGGTAGGCATCAACAAAGAAAATGTAGCGATCCAACTTGGCACTGAAACATAAACAGTGACATTGAATAGTCGACATCGTACCGCGACCAGTCGGCGGTGGCTGCTTAGAGCAAAAAAACCCAAATACCGAAACCATGAACAAGAGACCAGCTGATATGCGACCACACAGGCTAGGCTAGGCTGAGTAATGACCTGTAACCTGGCTGCTCTCTTTGAATTGGCTGTTCTGATTGACAACCGGAGAGCCTTTCATCATAAGATCGGAAATGACCACATCTTGACAGTTCGTTTGTCTGATTTATGTCAAGAATGTGATATACTGACATGAATCGAAATAAAGAACATATATTTCAATTGTAACATCAAATGAAGTTTGGTGTTGACAGGTTGTGAATGTGAGAAAAATCTGTGAGAAATTGACCGTTCGGTGGACAAATGACGTGGCAGAGGTGGTTGTTAATTGGTCTTGGAAATGGTTAATGACAAGAGATGGTGAATCGGAAAGGACCAATCTGGCCCTTGGTACCTGTTCTCAGTGTCCAGATTCGTAAAGTCATTTGAGTTTGGGGGCATACACGATATAGTCGGCCAAAAATGTTCAGTTCTTTATTCAATGAGCTCTTGGGCTTAATCTCCCATCCAAGGAAGGAACAAATATGGGTTTGCTTCCCAAGTACAGTGCTGTATGGTGCTGCCACCTTTAAGTCAGATATTTCTGCAAAGCAAGTGCCTTTGTTGTTTATCTCAGTCAAGTGCATTTCATGCATGGAATTAGACAATCTGATGTACTAATTCTCCTACATTTGTACATGTACATACAAAACAGCTAACACTTTTAACCCTTTGTGGTTTATTAATCTCTATCACTATTCGGATCACACTAGCGCCCCCCCCCCCCCCCAAGTATATTTGATCATTTTGGATGTCTTGCAATTTTCACATCTTATTTGATATTGCCTAGATTCCGCCTGCGTAATCAGCAATTCTCGAAACTTTAAGTCATATCTATCGTTCAATTTTAACACTAACCAGCCCTGGTTATTATTCATTCATGAATTAAATGAACACACATGTAGTTTGTATGGGCCTGTAAACATTTGAGATGCATGTTACAATTTATTCGTTACTATGCAGATATTCATATGGCAGGTCTGGGGCTCAGCATTGCCTCGGGCAGAATCGCTCCATTGCTTGATATAATTCGACTATTCAATGAGTGATAATACGGTGCTTCGGTTTACGTGCACATTGGAAGATTTGGAATATGTGATTGGGAAATTAAGAATAGCGTTTTTTGAAGTGCATCGGGGATGTCACTTTCCTGCTGCTGTTATAGATGTACAGTAAGTGAATATACTCTTGTTTCATCAATCTAAGATCAGTTCTGAATAGTCAAGCTGGATATTATTTTAAAGCACATTACTTTGAAGTAATGTTACTTTGATATTATGCACATGTTCAATTTACAATGTAGATAGACAACGCTATGGTCTGGCGTTGTGCCCTGCTACAATCAACATGGAGCTGTCAATTGAGGGAGGTTTTACTGCACTTCATGTCACTAGGCAAGTATACTATGTAGAATGAGTCAGGGTGGCGGCCCTTACGATAATGATAGGACAAAGCTGTACATATCTGAAATCAGCTGATCAATCCAATGCGATTCATAAATGAAGAGTCCACAGTTAGCCATGTCAACAAGCTAAATAATTAACCTCCATTATTTATCCATATTTCATGTGCACCAATCGGAGCAAGATTGCCATGGTTGTGATAAAATATCACAGACTATTAAAATAAAGTGCTGTTCATATTGATATGGGGTATGCTACAATAACGATTGTTGGCTAGCAGGTTGCTGTGGTTTATTTTGATATCCGATGGAGCACGGCATTTCATTCACTGATTCAGTATATATTCTTTTTGATTTTGAGGAGAATTTATGATTCTGTCCCCAGGTTTTAGAAAAGGCCAGTAAGGCATAGCGGTTTTTCATTCATTGTTATTATTTCAAGACATGTCACGTGGCAAGGATTGTCATATTTTGGTCCGAGTGTCTTCATTTTAATCGATGCGGATATGCGAGATTCCTCTTATCTGGTGTCAATGGCTGAATTCTATATCGCTAATTCTATATTGACTTGATTTTCCGACAAAGTTTATTGCCATGCCACCTGTTACAATACATTGACTGATCAATTCATTGGACTGTGTGTTTATCAATATCGTGGTTCTGTACGTCAGTGTCCGGCGTTGTTAGGGCGGGTCTTGGGTTGGCTTTATATTAAAAGGCTTCGCATTTACTCACTGGCAGCTGGAGTGTGTTCATATTGGCCAGCAGGAGAGTGGTTGATGGTGAATGATGGACAATCAGTCGTTCTGAGGCGGACATGAAGGCTTTGCACTTCACTTGGATCCTAGACGGGCTTTGCTATTAGAAGCTTACACGCTGATGTGTATGCACTGACTGGTTTGTGGTCTTTTCTGAGATCAATTTTATCAATATGTGAAAATCTGTCAATATTCTTCAGGATATTAGAGCTCTATATTATTTGTACTGGGTGTCAGGTTGCCCTTTATGAAGAACTTTTCTGTGGTCGAACTCTTCAGTATCTGCCCACTCCATTAGTTTTATCCATATCGATACATTCTGTCACCTTGTAATGTGGCTTGCAGTCTGTGGGGCGATTGGCTATGTGAACACCGGAGCTGTATGCACGCATGAGTGATGCACAATCAACAACTTTGAATTCAATGAATCTTCAGCTTACATGTATAAGGTACCGTTGTTGTCATTGATTCAGACCGAGTGCTGTCCCAGATTATTCTCCGATAAGAACCTGCTGAAGTGCCTGACATGACCTTTGCATTTGAAATAGTATACAGTTGTTGGATTGAAACTTCAAACGACCTACAAAATATACTTGGATGGATAAGGCATTTGATTATAGTCACATGATTACATGTACTTGTACAAAAAAAGAAGATTATAAAGATTATAAACACAACTGTCATGTGGCCTAACGCCCATTCATTGATGACGGGTATGAGGTAGATAAGCATACATTAGACATACTGCTCATCGGTGTTATTCAATGTAATATCTAGTCGGGTGTTTATTCTAGTGATGAGTTCAAAATTCTCAGAGGATTGTGGATTATTCTGTGGATTTCCTAGTCTTCCATATATGATGAAAACTGAAACGAATGGATGGGTCAGGCACATGCTATCAAACAACTGAAGGTAGGTTGTATTATATGGGCCATTAAATTCTATTTTGCATGACTGTAGAATCTTGACACATGTAGTTGAAAAGCAAGTAGCCTACCATTAAAATTTGAGGTATCTGATCTAGTGGACAATGTAGTATAGGACATCGCATGGTGGACACCTGTTCAAATGAAGGACACAAGGATGTCATTCATCAAACCTCCCACTCTGAACACCTCCAAGAACAGTTCATGTTGTCACTCCCTCGTCCCCAAGATGGTACATATGGTGGAACCCCACATAGTGGCCGTCTCGAGCATTGTGCTCACGTAGATGGGATGTCGGACATCGGTCAGTTTCACAGCTGAGAAAGACGTTCCTGCTTCATCTGTTTCATCTGCAGCCCTTACGATGGAAAATGGTGACGCTCCCATGCCTGACATGCTGATCAGTTGAACTCTGATTTGTGATCTTTACAAGGGTACAATGTACACTGTCTTCGGGATACTGAGTTGTTTGTTTAAGGGTGTCAGGGAGGGGGTTTTACATGTACTGTGCTGCTCCTATTATATGGTTCTAAACCATTGTGTATTAAAGCAGTCTACATTAACATACATACATGGTATGATTGCATTTCATTATTGATTATTCATAAATCATGCAGTTGGAGCTGCTTCATTGACAACAGAAGACCACTCTGAGGAAGTTGATGCTCTTTCACATATATATATGTACAGCATGGCAAACTGTTGACTTCAATTGAGTATTGATAAATTGCCGTACAACCATGTAGAATACATTTCCCAGCTTGCCAGGAATCAGACAGGCCTTGCAACTCTCCGAGCTGGCCTGTCCTGGGAACAGAGAGAGTAAGTCAGTAATGATACATACATGGACTTCTGCAAAGTCAATGCTAAAGACCAAGAGGAATGACTTCCAATAGTTTCTGTCCAATGTGCATTGTTTAGGATATCGATTTGCTTGGTGGAGAATCTATAAAATTGCTCTATTTCACAGTTTCCTAGCCTTTACTACGGCTTGGTGATTTATTAGAGTTGACAAGTCGCCATAATCTCGTATTCAGTTTGCAGGAGTGGAGCCACAGCTGTTGTCTGCTTGGGAATATTGAATGAGGGTTTCCCTGGCTCTAGTCTTTCATGATTATGGACTATGCCATACTGCTATGATTGATCAGTCCACCGTCTTTTTCTGACAACTTTGCTGCCCGGAATATGGAGTTCTTCCCTGAGTTCCAACAGTAAATGACAAGGTGAATCATTCAAATAAGGTGCACTGCATAGTTGCAGACGTCCTCCATGGAGAATGATAGTGGTATTCATCTGAAGTCATTGCCAACTTCCCTCATAAAAAGTTTTTTCAAAATGGATTGTGAAATGTCCCTAAGGTGTCAACGGCATACTGCATGTACTGCATTTGAAACTATTTAGAGTTGGTAAACATATTTGCATATCTGGTGATTTTGATTTACTGGCCCCGCCATGCACTCTCTATTCTAAGCCTATCGAATGCATGAATTGTTCCCTACACCAGAAGGTTAGTGGTGTGTTGCGGAAGTGTCCTGATGTCTATGTTGTGACAGAAATGTTGGTGACACATTCTCCTGCTCGCTGAGTTAAATACAGTCTTAGGTAAGTTTTTAAGAACAAGTAGAGCCCAAAATATGGAAATTTTCTGACACGAGGTGGCGCGTCTCCTAAAACAGGTTGTACTTGAAGATTTGGGTGTTCTTCCCACCCACAGGGAGCCTATTCCCCTTCCCCCTGGATCAAAAAGTTGAACATTGCCTTCAAGTGCATAGCTGCATCCTTTTTACATTATGACCAGGCATCCCTGTATAGTTCGATTTGATGCTTGCCATTAGGAGGAGCCTCTTAGCAGAGTGGTTAACACTGTTGGTAATGGGGCCTGGGTTCATTCCGGGGAGAACCCAGCATTGTATTTCTGGACGAACTAGCATAACTTGCAAGGAACTAAAATTCCTGGCTTTTCACATTCTCTGAATGAGATGTAAAAAAGAGACGTTTTTACACGATCTGTGCAGCGGACTGATTATGAAAAAAATTATATTTTCAAAGATTTGAAAATCGATAACACACATGTTGGCCTATCAATTATGTTTGAACAGATTTGTCATATTTTTATTCCGTCCTGTATTAAAGAATAAAAATCTAAATGGCGTACCTGGCACTAACTTGAACAGCCCATTTTGTTTGTGTATAAACGGTTCAGGTTTAAATGTAGGACTTTCATTGACTCGTGAACTTGTTTGGGCCAATATTTACTGATTTCATTTTTTAGGGTTATGCATTGTCCAATCGGTATTCTAATGTTATTTTTGATAGCCAAAATGACTCCCTAATCATGTCAGCAAAAGCTGTAGGACACGACGACTCATGCAGTGTATGCCCCACGAGGTGACAGGTACTAACATGTCGTCATGACCTGATCTACAATGTAAAATGTAGCAGCTCCACCCACACTTGAAACTCTAGTTCTTGAGAAATTTGAATGAAATCAATGAATTCTTCATGATAAACATTGATTAGTCTTGTTCCACTTCATGTATCTGGACTTGGTGTCTCGAAGTGCACCAAGGTCTGTCTTACAATTTGTCTATTTTTGGTCAAATCTGTCACCAATGATTCAAATTAAGACGTTTGAGTCAAAGTCTCCTGGGGACGGTGACCTTTTTGCTCTAATGACCTTGATGTTTGTATTTAGAACATTTGTGTGTGTAGGTCGGATCAAGGTCATTATTTGGTCAGATATAGTTCCAGTAGACCTGTGTTTCAAAATGTCAGGTCTAGGCCTATCAATCATGATTTCTCTTCAGTGGAGGAGTGTTATGTGTAGCCCTAGATTCAAGACTGTGGGTCAAATCATTTCTCATCAATTTTATCATTTTGGAAAACAGATCCTCTGGTGTGCTGCCCACTTTGGCAATAGTTCAACCATGGTTTGAGACTTCAGGCCGAGGGCGGAGTATCAAAAAGTGGGTGGAGCTGGGAAGGACGTCTTCTTTTGGGACATTGGTGGAAGTTTACGTCAATTCAATTTGACCCATTGTTTGTCTTCAATATTGACTGTTTTATCAGTACAATTAGACTAAAAGTATGCGAATCGAGTGCAAAATAAAAACAGTATTGATTCTGTGATGACACATAGATCAGATGTAGGCCTTCAGGTGGTTTTATCAAGACTTGTCATGGGTTTTTCTATCTCTGTTAATAATATACAATCCAACACTTGATAAATATGGGTCCGTGATAAACTATCAAGAAGTTGTCCTCACATCAGGTGAACACTGTGGACTTTACTTGATAAGACTTGGAATGGGATGCATTGTGCGGTCCTCGATCCGCCATATTGTTTCATAAAACGTTTTTGTTTTAGTTTTTTCGGTCTGGTGTTTCCACTCTAGAGTGTGGATCGCTGAGATTTCAATCAATGTTGTCTGCTCTTGGTAAAACATGTAGATAGTAATGTGTCTCGAGTCCAAGAGTACTTGATACAGTCGGAATATTTTCTCTTTTTATGATCCAGTTTGGTTACTTCAAAAGTGTACGAAAAGGATGAATTGATTCGGAAAAGTGTATTTCGTATTCGTACAAGGAAATTAATTTGCTGTGAATTCCATCTCAGAGTGTCCTGCATTGTAATTTGTTTCCATGTCTGGCCCTCATAAATTTCCTGTTTGAAATCTGATGAATTGTAAAATTCCATTCAATTCAACTCGTTTTAATGATCAAAATCACACTTCAGTACTTCACATTTTCATCAAGTGTTTTCCAGGGCATGTGGATTTTACTCAAAACTATTTTCATCTTTATCCTAGAATCAGGCCAAAGTCCTCTATGCTTCTTCCTCGTTTCCACATACATTACAAGACAGAAGGACTTCATGACAGGATTCTCAGAAAATTTCTTTAGGATTACATATAGCATATTGTTTGGTTTGTTTTGGAGTTGTCTCTGATGCTGTGACCATCTTCCCTGGTACTCTGGTGGTGCGATTATCAGTGGCAAGTTCTGCTAATGTTGTGGTACTAACTGCAGTTTTGGACTAAATTTGAGACACTGTACACATTGTTGTGACTGGTGCTGATGAAGTGACCTGCTGTTTCTCTGTCTTACCTATCACTGAATGCTGGCATTCGACCCATTGATCTGGTGCCAACTTGTAGAGCTCTCCATGGTGCTATCATTGACTTCATGCCTTTGATTTGGATACTTTCTTGTCTTGCTCAGTACATGGGCAATGTCTTCCATACTCAGAACAATCTTCAAATCGAAACAACATTTAGAGGTGACGAACAATGGCAGTGCCGCCTGCTCGGACAAGGACCAGGTAATTTGAATTGCTGAGCTGTGGACAGGTTCCTGCTCAACTCGCTATAGCCTAGGGCTAAATGAGACGATTGATTGCATGTTACATAATTGGAACACACTAGGAAATGTGTTGTCGGGTGAGTTGCCATCAAAGATGCCAATACTATTTGATCTTAGATATCTTACATATATTCCATCCATTCTGTCACCATTCCACGACCTCCAGCAACAGTGTGAATCGGTGTCCATCTTGTGACAAATGGAGCTGCCCCCCTGTGCTTACCCCCAGTCCTTAAGAAGCGAGTGTCAGAATTTGATTTTTTATTGCGAAAATTTACCATTGCTTCGTCTTTGTCTTTGCAGATTCGCCGACCCAAGATGGCTACTGTTGGTGAACAAGTCCATGTCAGCAGTCACACTGAGGACAAGGTGACTAAAGCCAAAGTCACCTTGGAGAATTACTACACCAACCTCTTGGCGCAGCACCAGGATAGGGAAAACAGGTTTGTAGGCCCCTACATCTTTTCTTGAATTGGCTGCATTGAGCACCAATAATACACCCAGATTTCCTTAGTCGTGTGCCCCAAGGTACCACTGACCAGGATGATGAGCTTTGGTTAATAAAACATAAAATTGTTTGTACGGAAGAAATCAGATACTTGCACTGCCTCCTAGTCCTATAAAGTTCCAGTTCATGTTTTCTGATCAAAAGTAGATGGATTTGATACTACAGTCAGGCACAGATGCCATATCATGCTATCCTCCTCTGTACCCAACCTGATCTCTTTCACCAATGACACAAGAGAAGAACTCTGGGAAATCTCATTGTTCTCATTGCCGATGGAGACCTTTTTCCTTGCAGCCAAATTGTCAAAGGTTACTATCATAAACAGAGAAGAATATGTTTCTTTTACAAGCAAGACTCCATCAACCCCTTTGGTGTTGGTGACATACCAGGGTTGGGAAGACCTGGAACATGTTGAAATATTTTTCATGTTCCTATCACAACAGAATTTAACACTGGGACATGCCCTCATGATGGAAGTTGTCCCATGCCTCAGGACATGGGCTCATTGTGGAATGTTTTCCTTTGTCAACTTTGTTGTGAAAGGAATGCCTGTTGGCTTATCTCATGGTTGTCGTGATAAAATCACACATCTTCCCTGAAGTGAAGGAAGTTTTGGAGCAGTTGTTTGATTTGTCAGCAGATTTCTAAAGATACTAAGATAATTAATTTGGTATGCAAGGTTTTGAAATGTTGTGTAGTAAGTCTATGGAAGGGTGGCAGTGACCCTTGCAGTCTAGAATAATCGCTACTGTGGATGCCTAACTTTGGGTCTTTCTCTCTCAGAATCTAGTTCTCATGTGCGGATATGCATCCAAACTTAATATACTTTTGCCTGTGGTGAAAGTATTGAACCTTGGCAGAAAGTGTCACAAAATAAATGAGAGTCGAGACTGTCCCAGTGGGGACGCCATGACATGTTCCAGGCCATGGGGTTTGATTATTAGCCCATTATAATCGTGTTTATGTTACTACTACTTGACCTCCGATATAAACCAGCACATTAAATTCTGAAATTCTTTTTCAATTGCATTATGTTTCATTAATTGAAGGTAGAATGCATTTGGGAAGAGTACGTGCCTCCTCATCCATTGCTGTAATTTACTTCTTAGCTTCATAATAGCTAGAATTAGGTAGGAACTCGACTGCAAGAAAATACACATATGTTGTGTGACAAACTCTGTTTGGAAATTTGGATTCTTTGTGGACGAGTTCTTTGTTAGTCCTGGATTGTCTCCAACTCTCCGTCTTCGTCTTCAAGTCCACATTCCATTGCCTCCAGGCCAGTTCTATCTCTCACACTCAAGGTTCTGCCATCAAAGTAATCATAAAGCTGGCATAGTACATGTACTTCTATTCCTGGCATCTCATTCACTTGGAGCTCAAGCCAACAGTATTGATCTTGGCACGCAAAATATATAATCAGCAGCCAGCAGTCATAAAGGTAGCCTGGCTAACTGCAGTGTGCTGCAGACATAACTGACCATATTGAACAGAAAGCACTCAAAGAAGGCCATCAAAGTCAGTCTGGTGGGCATTGTGGCACATGTTGTGTCTTATGAAAGTAAGGACATCAGATTTGTCCTGCAGAGTGATCGTTGCTTTACATGGAGGATTTTCAGCCTAGATGAGCACACTGGGTAATATTTGACATGAACTCAACATCAATCGAGTATGTGTTCATTCATCTCCCCATCCTGACGTTCACCTCAACCTTTCCGAACCAATATCTCCCAGGAACACGGCAAGCCATCCGCTATCTCCTAAATGAACCACAAGATACAATGTTCGGCTCGCCAAGGATAGCGACGCTACAGAACATTGGCATTCCAAACACGTTGACTGATTACCATGGGGCAAAGCGGCCGAGTGTTATGAATCAAAACATCATAATTAAGATTTCTCGGGCGGGCGTGAGAGGGCATATGTTGGTGTTTTATTCTCTTTATTAATCCAATCAAGGAATATTGAAGTGATGACAGGATGAAATGACACGGGCGTGTTAGGCTCAGAGATTGGTCGTTGATCAGAATTGGCGTGTTCCTGAGCCTTGGCAGCATGTACTTAGCTACGTACTTGATAAAAGATGAAGACAAGACACGGTGTTGGTTCATCACCAGTTGAGTATAGTGTCATTAGGAGAATTCAGGGGCAACTATAAACTATATCTTATAAAAAGTTGAGTGAGTGTACTAGAACATTAAGAGTATGTTATAAGGAGCATTGTACTGTCACAGGCTCAGAACAGTATGATTTGGGCTACACTTTTGCCCACGTTTATTGCCTGGAGTAAGCTCAACACATGCGATATCAAAATAAAAAGCAACATATTGCTCATCAACCATGATGCTCCAACCGACATCAATACCCATTAAACTGATAATGAATACACTTTCCACTTGAGCAATGATGGAGATATTAAGTTTGCGCCGATACAGACGGCAACTTGGGAAAAGACATTGAACAAATATCGGCTCCCAGAGTACTGTTTGCCAACTCAAATAACCTGTGTATGATCAGAGGAGGCTTTGGCTTAGAACTAAACCACATCTATACAAATTTCAAGGACAGTGATCAGTGTGCTGTTGAAACGAAGCGGAAATTGCTAGATGGTGGAATGGTAAAATGAAAGGCCTTGAAATTAGGGCTGTAGTGTAATTTGAAATGAAGGGTTTGGAATCGTCTTGAGTTAGTTCAATGAGAACTATACTTATACTCATGACTAAGTACGGTCAGTGGTGGTTTAAGTTGAGAACTAAACTGCCTTGGACAAATAGCCAATGTGCACTAGCAATTTCATGGTCTGTTGCAAAACTGAGCAGCCCAAGGTCTGGAGCGGCTTGTTAGATGAAATAGCCAAATACTTTTCCAATACATGTATGTTGTCTCTATTGCAGAAGTTCAGAGTAAGAAGTCGAGCCCTTTCTCTTTGTCAATCCTTTTAGACACGATGGAGTTAATTCAGGTAGAGATACCTGGTCCCCGGAGCAACTCTGCAACATGGTTGCTGTACTAAAAGCGGCAGTGGTAATTACATTGAACCGAAAGCCCCACATGTCTATCATGTTCATAACCACAGGAATGGCCATGTCAGTTGGTCTCAGCTCTCTTGCTTTACACCTCTCTGGTGTGTTATACAGCCTGGTCCATTCTACTTTATCATGTTATCCGACTGATTTAACCCATTCTGACTATCATGATACTGGAGTATTCATGAAATATGATGAGAAAACCTGCACAACATTGACAAAAAAACAAGTATGTTTGGTTTTGCAAAGACCACCCTTATCGTCCGATGATCCTTCTTGTTATTTTATCTCAAAGACTGATGAATAATGAATAAACCACAGGGAATTTATCTCGGTTTATAGTAAAGGTTCTGCGTCCATCTTGTTCATGGGAGGAAAAGAGGAGACACACTCTTATGTCTGATGCTCTCTCACCAGCTACAAATGTATGAGATATCTCCTGCTGCCATATAGTATATGAGCAATGAAAGATCTCTTCCATACCATCTTGAATTGAAGTGTTTGTCTTCCCCTTCACAGTTGTCACATGTTGCAGATTGCTCTCTCACTGACAAGCCTGTAGGGCAAAGTAAGAAGGGAACACTTCTTGGGGTTTGTGATCAAGGCTCACCACTTTTATAGCCTTGTGTTATTTTTGATGAAAAATGTTTTATACAGTGACCGTGAGAAAGAGAATGTGACTGTTTTCATGGTTACAAAAGAATGTTGAAAGACAAGCAGTTACAGCTTTTCTTTCAATCTGCAGTCAGTCACCATTGACCAGACAAGAAAATAGGAAGATTCCAGGTAGAGTCATCCAGCAGAAAAATGATGTTTATTGGACATGGAAAATTACAGTTGCAGTTTGCGATAATCTGCCACCAGAGGAGAGGATAAAGGGGCCTCAGAGGATTACAGGTGAAGTTTGGGGTTCCAACTTCAATCAGCCACCAGAAAATAACCTATATAGCCTGGGACGACTACGAGGCAGTTTGTCATTCCAAGCAATCGGCCACCAGAACAAAACCTTTTGGGCTTGGGAAGTATACAGGTGTAGTTTGTCATGCCAGTACTAATAGTTGGCCTCCAGAGACAAGCGTAAGAAGATTACAGATGCAGTTTGTCATCTCAATTGGCAGTCTAAAAAATGGCTGAAGATTGTTAGAGATATAATCCATAATTTATCAGCTTTGTCGTACTTCTGCTTGGCGCATGATAATTTGAGGTAATGGAATCTGTTATACTCCAGCGTCGTTGACAGTGGCATGCTGGCCGTGCTCAGGTGCAGGGGTGGTGGTGTGGTGAATTTGAATTGCTAAAACATATTGACCAGGAAGGGTTGCGTAAACTTTAAGGCATATGACCACAAATGTACTATCAGCTTGCAGGGAATATATTCTAGTTACCTCATCAACGCGATTGAATATTGTATCATACATTGACAACTGAGGAGCTTAACCTGATTTTTGGCGTATCCTTCCAGTGACAACTGTGTAGGCGTGCAACATGTGGGTTCGCTCTAAATCAAAAAAGCAAAACCAATATGTTGCATATCAATCTGTTAACTGGATGATTTCCCAACATTTATTGTTACTATTTGTTTTCCCTTCCCATCCGTAATTGTATTATCAGCACATGGCCTGTTCCAATAGCGATTAGGTTGATTGCAATGACTGATTTATGAGTCGTCACTGGTTTGATGCAACAGATGCTGGAAAATTCTGCTTTAGTACTGGCAGATATCACATGTTTTTCAGATAGAAATTTCTCTCCTCATTGCAATACTTAGTCTGTATGTTTCTGAATTAGTGTCTCACAACTTGAACTGCCATTTGCTGACAGGGCCGTGAGCTCCTGAGTATTGGTCTTCCAGCGGTTTCCAGCAAGATACATCATGCATTAGGCAGTTCTAAGAAGATGATTTATTCATGAACAGATCAATGTGGTACTGGTATACCTCTTGTTGTATTCGGAGTTGAAAAGAAGAGCCAAGATCTGCAGAAGTACTGTTAACCCATTGGAAGTTTTACGAGAATGACTGACACTCTTGTGTTACCTATTGGTCAGACCATGGTTTAAAGTCTGTTGAAAGCCTCGGACAACAGCTTTGTCTTCCGGAATATGTATCCTCCCACAACAAGTATTTGTATCATTCCTATAAAAATACACTTCAATCAAAGTGTGAGTACCATGTGGCATGAATTCCTCCCTGTCTTGACCATACACAGGTTTCCTTCCTCAGCTTGGTTCTAAGTCATGGTTTTTCACAAACACCCACCCATGTCCCTTGATGGTGACTATATCCCATCAAATGATCTCTGTTATGCCTCTCTCACCAGTCTCCACTTCTATGTAAAGATTATAATCTATTGGAATTTAGTCCGGGCATGATGCCTTTCAGGCAAATTAGACCAAGTGGAAAATTACCATGCAGTATCATGCTTGCGACAGGATTTTGTGGAAAAGTCGGCCAATGTTTCAACCAACTCCAACTATTCCTGCAGAGGGGTTCTTGTTTTATGCAAAGACATTACAAAATTATTCATAGGAAGGGAAGAAATAAGCTTTTATCAGTAAAAATATACCTGTTGAGAGCAGTACCAGGTTTTAACAATACTATTTGGCACGTTCCCCTATTAAAGATAAGTGGTAAATCACTGCTGTGTAATAACAACTAGATAACATCTACATTTGAGTTGTTAAATGACATGTAATACACGTTTATGTTTTTTTTCCAACCAAATACCACTAAATAGAGCGTTTAGCAAGTCCCTGCTGCGGAACAGTGACTTCTAGGCATCTTAAGATGCACTGACCCAAGTTGGCCCCACTTAAGAATAAAAAAATTACCCTCCTATTTGAGTCCTATCACTCCTGATAGAAACTCATCATTGAAATTAGATCTGCTATCGGTACAGTTCCATGTTTGCTCTAATCTCTCTGATTGATCTCTTCTGAACAAGTCTGAATCCTGGCATTAGACCGATAAGACAGCAGTCATCCTGGCATCTCTGAGCCTCTATGTTACCATAGTTATCGTGTGAAGAGAGAAGTGCTAGTTTGGTATGAGGTAGGCCTACGTACATGTATGTTGGGTTTTTTGTACGAAAATGGCTTACAAGTTCCAGCTATGAGCGTGACTTCTCAAGACAGGATTGTTTAAAAATGGGAAAATGTTGGTATTAGCACTTTTGGATATCTGAATCAGCATTCATAATTGATGTTGTAACCTAAAATTTTCATGATTTGCTAATTAGATCCCCAATCATGCAGAACTTATATCAAAGCTTCGATACAGTAATTATCACTGAACAGATCTCCCTAGTGATCTGCCGGGCCAAAAGAGGTCAGTTCATATGAGTAATTCTTTAATAGTTCGATACTATCAGTGCATCAACACATAATTGTTTTGATGTGGCAAATTTATGTTTAATTGCTTTGCATTATTCATGTCAAATCAAACACGCAAACAAAGACCACTAAACTGATGGATATGCTTGGTACGCAAGGGAATATTTTTATTGCCGTACAGACTGGTAGCGTTGGAAGCGTCAGTAGATATACTCTGGAGCACAATTTGTGGTCTCAATATCTGAGTGATATCACCCATTTGGGATTCTGCAACATACAAACATGGATACCAGTGATCTGTAGACAACATGTACATGTACACCAAAGTCATCCTTGTTGAAAATTTAACTTTGTGAATGGCCAGTCAAGCTACTGTGAAAGAGCTTGTACAACCTGCAGAAAATTTTTTTACAACCATCTGCAAAATGCAGATTTTGACTGACTCCAGAGCTTCGGCAAATGGTAGATTGAGCTGCACTATCATTATCAATGGCCTGATACTTGCAGCACGTTACATGTGCCGCAGTCCTAATGTCCAGTAAATTGATCAGGCAAACTGAGGTCCAAGCATTCTTGAGCCACATATTGGCCTAGCAGCTGGTACCATTAGGAAAATCTATCGTCAAAGCATCTAGGGTAGTTGAAAAGGGGCATTGGCTTTAATAGGGACGTCATGTCATTTCAAATGAATTGCTGTATGGTCTTGTTTTTCTCTCGATAGGCACACATTGATTGTTCAGAAAATATGGCAGAGGATCAAGTGAACTTTAGTCTATAAATTGTTTGTGTCGAACAAGTGGACATGTACTGAACCCATGATGATCTCTTTAAATTAAAGACTGACCAGGTTATCCAAAAGCAGCCAACCATTGCAATAGTTGGGTCTGAACATCTTTTTTCTGATGGCCATGATTGCTATTGCTGAGTGCTTGAAATGCTTGACCTAGAGAAATACCGAGGTAATAACACACAGCACCATTTCATGTGAGCAAAGCAGAAGGCAGGGAAGGGAAGGAAATACTTAGTTGTCATCTCTGTCAAGGGAGCATTCCCTCACAATAACAACTAGAACCACGACATGTCTTTGCCTGTAAGTGCCATTAGCGGGGCCCAGTAATTACCTAGATTACTGAACCAGCCATTGCAATCAGCTTAATGTGTTTGCGTTCTTCCCTCATACTTGTCATAGCCAAAAACAAATATTTCTCTAATAGTTGTAAAGTCAGTGCAGTTTGGTGGTGACACCCATATCACGGGATCTGATGGGATCACGGTATCAATCATGGAATGCAAAATTCGGCAGTTTTTAATTGAGAGGCCACATGAACTAACCCTGAGATTGGCTTTCAGAAATCCATAAATAGCCTTTGGGTATATTGTTTATTGACTATCATGCTAGTTGGATATCGAAGATATCAAACCCTGTGTGCTAACTGTCTCCCAGCATGTCAAATAATCCATTTATCTGGTGAGAGACCCAGGTTGCCAGCACTGCAGTAGAATGTCTTTCCTCAACAACATCGTCCCCAACATCTAGTCATTCGAGACGAAGGACGTGACCTTGAATCGCCTCGCCACATAATTATATTCGTGCAAAGGCTCATTCAGTTGTTAATCCAAAGTATTTCATTTCTCATCCCACGGCCATAATCACACCCAGGTTTACTTGCCTGACTAAATCATGAAGGCATTGATTGGATATTGATGAGGTATAGGTCGATAAATTGATTGATACCGTCATTGTCAGTGGAGGGCACATCTGATGAGTTCGGCCTGATACTGTTCTATCCCATATCTCCGATATTGAGTGACCTTTAGTGTCAGGCATGCAGCTGGGGTGTGGGGCCACTTTGCCCCATGGCCAGTTGCTGTCCTGCAGCAGTTGGCCTGGTCATTCCAGTGTTGGTAGGGGGACATCCAAGAGCAAAGAGCAGCCTTATAGTGTTCTCTGCTCACTCTGTCATGGATTGAGTGATGACCTTTGATATCATGATCAGGCCAGGACAGACTGAGAAACTTTGTCATGTTATTTATTAGATTTGAGTCTTTAAAATTCCACTCCACTATAATGTCTCCGATATCTTGTATTTTCAGATATCGACGCCTGGAACAGTCAATGGAAGAAGAGGGACTCTCAGATGAACAAGTAAGTGCGATTGTATGGAAACTGTGGAATGCCGAAATTGTGTCACTGAAACGATTTGGTACCATGACCTGGCACTTCTTGTGACATTTTCTGTCGCACTGTCATTCTTTGCTTAATGAAAACATGTTTCTAAAAAGTAATGCATTTGCACTTTGTGTCTTGATGCAACAACATTGATTTGCTCTTAGAATAAACCTTTAAAGAGTGCACGCTTTGGTAGTCATGGTGAAAATCAACATGGCGAGACCGTATTTTACTAGCGTTGGTACTGAGAATTAACCGTTTGGGATATCGTTGTGCATACAAAGCGAGTGTTTTTACATAATGGCTGTAACCTGCAATTGTATACTCGAATACCCTCCCCATTTCAACCTGTTGCAAAACGCTTCCTTATTGCTCACTTTGATCTAATTCCAGAAAAGTGAGAGAAGACAGCAACATGCTACAAAAGAGACAGAATTCTTACGGCTAAAGCGGTCGCGGCTAGGCGTTCAGGACTTTGAACCTTTGAAGGTCATTGGTAGAGGTGCTTTTGGGGAGGTGAGTGACTGTGCGCATGTACACTCGCATGTACATCTACGATGCGTATATGTTTCTTTCTGGCCCGAAGAGTGATGCTCAAAAAGAACGGGCAATAACTTTATCCAGCTCAATGAACAGCTTTGTTTGCCAATGCCAGCTCAGCTAAATTGCATTTTGATAGTCTCTGATGGTAACTTCATTTTAAAAAGTATTTCCTGCATTTCTGAATCCTTTCCTTTGCCATTTCAGGTCCGGTTGGTGCAGAAAAAAGACACAGGACATATATATGCTATGAAAATATTAAGAAAATGTGATATGTTAGAAAAAGAACAGGTATGATGATCATGAGAGAAAGTGACGAAAGAAAAATAGTACCTCATCGTTTTTCCAGTCAGGGACAGCATAATCCAGAAATGTTAGAACCATGTCGGTTTTAAGTGATGTATGTGGCACTGGGTCATTTCGGATGAAGTGGCTGTCTGTTTTTGCAGCTTCAGTGCCCAGCAGGGTCTATCTAAAAGAGGGAAAACAGTAAACAAACCCAGTAATAAACACTGCCGTCGTGTAGTTCTTTGTCGTTTCAGAATACATCTTCCTTAAATTGGCCTAATCACCTGACCCTTGACTTGCAGGTAGCCCATGTGCGAGCTGAGCGTGACATCCTTGTTGAAGCGGATCACATGTGGGTGGTGAAAATGTTCTACTCATTTCAAGATGCATCGAGTCTATATTTGATTATGGAGTTCTTGCCAGGAGGTGAGTGGTGATAATCCGATATTATGTCTAATTCAAAGGGGAGCTGCGGTGGGCTCTAGAGGTGATGGTTTCAAACAAGACAAATAAGCAAAAGAAATGACGAAGTTCTGTGGATGTTTGAGCATCACCTGTTGTGCAGAGGAAGAAACAATTTAAAGCAATAATGGCTACAGCACTTGATCACAGAGACTCAGTTTGATCCTGCTCTGTCACAAGGGCTCCAAAACTATTGCAACTTTCTCGGCTCCCCTGGCAAGGCAAGTCACTACTCTGACAAATACATGTTACAGAACATCCTAGGCGGCAGCTTGCCAACAAAATATATTGAAGTTGAGATGTCTTTTGAGAGGAATTAATTAAGGGAGACAATTTAATTTTACAGCATTATGGATGGGAAGTCATTGTTCATTAAATTACAAGGGCTGTGTGGCTCTTTGTGATGTGTTCAAATGGTGTGTGTTGTCAACACTTGAAAAGAATGGGTTTTATCTCGTTCAAGTAACAACCCACCCGGCACCAATTTCAATCTATCTTGACGAGAGTTGTCGGTGCCATTTACCAGAATGTACACAGATGCATGAATGAAAGTGGCATGCTTCATGTACATGCAGTGTGTCATTTCCTATTCTTACCACACGCCATCTCATCGTGTCCAATTCATGTACAGATAATTGCTAATTGTACAAAAAAACCCACTCAAGAGCTGATGTTACATGATAAGATGTTTGAGTAGGTTGGCAAATTGAATGAGGATTTTTCAATGTCATTTGTTGCCTCCATTTGAAAGAGTCATCATGCAGTTCAGCTGTGTTTGTACTCGACAGTTCTACCTCACAAAAACTGCTATTGTAAGAATCCAATTACTCCACAGCGGCCTGGTTAATACTGGTTAATACTGTCCACCACTCCATCATTGCAGTGACATTGATAAGTGATATCAGTGACAAAGTCAAGCACCTTATGAGATAATACAAACTTGATCTTAGGATATATACAATTTATTCCTTTTCCGTCCTATACAGAACTGAAATACAGTACCAAAATGATTAATGGGAATTGGCGCGTAAATTTATATAACTCAATAGCGTTTCCAAATATCCATTTGCCATTGCAACAAATAAAGATTTTTGGATTCATTTGTGGATAGTGCTACACTAGATTGTGCATCATAAAATATAGCGTGATGTCTTCACTGATATTGATCCAGGGGGAAAGATAGCAACACCATTGTAGTTCATGTGTACTAGGAATAAAAATCAATACAATACAATTCCAATATATCGAATTATGTTGTTAGAACAAAATGTCATTGTTGTAGCCCTGGTTTTTTGCTCCAATATTCAAAAGGGTATCTGGTGTTTGTTTTGATTCTTGTTCCAAGGTTTGGCGTGCAGATACATCAATATCAGCTGTTTTTCAACCTTGTTCCCAGGGTTACTACGACCTCCAAGATACAGTGCTTCTGTGTGTGTGTGTGTATTAGATATAAACAATGAAGAAACATCCTGGGGGATTGGGGAGGGATCATACTTTCAGAATAGCTTTTCTGTTTGCTATTTGGCTGTGTTGTCACGAGATTTATTTCAAGTTGTCTGGTGTGGTACTAACTTTCCTCTTTCCATTAAAAGATACTTTGTTGAACACCACTCGTTTCCAATCTTGACAATTATTGTGCTCACAGAGTAAAAATTCATCATTTTATGCTTGTGAAGTGGTTTGTAAAAACTACTGGTAGTCTGCACTATTGTGTACGACGTACATTCCTAAAAAATCCATACTTGTTTCAAGAGGAACTGGTGCTCTGAATGACTTGATGAATGGGCACGTTGAGTTCTCTTCATCCCCTTGAAGTCCTATGCCGTTCATTAAAAATTTGAAATTTATAATTGAATTTGAGAATTGCAGATTGTGTAAATATGTATTGAACATGAATCTCAACAATGCGATTATGTAGACAGATATACAAATGAATACCGAATTCCAACAAATTTACATGCCTGATCACTGCACTACGGCACTGTGTATAAGACTGAGCTCCTACAAACCTACCTCTTACGTGATATCATACTCTTATCATTGCAGGTGATATGATGACGTTATTAATGAAGAAAGACACACTGACAGAAGAGTCGACCCAGTTTTACGTGGCAGAAGCGGTACTCGCCATCGACTCTATACACCGGCTTGGATTTATACACAGAGATATCAAACCAGATAATTTACTACTAGACGCTAGGGTGAGTTGATTACAGGTGGCGCTTCATTTGAGATTCCAGATTTATACACAGAGATATCAAACCAGATAATTTACTACTAGATGCTAGGGTGAGTTGATTACAGGTGGCGCTTAATTTGAGATTCCAGTGGTTAAAAAGCACTCCAAATTTGTTGTAGCTTTGGGAAGGATATGTTTAAAACGGCTCTAGGAAAATTCGTCCCCGGAAAATTCGTCCCCGGAAAACTCGTCCCCGGAAAACTCGTCCCCTAGGAAAATTCGTCCCTGGAAAATTCGTCCCCGAGGAAAATTCGTCCCCGGATAATTCGTCCCTGAGGAAAATTCGTCCCCGGAATATTTGTCCCTGGAAAATTCGTCCCCGAGGAAAATTCGTCCCTGGAAAACTCGTCCCCGAGGATAATTCGTACCCAGAAAATTTAACAAAAGTTGAAAGTTTCTGACATTATTTTCTAGTATTCAGTGTTATATCTCTCTTTACTACCCCACTAGCTAGTAACCTACTCCACTATTTTCATAGTACTAGTAGGTAGAGGTAGGCAGGGGTAATATTTTATTATTTTTAAATCAGTATTTTTACTGGTCAGAATGAGAGAAAAGCTCTAAAGGTGGCCTTATTCTCTTGTTGTCAAGAAAATAGAGGGAATTAAAAGAAAAGCAAATTGACAACAATTACATGTACAATAGAAAGTTTATTGATACGAAAAGATAATTTTACCAAAAATTTTGTTTACAAGTATGTCAGTATCTTTCATTGTCTTTTAAGTAAATTTTCTGGATATATGCAAATCTGCCGTACAAATGTATATGGCCCTGGGTTGCACAATTTGGTATTTTACATTAATAAAGAGATAATGCCAACATTTTAACATAACACTCGAATGATTGGTTAATGCTAATTGAGCAACTTTGTCCTGATAAATATGTACAATTGAAAGGAAATTTTAAAAATTCTTGATTCACTGTCTCAAACAGTTCATACTAATTCAAGACAAGAGTAAACTTGAGACACCCATGTATTCAAATGCTCTCAGGTATTCCACAACAGTCACCAACTTTATAAAGTCCTTCATTATTCATACACTGCATGACAAATTTTGAAATATAGTCTGTTCGACATTTACTAAGACATTTCGATATTTAGCTATATAGCTAGGTCAATTCTTGTAGAATGTACTATATTTCGACTTTTGTCATGCACTGTATGGAGGCCTTAAGAGTTCACAAATCTGTTCACATCTGAAGATTGTGTGCAATTGCTCTCAGGTATCCCACAATATCACGATTGTCATAATTCTGCACGATAGCAGCAATTCTCCTTTGACAGTCACGATACCCACGACGTTGTTGGGGAGGCTGATGTCCACCAAGAATTTGTGTAATCTTCAACTCATTAAGACTTTGTTCACGGCGAATCACATCAATGAATTTCCAGATGTTTGGGTGGAAGGCTGCGACATTCGACTGGAAACCGCGATGCCAGCCCTCGATGGCATTGTTGGTTCTCGGAAGGTTTTCGACAGTTCTATCATACACGTTCCACTTGGAGATATGATACATTGGATTTCTACGTCCCTGGCGTCTTCTCTCTCCAATGTAAGTTGTTTCGAAATATCGTACAACTGGTTCAGCAGCATCTGGAATATGTGGTTGCAAGGCTTCATAACTTTCAATGACATCATCGACTGGGACAAAAGCCAGTGCAGTCAGCATTCTCAGATTAAGCGCGAACTCGTCATCCTCACGGTAATCCACGGCAAGACCTTGTTCCTGAATCTTCCTCCATACTGCTTGGGACAAGTGGTAAAAGCAGTATTTGATATCCACATTAGGAAAGATTTCTGAAGCGGCATTTGAAGCTGCCCTTTCCATGTCCATCAAAAATGTTTCTGGATTTGCATTGGGAATTAATTGTCTTATGGTGGTGAAAAGCCGAGCGTAGGTCTCCTGAGTTTTGTTTGGTAGCAACGCATAAATACATGCAGTCACAGAGTCATTCAGCAAGACATGGATGGTGAACAACTGGAAGAAGATGAGCGGAACTGTTTTAAAAGTGCCATCAGCAAACCAATGTTCACAATACGCCAAAAGTTCCAGATTCCTTTGCGTACAAAATATCAGAATGCGATTTGGATCGCCGACTCCACTATCGAACTGCAGGAACAATTCGCCTCGAAGAGTTCGAGTATACCGTTCAGGAATCTCCATGTTCATGGCATTTTGTGGCTGGGGTTCAGGTTGCGCCGCCGTTTGTCGTTGCATTCGCAGAGCTCTCCTCATATTGGCAATATTCGGTAGCAGCACAGCAGCCCCTTCACCAAGGTTACCAACATTCTCTGTCAAGACCTGCTGGATTGTCTCTTGTGTGGTTTGGACACGTGCTTTCATCTGCTGCTGCACCCTCTGCGCTTGGACAGCAGGTCGGTTTGGAGCATGTGTATGCTGATTCATGGCCTTTACTACACGTAGACCATCTGTCGTTACTCTGGCTTTACATTTGGATCTCTGTTCGCAAATCCACGAAGTGCGGTTTCCTGCCAGCAGTTTCTGTCTTGTGTATACGTAACCGTCGTACACCAGCTTATCTTTTCCTCGCTCGGATGTTATAAATTCAGCCATGATTCCAGTTGTATCAGCATCGGTCACTTTGAAGAGAATGAGGAACTTCCCACACTGAGGGTTGTTATAATACCACCTGACACTTTGAGCAAGCAATTAGACTTAGAGCCAAGAAACCAAAGGTTGAGAAGAACCTTGTCTCTGTTACGTCTGGACTTTTTGTGGGAATTTTAGAAGACCTCTTCTTAATTGCACCCAGTTAAAACTGGATATGCAGATAACACTTCCATGATGCAATTAATAAGAAAATGGCTTCTTGTGGACTGGGAACAAAGGAGTCGGTCTAAAATTATCCAATTGTCCTTTAATTGCCAATAAATAGCTCCAAAACATTAAATGAGCAGTTGAATAAAGGACACTAATAAACAATCTCCTTTATTAAGGTGATAATTCAATGATTTGAATGGCAATTAAGGGACAGTTGGATATTTAGAGTGCACAGACTAATTCTTGTTAATTGCATCATGGAAGTGTTTTATCTTAATCCCCAGTTTTTACTGGGTGCAATTAAGAAAAGATCTTCTTCTAAACTTCAGACCTGCTCTTCTCAACTTTTCAAGCATTGTTTTAATATTGGCAATTACTGTAAAATTGTGTACAAGATGCTTGGATAACTCAACCTTCATAGTTTGGTTTTTGGGAGAATAACAAGTCCGACATTTACTGAATCGTGGTGCGGAATTGTGGAAAGAAGGTCCAATTCACGGAAGAGTAGGTTTTCCTAGATGTTTCAAAAAAATTAAAACATTCACCGAAGTCACTGTTCAGTTGATAAGATGGCAAAAGAAAAGAAACGCAATAGCATTTTCAACATGGCGATCAAATAAAATATTTCGCATGCCTACCTCTACTTACTATGAAAATAGTGGGGTAGGCAACTAGCTAGTAGGGTAGTAAAGAGAGATGTTACACTGAATGAGAAAAGTCGAAAGTAGTAGTTATTACTACAGTCCATTCCACAAGACTTAAGAGTCTTAGAAAGTAAAGTCAGAAACTTTCAACTTTGAAAAATTTTCTGGGGACGAATTATCCTCGGGGACGAATTTTCCTAGGGGACGAATTATCCTTGGGGACGAATTTTCCAGGGACGAATTATCTGGGGACGAATTTTCCTAGGGGACGAATTATCCTCGGGGACGAATTTTCCGGGGACGAATTTTCCTCGGGGACGAATTTTCCGGGGACGAATTTGCGGGGACGAGTTTTCCGGGGACGAATTTTCCGGGGACGAATTTTCCTGTAACCGTTTAAAACTAAAAATTGAGAAGAGTGACTCCGAGTCCTAATGACGAAGTTTTGTGGATGTTTGAAGGTCACCTGTTGTGCAGAGGAAGAAACATAATGGAATGATTTCACTGTTGCCGATGGTTGGATGCAGGGTCAAGCTAATTACTCTAGGTGCGTCTCTGTTCATCCTGTAGTCAAACCTTGGTCCTATTGCAACAACAGGCAGCGGCCCCCACTGATCTCCCTACATCCACAGTATGTTGTTATTCCCTGCGTCGAGGTGAACCTGATATACATGAAACACAAGTTGTCTAGGAATACATGAGTCTAATGGATGGGATTCTGATATCCAACACGTCTCGCTGGACAAAGAAAACATGGCCGTCGAGGCTGATCAAATTTCTATCAGAATCAAGGTAGATGTTGGTGGTCAGTAAATTTTAGAAGTTGTCAGGGTTGCAGGATCTCTTTCTATTGATGCTGAGCATTGGTTTTAACTTGTGGACACATCAGCAACCTGTGGTAACTGACGGTCGGAACTGATCTTCGTCTCTTGCACTTTTAGTATTTGATGACCTGTATTTCCATATGATACCAGTTTTGTAGTTCTTGTTCAGTGGACAGCAAGGGATCCAATGTGATTTATGACCAGAACATTTCATGTTGCCTCTGCCAAATTAACTATCCCGAACACAGCAATTAATACTGAAAGTAAACGCACGTGTCTAGCAATAAATGTCATTTGCACATGATTCACGAGTTCTGAGAAATGTTTTGCCCGATGAATTTCCTGAGCTTAAGAATTAAAGCAGTATCTTTTATCAGAGGATAATGCATTAAACCATACTGATTTTTATTCATAGCATTTTTGAGCATGTTTATGCCATTACTTGGCATTAGAATATAGATTGGTTTCGATGCGGTATTGTCTATAAATACTCATAACCTGACCTCAGTGTCTCCATTGATTCATGACTCATCAATTGTGTGGATGAGGTGAGAGCTTGGTGCTGCCACCTAGTCCTCAACTGTGGTACTGAAACTTCTTCTAGCTTCTGCGTCTAAACATCAGGGTTGCAGAGTTGGGTCAATTTGATCATGAACCTTGTCATGTTGTGGTATACTACACAAAACAAAACAAACTGTTTTCCATCCTCCACACAAGTCAATTTTTTTTCTGTATCTTTTCAGGGCCATATAAAATTATCCGACTTTGGATTATGTACTGGTCTGAAGAAATCCCATAGGACAGAATTCTATAAGGACTTATCACAGGCTAAGCCCAGTGATTTCAGTAAGTATTGTAAGTCGCTTTGTAATTACTCTGCATCGGTGTTGGCTGGTGTTGGATTGATATTTTCTACCTTTGAATACCACACATTGTAAACCACCAACTTATTCCTGTTTATAATAAAGTTTCTCACTGCCCTCTACACGATGTTAAGCACACTGTCTTGAGCCACAAAGCACTGCTTTCTGATCCTGTGAGCCCGGTCTGAAAAGCATGGAGCCACTGATTAGTATAATCAGAGGTGCATGAAGCACACTTGATAACATGCATCATCGTTTATACAGTCAGTTTGGCATGAAGCATGTTGCATGCCACTCCAATGACATACAACTCTATCATACAGCACCACTGCCTAAAAGTAGCATGCTATAGAACTTTTTTCATCATTTTCCCACTTTTGATGTATGTAAGTGCACACCTTATACATAGTCAAGCACACCACATTTATTGACATTTGTCAGCAAGGATTCAGGAGAATCTTGATGACGACGTTTCGAGTTTATGCTGGGTGAGGACTGGCACTAAACATGACCAGAATCTTGCCTTATACATGGCCTATACTATTAAACTGTATGTGTTGGCGCTCTTGCAAGCTCTCAGATACCTACCTAGCAATGACTGGTGGTTTAGCTGCGCTCTTCCCTTCAAGCAGAGTTCTCCCTTGATTCATTTTAGGTGTGTCTGCATCGAAACCGATGGATTCTAAACGTAAGGCAGAAAGTTGGAAGCGGAACCGACGACAGTTAGCCTACTCGACCGTGGGGACGCCAGATTACATTGCCCCTGAAGTGTTCATGCAGACGGGCTACACATGTTCATGTGATTGGTGGTCACTGGGAGTCATCATGTATGAAATGCTTATAGGTACGTACGTTCACTTCGTTAGGACTTGGGCTATTTGGGAGTGGAAGCGAGAAATGAAATGAAATGTGAAACATGTGAATTTTGAGAGGCTGTACTAGTATTAGAAAGCCCAACGCCATCATTGGCACTTCCCATTTGGAATTTATTTCCATTGCCTTATATTCACAGCTATGATTTGTCTCTTCTAGGGTATCCTCCTTTCTGCTCAGAAAATCCTCAGGAAACGTACCGCAAGGTGATGAACTGGAGAGAGACGCTCGTCTTCCCTCCGGAGACACCGATTTCAAATGAAGCCATGGATCTCATTCAAAGGTTTGTTTTCTCATTATGATGAAACCATATGATGTTAAACTATCACTATCATCACTATTGTCATTCGAGATTTCTGATTCTAATGCTAGGAGAAAGATATGTTGAAGTTAAGCAGTTCCCTGTGCGGAAGTGTGACGCCTTGGGGGCAAATTTTAAACTTAATCAACTGTAATCTGATCGGTCATGCATCTCATTGAAGCCATGGTTGATGAATATTGCTTCACTTATAATCTATTGAATTCCATCCGACTGTATGAGCAATGACCCTGCTTAGCCCCGATCTAAAAAGAAAATCTTTGCTTTCAGATATTGCTGTGATGCTGATCATCGAATTGGCCACAATGTTGTGAATGAAATCAAGGATCACAGTTTCTTCAAGGGGGTTGACTGGGATCATATACGGTAAGAACCGAGAGATGAGGCCCTCTTCTACATTTTAATCAATTTTAAAAAGGGCTTGGGTTTTTAGGCTCGCGACAAGATTTTGGGGCAGTGAAAATGCCCTGTTTGCCGATGTTCACTTGACCTTGAGTTTTCATTCTCTTGTGTTTTCAGTGACCGTCCTGCTGCCATTCCTATCCAGGTGAAAAGTATCAGTGATACCTCAAATTTCGACGAATTCCCAGAGGTTGACCTCAAGTGGCGTAAGTAATCCATACCACCTCAAAGCTATCTATGGTCTTTCATCCACTTCCTTTCTGTCATCTTGGTCATCTTTGTCCATTCCTTTTACTTTTCTCCTTTCAACCTTATTCAGATTTGTTCACGAGAGCAGATCAACTCCCCTGCTTACTACCTCACACCTCTCTATACTCATATCTCCCTTTCTTTTCCAGCCGAGCCAAAAGAAAAGGATAACGATCCGAAGTACAAGGACCTTGTGTTTATCAACTACACATTCAAGAGTTTTGAGGGTCTAACACAACGAGGGAGATCTGGGAAGAGCTAACTGCAGGGGTGCCACCAGTATGACGAGATTGAACTGTGTATAAAGAGATAGACTGTATCGTATTTGTTGACTGCTTGTGGCAGATTTCGACGGCAATGTGCTGATTACTGAAAACTAGCGTTAAACACCATTACGTTTCAATCACACTGTTTTCACCTCCCTGTCTGCCTGCCTCTTCAGTTGCGAAGGCATTAGTTAGCAGTGCAGGGGGCATCCTCAAATACTTCAACAGGCATATTTTGGCGACGATGGCTGGTGTTGATCAAAATGAAAGGTTACAACTTGAGTAGTGTACAACTTGAGTTTTCAGTTGATCGTGACATGCCGTTTTCCTTGTTTGACAACTGTGGCTTGCTGCCATAGGAAATTGATGTTTCTCACATTGGTCAGGATCAGTACATTCCTGGCTTGGAAAAAGAAGGAGTGGAAAATCAAAAGGTTTGAGTTGTGTCTTTCTTAGAGCTGATCAGATGTGGAGTCCCCTTCACAGAAGAAACAGGGTTGCACGGGTTTTGTGAGGCTTTTGTAGGATGGACAGTGGATAAAACTTTGTTCTAATTGATATCATTCGCATAATCTGTGAAAATAAAATCCCCGCAATGATTTGGCTGTTTGCAGTAGCTCACCATGTTTCTGCTTGTTTTTGTTGGTAACTTTCGTTGGTTCCTTGGATCCACTTTTTTCGCGGGGGGCATTGCCCACAGTGGATCTCAAATGTTGTATTGCGTGTGCTTTACGTGTAGGCTCATACCAATCTGAGAAACTCCAGTTGACCTGGCTTGAATGATGATGACACTGAGAATCAGTTGAAGCTGATATATCAGAGGATGTTCGAAACATGGAAAATGTTTTACTTTTCTACTTCACGAAATGTGAATGTGGATGTGAATCGATACTTCTGATGTTTGCGAGTTCTGTAAGAAATCATGATTTGGGATCTCTGGCACTGGTGTGATTAAAACTGACAATGCCATGTTGACATTAGGTTGTACATGTACTATGCCTTGTATCGTGAAAGTTGCCATCCCTTCTCTCCATCTTCATCCTAATTTTACCCTCAGAGGTAGATGTTGAAGGGTGATCATTTTCATTGCCAACTACAGCTGTGTGGTGTAAAAAAGTAAAATATTTTCCATGTAACTGGCCAGTCAACCAATGTGCTGTCGCAGTGTGAAACCCTTGTAAAAAAACCTACAACCTGCATGTAACTGACTACATGTTCCAAATTAAATGTGATATTTAAAGTTGTAAAAATGCAAAAAGTGTTTGTGCTATAATGGAGTTCACCTCCACCTATGCTTTAGCAGCATTTCTTGGTATTTTAGGAAGTTACGAAATCTGCAGAGTTTATGAGCACCATTTAAAGTTTTGGAGCTAGATACAAAATCTGGGCTGGAGAATTTGACTAGTCAAGTTTACCAAACAACCTGATGGTGTTATTTGGCCAGGGGCCACTGGTTCCATTTGCGAATACATTACTCAAGAATTCTTTGTTTGAAGTACAACAGTCCTACTGACTATGCCTTCAACATGTGAATGATGGTTCCTTCAAAGTTCTTTAGAAAACATGCTTTTGTTGGAAACCTTCTGAAAACCTTCCTAAAATAACAAGAGATGGTCCTTTCTCACCGTATGTTATGGTGTTGGCTAAGCCCATGTAATTAAATTGTAATTGTTGGTGATCTACACAAATATATTCATGTAAATTTTTAGTATCTGTATATAAAGTATATATAGCACTTGTTTTTTTGTTGAAGGGGTTTGGGGTTGTGGTGTATAATCCCTGCCATAACTGTTTTAATTTTCTGTGCATTCCCATCCCTCGCAATGAGTCTTATCGACTTGCAATGGCTTTGTGCTAAATTCACCTGTATTGAAAATCTATTTTTGCTTATAGCCAATCTCAGTGAACAGAAGAAGACTACCGTAACCATGCAGACATGCATTTCTTAAAAGGGATAAAGATTCAAAACCATCTTTTTTCTTTCCTCTTGAATTCGTATTCTAATGTGTCTGTGTGCTTTATACTAATACAGCTGATGCATATATTGAGAACATTTAAAATAGTTGTACATTTGTGAAAAGTCTGTTGAGGTACAAAATATAGTTTTGAGAAGTACTGGACAAATCCTGCTGATTTTCTGTACTGGAGTTTGGAGTGTAAATTTCCAAGATACTACTATAGTCTGTGTCGAATATTATGATTTAACAAATTTCAATAGGCAACTGAAGATGGGTGGAAACTTTGTGTTTAATATTGTAAAGTTGTATAAAATACAAGGTCGAAGTCACTTAATACCTGTTGTGATACACTTTATAAGTACATGTAATCTGATCTGAATCCTTTCTTTAAATATTTCCTCAAAACCAGAAATTGAGGAAACATCAAATTACTTGAGTACATGTATGTTTTTCTGTTCCTTTTAGAAGTAATTATTTCACAGTTCTTGCTTGTTGATGGTTGTTCAGTTGGAGTCCAATACCGCATGCCTTATCGTGTAATACTGAAAAAGTTGGGTCGAAATATTCAAACAACTTCTTTCTTCTGGAGTTGCAGAACTTTCAAAGGATTCTAGTTGATATACATGTCCTGAGAATGGTTTATTACAGAAAATACTACGATGTAAAAGTCATGGAAGGGTAGAGATGTCAGACTTGGTTCAAGGTTTGAAAATGGGTCTGGTTGCAGCTTTGACCTTGACGATGAAGAACTGAATACATGTAAGGAGCGCCTTGATACCCTGAGTGCTCTGAAACTGAACTTGGTCAGTGAAAAAAAGCACCAAATAGAAGACACCATTATAAAGTGTGAATGACCCGTCCCTCCCTTGTCTTGATGAAGGAGTACATCCAGTGGCTGCATACTTTGGGCACTAGGACAAACGCTTGTTGAATAGCCCACCACCACCTTAGCCCTGTGAAATCCCAATCTTCAGAAGTAAACTTTGAAGTGTTGGGTTTTTGGTCTCGTACAAGTTGAGGACTCCTGTGATCAATGTACCAATTTGTTGTCCTTTCAATATATGAATATTTTGTGGCATTTTCCAGCACTGAATCGCAGTCTCTTCCCTTTTGCCAATGATCGAGTGTGTTTCTGTCGTTGTGTTGCCAATTTAAACGGACAGGTGCACATTTCAGAAGGCATTGTGGTTGAGTTGGATTGCATTCTATTGATGTTATACTTGTCCCTATATCATACTGATACAGATTATAAATGTTTCTTTTTAGCCAGCATAGCCTGCTTATACCGATGTGTTTGTGCAGTTGTTGTTGTTAAGTACATGTAGGCTGACATCCGCAGCAATTGTGACCATTTCTGCAAACTAGTTCTGCTGCATGGGTCCAGTATTTTAAAGGCTAAAAGATTCCTAGACTCATCATCCAAAAAGACAATGAAGGTCATGAATCTTGAAGATATGCTGATGATATGGCTCCAAGTTATAAACAATTTTGAGCTGCATGTACTAGCACTGTTTCACTTCATCACATGATTAAACAGAATCTCATTTGTAATTGAAGTAAGGAAGGTTAACTTCATCATGTGCAGTGCTTGGGTGGAAGTTCAAAACAGACAGACTGTGTTCTTTACAGGCAATTCAAAATAGGGGTATTATGGTGAAGGAAATGTCAACAGGCTCAAAAACATTTTGACAACTTTATTACAATGTTGGAGTTGTGTTGTGTCTGTTCTATAAATTCTTAACTGAAGTGGGGAGAAATGGAATATGCAGAAGTTGCTACTCTCGTTCTGTGCCATATGTTGTTGGAGCACCAAAAAAGTTATTCATGTGATGCCTGCTGGTCAATATAAAGACAAGGCGTGTCTAAAATCTTAAATTTGGCAGAATTACAATATTATAATGAGTTGAAATGTAAAAGTAGAGTTTTTGTGATCAGTTTTGTGATATGCTTCTTATCTTTTCATGGCTTGTAAAACCACTTACTTTTCTGCGATTTGTCGTGTTTATACAGTTATCCCTAGCTAAAAGAATTGATAAAGATTAGTCTTTGTTAATTCTTGCTAGCTATACTTTCAATAGGCTTCTGTCCCAAGGTTGGCAATAGCGACAGATGACTGTAGAAAAGTAACTTGATGATAGAAATCGTCATCGAGAATTTATCGTACATGTATAATCAAAAATCGGAAAATTTTGCTGTGAAATATTTGTGACAAAATTCTTGTTGCTGGTACTATTCACGGTTGTGATCCAGACTGATAATATATACACCAGTTTTATGAGCCACAAAAGAGTCACCAGAATCCTTTGTAGTGGCTGATTACTGATTATAATAATAATGATAATATTTAGTTCTTAAATGGCGCTTTTCCAGGTTTCTCTGCTCAAAGTACTTTTGGGATACCATTATTATTACCTGGTGTCCACAGAAATCAATCGGGGGGGGGGGGGGGGGGGGGGGGGGGGGGGTTCGAGGGGCAACCAGAAGGCCAAGCAGTGACACTACATTACACTTGGAGAATAACAGTACAGACAGTGACTTGCTCCACAACGACTATTGTTTGGTCAACCAGATAGAGCCTCTTTTTGGAAAGAATCGAATTTCAGTATTGTTCTTCCTAAAGAGAAGTCTTTATTTTCTAGATAACGAGTTTGTTCTTGGAGGTTTGGAGATTGTATTTTTGAGTTGAGGTGTGTTTCTTTTTCTAATTGTACTAATCCTTGTGGTGTTTCCAACGTCTCCTTGTGCTCTGGTTACCATGATTACAGAATGTCAAGCCTGTGCTTGGCTCGTGTGGCTTTTGCACTTGAAATAAAAAAATCTTTAAAAATTTGAAAACCTGAACAGCTATGGAGGTATGAATGTATAAGAGGTATTGATGTAAAAATTCACGCAATTTTAAATAAACTGTATAAAGTGAAACTTATTTTGATTTCGGTTGTTTGTGATTTCTTCCTGTGGGCCTTGCTGTGTGTCGCTATGCGATATTGTAGGGGTGCCCATCATTGGCTAGGGAGGAGACAACTTATCACAAGATACACGTTTTTCGCTTGTGTACAAGGAATCTCAGTTTAAAGCTGCGTATACATAGACATAAGTCGCGTTTTTATGTGGGTACCAACTTGGTTACAAATTATGGCCTCAAAATAGTGGTGCGCTCTCGTGGTAGAAAATGGAACTGAAATCTTCGTCCAAAACATTCAGTTTAACTTTCTACCGCTAGACGACACTACTGTTGCCTAAGTCAACGCAACGACACTACTGTTGCCTAAGTCAACGCAACGGTAGTGTCGTCTCGTGGTAAAAAATGGAACTGAAATCTTCGTCCAAAACTTTCAGTTTAACTTTCTACCGCTAGGCGGCATTACTGTTGCCTAAGTCAATTTCCTATGAAATTGACCATGCCTTCAGAGTTTCTTATATGCCAGTATACCAGCATTACCAATGATGGGGAGTTAATGGGCCCTTTAGCTATACTTCCATGCGCTAGGCTTGTAAACAACCTACACAGATCTACCATTCTTGATCCTTTTCTTCTTTCACTTTCGAAGGCGGTTGTGATGATGATGATGATTTTATGGTAAGACTTTTTGACAGTGGAACTTACCTCAGCAAACACCTCTCTGTTGAGAACACTAGTTTTAGTGCCAACGTGGTAGTTTCCATTAAATTTGACCTCTCTAATCAGGACACCTCTAGGACAGCACTTGTCAGTCCCAAGAGTGTCCTTGATAGAGCGGTTCTACTATACTCCTTTATTTTTGTTCCCCAATCCATTGCTGTACTTGCCACTCCAGAGCCAAACAGGCTAGGGACTCCAATACAGTCCCTCTTGTCATCCTGATTGGCCTTCCTCTATGTACCAGGCAATAAGACAAGGCCTGTCCATTGCGTCTGGAGTGTTAATGGGGCATCTGAAGCTAATAATTAGAATTAAGCACTCCAAGCAAATGGATTTACTAGCTCTTCTACTGTATTAGAGAGGACCGAGGGCTTCACTTCCCTCCAAGGGACGATGTCACAACCTACTCAACACCAGCTTTAGCATGGGCTAACCAGAGGTTGTGAATTTGTCCCTATCAACCTGTTTGCATGGCATGTCCATTGCATCTGGAGTGTTAATGGGGCATCTGAACAAAGGGCTGCTTATGTAGTATGTGCATTCTGGGGGGGGGGGGGGGGGGGGGTAAGAATAAATTTCTCCTTGGACAGTCAGACAGCTAGACCATAATCACTGGTTGTGACTTTGTCCCTGTGGCATATACTGTGTCCTAATCAGATTCATCAGTGTCCTATACAGGTTGTGCCATTGTCCAAGTCATGCCATCAGATCAAACCAAACTTTAAAGTGGTGAAATTCAAGGACACCTATGCATGAACAATACAGGACCACATTTTCCTGGCATGAGAGAAATGACTCTCAAGTGACATCTCTGTAGATTCTTGAAATGCTATACTTTTCAGAGCATTACATGTACTAGTTTGCTTATTCAGAGGAAAGCATTTCTTCAGCTTATTTATTTAGTTTCTTCTACAGCTCTAATCTAACAATGTAACGCCATAAACACTAAAGCAAACTAAATGACACTTGCATAGTTTACAATTTTATTCTTAATTGAAATTTACAACAATGACAGGTTGTAGGCCTAGCCTGCTCGTAGTAAAAGTGAACCGCCGAACTGACCAGAGTGATTATGATCTCCAGTAGAAGACCAACATCAGGGAGCATCAGGACTCCATCAGACTGTTCTTTCTGCCCATGAGATGCAAGATAAAACGAGCATTGAGCACACGAATTTATAAATGACATGTAAGAGTAAACAGTTTGAAGGAATGCCACATAACTATCAGGTATTTTCCCTCTGGACTGGTGACAATCAGACTGGCCTGAAATTCTCTTCATCGACCACTCCTCAGTGGAAATGAATCCAACAAAAAATGGGGTCATTGTATACAGTGGTACTGTATTACCCCGATGAGAAGCACTTTACTGATGTCCCCCACTCTCAGCTAAGATATTTGTGCGCGTACCGGTTTGTCTACGGGCTGAAGTTGACGATGTACTCCTGACGGAGCCATTGGGTGCTTCGCCCGCTCATTGACCGAGGCATGGTGACCTGGAGACAGTGACCGGATTAGCACTAGCTGGTCGAAGGACACTTCACAGGGCGTCAATTCGCAACTTCTCATCATTTTTAAGGCACGACCCATTCACGTGGACCAAGTTTTACCCACAAACCTACTCCTTACATAGCGTGGGGTACCAACCCACCGCAGATTCAGGAGTGTGCAATGGTTTATGAATATCCTACACCCAATTGTGCTGCCCATTCGCAATAGGTTTAACCACCGTCATGAACCCCTGACATTGCCATCTCTCAGACAGTAACAGGCAATGGTGCAATCTGGCTGCAAATTTTTCCCAGAGGGGCGGGATAATGATTATTTCAGACCGATCAGAGTGTCACAAGTTCAGAGCGAAATCACCCGACAGTTACATGGAGTTGCATCAAAATGCAGACTCTTCATTTCATTTGTAAATAGGCATCGATTATTTTTGTTACATTCAATGGACCCAGTCCTACAATCTCTGGAAAAGCCAAGTCTGCACATAATTACTCGTATGCAGATTTGCCCGCAAGGCAGAACAGACCTGAACATTGCCACTGCTTTAGGAGTGTAGCAACGATATTGCTTCAAAGCAAGAAATAAATCTGCACATATTTACTGGTATGCAGATGAGCCAGCAAGGCATCAAAACCTTCGTAAGCCCTTAATGAGCAACTAATTCATAAAATTACAAACAGGATTTATCTTGCAACTGTACTGCTCCAAAAAAAAGAGCCAAGTCTGCACATAATTACTGGTATGCAGATATGTCATCGAGGCAGGCAAGACCTGAACACTGCCACTGCTTCACAAGTGTAGCAGTGATATTGCTTCAAAGCAAAACTTAAGTCTGCACATAATTACTGGTATGCAGATGTGCCTGTTCGACAAAAAGACCCTGAACACTACCGAGCAACACTAATTTACAATTGACATGAAAGAGTATACAGTTTGAGGGAAAGCCACATAACTATCAGGTATTTTCCCTCTGGACTGGTGACAATCAGACTGGCGCGAAACTCTCATTATCGACCACTCCTCAGCGGAAATGAATCCAACAAAAAATGGGGTCATTGTATACAGTGGTACTGTATTACCCCGATGAGAAGCACTTTACTGATGTCCCCCACTCTCAGCTAAGATATTTGTGCGCGTACCGGTTTGTCTACGGGCTGAAGTTGACGATGTACTCCTGACGGAGCCATTGGGTGCTTCGCCCGCTCATTGACCGAGGCATGGTGACCTGGAGACAGTGACCGGATTAGCACTAGCTGGTCGAAGGACACTTCACAGGGCGTCAATTCGCAACTTCTCATCATTTTTAAGGCACGACCCATTCACGTGGACCAAGTTTTACCCACAAACCTACTCCTTACATAGCGTGGGGTACCAACCCACCGCAGATTCAGGAGTGTGCAATGGTTTATGAATATCCTACACCCAATTGTGCTGCCCATTCGCAATAGGTTTAACCACCGTCATGAACCCCTGACATTGCCATCTCTCAGACAGTAACAGGCAATGGTGCAATCCGGCTGCAAATTTTTCCCAGAGGGGCGGGATAATGATTATTTCAGACCGATCAGAGTGTCACAAGTTCAGAGCGAAATCACCCGACAGTTACATGGAGTTGCATCAAAATGCAGACTCTTCATTTCATTTGTAAATAGGCATCGATTATTTTTGTTACATTCAATGGACCCAGTCCTACAATCTCTGGAAAAGCCAAGTCTGCACATAATTACTCGTATGCAGATTTGCCCGCAAGGCAGAACAGACCTGAACATTGCCACTGCTTTAGGAGTGTAGCAACGATATTGCTTCAAAGCAAGAAATGAATCTGCACATATTTACTGGTATGCAGATAAGCCAGCAAGGCATCAAAACCTTCGTAAGCCCTTAATGAGCAACTAATTCATAAAATTACAAACAGGATTTATCTTGCAACTGTACTGCTCCAAAAAAAAGAGCCAAGTCTGCACATAATTACTGGTATGCAGATATGTCATCGAGGCAGGCAAGACCTGAACACTGCCACTGCTTCACAAGTGTAGCAGTGATATTGCTTCAAAGCAAAACTTAAGTCTGCACATAATTACTGGTATGCAGATGTGCCTGTTCGACAAAAAGACCCTGAACACTACCGAGCAACACCAATTTACAATTGACATGAAAGAGTATACAGTTTGAGGGAAAGCCACATAACTATCAGGTATTTTCCCTCTGGACTGGTGACAATCAGACTGGCGCAAAACTCTCATTATCGACCACTCCTCAGCGGAAATGAATCCAACAAAAAATGGGGTCATTGTATACAGTGGTACTGTATTACCCCGATGAGAAGCACTTTACTGATGTCCCCCACTCTCAGCTAAGATATTTGTGCGCGTACCGGTTTGTCTACGGGCTGAAGTTGACGATGTACTCCTGACGGAGCCATTGGGTGCTTCGCCCGCTCATTGACCGAGGCATGGTGACCTGGAGACAGTGACCGGATTAGCACTAGCTGGTCGAAGGACACTTCACAGGGCGTCAATTCGCAACTTCTCATCATTTTTAAGGCACGACCCATTCACGTGGACCAAGTTTTACCCACAAACCTACTCCTTACATAGCGTGGGGTACCAACCCACCGCAGATTCAGGAGTGTGCAATGGTTTATGAATATCCTACACCCAATTGTGCTGCCCATTCGCAATAGGTTTAACCACCGTCATGAACCCCTGACATTGCCATCTCTCAGACAGTAACAGGCAATGGTGCAATCCGGCTGCAAATTTTTCCCAGAGGGGCGGGATAATGATTATTTCAGACCGATCAGAGTGTCACAAGTTCAGAGCGAAATCACCCGACAGTTACATGGAGTTGCATCAAAATGCAGACTCTTCATTTCATTTGTAAATAGGCATCGATTATTTTTGTTACATTCAATGGACCCAGTCCTACAATCTCTGGAAAAGCCAAGTCTGCACATAATTACTCGTATGCAGATTTGCCCGCAAGGCAGAACAGACCTGAACATTGCCACTGCTTTAGGAGTGTAGCAACGATATTGCTTCAAAGCAAGAAATAAATCTGCACATATTTACTGGTATGCAGATGAGCCAGCAAGGCATCAAAACCTTCGTAAGCCCTTAATGAGCAACTAATTCATAAAATTACAAACAGGATTTATCTTGCAACTGTACTGCTCCAAAAAAAAGAGCCAAGTCTGCACATAATTACTGGTATGCAGATATGTCATCGAGGCAGGCAAGACCTGAACACTGCCACTGCTTCACAAGTGTAGCAGTGATATTGCTTCAAAGCAAAACTTAAGTCTGCACATAATTACTGGTATGCAGATGTGCCTGTTCGACAAAAAGACCCTGAACACTACCGAGCAACACTAATTTACAATTGACATGAAAGAGTATACAGTTTGAGGGAAAGCCACATAACTATCAGGTATTTTCCCTCTGGACTGGTGACAATCAGACTGGCGCGAAACTCTCATTATCGACCACTCCTCAGCGGAAATGAATCCAACAAAAAATGGGGTCATTGTATACAGTGGTACTGTATTACCCCGATGAGAAGCACTTTACTGATGTCCCCCACTCTCAGCTAAGATATTTGTGCGCGTACCGGTTTGTCTACGGGCTGAAGTTGACGATGTACTCCTGACGGAGCCATTGGGTGCTTCGCCCGCTCATTGACCGAGGCATGGTGACCTGGAGACAGTGACCGGATTAGCACTAGCTGGTCGAAGGACACTTCACAGGGCGTCAATTCGCAACTTCTCATCATTTTTAAGGCACGACCCATTCACGTGGACCAAGTTTTACCCACAAACCTACTCCTTACATAGCGTGGGGTACCAACCCACCGCAGATTCAGGAGTGTGCAATGGTTTATGAATATCCTACACCCAATTGTGCTGCCCATTCGCAATAGGTTTAACCACCGTCATGAACCCCTGACATTGCCATCTCTCAGACAGTAACAGGCAATGGTGCAATCCGGCTGCAAATTTTTCCCAGAGGGGCGGGATAATGATTATTTCAGACCGATCAGAGTGTCACAAGTTCAGAGCGAAATCACCCGACAGTTACATGGAGTTGCATCAAAATGCAGACTCTTCATTTCATTTGTAAATAGGCATCGATTATTTTTGTTACATTCAATGGACCCAGTCCTACAATCTCTGGAAAAGCCAAGTCTGCACATAATTACTCGTATGCAGATTTGCCCGCAAGGCAGAACAGACCTGAACATTGCCACTGCTTTAGGAGTGTAGCAACGATATTGCTTCAAAGCAAGAAATAAATCTGCACATATTTACTGGTATGCAGATGAGCCAGCAAGGCATCAAAACCTTCGTAAGCCCTTAATGAGCAACTAATTCATAAAATTACAAACAGGATTTATCTTGCAACTGTACTGCTCCAAAAAAAAGAGCCAAGTCTGCACATAATTACTGGTATGCAGATATGTCATCGAGGCAGGCAAGACCTGAACACTGCCACTGCTTCACAAGTGTAGCAGTGATATTGCTTCAAAGCAAAACTTAAGTCTGCACATAATTACTGGTATGCAGATGTGCCTGTTCGACAAAAAGACCCTGAACACTACCGAGCAACACTAATTTACAATTGACATGAAAGAGTATACAGTTTGAGGGAAAGCCACATAACTATCAGGTATTTTCCCTCTGGACTGGTGACAATCAGACTGGCGCGAAACTCTCATTATCGACCACTCCTCAGCGGAAATGAATCCAACAAAAAATGGGGTCATTGTATACAGTGGTACTGTATTACCCCGATGAGAAGCACTTTACTGATGTCCCCCACTCTCAGCTAAGATATTTGTGCGCGTACCGGTTTGTCTACGGGCTGAAGTTGACGATGTACTCCTGACGGAGCCATTGGGTGCTTCGCCCGCTCATTGACCGAGGCATGGTGACCTGGAGACAGTGACCGGATTAGCACTAGCTGGTCGAAGGACACTTCACAGGGCGTCAATTCGCAACTTCTCATCATTTTTAAGGCACGACCCATTCACGTGGACCAAGTTTTACCCACAAACCTACTCCTTACATAGCGTGGGGTACCAACCCACCGCAGATTCAGGAGTGTGCAATGGTTTATGAATATCCTACACCCAATTGTGCTGCCCATTCGCAATAGGTTTAACCACCGTCATGAACCCCTGACATTGCCATCTCTCAGACAGTAACAGGCAATGGTGCAATCCGGCTGCAAATTTTTCCCAGAGGGGCGGGATAATGATTATTTCAGACCGATCAGAGTGTCACAAGTTCAGAGCGAAATCACCCGACAGTTACATGGAGTTGCATCAAAATGCAGACTCTTCATTTCATTTGTAAATAGGCATCGATTATTTTTGTTACATTCAATGGACCCAGTCCTACAATCTCTGGAAAAGCCAAGTCTGCACATAATTACTCGTATGCAGATTTGCCCGCAAGGCAGAACAGACCTGAACATTGCCACTGCTTTAGGAGTGTAGCAACGATATTGCTTCAAAGCAAGAAATGAATCTGCACATATTTACTGGTATGCAGATAAGCCAGCAAGGCATCAAAACCTTCGTAAGCCCTTAATGAGCAACTAATTCATAAAATTACAAACAGGATTTATCTTGCAACTGTACTGCTCCAAAAAAAAGAGCCAAGTCTGCACATAATTACTGGTATGCAGATATGTCATCGAGGCAGGCAAGACCTGAACACTGCCACTGCTTCACAAGTGTAGCAGTGATATTGCTTCAAAGCAAAACTTAAGTCTGCACATAATTACTGGTATGCAGATGTGCCTGTTCGACAAAAAGACCCTGAACACTACCGAGCAACACCAATTTACAATTGACATGAAAGAGTATACAGTTTGAGGGAAAGCCACATAACTATCAGGTATTTTCCCTCTGGACTGGTGACAATCAGACTGGCGCGAAACTCTCATTATCGACCACTCCTCAGCGGAAATGAATCCAACAAAAAATGGGGTCATTGTATACAGTGGTACTGTATTACCCCGATGAGAAGCACTTTACTGATGTCCCCCACTCTCAGCTAAGATATTTGTGCGCGTACCGGTTTGTCTACGGGCTGAAGTTGACGATGTACTCCTGACGGAGCCATTGGGTGCTTCGCCCGCTCATTGACCGAGGCATGGTGACCTGGAGACAGTGACCGGATTAGCACTAGCTGGTCGAAGGACACTTCACAGGGCGTCAATTCGCAACTTCTCATCATTTTTAAGGCACGACCCATTCACGTGGACCAAGTTTTACCCACAAACCTACTCCTTACATAGCGTGGGGTACCAACCCACCGCAGATTCAGGAGTGTGCAATGGTTTATGAATATCCTACACCCAATTGTGCTGCCCATTCGCAATAGGTTTAACCACCGTCATGAACCCCTGACATTGCCATCTCTCAGACAGTAACAGGCAATGGTGCAATCCGGCTGCAAATTTTTCCCAGAGGGGCGGGATAATGATTATTTCAGACCGATCAGAGTGTCACAAGTTCAGAGCGAAATCACCCGACAGTTACATGGAGTTGCATCAAAATGCAGACTCTTCATTTCATTTGTAAATAGGCATCGATTATTTTTGTTACATTCAATGGACCCAGTCCTACAATCTCTGGAAAAGCCAAGTCTGCACATAATTACTCGTATGCAGATTTGCCCGCAAGGCAGAACAGACCTGAACATTGCCACTGCTTTAGGAGTGTAGCAACGATATTGCTTCAAAGCAAGAAATGAATCTGCACATATTTACTGGTATGCAGATAAGCCAGCAAGGCATCAAAACCTTCGTAAGCCCTTAATGAGCAACTAATTCATAAAATTACAAACAGGATTTATCTTGCAACTGTACTGCTCCAAAAAAAAGAGCCAAGTCTGCACATAATTACTGGTATGCAGATATGTCATCGAGGCAGGCAAGACCTGAACACTGCCACTGCTTCACAAGTGTAGCAGTGATATTGCTTCAAAGCAAAACTTAAGTCTGCACATAATTACTGGTATGCAGATGTGCCTGTTCGACAAAAAGACCCTGAACACTACCGAGCAACACCAATTTACAATTGACATGAAAGAGTATACAGTTTGAGGGAAAGCCACATAACTATCAGGTATTTTCCCTCTGGACTGGTGACAATCAGACTGGCGCAAAACTCTCATTATCGACCACTCCTCAGCGGAAATGAATCCAACAAAAAATGGGGTCATTGTATACAGTGGTACTGTATTACCCCGATGAGAAGCACTTTACTGATGTCCCCCACTCTCAGCTAAGATATTTGTGCGCGTACCGGTTTGTCTACGGGCTGAAGTTGACGATGTACTCCTGACGGAGCCATTGGGTGCTTCGCCCGCTCATTGACCGAGGCATGGTGACCTGGAGACAGTGACCGGATTAGCACTAGCTGGTCGAAGGACACTTCACAGGGCGTCAATTCGCAACTTCTCATCATTTTTAAGGCACGACCCATTCACGTGGACCAAGTTTTACCCACAAACCTACTCCTTACATAGCGTGGGGTACCAACCCACCGCAGATTCAGGAGTGTGCAATGGTTTATGAATATCCTACACCCAATTGTGCTGCCCATTCGCAATAGGTTTAACCACCGTCATGAACCCCTGACATTGCCATCTCTCAGACAGTAACAGGCAATGGTGCAATCCGGCTGCAAATTTTTCCCAGAGGGGCGGGATAATGATTATTTCAGACCGATCAGAGTGTCACAAGTTCAGAGCGAAATCACCCGACAGTTACATGGAGTTGCATCAAAATGCAGACTCTTCATTTCATTTGTAAATAGGCATCGATTATTTTTGTTACATTCAATGGACCCAGTCCTACAATCTCTGGAAAAGCCAAGTCTGCACATAATTACTCGTATGCAGATTTGCCCGCAAGGCAGAACAGACCTGAACATTGCCACTGCTTTAGGAGTGTAGCAACGATATTGCTTCAAAGCAAGAAATAAATCTGCACATATTTACTGGTATGCAGATGAGCCAGCAAGGCATCAAAACCTTCGTAAGCCCTTAATGAGCAACTAATTCATAAAATTACAAACAGGATTTATCTTGCAACTGTACTGCTCCAAAAAAAAGAGCCAAGTCTGCACATAATTACTGGTATGCAGATATGTCATCGAGGCAGGCAAGACCTGAACACTGCCACTGCTTCACAAGTGTAGCAGTGATATTGCTTCAAAGCAAAACTTAAGTCTGCACATAATTACTGGTATGCAGATGTGCCTGTTCGACAAAAAGACCCTGAACACTACCGAGCAACACTAATTTACAATTGACATGAAAGAGTATACAGTTTGAGGGAAAGCCACATAACTATCAGGTATTTTCCCTCTGGACTGGTGACAATCAGACTGGCGCGAAACTCTCATTATCGACCACTCCTCAGCGGAAATGAATCCAACAAAAAATGGGGTCATTGTATACAGTGGTACTGTATTACCCCGATGAGAAGCACTTTACTGATGTCCCCCACTCTCAGCTAAGATATTTGTGCGCGTACCGGTTTGTCTACGGGCTGAAGTTGACGATGTACTCCTGACGGAGCCATTGGGTGCTTCGCCCGCTCATTGACCGAGGCATGGTGACCTGGAGACAGTGACCGGATTAGCACTAGCTGGTCGAAGGACACTTCACAGGGCGTCAATTCGCAACTTCTCATCATTTTTAAGGCACGACCCATTCACGTGGACCAAGTTTTACCCACAAACCTACTCCTTACATAGCGTGGGGTACCAACCCACCGCAGATTCAGGAGTGTGCAATGGTTTATGAATATCCTACACCCAATTGTGCTGCCCATTCGCAATAGGTTTAACCACCGTCATGAACCCCTGACATTGCCATCTCTCAGACAGTAACAGGCAATGGTGCAATCCGGCTGCAAATTTTTCCCAGAGGGGCGGGATAATGATTATTTCAGACCGATCAGAGTGTCACAAGTTCAGAGCGAAATCACCCGACAGTTACATGGAGTTGCATCAAAATGCAGACTCTTCATTTCATTTGTAAATAGGCATCGATTATTTTTGTTACATTCAATGGACCCAGTCCTACAATCTCTGGAAAAGCCAAGTCTGCACATAATTACTCGTATGCAGATTTGCCCGCAAGGCAGAACAGACCTGAACATTGCCACTGCTTTAGGAGTGTAGCAACGATATTGCTTCAAAGCAAGAAATAAATCTGCACATATTTACTGGTATGCAGATGAGCCAGCAAGGCATCAAAACCTTCGTAAGCCCTTAATGAGCAACTAATTCATAAAATTACAAACAGGATTTATCTTGCAACTGTACTGCTCCAAAAAAAAGAGCCAAGTCTGCACATAATTACTGGTATGCAGATATGTCATCGAGGCAGGCAAGACCTGAACACTGCCACTGCTTCACAAGTGTAGCAGTGATATTGCTTCAAAGCAAAACTTAAGTCTGCACATAATTACTGGTATGCAGATGTGCCTGTTCGACAAAAAGACCCTGAACACTACCGAGCAACACTAATTTACAATTGACATGAAAGAGTATACAGTTTGAGGGAAAGCCACATAACTATCAGGTATTTTCCCTCTGGACTGGTGACAATCAGACTGGCGCGAAACTCTCATTATCGACCACTCCTCAGCGGAAATGAATCCAACAAAAAATGGGGTCATTGTATACAGTGGTACTGTATTACCCCGATGAGAAGCACTTTACTGATGTCCCCCACTCTCAGCTAAGATATTTGTGCGCGTACCGGTTTGTCTACGGGCTGAAGTTGACGATGTACTCCTGACGGAGCCATTGGGTGCTTCGCCCGCTCATTGACCGAGGCATGGTGACCTGGAGACAGTGACCGGATTAGCACTAGCTGGTCGAAGGACACTTCACAGGGCGTCAATTCGCAACTTCTCATCATTTTTAAGGCACGACCCATTCACGTGGACCAAGTTTTACCCACAAACCTACTCCTTACATAGCGTGGGGTACCAACCCACCGCAGATTCAGGAGTGTGCAATGGTTTATGAATATCCTACACCCAATTGTGCTGCCCATTCGCAATAGGTTTAACCACCGTCATGAACCCCTGACATTGCCATCTCTCAGACAGTAACAGGCAATGGTGCAATCCGGCTGCAAATTTTTCCCAGAGGGGCGGGATAATGATTATTTCAGACCGATCAGAGTGTCACAAGTTCAGAGCGAAATCACCCGACAGTTACATGGAGTTGCATCAAAATGCAGACTCTTCATTTCATTTGTAAATAGGCATCGATTATTTTTGTTACATTCAATGGACCCAGTCCTACAATCTCTGGAAAAGCCAAGTCTGCACATAATTACTCGTATGCAGATTTGCCCGCAAGGCAGAACAGACCTGAACATTGCCACTGCTTTAGGAGTGTAGCAACGATATTGCTTCAAAGCAAGAAATGAATCTGCACATATTTACTGGTATGCAGATAAGCCAGCAAGGCATCAAAACCTTCGTAAGCCCTTAATGAGCAACTAATTCATAAAATTACAAACAGGATTTATCTTGCAACTGTACTGCTCCAAAAAAAAGAGCCAAGTCTGCACATAATTACTGGTATGCAGATATGTCATCGAGGCAGGCAAGACCTGAACACTGCCACTGCTTCACAAGTGTAGCAGTGATATTGCTTCAAAGCAAAACTTAAGTCTGCACATAATTACTGGTATGCAGATGTGCCTGTTCGACAAAAAGACCCTGAACACTACCGAGCAACACCAATTTACAATTGACATGAAAGAGTATACAGTTTGAGGGAAAGCCACATAACTATCAGGTATTTTCCCTCTGGACTGGTGACAATCAGACTGGCGCGAAACTCTCATTATCGACCACTCCTCAGCGGAAATGAATCCAACAAAAAATGGGGTCATTGTATACAGTGGTACTGTATTACCCCGATGAGAAGCACTTTACTGATGTCCCCCACTCTCAGCTAAGATATTTGTGCGCGTACCAGTTTGTCTACGGGCTGAAGTTGACGATGTACTCCTGACGGAGCCATTGGGTGCTTCGCCCGCTCATTGACCGAGGCATGGTGACCTGGAGACAGTGACCGGATTAGCACTAGCTGGTCGAAGGACACTTCACAGGGCGTCAATTCGCAACTTCTCATCATTTTTAAGGCACGACCCATTCACGTGGACCAAGTTTTACCCACAAACCTACTCCTTACATAGCGTGGGGTACCAACCCACCGCAGATTCAGGAGTGTGCAATGGTTTATGAATATCCTACACCCAATTGTGCTGCCCATTCGCAATAGGTTTAACCACCGTCATGAACCCCTGACATTGCCATCTCTCAGACAGTAACAGGCAATGGTGCAATCCGGCTGCAAATTTTTCCCAGAGGGGCGGGATAATGATTATTTCAGACCGATCAGAGTGTCACAAGTTCAGAGCGAAATCACCCGACAGTTACATGGAGTTGCATCAAAATGCAGACTCTTCATTTCATTTGTAAATAGGCATCGATTATTTTTGTTACATTCAATGGACCCAGTCCTACAATCTCTGGAAAAGCCAAGTCTGCACATAATTACTCGTATGCAGATTTGCCCGCAAGGCAGAACAGACCTGAACATTGCCACTGCTTTAGGAGTGTAGCAACGATATTGCTTCAAAGCAAGAAATAAATCTGCACATATTTACTGGTATGCAGATGAGCCAGCAAGGCATCAAAACCTTCGTAAGCCCTTAATGAGCAACTAATTCATAAAATTACAAACAGGATTTATCTTGCAACTGTACTGCTCCAAAAAAAAGAGCCAAGTCTGCACATAATTACTGGTATGCAGATATGTCATCGAGGCAGGCAAGACCTGAACACTGCCACTGCTTCACAAGTGTAGCAGTGATATTGCTTCAAAGCAAAACTTAAGTCTGCACATAATTACTGGTATGCAGATGTGCCTGTTCGACAAAAAGACCCTGAACACTACCGAGCAACACTAATTTACAATTGACATGAAAGAGTATACAGTTTGAGGGAAAGCCACATAACTATCAGGTATTTTCCCTCTGGACTGGTGACAATCAGACTGGCGCGAAACTCTCATTATCGACCACTCCTCAGCGGAAATGAATCCAACAAAAAATGGGGTCATTGTATACAGTGGTACTGTATTACCCCGATGAGAAGCACTTTACTGATGTCCCCCACTCTCAGCTAAGATATTTGTGCGCGTACCGGTTTGTCTACGGGCTGAAGTTGACGATGTACTCCTGACGGAGCCATTGGGTGCTTCGCCCGCTCATTGACCGAGGCATGGTGACCTGGAGACAGTGACCGGATTAGCACTAGCTGGTCGAAGGACACTTCACAGGGCGTCAATTCGCAACTTCTCATCATTTTTAAGGCACGACCCATTCACGTGGACCAAGTTTTACCCACAAACCTACTCCTTACATAGCGTGGGGTACCAACCCACCGCAGATTCAGGAGTGTGCAATGGTTTATGAATATCCTACACCCAATTGTGCTGCCCATTCGCAATAGGTTTAACCACCGTCATGAACCCCTGACATTGCCATCTCTCAGACAGTAACAGGCAATGGTGCAATCCGGCTGCAAATTTTTCCCAGAGGGGCGGGATAATGATTATTTCAGACCGATCAGAGTGTCACAAGTTCAGAGCGAAATCACCCGACAGTTACATGGAGTTGCATCAAAATGCAGACTCTTCATTTCATTTGTAAATAGGCATCGATTATTTTTGTTACATTCAATGGACCCAGTCCTACAATCTCTGGAAAAGCCAAGTCTGCACATAATTACTCGTATGCAGATTTGCCCGCAAGGCAGAACAGACCTGAACATTGCCACTGCTTTAGGAGTGTAGCAACGATATTGCTTCAAAGCAAGAAATAAATCTGCACATATTTACTGGTATGCAGATGAGCCAGCAAGGCATCAAAACCTTCGTAAGCCCTTAATGAGCAACTAATTCATAAAATTACAAACAGGATTTATCTTGCAACTGTACTGCTCCAAAAAAAAGAGCCAAGTCTGCACATAATTACTGGTATGCAGATATGTCATCGAGGCAGGCAAGACCTGAACACTGCCACTGCTTCACAAGTGTAGCAGTGATATTGCTTCAAAGCAAAACTTAAGTCTGCACATAATTACTGGTATGCAGATGTGCCTGTTCGACAAAAAGACCCTGAACACTACCGAGCAACACTAATTTACAATTGACATGAAAGAGTATACAGTTTGAGGGAAAGCCACATAACTATCAGGTATTTTCCCTCTGGACTGGTGACAATCAGACTGGCGCGAAACTCTCATTATCGACCACTCCTCAGCGGAAATGAATCCAACAAAAAATGGGGTCATTGTATACAGTGGTACTGTATTACCCCGATGAGAAGCACTTTACTGATGTCCCCCACTCTCAGCTAAGATATTTGTGCGCGTACCGGTTTGTCTACGGGCTGAAGTTGACGATGTACTCCTGACGGAGCCATTGGGTGCTTCGCCCGCTCATTGACCGAGGCATGGTGACCTGGAGACAGTGACCGGATTAGCACTAGCTGGTCGAAGGACACTTCACAGGGCGTCAATTCGCAACTTCTCATCATTTTTAAGGCACGACCCATTCACGTGGACCAAGTTTTACCCACAAACCTACTCCTTACATAGCGTGGGGTACCAACCCACCGCAGATTCAGGAGTGTGCAATGGTTTATGAATATCCTACACCCAATTGTGCTGCCCATTCGCAATAGGTTTAACCACCGTCATGAACCCCTGACATTGCCATCTCTCAGACAGTAACAGGCAATGGTGCAATCCGGCTGCAAATTTTTCCCAGAGGGGCGGGATAATGATTATTTCAGACCGATCAGAGTGTCACAAGTTCAGAGCGAAATCACCCGACAGTTACATGGAGTTGCATCAAAATGCAGTCTCTTCATTTCATTTGTAAATAGGCATCGATTATTTTTGTTACATTCAATGGACCCAGTCCTACAATCTCTGGAAAAGCCAAGTCTGCACATAATTACTCGTATGCAGATTTGCCCGCAAGGCAGAACAGACCTGAACATTGCCACTGCTTTAGGAGTGTAGCAACGATATTGCTTCAAAGCAAAAAATGAATCTGCACATATTTACTGGTATGCAGATAAGCCAGCAAGGCATCAAAACCTTCGTAAGCCCTTAATGAGCAACTAATTCATAAAATTACAAACAGGATTTATCTTGCAACTGTACTGCTCCAAAAAAAAGAGCCAAGTCTGCACATAATTACTGGTATGCAGATATGTCATCGAGGCAGGCAAGACCTGAACACTGCCACTGCTTCACAAGTGTAGCAGTGATATTGCTTCAAAGCAAAACTTAAGTCTGCACATAATTACTGGTATGCAGATGTGCCTGTTCGACAAAAAGACCCTGAACACTACCGAGCAACACTAATTTACAATTGACATGAAAGAGTATACAGTTTGCGGGAAAGCCACATAACTATCAGGTATTTTCCCTCTGGACTGGTGACAATCAGACTGGCGCGAAACTCTCATTATCGACCACTCCTCAGCGGAAATGAATCCAACAAAAAATGGGGTCATTGTATACAGTGGTACTGTATTACCCCGATGAGAAGCACTTTACTGATGTCCCCCACTCTCAGCTAAGATATTTGTGCGCGTACCGGTTTGTCTACGGGCTGAAGTTGACGATGTACTCCTGACGGAGCCATTGGGTGCTTCGCCCGCTCATTGACCGAGGCATGGTGACCTGGAGACAGTGACCGGATTAGCACTAGCTGGTCGAAGGACACTTCACAGGGCGTCAATTCGCAACTTCTCATCATTTTTAAGGCACGACCCATTCACGTGGACCAAGTTTTACCCACAAACCTACTCCTTACATAGCGTGGGGTACCAACCCACCGCAGATTCAGGAGTGTGCAATGGTTTATGAATATCCTACACCCAATTGTGCTGCCCATTCGCAATAGGTTTAACCACCGTCATGAACCCCTGACATTGCCATCTCTCAGACAGTAACAGGCAATGGTGCAATCCGGCTGCAAATTTTTCCCAGAGGGGCGGGATAATGATTATTTCAGACCGATCAGAGTGTCACAAGTTCAGAGCGAAATCACCCGACAGTTACATGGAGTTGCATCAAAATGCAGACTCTTCATTTCATTTGTAAATAGGCATCGATTATTTTTGTTACATTCAATGGACCCAGTCCTACAATCTCTGGAAAAGCCAAGTCTGCACATAATTACTCGTATGCAGATTTGCCCGCAAGGCAGAACAGACCTGAACATTGCCACTGCTTTAGGAGTGTAGCAACGATATTGCTTCAAAGCAAGAAATGAATCTGCACATATTTACTGGTATGCAGATATGCCAGCAAGGCATCAAAACCTTCGTAAGCCCTTAATGAGCACCTAATTTATAAAATTACAAACAGGATTTATCTTGCAACTGTACTGCTCCAAAGTCTGCACATAATTACTGGTATGCAGATTTGCCCACGAGGCAGAACAGACCTGAACATTGCCAATGCTTTAGGAGTTTAGCAACGATATTGCTTCAAAGCAAGAAATGAATCTGCACATATTTACTGGTATGCAGATATGCCAGCAAGGCATCTGCACTGCTGATTAACATTGTATCTGCACTATCTCTAAAACTAACGTGTAACAAGAAATCTAACTACATTCTTTTTCCCTTCCAGGAGGATGAATGGTTTCCAGCGGCTCTCTTAGGAGTGAATCGTAGTCCTGTAGATTTCACCAACTATCTAGTTGATAGATGCCTCTCCGGTCAGAATGGAAGGGGTCCCATCATGCTCAGTTGACCTTAATGATATGAACGAGTGAGTTGTCCAAAGTGAATATTTTGGCCCTTCAAGTCTTGGGTCTATGTGATCCTTGTCCATACTAAGATACAGCGCTCTAACAGCTTAACAATATCGGTGGTGGAGATAGAAGTGCTGAAAGGACAATAGTTCTGATTTAACTTTTGATTTTGATGTCTTTTACGAAAATGTGCAGTTTCAGAATCAGATGTGCCTTAGGCAGATCAAAAGGGGCTTGCAGACAGCGTCTTCTTTCTGGTAAAAAAGTATGGTCTTCAACTGCACCGTGGGGGTTACAGGTATCTTGCCGGCATAACTTCAATCAATCTGTGTAATTTTTTCATGATGTTTACAAGATAGATGTCATATCATAAGATATCAAAGTCATATGAAAAATGAGAACAACTTTAAAAAAAGTTATCCTAGTCTGGTTGTGAATTTGTCCTCAATTTTTGACAACTGGAAACTATAATCAAACTCCACAGACACTTTCCTGGCAACAATAATGTGAAGAATGATAGCAGCAGTCAAAGCAGTCTAGTCCTCAACTTGTCAGGGCATTAGCCTGAATTGCTTTACTCAGATCAACCATAAAACGCCAAATTCTCTCTAACAATCAACAAACCCTTGAAAATAGGCACCCATGAGGATATCGTATGGTGATTTAGTTTACTCTGGAATCTTCACCAGGAACTTACCAGCACTACAGACTAGCAACCTTTTAGAATGGCTCTTAAAAGTTCTATTCAAGGAACATAACAGGACGAGAGTATCATTATCATCATTCTATTGCATAATCTTCTTCACATTGCACACCAACCTTTTATTCTAAGATTGCTTGTTCTTGCAAAGACATTGTAGATTCCTTCATCATTTTCTCCACTGAGATAACGCTGCGGTCAACCCAATCCCTGTGAGATGTTGGTAGTGTTTTGGAGCTGCATGTAACCCTCAGTCTGTGTTGACTGCTCTTGGCTCATTTACCAGGATGATGGTGCGACACCAGCCTTGATAACCTGTGCTCTTTTTCAGTCTAGATCATCAGGTAGTCAAAGGCGCTGGAAAAGACCACTATTTTCATTAATTTTTTAAATGATAAATTCATTGAAACGGACCGGTTCTCAAAAATTCACTTTTCCAAAGCTCGTTATTTATCTGTCAAAGATGAAGACACTTGGTCAATATGAAGCTCTTTTAGAAACAACGAGATATCAGCTGCCATTGGCAAATCACTTCTCTTAAGATCAACACTACTCAAAATGCGTGTGGTGATCAAAAACTGCAAAAGTTTATCAAAGTAAACATGTTACATACACTCAACAAGACATTGAGAACTGTCGGTGTTGTTGGTCAGTTTCTTATGCCTTCATTTAGGCCAACCTACACTAACAGTTATACCTACAGCCATACCAGTATTTTAAACCAACCTTTTGTCCTTTCATTGTATGGTCCAGAGGCTCTCTTCGACATAACTCTCGATAACTTTGAAAGCTTACACGAAAAGCTTTTAGTTCCAACTCTTCTGTGTTGACCATGCTGCCAGGCAACATTGATGCGTCCCAAGCTTTGTTCACAGCAGATATTTCAGTTAGGATTTTACTATTGTATCCTGCGATGGTTTTTCCAGGCACTGTGACATTAATCCTGTCCTTTGATCTTGAAAACCAATCTGAAACAGAACACTCAACACCATCAGAACTATCAATATGTTTTAGACCATAATATATTTGACATTTTCTGTCACTTTGACATCCTGATTGCATTCATTATTTTCATGAATGGCTCTTCTCATCACAGCAAAGTTGCCTGGCGGAGGCCACTACCTTATAGAATGCAGCAAGGCATCCTGTCACCAACTGGTTGGCCTATCATGCTGTTGTCAAGTTCAGATTGTCTTGTTGTAAATGCAGTAGTGCAGTATCAACCTTTCTTGTCCTTTGCCCAGTCCCAAATTCTTGTTCTTGTGTAGGAAAGCTATCAGTCTCAGAAGTGCAATGACTGGCATTGCTCTTTTAGCAGCACTTACTGTGCCTTGATCACAGACGAGGAATCATTTTAAGCTGTACAGTGGAGTGAATTCATCACCAAACCAACTGACATGTAACTTCAATGCCTAGAAGGCTCATCAATCACCACCACACCTTTTTGACAGTTTGTCAGTTGATTCTTTGCCATGCCATGCCAAACCTAACCGCTTTGTCCTTTTCTCCTGCAATATAGTGCCGGATCTCTCTTGGACAGCCTCTATGACATCCTTGCCTCCGATCTTGAAACTGAGGCTGAAAAAGAACTTGAACTATTAGAAATGCAATGCACAAAATGTGTAGGCCATTATAACAGAAGATTCTTTGATGTCATGCTGAAGTGGTACATCGTTTCATTGATCAATTCTCAATATCTAATCATAACAAGGTAGCATAGCTGATAGAAGCCTAGCAATCTTGGGCCAATGTAGCAAGATATTATGTAAACTGACTTCCATTTCTGGAACCACCTCCTTTTTCTTTTTGTCATTCATTGGCCAATTCAAATACTCTGGATAACAGTTACTGTCAGAAAGCTAGGTCTTTCATGGTCTGGAAAATCTTTAAGAAATGGAGGGATGCATTGTGGCCTTATGTCTCACTACGGTTAGGAGCATGATTTTTCCATAAACTTGTGTGACGACACTTACATACACTATACAGCTCATTACACCAAGTTGTCAATGAGAACCTATGCAATACCCTTCCAGAGATGCTTGGTCTCAGTCTCTCCTACAACTCCACTTTGCCTGCCACCAACAAGGCCAGTCATGGTTTTCAGCTCCTCCTGTCTCGTTAGTCTTCAATGTTGATCCTGCAGAAGTAGATTGTTAGTTTATAACAAAGAATTGGAAAATATCATCTTCAACTAACACAGCTCCCACAGGGAACAGCCCAGTAATGGGCTGTGGTCTCTGTCCTATCCAAATCAATCAAACAAGCAAACCATCTTAATTCATCCACAGATGTGGTATTCCCCTGCTTGTAAAGTACTGTCTTCGAGTCATTTCCCATTCTGTATTTGATGGTAACTGAAAGACTCCTGCATCCTCCAGTCTCTTTGGACACGAGACAAATTTCATGTCTTAGGCAGGCATCACCTTGGAATCTGTCCTTTCAAAAATACCATTCAACAGTTTATCGTCCTTTGCATGAAAATCGTCAAAGAATCAGCAGTCAGAGCTATAATGAGATGAATAGGTAAGACGGGACAAAAGGTCTCAAGTTTGAATGATTTAAAATTTTACCTCGATACACTCTAGAACTGAAGTGGTTCTTGCTCAGACATGGTGATGGAGACGAGATGAAGTGCATAGAACTGAAGTGGTTCTTGCTCAGACGAGGTGAAGTGCATCCATACATCTCAGCACTTTTCATTATGCAAGGAAAAACATCTTCGGACAGCCAGTCTGCAATAGAACAATTCAAAATTTTTAATGTGGATATATAAATATATCTGACCTGCTACAGTCACATCCAGACATCAGATGGCCAAAAACAGTTACCAGACTAATAAACCCAATTGACATGGCATAAAAAAAGGTGTGCATATCGCCTTGGATGGAGAAGAATGCTCCCTGGAGAATAATCCAAGCCCAGAGCAAACACTGAAGACATTTAAAAAGAAGAACATTCAGGAGCACCTCCATGTCCATCCCTCAACTTTATGTGTGTTATTCTTCACATAATGTACCTAGTATTGTTTGCCTTTGATAGTCCACCCCTGGGAAAAAGGCAAGATTTCCATTTGAATCCATTGAAGTTTTACCTCGATGTTCTATGCTGTAGATCGTGTTGGGTCTTGCTTGGACATGGTGATGGTGGTGAGATGAATTGAATCCATAACTCAGTACTTGTAATTACACTTTTCTTGAAAAAAACATCTCTGGCCAGGCTGTCTGCAATTATAACAATAAATTCTAGTTTTAATGATGAATATTGAGTGTTTCTCAGAAGGCATGCAGTGGCAACCTCAAGAAGTTTCTGCAGCATGCAATAGTTGAACTTGAAGGAATCCTGTTGTCTCAATAGGAGTTTCGCTTGAATGCGTAGGAGATCAGTGGCAGAGCGGTGAATAAGTCTTCCAAGCTCAGGGCAGAAGAAGCTCATTGATGTCAGATCCGTCAAGTCTTCCACACACTACTTCTGGTTGTGACACTGATCTGTCATGGAGGGACATCCGATACCTGAAAACTGATAACTATTTGATCTAAAATCTGAACACCAGGATCTTAATAGATTCTATTTATGGTTGTGAAGTTGACCTGTCCTCAAAGGACATCTGAAAACTGGTGGTTATAACATTGTCCTAACTTCAAGGGGCATCAGAAATCTGTACAAAGATATATTTGTGGTTGTGACATTGACCTGCATGCCATTAAGGAACATCTGAAACCTGAACACCAATATCTATTTCTCGTCGACACTGACCCGTCTTCAAGGGACATCTGAAATCTGAATACCTATTTGTGGTTGTAAGACCTGTCCTCCAGGGACATCCGAAATCTGAACACCAATATCTATTTCTGGTTGACATTGACCCGTCTTCAAGGGACATCTGAAATCTGAATACCTATTTGTCATTGTGGACCTGTCCTCAAGGGACATCTGGAGCTTATTGGTAGTCAAAACACTGACCTGTCCTGGAGGGACATCTCAAATATGAACACAGACATTTGTGGTTGTGACATTGACCTGTCTTCATGAGACATTTGATACCTGAACACCCTGATCTATTGGATCTTAATGAAACTAGACAGCAGGCCTAAGGGATAAGGGTTCAACTTGGAGACCTGATTTATGTCTTATGTATGGCACAACTCAAAAGATCTGTCCCAAAAGCAACAATCCCAATTTGTCGTTCTAGTGTACGTGGAGGCAACTCATGAAAGGTACCCCCTTGGGCTGCTAATCCCCACTCGTATCCCTTCTGTCATACAGGCACAATATTCACAACCAAATCTGAGCCCCTGAATCCTGGTTGTGGACACCACTAAGTTAGATATCAAGGGACTTCCTCTCTGAGTGACATAAAGAGAAGTCATGTGCAAATGTTTGGAAAATATCCGAGTTGTTGGAAAGCTTTTTTGAGAAAATCTTGTCCAGAGAAATAGATGATAATCATTATAATGGAACAAGAAAGACTTAGAGGGATGGTCAAGCAGTACATTTATTCTGACTTGTGAACCAGGTCCTGAAGGTCCATAATTTTGGAGAAAATCTCTTGCATCCCACACATATATACAATAAAAGTGACAGAACCAGCCATATTCCCCAGGCCTGTGGCTTGCTTGATGGGGGGGGGGGGGGGGGTGACACAAGAACACCAGTTCGAAAATTAGCCAAACTGCATGAAAAACCTATTTTGAGATGTTTTGAGTAAGGGGAGGCAATTTGTCACTATCCACTGAGATAAAAAACCTATCTGTCATGTCTTTAGTCCCTTGCCACTCCCCGCCCCCACTTGAAACAGCTTGTTTCCACGAATATCAACGTCCACTTTCATGCGTGTCATTTATGCACACCGGCAACATGTGCTTCGCTGCACAGGGCAAACAAAATGGCCGCCGGAACAGTGTATTCAGTTATCCACTGGACTGGTCAGTTTCAACATGATTTTCACCGATAAAAATGGTGAATATCTCCACGTACTTCCGTTTATCAGATAGAGAATTGCATACAGCACAAGAATATCTGGCTTAGGCACTTTGGTGAGTGTCATAGAACACAGAATCGACGTTTTTTTATGAAAAAAAATATGCGGGCAGGTACGGCAAAATATTTTGCCCAACTGCACAAAACTCGCACAAAAGTCCTTATTATTGCCACAATAACACAAGAAACTATTAAACAATCGGAATATAGATGAGCTAAGCTACATAATGAATGAACTTACCATCCGAAAGATGTCTTTATTCGCGAAATCGAGTTAAAATCAAAGAATTTATCGGGAGAAATTTCGAAACATAAAAGCCGCAGCGCCGGTGGATTTTACACGTGGTCAGACGATCGTGTGCTGAGAGGATTACGTCATTTTCTGATAATTTTAATTAGATAGATTGGGTGAATATGCAGAGTAAATTTTCGACTCGGCACCAAAACTTCATCTAAAATATGGAATTGCCCGGGTGCTATCTGATAGAATTACTTGATACTTGACCCTCGATCAAATACTTTCCCGGGAAATTCGTCTCTATCTCATTTCAGAATTTAGGAAATTCAGAAATATTATTGAGAGCGTCTTTCACCGTCTTCTTTCAATAATTAATAGCCGGGAGAAATTTCGAAACATGAAAGCCGCACGTGGCCAGACGATCGTGTGATGAGAGGATTACGTCATTTTCTGATAATTTAAATTAGATAGATTTCGGTGAGTATGCAGAGTAAATTTTCGACTCGGCGCCAAAACATCATCTAAAATATGGAATTGCCCGGATTTTATCTGATATAATTACTTGATACTTGACCCTCGATCAAATACTTTCCCGGGAAATTCGTCTCTATCTCATTTCAGAATTTAGGAAATTCAGAAATATTATTGAGAGCGTCTTTCACCGTCTTCTTTCAATTATTAATAGCTGGACGAATAGTTGATTGTGACAATGTCTTTTATGACAGGCCCGAAGTGTAGTCGGAGCTTTGTCCACTAATTATTTGCTTGCTGTTAGGTTTGCTACAAATGGCGCTCGTTCTTGGTTCTATTCTATTCCGAGCCCGCCCAGTTCCGAGCCCGGGTTCCCCATAAGTCCATAATTATGACGTTCACATCCTGAGAGAACCAAGGGTCGATGTTACCAACTAAGTGTTGGCATGGACAGTCAGTTGGCCGCGCCCCCGTTCGCAGCGCCAAAAGAGCGTTTCTCTCTGCGTTGCGCTGCTACTGTCACCTATCGGTAAAAATTTGATACTAATTCGCGCCATATTTGTGGCAGAGACTAAAACCTCTGTAGCATGCACCACTGTTCGGGGAGAGCGATTGATCAAAGATGGCGAAATTGTTCGTTATTGAAAGAAAAAATTGGTGTTTATTTCATCAAATTCCAAGCAAAATCAACCGAGTTTGATCAATTTTTCGAAATATGATATTTTCGCAATCTTCGCTGAACATACCTCACTCAAAGATATTTTCCAGCTTTGCGGCGATATTTGGTAAATTGATTTTTTGCGAAGTGGTTGACCAATCCTAAATGAATTCATATCTTTTAAAACATTTGAGCACCCGGTTTCCCAAATATTTCTTTTTTGGCACTTAATTTGGTGATTTTTCGAAGAAATCTCATTAATATTTATGACGTTTTGGATCACGTGATGTTAATCAAGCCGTTTTTCGCGGCAATTGCGTGCACGACGCGATATTGTAAAAATATTTTAATGCACAGCGTGTCTCAAAAAAATTGTGGTTAAAAGTGAGAATGGCATGATGGTAGCCTGTTTGAGTTCTGTTGATGAATATGCTTAGTCTGACTATAATTTCTACAACTTGTGGCCAAATGACCAGATGATTTTGAGCCTTTTGATAAAGCTACTGGTAGAATAGTCGTCAGAAATGTCAGAGCGACAGTGACTGAGTGAGTGTTATGTTATTGTTATGTTATGAGACTGGAGGTATGTCATGTGTTCCACCATATCGTCATTGATATTGACCAGGAATACTATCGATTTGTGTGGATGTGCTCAAACAGTAAAGCATGAGCCATGATGCTTCACTTCCGAAAAGATCCAGGTGACTGAGATGTCTACTACTACTGTTGGGCAATCCGGCTGATTCTTCAGAAATTTCTCTGTATATCCTCTGTGAAAATAAACTTTCTCATAATGATATATCTTTTGTTTGTTTGGTAATTTTAGTTGCCTATGTTTAGGCACTTTTTTGCCAGATTTGCCTGTAAAAGGCTGCCATAGTTCAGGAAAAGAAATCATATACACATTACAATGTGGATCTTCACGGTCCAAAACACCAGGGCCTACTAGGTGACATGGCTCAATAATAGGCATTGTCTGGTAATTTTGGACGACCTTTGGATGGATAGTTTATTTTCCCTGACCCTGGCCTGGGTCTGAACGGGCTTCCAAGCCATCAATGATGCTTATAAAGCCGGGAATAGCCTCATCAGTACCCCCACAAGAGTTATTTTGTGCCAGACATCGCGCACAGAACTTGCCATCATCTCATTTTTAGAGTTGCTGTATCAGTAAAAGATAATACCAAAAAGCTGATAAAGTATGTAATTGGAGCAGCATGACCAATGCCAGTGTTAAAGGTGTAAACTTAACCTAGTACAGGACATCTTCCTGCAAGATTGTGATTGGTTTAACTTGAAGTTTGTCATCAATTTGACTGTTGTAATTGTACATCCAGGCTGTTGTCATTCAGGAAAAATCTGCTTTATCTTTCAGCTAATACTTTCGCTTCTCCAGTCAATCGGGTTTGATGAACATGTCAAGCTGTTGAATGGTGTAAACAATCATTAGCAAATAACGTCACGAATGAAAATAAGTTTGATTCCTTCCACTTGAAAAGTTCAACAGCACCACTTGCAAGAATTTGAATTTGGCATTGTGTTTTACACCCTTCAACAATTGACTGTCTGTTTGTTATTGGTGTTCTTGTTTCAATGTTAGCGTTTCACTGTTAAAGAGTTTCAGGATGCAGAAGAGAGGATTAGTTATCTTTAATGTTAAGTTTCTTCTTTGCATCATTTTGTCATTAAATTTGGGCAATGGTGGTCTCATGAAAGGAGGGATGGGACGGCAGGATGGGCTATTGGACAAGTTTTCATAATCAGTATTCTAGAACACGTTTTGTAGCGATGGTGGCGATCCTAGTGTTCGGGCCTCTTCGGCTCAACTTCGGGTGTGGTCGGAACCTAAATCCGGCTGCAACATTTTCTGACAAAAATCCGAGGCAACTTAAACGTATTTTCTAGCCGTGCGGCAGAAATAATCATTTTTACTATCGTGTTATTCAGTCAAAGATACATATAACAATAAATATCAGTCATTACTTCTGAGCACGCACGATGTTTTTGATGAGTTAGGTGCATTTATTCAACAAAATTACGTGAAAAAATTGCAAATTTTCGGGCGACGACCGCTGTTCAAAGTCACGTAAACAGCAAACCTCAGGACTTTTTACACTTTTTTCTTAATGAAACTACTAATTAATGTTTCATCTAGAATAATATGTTCCGTTTACATGTCATTCAGAAAGATTTTGGCAAGTTTAGGATCGATTTCCGACTTCATATTTTTCACGCCTAAATGTACGCGATAATGAGCTCGTAATGATATGCAGTGACGTCATAGCGCAGAGAGAATTACGCGGAAATGGGGCCGCGGCCAACTGACTGTGGAGGTACTATTTTCTATAAAACTTCCGTGGTGTTGGCGGCAGAATAAGGAGAATAGAACCACCTAAACGGTATTAGTCGGGGGTGACCCCGTCTCTTCCAGAACAAGACCACGGCAACAGCAGAATAAGGAAAGACCAGAATGAAACAACGAATCTCCGAGAGGGCCCTTTAAGAAAGATCTCGCGCAACATTTCTTCAGTGGCCCTGAAAGGGTTTTCCATCAAAACTTCAGTTAATAGTGAATACAATCCAAGTTGGTGTTATTTTTAATTCTTAGTAAATTTGTGTATTTGCCCTTTTATGATATGTTAAATATGACTGATTTATTGCAAAAAAAACAATTAAAGGTTGTTTGCTAGCAGTTTGATCATGCTGTGCAAGACTTGAAAATGCCCTTGACCCCTGACCCTAGAAATATGGCGGGTAAATCGCACGTCTTGTTGTTTTGGAAAATAAAACTCGCCTAATTTCACTAATCTCGTCTCGATTTGCAAATCAAATACACTGTCGAGGAAGAAGATACTTTGTCGGCTAAAGAGAAATAAACGACTGAGATAAGTTTTGTCTAAAATGGCTACAATAAGGACACCAAGACCAACACCCAAGTTTTTTCGAGAAGCCCAAACTTTCTCGACGAAAAAGGTAAAAATAGAGAGGTTCCAAAACACCCCATGGTTAAAATTTACAATCCCCGATCGGAAATGACGTAGTTTGATCGCCTCGCATTCAACTATAAATCCATTGAACAGTGGTGCTTCGTTAGTCAACCGATGACCTTTTTTTGGGGTGTGATCGGGGATTGTAAACTCGTTCCGGCCTACGGACTACGGTATGATTCACAAACAATAACGACATCACGTTTCTAGCTACCGCCAGTCAATGCAGTAGGCCTAGGCCTACCGAGCGTGGGCCGTCGTCCGTCGGGGTTGGGGGCATGTACTTTAAATTGCATTATTTGACCATTAATTCTATTACCAATTTTAGGAACGAGGTACTCCAAGAGAGGCGCCACCACCCAAACCACCTGTGAAGAGTGCACCACCAGTCAGTCGAATTTACCAGCATCGTCCTATTCTCCATGCGCAGAGAGTTTCATTCAAACATGAAAATAACAACAGTATCCTTTACAATTGAATATTTCTGTTAGTAAGACAGGGACTCTTGATTTCATGACATAGTTAGTAGTTCTACGGAGCTATTCTTTGTCTTCGCATGGAGGTATCTTAATAATACCTCCATGGTCTTCGTAAAGCTGGTCATGTGGACATGTTTCTTGAGGCTGAATCTCCTTCCTTCCTCTCACAAGTCTTGGATATCTTCCCAGGATGTGGTCAACAGTCTATGGGTTCCGCATCGCATAATCCATGGAATGTGTAGCATATTCTGGGATCCTTGACAAATAAAATCCATCAACATTGTTGACCAATCATCTTCATAGTCTTCAGAAAGATAGTTAAGTCAAACAGATGAAAACCAACTGGCTGTTTCAAAATGAGGGAGAATATCTGTTCATTATTCTTCATGAAATGCTTAAGACAAGATTTTAGAACTTAAACGCCATTATGAATTTTATAATCCTTAACAAGTTGTCAAGCACACCTTCTTAGTCCCCACTATGATGAGATGAGTAAAGACCTCTATTTTGATCAATGTTTCCAAATAGAGTGTAAGCTTGGGGTTGGATCCTTTGGTGAGGTACGTGCAATTCTTTTCAGTAATATTTACTTCTGAAAAAAGCTCTGATAAGTACATGTAAAGTATTCCGGTTTTGGACAGAAATTATTTGACAAAGTCGCAAAGTTTATTCCAATCAATATGAATTTTTTCCGGTTTAGGTGTTCAAAGTAAAGAGCAAAGAAGATGGGAAGTTTTACGCCATCAAGAGATCACGTGAGCGATTCCGCGGTGAATCCGATCGTCGCAGAAAGCTTGAGGAGGTAGCGAAACACGAGCAGCTTCCAAAACATCCAAACTGTGTTGCGTTCTTTAAGGCTTGGGAGGAGAGACAACATCTATACATTCAGACAGAGCTTTGTCATACATGGTGAGCAATAGTCTACAATGAGTTACAGTGGCTTGAATCGAATTAGCTGGGGGTGCAGTCACTCGTATCTATTCAGGGTTCATGGCGAGGTCTGTTTTGATACCAGGAAAACAACAAACAAAGTGGAAAGACCATGGCAATCACGTCTAGTGAGATCATCAGCAGTCATTACCATAATTGCATAAATTTAAAATTATCTTCATATTCATTTTCAGTCTGAGTAATTTATCGGAGATGTACCACGACATTCCAGAGGCTATTATTTGGAATTACCTTGTGGATTTGTTAATGGTAGGTGATGCATTTTGAATGTGCTTTGGAAGTTCTAACTAAAGCAAAACTTGACCCTTAAATTGTTCCTGCATCAGAATTGATGAATCGGCTTGCAAGCCAGAAATTTTCAAAGTGGCTCTCAGCTTGTGTGGCTGCAAATAGCTTTATCAAACTGGCAAACTGCGATCTATGTTAAACTGTTGTTGTCAGTGTGTTAGTCACCCAACACCTTGTCTATATTTTCATCTTTTGTTGATGTTTATTTCAGGCTGTGAAACACCTTCACGATCATGACCTGGTGCACATGGACATCAAACCAGAGAATATTTTCATCATGGACGACGGAACGTGTAAACTCGGTGACTTTGGCTTGGTGCTGGATCTGTCTAAGGTAAAAAAAGTTTATGCAGTAAAATCTTTTCTTCGACCACTGAAAATGAAATAAAAACAACAATGGAAAAGGAGTGAAGAGTGGATTATTCACTGACAAGTGAACTCATACTTCGAATTGCATTATATTCATTCTGAATCACCATTTCAGATGGCCTCTCTAATTTGTTTAAAGTTCTAAACATGATTTATAAAATTTGTGTCCATTCCAGGGTACTGATTACTCAGAGGCTCAGGAGGGTGATCCAAGGTACATGGCCCCTGAACTTCTCCAGGGAAAGTTCTCAAAAGCTGCAGATGTGTTCAGTCTTGGCATATCCATCATGGAGCTCGCCTGTGACCTTGACCTCCCCAAGGGCGGCGAGGGCTGGCACCAGTTGCGAAATCAACAGATGCCGAGAGAATTCATGAAAGGGATGTCAGAAGATTTACAATATGTGCTGCGCAAGATGTTGAAGCCTGATGAAAGATTGAGGCCATCCGTGGATGACGTCCTTGGAGAAGCTGTAATCCATGCAGTTTGGAAGAGAAGGAAACGGCAAAGAATTCTGAAACATATTGTAAGTCGAATCTATATTTGTAATCCTGTGTCAAAGAAGAGTGCGTTGAAGGAAAATTTTCAAGATAAAGTGTTCAGAATTGTCATTGTTAATCAGACTATTTTGAATTAGCTTTCGGTGTTTTTATTTAGGAAGACGCTGTCAGTGATGTTTCCCAGTTGTTAAATTCTATTCGTGAATTCATTTCATGTTGTGCATTTATTTTTCAGTATTCATTTACTGCCAACTTTTTCATGTCGATCCTGTCACTGCTTATATGGGTGTGGTTACATGTTACACGGCCTCTACATCGGTTAATACCAGACCGGCTTTGCACACCCCAGAAGCATCCACATTCGTCACATCCATCAGATTGGGACTACAGTTTCTCTGATGGTAAGAATAGAACTTCGTTTCTTAAAAAAAGAAACCCGGTACAACAACTGGGAGAGAAATAAGTACCAAAAAATCGAGTTACATACACCTTCACAGGGTTTAGATTTGATCTTTCTGCTTTTCTTGTCCTACCCTTAATCTAGTGTTCAATTCAAGCCATATCGATCATCTTGCCTTCCCTAATATTCTAAGGGGTCCACTTCAAGCTCCTCAACTCAAAATTGTGTGATATGGGGTCAGCATCAATGGGTTTTTACATCAAAGTTTTATCCATATTTCAGATGACCTCCTTGATGCTGAAGACTGCATCAACGTTAGCAATAATTCCATGGGGGTGCCTCTTGATACCTCCACCTCTAGTGAAACAGACACAAGCTTCAATGGAGGCTTCAAAGTGCCAAGGTGAGCTAATTTTTCCTTCTGCAAAGTTTGTAAAATCAATTCGGCCTGTGCAGAATTACCTAAAAGTTGTGACTGGGACAATTGGAGAAACCCACATTTACATCTTTACTCCCTGTAGAAGTAAAATAACAAAAACTGAAAGCAGCCCCAAATGGAAATATTTGCAAGTCCTTAGAAGTTCATTCTCAAATATTCCTCTCAAAGAAGTCTAGGTATTTCAAGTTTAGTCAATGCTGCAGGCTGTCCTTCTGGGCAAAATGTTTTGATGCTGTTCCTTTTCCAGTATTCCACATCGACGTGCTGTGACCTCACCTGGATTACGGTCACGTCAAATCACATCACTCACACCGAAGAACTCGTCTCCTATTCACCAGCTGTATTCAAGTGCTTCAAAGTAAGTAATGAGACATGCAAGTTAAAAAAAATATGTGACTGGCCATAAAAATGACCAGCAGGGATAAAACAGTAAGAGATTTTGAACATATGGTGCCATTATGAGGGCATTGACTCGTTCTTTCTGAATGCTCATCAATCTGGTTGGTGCAGTATTCTTTCGTCAAATCCTTGTGCCATTCTTGGCAAGTTTTGGCTTTTCAAGTTGAGAATCACGTGCTGTTTAATCATACCACCAAATTCAGCTATACTGCATGTCCCAGCATTTTTATGACGTGTTTATGTTTGTATTCAAGATTGACCTCCTCAGAACGCCTAAATTCAAGTTTCAACAGTGATTCATCGTGCTCGCCGAATAACAGCTTCACTGATGACCGAGATGATGAAAATAAAAATAAGCCTATTGGGCCAAAGAATTTGATTAGCGTAAGTATTACTGTGTAGTTTGACATTTAAATTGTCCCCAAAAGTTAATGAATAAAATTGTCTGGTTCGGATACACAAACTCAAGATTTTGGGTGACGAACGTGCTTGACATGGTATGACCTTGTAAAGTAATCGGAAGATAATCCTCTTTGGTTAAAAAATGCTTTGAAATTATCTATTGCAACTGCTTTTGCAGATGTTTCATTTTGTTGAAGACGACAGCTTCTAGGTACCAATTCTATTATTTGGTCCCCAATCCCTGTGCTTCCTCTAATGAGAAAATTTTTCTTATTCAGTAATGCTTCGGGATCCCTTTTAAAACCACATTTTAACAACCTTATTTCTCCTCTCTCTTAACCCAAATTCACTACCTCACCACTCACCACAGTGGCAGCACAATATTTGTTCATTGCCTCACAATGGTAAACTACATGTACACTGTCTTGCTAATTGTGCAACATTTACAAATATTTATGTTAAGAAGTTTCCTTAAATTGTGGTGCATTAGGAGGCAGGGTCTACATGTACATGTATGTTTGAAATGGAAAGCTGGTACCTTGGTGTGGGTGTGCGGGTACCAGGCATCAATAAAGACTGGACTGAATCAAATGTGGCCTGTTCCGATTCCTCATGTGAAAGAGTGACTCATGCTCGCTGGCAGCTTGAAGTTCTCTTTGTAGAGTCGGTGTTCTAGGAACCATCCTATCTTGTTAGGTCAACTAACAATGTCCAATAAAGGGTGCTCTCCTCTGTGGACATTAATCTTCTTTCAATGCAATAACTTGGATATTGTTGTCTACACAAGTTTTCTTTCCCATTTTCAGATATTCGAGGCGGCGTCTGGAGAATAAGGGGAAATGAGTAATCCGACTCTGATGGAGAATCGCCAGGAAGCTTCAGTCCATCGTGGAGTCGGAGAGGACCAGTAGTGAATTAGCATGATCATGATATACAGTATCATGATGCTCTGGACAGTTACATTTGCTTCGGCTTTAGCTGAACAGTATATATCAGTCCCAATGATTTCCACAAGAAAGTGGCAATGTGATTGCTTATTGGCCAGTCCATTTTGATAGCTTTGGTTTCCTTGTAATCTTTTTCCTCATTATGACAACAAAGTCTTTGTGATTCAGTTACAGGTGTTTTATACTATCTAATATAACAGCCTTCTTAAGATATTGCTTTTGCCCTGTAATTGTTGGCCTACCATCATTTGTGCATGTTCAGTTTTGTATGACTAATCTTTTGGTGCTATGATTCATGTTCTATTGTAATTGCTTGTATAATCATCTTTTTAAAGTAAGACTGAAAACATTCCTTTACTGTTCTGGTCATCGTAGCTTTGTGTCCATCCGTACTCATCCTGTCTTCCTCTTCATTCAGTGATTCATGCTGATATTCTTGAGCCTTGCACATGTAGCCCCCCGGAAAATTATGTTCTTTTGTGAGTTCACTTTGTTCATTGTTTTGCTCAGAATCTGATTTTTGTACCTAAAGTGAAAAACAATGTGTCTATACAGAAAAATTCGGAGTCTTTTAAAAAGTGAAAATGAATGGGGTGTCTTACCCTGGGCAGTAATACCATTCCATTGCCTGTCTCTGGTCATGGTCTGTGGTGTGTATTAACCTTTTGATGAGTTTCGAGGTAAAATGTTGAGCACAGCAAGCTGAGGTACTTTCTGACGGACCAAATATTTCTTGTTAAAATATGTATTTATCCAGTTTGTTAATTGTATGATGAAGATTCAAAATCATGTTCATGTGGTGTAGGCAACCATTCACACAGATGATTAGATTGGCCACCTGGACTTACCTTTCTTCATGTAGTTGTTGGTTTACATAATATTGGGGCAAAACAGTCCATTCAGGTAAAACAGGGTTGTTTGGGGTTGGTATGGGAGCACCTGTTTGTGATGTGTGATATGGTTGGACAGAAATGCTTGACTCGAAATAGGATTTTAGTAGATCTGAGGCAAAAGGTATGTGTTTGGCAAGCAAGTGATTGGTTCTGTATCACATACTCATACATTATTGTCATGCAATCTTGTCTTGTCCTGGTACAACATGACTAAAACTGGTGCATTTGACATTATTTGAGGTCTTCATAAGGCTTCACCAGTTGTACTGTCTGGTTGTCACTTTCGATTTAACGCTTGCCTCGGATAATAAGTTTGGACTTTCACTCTTGTTTCCAACAAGCTTGCCGTGTTCTGATGTCATGGTACATCATCACTAAAAATTGTGCACTTCTGATATGACAATTTTTATACACGTATTCTGAAACCGAGTTATCTGAAGAAAATCAGCAAACAGAAGATGTATATTGAGCCTTGGTTTTTTTTATGTCTTGTAAATATGAATGTAAATAAAATTCATCAACTTAACAAGTTGACTATTTTTATTCTGTGCAGTAGAGGTACCAATAGAGCGTAAGTTAAACTGTGTCCTGATTTTGACACCCTCCATTTGCTGTTAGATCAGCCTTGTTGGAGTATGCTCATATTTGAGGTCATTACAGGGTGTACCATTGGTACCATCTGGTTCTCCCTTTCCACTTTCCTCAAACAAGACTTCAGGACTTCTGCTCCAGTATTGGCCAATCAGCCCCTCGCTTTCTGAGCCAAACGAGCATGATAGAAGTTTTCTGATTGGTAGAACCTGACCAAAAGTCTCATTCCTGCTGGAGGAAATAGGCAAGTGACCTTCCCTGTAGAATCCATTCCGCATTTAAAAAACGAGTACTTCTACAAAAGTTGAAAATTTTATTAAGTTCACATGAAAGACATTGTTCGAAGAAAATGGAATTTTCTATGAAAATGTATTTTTTTCGGCCTACTTCTGATACGTTTGGTAAAGGTATCGGTTTACCCCCTCTCCAGATCCTGCTTTAGTCTCCCTTTATGATGTATCCGCCCACTGATACCTGACACACATGGTCATTTCATTTTGATTTGATGCAGTAACAAGCTTTGATTAGTCTCGGAATGCTACTGGCTGAGCAGTACTGTTACGAAAAAAATTGAAGATGATCTTTGTCTTCCTCTACACAGTATTGTCATGGTTGTGACAAATCGCATTTTCCAAGTTTTAACATAGCTGTGCCAAATCACAGTTTTCTGATGTTGGTGGCATGCAACACCAGAGAGTTGGTTCTCTCACAATGAGAAATTACTGCCCGAGAGACCATTATAGACATGCCCACATTGTCATGGTTGTGCCAAAACACATTTTCCATTTTGTCATGGCTGTGCCAAATCGCATTTTCCTAGTTTTGACATGGCTGTTCCTATGTTGAATAACTGTCACTGTCAATACGCTGTGGACACCCCCATTCCATACCCACACAAAAATGCAGCCGGGACATGATCAAGTGATAAAATCATGAAAATTTGATATCACCTGAAGGCACGAATGTCTCTTCTCAGGTGACGACACATCATCTTTCTACAAATATGCCATCGTCTGATGGATGTGCCTTTGATAATGCGAGGACGGCATACATACTGTCCACGGATGTCCGTCCTAACAACACGGCGAGATGAGTCTTGGAATGCAAGTCATAAAATGCACTCCACTTTCCCCAACCTCAAATAATCAACCATGAGCAAAAACTCGTATGGTCTTCGCTAAGAATCATTGGTTTGTGTCTCCCTACACGATGGAATGGACACAATCGACCAGCCTCGTTCCTCCACGGGTAAGTATGAATAGGATGTCGAAATGGTCTGCCGGCTCCAGCCCCTCAAGCCTAATATTCAAGGGTCTCTATCTTTTTGTTATGATCATATGGTTGTACATTTCCCGCCAGGACTGTCCCTTTCTGGCCAGACAGATCCCCTTCCCGCGCCACCACTCATCCAAATCATCATACCAGACATCTCTCGTCTGGTCCCAAAGCATTGCGCAGAGACGACAAAAGAAAAACGTATTGATAAACCTCCCCGTGCCTTTCCATTTAAAGTAATCATTATAGAGAGTGTCATTTTTGTCCAGCATTTTCAGGTAGCTTGCAAGTTGGCGGAGGTCTTTGAAATCATCCACGTGGATGAAGGAATGTTTGGGAACTGATCTCTCGTAGTCTGCTCTTGTTGCACCGAAGACGATGGGAATTATGTCATGCCTGAAAAATAAGGTAATTACATGTATTAATCCAGGAAAGACCAATCGAATGATTGCGCTTTAAATGCTGTAAATGTGATACTGCATGTAAGGAGTTGTCAGCAGCAGAGAACGTCTGCGATCAAAGACAGATAACTCACAGTTTTCCACTATGATTGGTTGCGACATTGTCTTCGCGATTGTCGGCCAGACTAAAGCATTTAGCGAGCTGGTATGTGGCTTCACTGTGCGTTCAACTCGAAAGACAATGGATTTTTTGTGCTGATAGTACTAGGACATTTCTCAATTGAGGTCATCATCACGACCCTCTCATCGACACGAGACAAATGGACTGAACTTCAAGACGAAAAGGACACTTACTGCATTCCATTTAGGTAGAATTTCTCCGTAATATAGTCTCTACAATTTGAATTCTCGAACGACAAGTAGAACTTGTAATCTTTATCGAGCAGTTCGAAACACTTCGCTTCTCCCTTGCGGCAGGTGTAATGTCCGCACCGTCCATAAATGTCCACGCGGACGTAACGGGACAACTCCTGAGCAACTTTTCCACGGTTGCTTTTTGCCGCACAATTTGAGACCAACCACGCGACCATTTTCGTCTTCCCGCTTGCATAGTTTTTCTGCTGCGGTTTCTCAGTTACGCCCGCTGTATATGGGACGAATTTCTCATAAGGCGCGACTATAACCGAATCTCGCCGATACGTCGCAGTCCAATTAACTAGTCCTCTAACATGACGTAAAGTTGATGTGTGCAGCGGAGATTCTAAAGAAAAGTAGACCCAAATCTGACCATTGCGTTTGGTAAGCCCCCTAGGCATCATCCTAGTAAAAAGCACAGCATCAGCTTTGTCGAGAAGACGGCTGTTGCGGCTAAGATAGCATTGTGACACCGGGCAACCGTCGTCCAACAGCCTCTGCCTCCCCTCCACGATACCACCACTATTCCAAAACACGATTGTCTTCAACTTTTGCTTATAGAATGGTTTCTTTTGCTCCTCTTTCACTGCTTCGGGGATGTGCATCAGCTGTGTGACAATCCGGTCATCCCAGTCATATTTAGTATCAGGCCAGACTCCACGAATGGAACTCTTATTAATACCCTTGATGCCCTGTTTGTCCAAAAGCATTGTCGAATGAATCTTGTAGTTCGTATTTTTGTAGATTCTTGGTTGGATGATCTCTTCCATGGCGGCCTTGAACCACGGCTTTCTCTCCATAACCTATGAAGCAAAGAAAGGTTGTATCAGATAGGGAGGAGGGGGACCAAAATAACTCTCCATTGCATCATCTGCGGACTTTGCTAAAACAGGTTTCTCCAATGTATAAAGTAGTTTTAATCTCCTCGTCCGCTACGTCTGTCGGGAAAGTCAACTATCACTGAGAAGGAGCAAAGTAGATTATGTTGGATGTGACATGTCTTCTGGATTTCTGAATATGTACGTCGAGTAGTCTACTTTATATTTACATTCACAAGACAACTGTACCACATTTACATACAGTTTGCATATACATGTACATGTACCAGGACGACTGTTACACACTTATATCTATTGGAACAACACTTGACATGGATTTATTATACATGTCATGTCAGTTGCCAGATGATCATGACTACTGCATGGATGTGCACCAACATCTTCTGGAATCACACTTTACATCAAACTCCCCTTTTCCCTCTCTGTGAAGTTCAGGCGCATCAACTTTGATGGCCGTTACCTCCAGACTGGTTGGCTATGAGAGTAGAAGGCAAAGACAAAGGTTGGATGTGACATGTCTTTGGGTAAGACAAATACATCTAGCATGTCTTTACCGAAAATACGGGATGAAAACCCAATTGCAAGCACATGAACCACGGGAAGGAATATAAGGCAGAGACAAAAGTTGGATGTGACTGACCTGTCTCCGGGTGAAACAAATACATGTACATCGAACCTGTCTTTACCAAAACTACTGGATGGAAGCCCAATTACACGTTCTTGAAGCGTTGGTAGCAGCAGAAGGCAAAGACAAATCGTGGATGTGACATGTCTTTGGATAATATGACATGTACATCTAACCTGTCGTGAGCCTCAAACTTACATGAAGCTTGCCTTTCCCTGTTCTGTACAGCTCCGGGTCCTCAACATTGAAATCCGTGGCCTCCAGACTGGTCAGCCATTGGTAGGAGTAGAAGGTGAAGAATACCGTAAAGAGACAGAGGAGTATTGTGGCCCTCCTTGTAATGGGGCGGGTCAGGAGATAATGGAGCTTCATTTTTCGGTTTTGGACTCGCATCTGGAAAGAAGACATTACTGTATTACTGTACCGCATGCAGGCTCTTCGGTCCCACACCCACATCTACATATGATATACCCGCCACCATAGCTACAGTCTCACAGCAGAGTCGCAACATTTTGCATATGGATCATCCAGATGGTAACAATGTGAGATTATAACGATTTCACATCGTCATAAATCATTACCAACTTTTGTTGCATGCAATTTTATTCTAATTCATTGCATGTCAATATGCAAGAGCTATACATATAATGGAGTGACACTTGTTAAACTGAATAGCCTCCGGTTTAGTTAAGCTGGAGGTATGAAAGCTGGAGTTATGAAAGCTTACGCCAATAACTCGTCAGGTGCGACATTGTTTCCCTGGATGATGCACTATATTTTATCTGCATTTATAAACTGAGCTCGACTCGGCAAGGTGGTGGCAAACATCCGAGCTAGATATTTGACACATCTGTTCGTTTTTTGTCAAAATGATTATATATTCGTCGATTTGCAAACCGAAATGTATATTCGTGGTCTGACAAAGCTACATATCCGAAGGCATGTTCGACAAACACCATTCTACGGTGACCCATACACTTACATCCATGGTATTCGACTTTTCGTGTGGCGAATGGTTTCTCCACACGACAAAAATTACACCAATATTTGTCAATTGAACACTTATTAGCAGTCGCATCCGTGGTATGCCACCTGCGACAGGTTCATGATCACTTTATAATGTCATGAAACAGATTATCACAACCTTTGACTTCCCATATCACGTTGTCTCTTTGGTCATGTTTGATGAGACATGAAAACGTGTCCTTACCTTTATCGCATAACGTCAGTGTCTTGTCACCGAAGATGTCGATGTCTGGCTGTTTGTGACATGATACAAAAAGAGCTTCCTCCTGTACCAAATCCGGTCTAGAAACATTTGTGGAGAATGAGTTTGATGTGCACTATGACGCGTATTCCGTCGTCTTCCGACATTCTCGACTCAATATCATAACAATGACATGTCCACGCATGCAGTTGCACCAAATATTGCACGACTAAGGAAGATCTGCAGAGGACACAATGAATTCACCCAACAATCATTCCTAAAGTTTAAATGAATTATTTAGTCTTTCTTGGGACGCATTGAATAGCTCTCATATTGTGACTAGGGTCCTAAAATAGGTCAGCTGAGACGAGCGGCGATATTATGATGGCAAGTCAACAGACGAATTCAAATAATCCCGAGGCAGGATCAGTGAAAGGTGACAATTTCGTTGGAGTGAAGAGGTGTACTGGTGTATCTGTCCTGCTCGCCATCCAAGGATCATCGGTTCGAATCATCGTCTTGTCACCGCTCAGCCCTCGTGAACGGTTTCAAGTGATACGCTGAACGTAACATTGGGTTGAAATAACCAGCGCTTTGTAAAATGATTGTGCGACCAAGTTGTCTGTCCGTCTTCCTGGTTGACACTCTCGCCATGTCCTAGTTTCGTTTATCGAAAATAGAAACATCACAATCTCATCATCTGCCCTCATTTTCCCTCTGTGATGTCCGTAACAAAGAAAATCTCCCTCTGAAATATAAGTTCTGGTATGGACACTATGGTGTCAGTGGTCGTGGTAACTGAATCACATGTTTCGCTACCTTCAGATAATACAAAGAAAGCGTGTCTTCGGTATTTTTTCATGAATTCGTCCATCTGAAACAATGACCGATGGGTGGGAATCTTGACTACTCTCACGGTTGTGACATAACTGCGACCTTGAGCTATGTCCACTCGGGTCTTGGCTTTGACATTAAGCAGGTTTCGCAATCCTGAGGGATGGGAATCAAACAAATGACGCGCTTTCTAGGATGAAAATAACTGGGTGAAATTAACGTGGCTGGCCTTTACATGAAGGCTTTTCATTGCAAAAACATTAAGATATAAATTCCAGCAATTCAGCATGGGCTTATGATAATATTTCATTAATCGTGGTTTCGCGCAGAAGGGATTATTAGTGTCACGTGACGTGACGCAACTTTGTACGCCGTAACGTTGCGTCATGCAACCAAAATTTCAAAAGGTACACCATCTCGCAATTTAGGCAGTATTGGCTGTAAGTATACAATCCATTTTGCTCTTTTGAGGTGGTGAAATCTCTCTGAACATCGAGGTCACCACGCGTGGCAAATGCAGCGGCAACTTAATGGGTTTGGCACTAGTAGCAGTGGCAGCAGCGGCCGTTTTGCAGTGCCACTTGGGCTTTGCACTGGGTCTGGGTGTAGGGCACAGCTGGGACCAACTTGGGGTCAACAAGTAGCCCTTATTTTAGGTTTTGCCGTAATTTCACGTCAGCACGATTATGCAATACTATAAAGCCTGTGGTAATCATGTATTCGATAGCCTGTGGCAAATAAAACCAGTTTATTTGAAAAAAAGAAGGTTTTGCCAGAAAGCTTGGTTTCTTCCCAAACAAGGCAACGAAAATAGGTGAGTTCCACATATAACATAGTTTCTGTCTAGTAATTAATAGATATACAACTTTTATTACATGATAAGCGTTATTCTGGTACATGTATAACCAGTGGTTTTCAATATACTCCGCCTCTCGATCGATATGAAAATGAATGAATCTCAGATTCAGAATGGATCAGCCCGAGCATGTTCTTGGCCTACATGTAGCCGACGCTAGCGCCAGGGGCTGCTTAATACCTCCGTCATCAATAATGAAACCCTTCCCCTTGATAGTTTACAATGAATGATGTAACGAATGGTAATGTGATGTTGTCAATGACAACCACGATACAATGCCTCCCTAATGACCCTTGGAGTCGCCCTTTTGTCATTGAGGTTTTTATTAGCTCGGCATGTTGTGCTTTTATGCAATGTGTTCCTTCCTGCTTAACAATCTCAACTATTCCCGGACAGCTATACATTTTGAGCGGATTTCTTACACTAAGTTAGGGTGAATCCGATAATACTGTGCCAACTTCCTGGAACAACGAAAAGCATACCTCAAGTTCAGAGTTGTGAGCAATTTATAGTCCAAGACAGGGTGAACCCGGTAAATAAGTTTGTTCCACCTAAACTTGGGACAATCAAGGGTACATGAGGTTGTGTATTATTCCGTTTAAATGTTAAGCGGTTATTTCAACTCAGATTGAATCCGACACTGTTTTGCTTTTATACATGAAGCAAATTGCATGGTGTTTTTAACTCAAATTACAATCGGAAGAGAGTAACGATTTACACGAAAGAGAGTTATTCGCATAGTCCATTAAAAGGTACGTCTTCTTCATCACATCTTCCTTCACACAGATTTAGTCTACATCTGATTAAGGAGACTCAAACACCTCCTCGAGCAGGCGCAAGGGCTTAGTATTGTTAGTTGTGTCTTGGTGGATTGAAGCCATCTTGGTTTTTTATGAGTTGGGGACATGTCATTCAGTGAAGAATCGTAATGCTAGGCCAAGGTCCCTCTAGCTATACGTAAGTCACCGAATAATGATTGAACGAGCGAGTGAGACCTTGATTCCGGCGGGGAGGGAGGGGGGGCATCCACCATTGTTTACACCTGGACCAACAATATGTACAGTCACATGCACTGTCATACTACTAATATTGTTCAGTAATTGGGTAAACAGAGGATATAGAAATTTATGGTAATTTCTTTATATAGGACATGGAATATAGAATATCTAGGAATGTACATAAGCAAAAACATTGACTTTAAATTCAAGTTCTAGAAATGCAAAATACATAACCTACATTATTCTTTTCACATTTAGTATTATTAGATTATCACATTTCTTTTCCAGGCGACACAATACCCTTTAACGGGATGTGTCGGTGCAAGACGTTTTTGACTATTTCAAGAATTCATCCATGTCCTCAATCGAAGGGGGAGAGATTCGTCCCCATTCTTATCTGTCTTCCTTGTTTATAGCAATCATTAGTATTGATTATAAAAGGCATGGATTTAGTCACTCTGGCATTTACACCTCAGGCAATCTCAGACAACCTGCGAAATACAATACGTGTAACCCACATCGACATCTCATGCAAGTATCATTACATTTCATTAACACCATTCGATTGAGCAAAATATCATCGGGTAAAAAATCGGACATTTGTAATTCCTGCTCCATGGCAACGAGTCACGCTCTCTCTCGTACATCAACGTGGATGCTAACGTGAGTGTGGCATAGATAAGCAACTGATGTGAGAGCCTGAGGAAGGGTGGGTTGGGGTTCTGACGTCATGTGTAGTGTCTATCTGGCATCCTTCACAGGACTAAAGCTAGGATTTCCATGATATTTGCATGTACTTCTTGCAATGGCGCACGCGGTATGGATGTTATTGCTATGAGTTATGCTATTCCTGTGATGTTACGTTAAGGTAGGTCTGTCGGCCATTGATGCTAGCGTTGTCAATACCGCTGTACCATTTCTAGCCATTAGCATGTGTGTCATCTGCGAAAGCTAACCACGCGATTTCTCTAGCTGTTGTATTATCAATATTAGCATTTCATCAGGAAACAAGAAATGGACAAGATCTACATGTCATCGCTAAGAGTGACTCTGATGATGTTTCTGGTGGCTTATGCTATCTTCGAGAGCAACACAGACGACAGTGCTAATGAAAACTGCACGTTAAGGCTAGCATGTGATAATTGCGGTGTCATCACCAATCAGGTCTATATGTGATATTACCGTATGTGACAGACGTATTCTGATGGTTTGCGACATGCTGCATTTCTGCCTCCGAGATTTCTACCATCGTCATTGAGCAAATAAATGCGTACATTGCCGGCAATTGCATCTCACTAGCATGCGTCATTAGCCCCGTCCGTGGAGAGCTTCGCTATCAATTGCCATGGGATTCGTCCGTGTCTTCAGAATCTTTCACGCTTTAGTCATTGGTGTCGTAATTATTACATTTTATTGGCGCCTTGTCAGGTTAAAAGAATAATCGTACAGAATATTAAATAGCCGACATAGCCAAACATTGGCCCACGACCTGAATATGTTTTAAAAGCAATCATGTTTTAAATTGTAAAGCGCACTGAGGTTTCACTGAAACGTAGAAGCACTTTTTATCATTACTATTATTTATTATTATTAATGTACAATCACGTTAATCCAGGTCAATGCACTGGTAAGTCCATTGACGTTATCAGTATTGAACAGCATCGGTCTTTTGTTAGAATCACAACCTGTTCGTGATTTATTGCCGGCACGACATCTCTTGGACTCCGAGACAGCACAGTATCATATATGATGAATATCATGCTAATACCTCATCTCCACGGGCAACAAAAGATACCTCATGCATGTCTTGGCCAGTGCTAATGCATTTGGTAATTGTTTAATCAGTCCGTTGTAATGATGTTGCTACTGCGACAAACAGTAAGTACCGAATAGGCTATCACTGGAACAAGTCGATCTCTTGCTTGTAAGGTGAACTCTGATCGTCCAGATGATCTTATCTGTCGTAGCATAAAGGAATGCTCGCCTGTGGCGGCCACCCGCATTATCTTCTCAAACAACCTCCGATTTTGAAAATGTCTTAAAGTACTGCTAAATTTCCGCTGGCCACACGACTTATCTGTATGCATCAAAGTAATGGCATTTCGGGCAATTAGAAACACTTCTAGAATGCCTTCGATTGGTACAGTGTGCGAGACAACGTAGCAAGATATTATTCATTGCTTTGTCGCCATTACCAACCATGCTTGCCATTACTAAGAGCACTGAAATATTTAGCAGCTGAAGTCATCCCGATGATTAACTGCGAAATCCTTATTTCTTCAACATTCGATATACATGTACACGACAGGACTGTTGTGCATGACACTCTGAGCATCAAGATGCATTCGGCGTGGAGAATTCAATATGTTGCGTGTCGCTTTCTTGTAATGCATTCGTAGTACATTCGGTGGTGCTTCGGATAACCGCAGAGCATACGCACAGTTTGTTTAGGTGGTATTCGGCTTGGCCGGAAGCTGTCGACCGTGTACGAGCATCTAGACTGAGCAACACTTGCCTTTTAGGAATACCTTAGAGTAACACGCTGACTACTCTAAAGACTTCATCGACATCGTTCTCGAGATTGCCTCCATTCTGGTCATCATGACAGACGCTGATTGCCAGTCGCCGTAACGTCAAATTAAGCCCACGCTTGATTTTCACGAGGTTGCCTGGAGAACATATTGACGTATTAGCCTATCATTGGTATGCCGGTTCCCATCTATCTGCTGTTCATTCTAACAGCCTTGCAGAAGTCCAGTGAGTTTGAGGTTTTTAGGCCAACATTAAGGATATTTCCGAGCTTGAAAGTTAGAATTGATATAATACCTAAATTCAGCAACGGTAAGAGAGGAAGAGCTCCGTCTAATAGAGCGCATGGTAGGATCTCGAAAGGAAAACCGTTGATGCATCAACGCCCGCCTTGCAGTTCTTCGAAACACCCCAGAACATGTCGAGTGTGTTCGGTAAACTCTCTAATCGAGCGCCAGGCTCTTGGTCTGGTAATATGGCATCGCAACCCTGATATAAGCCTGGCCTTCCAAACAGAGGGTTTTTACTCCCACACCAGTCCATGCCATTGGAATATATCCCAGCAACGGACTGATATCACCCCCGAGGCAATAAAACAAGAAACCGAAATAAGATCAATATTTTTACTCAGATCTGATATTAAAATATGTCGCCTTGGGCGCGTAATTTACCTTTTCACTCTTTTAATGTTCTCAAGAGCCAATTGTAGGAGCTCCTCTGCGAGGCCTTGATGAATGATGTGTTTTTGTGGCGACTGGATAAGAAACACTTAGTGCCGTCTGAAGACATTGGGAAATCAAGATGTTCCCACGGAAAATCAATTTCTCTGAATTTCTTACGGTAGGATGTTATGGACATTGAACGACTTTTGGGAATTCTCATGAAGGTCACTCTGTTCCTTATTTGTCTTCCTGAATACCAAAGGGTAAGTTGAAATCTTACTTATTGTTTACCCTTCGCTTCACTTTGTCACACTTTTTGGAGACTCGCTAGGCTGTCCCTGTATCAAAGGCCATGGAACTTTGCGCTGGGCATCCCTGGCAAACTACTACTCTCATCTGATGCGTGAACATCAAACCACACTCGTACTCCATCGTAGAAAACTTCCATCGGTGTCTTGAGTGTGGGACACGGTGTTCCACTATCAGTGGACATTTGGATTGGACATTCGGTGTTCTGATGCTATGAAAATGTCTTTCACGTCTCCGGACATAGAGCTTGGCGCACTCCAAGAAAAAGTGAACGGGGTGAATCCAGTGAGCCTCGCGAAACGCACTTGCGGCTCCGCAGTTACCGGAGTCGGGCACCGTGCTGAAGTCCAGTTATTCAAAAAGCTCCTTGTCACGAGGAGACTGTGCTGCATTGCATCCCTGCCGCGATCGATTTTTTAGTGCGATAACGGTGTGCGGTGACGCATCAGCGATTTTCTCATGTAGGGATGCTGGCATTTAGCTTGGCGAGCAGGATAAAGCAACATTGATGCGGCAATGTTATTCCAGACTGAGTCTTGTCTTTCGATGGATTGCTGGGAACACTTGCTGGGATATGTAATCGGCTCGGTACACAGGATCATCGATGCCATGTCTCGCTGAGAGAGGCAAGTGGTGAAGTCGCTCTCGACTTGAATGACTGACGACGGATCGATCTACATGTTTGAATTGTCGGTGGTAGCAGATTCAAAAATGTCCCCTGGAAAAAAAGCTCCGGGACGCTCTATTATATATCTATCGTAGGGCGAGTTTACATATATGGCATCGGTGCATGGCCATTAAAACCAATGACCATCTACTTGGTATCCAGGACTATCGACTCACTCCAAGATCATAATAGCTCTGCCTCGGGACGATTCAGTCTATTCGCATCTATCAAAGCAACTAAAAAAGTGCCATTATCGAGGAAACCCGCCAATCTCTGTTTCTAATCGAACACAAATATTCCCCGATATGGCTGGAGACTGGCTGTAATCAATTCACCCGCATTGTTGCCGCACCTTTTAAATCATCATCAATCACCATTGAATGATTTCTGTCTGCTCAATTCTGCGAATGTCAACCGAATGGTTTTATGCCGTCTCGTGATGGATTCGCTTCTTATAGTAAAACCGAATTGCTGCATATAGTGTATAATTAAAAGTTATATTAGAATTGTTGTGAAAGAAATCAAACCCGTATTGGGTCGGATCGATCAAAACTCATTCTTAGTTACGTAGATGGATATGTTGTCGTGGAAGAGTTAAACCGAATAGTGAAAAAGTGTGTCGGTATCATCCAGAGTCTTTCTCTTCGAATTTCGATGTTGAAGCCATACTTTAAGAGAAGTCTTCAGTCTAACTTGGTTTTAATCATGGAAATTGCGTTGTTTCATAAAAAATTTATACAAAGTGTCCATAAAAATAAAGTAAGCAAATTAATGATAGGTACGTATTACTGGAATTCCACGCGTGCAAGCTACATTCAAGGGGATTATTTAGACTGTTGCTTCGTGATATGGGAAGGGATTGCTGGGTGTACTGGATTGCATGACAACAACCGGCATACAGGATGTGATGGGTATCTTGATCTCAGGCAGTCCGCACAAATTGGGAACGTACGTGCTGGAATTAACCATACCACTGAAAAGTCACTCACTACCCGAAAAACACATGGGCCGAAGAGTTTTCAACAACTTGTTCTGCATGAAAACCTCTGAGGGATGCATATCTGTGCTCAAAAGCGCAAAAACCTTTATTTCTAAGAGTGTATACGTTCTGTTAACATTCTGCAGATATAGGCTATATCATATCAGAATCAAAACTAATTGCTTTCTGCATCGGGTGATCTTTTACAACACATTACAATATGTTACACTGACCTGTCAGGTTAGGTAGAATAGACGTACCTGTTTTATTATACATTGAAATTTATCACAATGTGATATACATTTTACTATTGTCGCGTACCGTATGCAAACTGTATCATTTATTGGGTTGATTCCCCGATCGTTTTTCGTAAGCACGCTTCAGAAACTTTTATATTTTCTTCAAGAACATGCAACCGGACATTGGTTTAAATAACTCTCCTGTGATACTTTTCTGATTTCCTTGTCGAACTTTCCAATTTCCTCGAATAACAATATCACCTCGGGCATCGTAGGCCGGGGAAACAGCTGTCGCTCTGCCATGTCTTGTTGTTGACTTTTGCTCGGAAACTGGTGCGGCTTACCATCCATTCTAACATTAGACGGTCTACATGTACATGGGAACGAAATCTGGGGGCTTATCCCTCTAATACGGACCATCCGTGGTCGCCATATTGAAAAATCACTCTGCGTTGCCACAAGTTGACGATTGTTGCGAGGTCGCGCAGGTGAAAGAACATTGTTTTCAACATTTTCTTCTTTTCTCATTTCAGATCCCCAAGAACCCTAGCGCTCCAACTTTCGTCCTGACGTTAAACCGCCACCTATCGAGTACCAAAGGATATATTCGAGCACATTTCATGATAATTTAGAATGAGACTTCACGTGCGCAGACTCTTCTACCATATTCTCTTGCTGACAGCATTCTTCGGACTTTCTTTCCACTTGTATATAAATCTGTTACAAACCTCTAACACATCAAATCATGATGGGGCAAGACCATGGGGACGAGATTTCGATCTTCGGACCCTGCCACCATTGAAATTCGTTGATAAGAGATTCCATGACCACGTCTTAAAGGTACCAAAGGTTCAAAATGGTTCCAGAGGGACTGCGGTGTCGAACGATTCGCTTGGTGAACCGAAGTATTTTGATTCCATCATGCAAATGCATATCATGACAGATCCTGCCAAGGGCAAGAGGGTGTGGCACGATAAAGACTTTGATTGGGACGATAGGATACAGGCCCAGATGACACACATTCCAAAAGCGGTTCAAGAGGAGCAGCTGAAACCGTTCGACCAACAAAAAACAAAACTCATCATCGTCTGGAACGGAATTGGCAATATGAGGAAAGGACGACAGCGTTTGGTCGATGATAAGTGTCCGGTGACGCAATGTTACATGACTGGTGATAGGTCAAAAGTTGCACAAGCAGACGTGTTATTGTTTCAACATTCCATTGCAAATCCGGGTCACCGGAGGCCTTCCAATCAAATTTGGGCGACTTATTTCTTGGAGTCGCCTTACCACACTCCTACCCTCCATCAATTCCAAAACTTAGTAAATTGGACCGCCACCTATCGGCACGATTCGACGATTGTTGCTCCCTATGAAAAATTCGTCCCCTTTAACAATAGTGTTGTGTTAAGGAAACCGATAAGAAACTATGCGTCCGGGAAGTCGAGAAAGGTAGCTTGGTTCGTTTCAAATTGCGGTGCTCGAAACAAGCGAAAAGACTACGCTCTGAAACTGCAGAAACACATCGACGTCCACATTTATGGAGCCTGCGGCCCTTACAAATGTCCCCGATACCAGTCGCATAAATGCTATGACTTGCTCAATAAGGATTACAAGTTTTATCTTTCGTTTGAGAACTCGAATTGCAGGGATTATATCACGGAGAAGTTCTTCGTAACGGGCCTACAGTAAGTACCACTTTTTCTTTCACTCGAGCTACCTTAAAGCTGAATTACTACCAATGGTAAGTTCCGGCTTGTGATGTCGATGTCATGACCTTCTGTTACCTTCCACCTTCAATTGACCGCTTTGGGAAACAACCCTTGCATCCTTCTATGACATCTACATACATATTTGTTTTTTCCCGTGATTTATACACATGATCAGTATGTCGTGATCGATTTTCTTATCGGATTGTTCTAAAGCGATATCGTCCGCATTCATGGGCGTGGTTATCTGTTTATTTGATGGCTATTGACTGTACATGTGGAGTTATGAGAGACTCGCCTCCAGAACATTGTCTAAATGTCACATTTTGTATGGAAGGCGTTCGTGATTTATGGTCTTCTTGACCGAATACAAATACCTGTATATATGGTTTTGTCTAGGATGGAATGGGTGGAGCAGGTTTGTTACACGTACAAGTACAGAACGAAACATCAGTTGTGGTAGTTCTAAGCCAAACATGATTCTATATTGTAAGCTCGACCTTTAATCTAAGTTTGAAGGCTCTCTAGCTGAATAAAAAAATCAGTAAAAAGTGTGTGCTTTGACTGTTAAACGGAATGACTTCCATAGTCATATCCAACTGGTAAGTAGCGGTCCGTTCCTGTACGTATGACAGCTAACGGTATAGGTTAGCATTCTCAAAGGCGAACTCTACAACTGAACCTTTGCAACTTCCCAATATCAAAAACTAGTCGTGACAGCGAAATAAAATATTGCAAGAGAAAAAACACCACTAACCAAATTCTCTATTCCCGACGGGAAACACAACTCGTCAGATATCCATGTTAATCCGCGCGACACCGAAGCTACGGCACTCCGCTAAAGAAGCCGCGAACGCTGTATAAGTTTATTCAAACTCCCTTTGGAGGATCAGAAATAAATTTGAACCTGGTTATTAGATTCGTGTCGATGAGTTTTGGGATGCTGGCCTGTGTACCTTTCACCTTTCACTAGTGCGGAAGGGGATGTCATTACAAGCAAGTTTTCTGCCGGTGTTCTGTATTTTTCTACTGTGGCTTCTATATGTGACTGGGCCATTCAAACTAATTTTCTGCATTAACACATCTACGTGAGTATTCCATCTCGCCGAAATTAGGTTACAAGAGAAAAATCCGGCCCAATGATAATTGATATACAAACTTTTCGATTCCCGACGGGTATTCTCTCAGGCTCAGGTCACGCCTGTGAGGAAATGCAACACTTCAAATCTCCGTGCGCAATCTACTGTAATCATCTCGTGATTGCTGACAACACGCTCCACTAATGGCCGAGCAACTAACTTCAGGTTGTCGGACAAGGATTTAACAACCCAATATCAGGCTAAATGGATACGCCGCCATCATTACAGAACAGCCTACGCTGATTCTCCTCAGCTGGTCTGCGACTCAGTCCGATGAAGAAGAGCACCGTGTTTTGTCAAAATATTTTGAGGTATTGTGGTTTCTGCTCTCTTGATTCAGATCTAAGAGAACATTTCCAGCTAAGGTTTTCGCATTGTTTTAATCAAGCTGACAAATGAGTTCCCTTCTCCTCCTCAAGGATGACAGGAGCATGTCTCATTGATAATGGTAAAGTGCCAAAGGCGTTGATCAATACTGAACATGACTCCTGATCCTTTCCACCTGAGGACCTCGCGTTTGACCAATCAGTTTAATCTAGCACTCAACGTCTTATCGAAGGTGAGCAACCGCCAGAAGTTTCCTCTCTCCTGATGCGTTGAAACCTGTTGACAGGAGCACCCGTCTCATCACCGATAGTAAAGTTCTGGGGGAACTGGTCGATTCGAGGCATCAACCCGTAATACCTCCCGAGGACTGAGCCCACACTGTTCCGGTTGGTGTTCGGACAAGACGGAAACTCTTTTGTCAATCATTGCGGGCAATTAGACCGAAGAAATGGAACCTTTTGGAAACAGTTCCTGATTGATTTCTTGCAATTGTGCTCTAACTTTTGTATTTGGCAGTTTTACATCGATGACAGCATGCAAATAAAGCCCAAGTGTCATCTTTAAGGATAATCGATATAAGTTATCATAGTTTCATTTTGAAAAATCAACCATTAACGTACGAACCATTGATTAGAGCATATCTCTGTAATTAAAAAATAGGTCTTAGAGCAAGAAGAACTGCCGTAAACTGCAGATAAAGAAGCCATTTTTTGCTATCGCAGAAAAATGTGCGTGACGCGTCATAGATGGAAGAAAGATTTTGGACAGACAAGAGGAAAGCCGTTCGCAGCCGTGATATTGGGTTTAAATTTATATTTTTGCCTGTCTGATGTTTAATTCTTATCAAGCGGCTTTTTCTGCTCAGAGAAGATACCATGAAAGGGATTCTGTTTTGCTGGAGAAGACAGCTATAGAAGACCAGACTTTTTAATAGCGAGAAACGCAGAAAAGCCGCGTGTCAGCCTATCTGCAGCGTTCCCAAACAATCAGAAAGGGAAATTATCAAACACGTTACGCCAGTTTTTAGCGTTTGGTTAAGTAATGGGGCTTTAAGAAGCGAGATAACATGTGTGTCGTGTTAAAACGAATTTGTTGCTTCGATCGAGGCATCGTCCCGCGTATGGAAATAATCCACTCGAGAAAATGATGGATAAAAAATGCAATCGGCATTTACAACACGATTCCCGGAGATGAACTGTGACATGTTTGTCCCTTGGGAATGAAGTTGTCTTGCAAACAAGATGAATGTAACATTGATTAATCTTGAGTAATCTGTGTCTGAGTCGAGTTCCAGCAAAATAATCCTGACACGTTTGGATTATCGTGGCCTATGTGCGTGCTCTCTGTTGATTCGGCACTGACTTGATAAAAAACGCACTGAAAAAATTTACTTAGTTGGTAACTGATTATCATGATATAAACTGCATGAAATCATCACTAATCAGTTTGTGGTAAAGTAGTACTTAATTAGGCAAAATCATATAAAAATCAGAAGATTCAAGTGTTATGAGAACACATTTTCCAGCAATGTAGATATACCGCTGGGCTGTAATTTTATCAAATTGGGCGCTTACACTTATAAAAACAGAGGTTTTTCCGCTTTTGAAAACCCTTGTAGGATTTTTCAGCCAACAAAAGTATGCACCCTCTGGATGTTGTGCAGAAATAATGAAAGAACCCGGTTAATTTTTTTACAAGCTGAAAAACATCCAGGGGGTGTAGTGTTGGTTCAAAAGCTCAAACCTTCCTAAACTTGTTAGTACTGGTAGGCAGATCATTCTAACAGTCCATTAAACAGTCTCAGTTAACCTTTAGATGCGGCAGCGTTCTGCAGCTTTTGACAACAATGGTATCTAGGTAAGCCTATTCTCTGACGTAAATTGTCGAGGGTGATACTGTAACAGACAATATACCATAATACTTGCTGAATGTAACCTGCAGAAATATGCCTTATTTGAACAAGAATGATAAAAAACCCCACATCTCCAATGTTTTAGTAATAGTGAATAGATAACTTAAGAGTAAACCCAAAAATGAACTTTTCTATACTGATAAATGAAAATGAAATGCTTCTGGCACGGTTTCGTATTGTAATACGCCAAGGTACCATTTGGAAATGATTTATTAAAAAATCATCGGCAATATGTTTTAGCAACAGTGAAAACATGACCTATAAATGAACCCAAAAATTACCCTCTCAACATGTAAATAAAAAAGGAGGTGCTTGTTTCACGGTTTCGTCAAACTGCCGAGGTATTATAAAGTTGCGTCGCTTTTATCACGCTTTTTGTTAATTTTAGTTCTAGAACTCTAGTTTATGCATCCTGGCACAAGTGGTTTTCGATTTACTCCGCCTCTCGATATGAAGGAGTATTAATAAAAACCTGAATCTCTGGATGCAGTTTATGAAGTGAAACGCCGCAGTTTATTTTGGGAACGTTTTGTAATACTAACCCTTCCCTGGATGAGTAAAAAGGAGATGAAGTTTTTTTCAGGTCGATGAAGAGTATCGGATAATACCCCCTGGAGTCTGGTATCTTTATTTGCACATCGACAAAATGCCTCGTCATTCGTTACCGTCGCTAATAAGTGCTGCAGACGTACTCCCTGGCGATCACAGGCTTGAGGCCGGGGTGAATAAGCTGCGTACTCTTATTGGTAGACCTTTCTTGCCGTATTGGCCATATAGAAGCCCTTCATCGTGCTTCATCAGGACAGAATTCAAAACTGGACCTATCTCAGCAAAACATTTGTTGACTTCGAGTTAACTCTTTTAGAAAAAAAAGAAGGGATTGACATTCAAGATATACCCGACATTACTTTTTCGTCTGCTCTCGTACATAAAGCTCAACCACAACAAAGCATCAAATGGCTTTTGGACACCCTTTGACAGCCATGAGTGAAATGTAATTGTAACCGCTAGCCTTTATTCTCAAATAATATCTCAAAGAAAACAGCCTTACTATACGTACCTGTACGATTGCACGTGAGATTACTTAGTACCTTTTTTCCTGCTCAGCTGTTGCCTTTGGACTCGGCCACAACAAAAGGGGCAAATGTCTAAGGACACCATTTGACATCAAAGATCAAAATATAATTTAACCGCCAACCTTTATTCGCGAGGATCTAAGAACGACCGCTCAGCTTCATTGGTTATGCCAGTTTGATAATGAACTCGAATAGTATTCAATCAACCAAAGATGCAAGTATGCCAGCAAGGAAGCCCAATCCCCTTTCTATCCTACTGACAAGAAATCACAACAACAATACTTTTTTATTGTCCCCTCAGCATCCGTTCTCCTTTTCTCGCAAAAGAATGATGTCCCAGCGTTAAAGCAGTTATTTCTTTGTACCATCGTACCTAGAACCAAGGATATGTAGAAAAGCTGTACAGATTGTTTGATGTCTTTTGATCTTGTTTGCTGAAGCGGATACCATTTGTGTATGTTCAGTAGTATTGGGTTAGAAAACTGCAACATTGATCCAAAGAGTATACAGTAACGTAGAATAAAGGTAACCAAAGACAGCGATGAGCGTCTCCAGCATTTGTTTCTCACAATATAACACCCAGTGAGCTATCGGAAAAGAGTCCATTTTATAAACGTACTCGAAACATCAGCCAGTCAGCAACCTCCGCACAGGGGCGCGGCAGTCGCTATTGTTGTTGTTGTTGTTGTTGTTATTGAGATAGACGCTCCTAACAGAAAACGTGAGATTGGAGGCCAAAGTTTTGTTGATCAGGCGTCTAACATAGCTGAATGCAGAAAGTATGTGATGGAGACATTGAAATATTCCTAGAGGTTATGATATCTTTCCAAAAACGCCAGTGCCATCATACAGCACATTCATCCTCCGAAATGGCAGTTATTATCACTTGAATGTCTATTCAACCAGATTTGCGAATGGTTCTTCCTCAACTCACAAGACGAAAGCATGGTAGGAACCAAATACTGCTAATTTCGACAGAAAATTGACTTGATCCGATTTTGAGTATCCAGGGATACATCCCTTGCGACACTTTGACTAGGAAAGCTAAAAGGCTTGGCAGCTTTTAGCGAGGGATGTTGGCACCTTTGATACGGTAGTGCACAGGAAATTACTCCATCGAGTTCCAAGCTGAAGCGGTCACTAAATTCCTTGATGGTAAATTGCGGGTGATTTCACGCGATGCTCAGTGTTGCTATGGGCCATGCATGTCATCATGTAATAGCTTGCCCTTGACGCTGGGCGAAAAGCTTTTTACATGTATCTACTTAACGCCTTGTAGGCTCCGCCATCTCTACCTGCTCTTTGCCATCTTCTCCATTTCTTTCCAGCGAAAACCCATTACGGTCTATTACTATATGCACTACTGCTAATGGTGTCTTTCTTTTCTGTCTCGATGTGAAATTATCGAGAACAGAACATTCCTTGGAAAGAAATCATTTTAAGTCCCCAGCTCTTTATTGAAGAATTTCTTGTTCTACAGAGAGCAGGAGAGAGTAAACGTCTATAGGAAACCCTGTGCGATAAATTGCTTCTCTGAATTGTGAACACCATGCCGGTGTGCTATCAGGGAGATTCATCTTACCAGGATATGCATACAAAAGTCACCCAATCAATAACTGGAGATAGGCGATGCTAGCTTTGTGTCAGATGCACGCAGACTTTGAAAATAGCAAGAAATGAATGTTTGCGTTGTTGCCGTAAGATTTTGTCATTTTAAAAATGCCAATGTCGCCTGACTACAGTTGTCCTTGACAGCATGTTCAAAGACAAATAAAAAGTAGCATTCTCGTGGTATTTCAAAAACGGTGATTGTGCATAATTGTATACCAGTTGCTTTTGACTGAAATAAGCATTTGTTACCATTAGCTTCTTTCAATACTTCATTACATCTCCTGAACTTGAAGGAAGGTAATCCCGTTCGAGTTCTAATACAACGGAGGATGTAATTGACAAAAAGGCTGCTGACATAATATGGCCGCCGAGGAAATTAATAAAGCTAATGCGGAACCAGTGACGATGTCTTTCTTGTCCATTTCTAAAGGAATCTGAGGTGTCCATATTTCTTTGTGTTTTCATCTGGTATCTACCTTCCATAATGCGGTTAAGTTATACGTTTGTGTAAGAATTTGGTCTTACTTGCCTTAGTTCCAGCAACCTATTTTGAGTTTTGACCAAATTCACATAAAAAAACGTTGCTCTTTAATAGACTTTATAGTCTTGAGTCTTACGAAAAAGACATGGGGCTTTCTTATGTGCAATTTTGACTCTAGAAAGCTCTTCAAGATCTTAATACACGATTTTATCCACAGTGCGTGATCAAAGTGAACATCGACCGTCTACTCCGTCATGTCTATGGCAGAAGGATAGCGTGATAAGTTGCAACACTTCCCTCGCCTTCTTCTTCGTCGCCTTATGTTATTGGAAAATGGAAGTCCAATAAGCGTGAAAGGATTGACTACTCACGAAATGGCCCGGCTTTTATAATCCTTTAGTTTTAAAGTGGCGCAGGCGTATCTTGCCAGACAGGGAACTGAGACCAAGATGAGATTTTCAACAAGGCGTCACTTGATGCGAAAAACGTCATCTTAGCGCCGGTATTAGTTTTATGACAGGATATTTTTTTCTAGAAGAGATAATAACAACAGGTATCAGCGGAATTTCATACTGTCAGTGGCAGAACGGCCTCAACTGACCAAACCCTTGCCCAAAGATCTATGGGGAAAATGTTAACGTTCCCAGAGAACATGGATATCTATTCGGTAACACCACGGATGTAGAGTACATATACATGTATGTACATCCATGGTGACACTATATCCACCACTCATTTAAGTGTAAAAGTACACTTTCTCTGCAAATCAGATCACTGCTCACATTTAGATAAAGGCGTCACTGAGTGTCTGTGATGGAACTGGTATGACGGGTTATCCACTAAATGTCGATCATACAGTTAGTAAACGAATTTCCGTGCTTTTACGTGCTTTAATCACATTTAGTAGATGATTTTACGCCTCTTCTCCCCGATTCGGTCACGTTGATGATCAGATGTGTAGCTACATGGATTCTCTTATCCATTGGTCTACATGTAGCACGCCGTTGGGCAAAAATGTTCGGCAAAGTTCGAATGGCCCTTCACGGAAAAGAGAGGTTACTTATTTATAATTTAAGCAACAAAACTGGGAGTTCAAACGCAAATTATATCTCAAGTCGTTTCTAAGACACTATTGACGACGCGCATCCATGATCCATCACATCTTATCTTTCCCAAGCTTAAAAAACCTCGCTCTTTTCAAGACATCCCTCATTGAACCAGTAATATATAAATCGCGATGTGATCAAGAGATTCATAATAAATAGCGCCCATCCTTACATTGCTTTCGCAGTTACAAACATCAGCGCAATCACAGTTTCCATCATGGTTCAATTAGGTCCATGTCATGAGTCGTTACCCTGTCTTGCGTCTTTTTCACATTTTTCATTATACTGATGTTGGGGGCTAATCTAGCTAAAAGCATCTCGTTAGCCGTTGCTCCTTATCCTTAAAATGGCTTGGCTTTTTCTTGGTCGGTGAATGCAACAGCTAGGCGTGCTAATACAAGGTTCAGTGGTCTTTTAGCAGCTAGGGCATGGCATTTATCTTTAAGATCAGATCTGGTCGCAGGTGAATTTGTTAAATACAGGTCCAAAAGTATAGTTTAAGCAGTATGTATATTAGTCTGATTCTAAATGCTTCAAACTGTTGAAAGCACTATAGTCAAAGACTGGGTGTAATAAACATATATGTAGGTCAAAACGAAACATTAAAGTCATTATTGACAGTTTGTTTGCTACGCCCAAGGTAAATCTTTCCGAGCCACATGGCCCTGTTTCAACAAAAAGTGATTAGTCCTGGCCTTGTAATCAATCATTTCGTATTGAGTAGATATTTGTTCAGCCATTAGTTTGTTGAGATATCTTGGATATTCATATCATAATAATTGATCTGTACGAGAAAAAACAACCACAGTGATTACATGACAAGCACATTCGAAGTTGCGGTCAGTAATTTATCTTGAGTAAAGTAAAACAGCAGACAAATATGTAACACAAGTAGCACGTAGGAATAACGGAATATTCCGAATCTAAGACTGCCAGTTGTGAATCATGATGACACGGCTGCTGACGCAATGCGTAGGGGCTTCTGATTGGGCTGATCGGCCATCATTATCGGTCGGATTCTAATACTGCATCATTTGTAACATATAATGCCAAGTCTGGGGTAGACAGATGAGAGGCAATTTTCTATGTTGAGCCTTGTGAGGGCAACATGGTCAGGGTAGAAGTTCGTGGTGCTTCGCCAGTGAGAGCTGTCTGTCCTATCACGCCGTCTTCCTCTCCTGGTAACGCCAGCGTTGGCATTGACAGATGACAGGCAACCAAGTATGCTTATTCTTGTGAGAAAATGTGGATGGTAAGGGTAGTAGACGACCAGGTGCTCCACGGCAACGAGTGAAACCTGTCTGTTCTTACCAGATCTTCTTCTTGTTTCTAAAGTCATATCACCAGCTTTGGCAGCAACAGGCAAACAAGTTTTGTGATCCGTGTGAGGTCGAAGATTATGAGTGGGTGAGTAATGTGGTGCCCCGCCGGTGAGACCAGTCTGTTCTTATCAACCACTCTGATTCTCCTTGTTGGTTATATGAATTCGCCATCTTTGACAGTGACGGATGAGGATTCCCGAAGTATGTTATTGATCTCCTTCTTAGGACAATCTCCTTCGAAATGTCGAAGGTCAGGGGAGATAAGTACAACACCAGAATCAGAGCTCACAGTTACGCTGCAGTAGGTTGGATCTGAATTCCACGCTGAACCGTTATCTTATTCTCGATTCTAAACGTTTAAACAGAGTTCACTTTCTGGAAGAAATATTAGAATGGCTGGTGTTACTTCCTAAAAGTCCGAACCAAATGTCCTAATTGGTGGTTGTGAAAATGGATGCAGGTCACCATGGAATCAACGTTAGGAAAATTGCATTGCTCCATGTTCTTCGTGCTGCAAGAAATCAAATTAGGCTCTATAATATAACATGGTGCAATCAATGGAGCATGGTTCATTTCCCAATTCCTTCTACGTGTACTATGGTCAGCGGCAACCAGCTCCCCGGCTTTTGTAGCTTATCCAATTGATGGATGATGATGTACATCTGATAGAGTTCGTGATGGCTGGGGACAAGGTGAAAATAATATAACCAGGAGAATATTGAACGGAATGGCTCTGGTATCCGGTCTTCGGGGTTATATCGGAAATGGCTAAAGAGAGCGGCGGCTTGGTTCTTGCGCCATGGAGGCCTGAAGGGAATCCTGACCGGTTGTACTCGTGACAGAGCTCAGTAATATGTTTTCGGACTTGACTGGAAATCATTGGAAGTCAAACGTGCCTTGATCATGGATTTAGTGTGTCAATTTAGCCTTCTAGATTACGGTTGCATATACATGCCGGAAGAGCCTGAGCACGATTCAACGATAGTGATAGCGAAAGGTTATTAAGGTTAAGGTTTTGAGTCTGATATCCACAGCAATTATCGCCCGATCAGTCGATTTTACAGATACTCGAGGATCTTCTCAGCGCTACTCATGATCTTTTCCGACCGGAACCAATTTTGCTTCTCGGCTGAGAGAAGCAACTGACGCAACTCTGATTAGTTAGGGAGATCCTGCAGTATTATAAGTTGGAATTTTATTGGCTCTATTCCTCTGTCTCACCAGATATCAACCGTATGGCATCGTAAACATTGGCTGCTCTTATCAAATGACAGGTTTTATAGCCAAAATACAAATAAAACAATCATCTAATGATACCGGAGAAATGTAGTGATATCAAATGTATTCGTAATGCGCCTCCGGCGTAAAATCGATCGTGCTGCGATGTTGCATTCAGTTGCATTTTGATGCATGACTGAGGTATAATAGTATGATATTATGAAAAATAATGCGAGTGGTTTCCTAATGTGTAATGTCATTTAATTGATATTTTCCGAAGTTTGCATATCGGGGCAGAAATATCGAGGGATGCAGATGGTGTCCCGATTTGATGTACATAAACATCCCGGTGGGGGCCGCTGGTTGTGCCCACTACCTCACTCTTGAATGTATTCCTCGACAACAGATTGCCGGATTCGTTATAAGAGATTTGACATCAGAATGGGTACTACAAAATGTCTTGGGGATTTTAACATCCTTCTTTGGATTGGTTGCGGTTGTCGTCATCAGTGCTCTGGCTCGCACCATATCCTGGGATCAGCGCCATTCCAAAGATGTTGAACGGCCATTATGCCCTCGCACTCTACTTGATTCGAGACACGGTTAACTCGATTGTACTCGATCAGCCAAGTGGCTGTTGCGGAGTCTCTTGCTTCCAAATATACACAAGGAGTAGCTTTCATTGGGAAATATTGCGATAAAGGCGCAAATGGCGATATATGCAGCGCCGCTTCTGCGCTCTTCAATCCAATAGCCGTTGAGCTGCATGATGGGTAGTTTTGGCTGCCCGATATTAAATAGTTTTTCTCGACAATATTTTCAAACAACATATAAACTAAGTAACAAAGGGTAGATGGTACAGCAAGAAACTAAGCTATTTCCGGACAGCGCGACAACAACAATGTCATTTACATTGGGTTTATTTTCTAAAAATGATCACGTGCCGTATCACCTCAGACAGTAAAGTTACCTCGATCAGAAATTCAGGTGATATAGGGCTGCATAAAAAAGAGCAGCGAGACATGATTCTGACATGTTCGCTCAAACCTTACACGGTGCTGTCGTGGAAGTTTTTGCCTGATTTTCATGCTAAATACGAAAACAGGCCGGACATAGCTTGCGGCACATCGGAAGCTTCTTTGCTTCATTCAGCAAAGTACATCATTAAGAGTGTAGTGAAAATAACGAATAGCGCGTTTTTTACTTCCCACTAGATTTGAAACAAAATTTTAAAAAACGTCAAACATTGTCAGAAAAATAGTTTACTAATGAAACAGGAGAAAGACAAGCATATTGAAGGCAAATCCGCCTCGTCCTTTAAGAAAGACTAAAACACATATTTATATATCAAAGGTGTGATCCTTAGAACGCAGGTGCTACAGGCAGCTCTTAAAGATCAAAGACAGGAGATTTCTAATAGAAGCCCTCGCGGCTAGCAGAAGATTGTAACAAATTAGGTTAAATTGACTTATTATGGGAGACATGATTTTAGGCGTGCAGGGCGAAATTACATGGCCCTGGGGTGGTGAACTATTATTGAACATCGTGCATCTTGGATCAATCTCACTTTGATCTCATGACATATTTTGGTCTGAAAATTTCGTTAGTGTCGTCAGGTCATGGACTCTACCCTTTTGAGGAGTTCCGAGCGCCGCGGTCGGCAGAAGTTCGAACAAAATTTGTAGATGTTGCATCCGGTTACGCATGCGCATGAATAATAATATACATTACGACCTCGAGATAGGATGTCCACTTCGTCCTGTCCTCCTTCGCTGTAGTTCTGATTCAGATCATGGTCGTGCGGAGGTTGAGAGAGTCATCACCACACTTTGTTCTTCCTCTATGAATATTTAGTGGCTCTCGCTACGTCAATTGGCTTCCCTTTGAAAGCAATTAGTGAGGCCAATAATGAGTCTTTCGTGGCCGGCGACCGCTTGGTGATTGGTCTAGTCAATTACAGCCGTTCCTCTGGGTGATGTTCTCCAAGGGCAACCGGGGATAATCGCGGGACTCAGCAGCAGCCTTTTTAAAAAATGAAGCCAAATATCTTGATTTTATTGGCGAAATATTCCCATGGAAACAATTTAGTATGTTAGTGTGCTGATGAAAAAGGCAGACTCTGCTCTGGGCTATAGTGCCACAGCCGTCACCCATCCATATATCAACATTTTACCGAGTTTGGTTACTGAAACTTCTCCGTTATATTAGCCAAACGAGTGGCAATATTTTGTTTGCCGACAACATGGTTTTCCAGACGAAGCGAACTGAGATCATAGTGGTATGAGTACATTGAAATTCACAGTTGAAAATATATTTATCCATATATTTAATGTTTTGTTGCTTTAAAGATGTTCTGATAAAGTTGAATATTTATTAGGTTTATGAAGAAAATAATACTTGCCTCCGGCTAAATCGACCGGACCCAAACCATGGGAAAGATATTAAGTCTTCAGATTAGATGGACTTTGTGGATTTTGGACTTTGTAGGCGGCGAAGCACGTTTTTGAACTGCTGCTTTTGGAGATCAGTTGTTAGTGACCTTAACATAGGTCAGACTCTGTCTGTTCGGTTTCGTGCTCACAAAATGCTGAAACCATCATTCTCTACTCACGATGATCCTCCCGCACGCGTCACCCACAGTCCAATCTACCTGGTACCGAAGACCAAGAAACTTCTTCGAGAATCGATCATTACCTCTCTCATCCGTCATGTCTTGCTGAAGTAACGCCCCAAGTAGAAACAAATTAGACTGCATGGTCATTACTTCTCTCCAAGTGAGCCGTCGGAGGCTCTGGCTTCTCCAGTGGCACCAATCGTAGCAAATGATTCAGTTAACGGGCAAGAGACTGCCGATGATCGAAAACAACGCTTATTGGTGAAAATTTACCTCATCACTGTCATCTTGAATGCTAGAAATACGCATTCTTTTGCATGTGGGCGTCGAGACAGCAACAGCACAGATGTTGCTAGAAGTGGTTTCCAAGGGAATATGGTTGACAATACCAACTGCTGGCAGCTTTTTTTCGTTACCGATGCAACAACCTCACTGGTGATACAAACAGCGTCCTGGCAGCACAGCGCAGAGGTTGTTGAGCAGTTAATGTCCTCAGGGCTGATGCTCATCACAGTCATTGCCTGAAAGCGCTTCTTTCTTCTGCTTCTTCTTAGCGTTCGATTTTCTGCATGACCGTAGTTGAAAACCAGCCTATATACAAGGAGGATACCGCGGTGACGTCACGGCTTTTCCAAGATGGCGCTGCATAATGTAAACAAACTCGATCCACGGCCAAGGGAAAATCAAGTCATCAAAAAAGTTAGATTTTTCGCATCAAATCAGAGTTATTAGTACTTTTCTGCTATGAAATAAGTCTTCAGACAATAAGCTATCATTTGAATAATGAAAAGTGCTGTTTTGATGGGGAAAAATAGGGTTTTTAAAACCAAATAGCCGGGCACCGATCTTCCAAAATTAGCGATGGTTTAAAACAGTCTCCCAGATATGGGGCAATCTCTTCATTATCATAATGGGATTTGGAGGCATGTTTACAGATTTTACAAGTTTGAGACCTGTTGGACCTAAAACTCGCATAGATCCCCATAGATCCCCTCTATTTGTCGAGTTAGCGCCCCTGTAAGATCATGCATTTTCGGACACTAGAACGAAATCTTCCTGCGGATATCGCGGTTTCGGTGATGATTTAAGGAGAAATTGACTGTTCTTAGAGTTGTATGGGACAGAAATGAGTTCATACTTCATGAATACATGAATATATTATGATATGGGCGGGCTTCTAAGTCAAAACAATAACAAACTCAACTGCATCTCTACTGTATATTGCGTAGTGCATTGCCTAGTGTATTTCGTAGTGTATTTTAGCGGAGACATTATTTCCGCACTTTGGCCACGCCAAACGTCTTTTTTATTCGTGGAAGTTAATCTGCTCTGTAAATATTATTTTACACAGGAAGAATCCATACTAGGTATTGCAATATTTCATGTCTATTGGTGTTTTTGTGTACAGGAGCGCACCAGACAGTGAGACGTGGAGATGTGTTCAGTGCTGCTGCTGTCAGTAGACTGAATCTGATTGGCCATAGCGATCACTAATATGGGTCGGGATCACGTGATGTGACGTCACCGCGGTATCCTCCTTGGCCTATATACATGTATCTCTAAAACGATTTGACGGCCGACATAGAAAATGTCCTCCTGAAAAAAAGGGTATTCTGACGGATTCTGGTATCTGGTTCTATAAAGGCCACGGCCATCAATAGTTTCGAGATTAAAGGGCATAATATAATATTTTTCCCTGGATATTCTATCAAGGACATTTCAAACGTCTACACCTGCAGTGCAAATGATTGAGATTCAGTGTCAGGACGCTTCGGATGTTCGAATATGTAGTCTACTGAAATTGTCTCAATTGTGCGTAAATTCAATATTCGTAGCGGTTACTTTTCTCTTCCGTTCAGTTCTTATAAATAAATGTAAATTAGCTAATTGCTCAATCGCTTTCCAGACATAAAGGTTATGCCATTAGGCACGGCAAAGAAACACACACTGACTAACAGAATAATTGCTTGTTTCTATTCAGTCGCTTTGCATTTCAAAGCACGTGATGGGAAATTCTGCTTTTGTCTGTGGAGAACGATACTCTCTCTCATTTCTCCTAATCATCGCTCCCTTGTTACCATCACGGATGCTGCTCTAGATCCGTGTTACCATTGACCTACACGCAAGTATACTGCTAGGTGGTCATTGTGTAATACAGGGTGTCCCAAAACAATACCTTTCGAGCACGTTTGACTATTAGTCGTGTGAATTATGCCCTGAAAGAGCGTACTGTTGAGGCTCAGTGGTATGTTTTCTGCTCGTACAACCACGCTGTCTGCTGAGTGATGGTTACCTGGGTGGTGTGGCGTGGATAGATGTTGTACCACCGTAGATCATAGATTGTACCATTACCATCATACTATCTTACGGGGCTTTTTCAATGTCCCGAACGCGAGTTGATTTCCAATGGCATACAATGTATCAAGGGTTAACAAAAAGCAAAACCAATTAAATTAGGATCACATTCAAATCTAAGCAAAACAATTTATGATCGATTGGCGCAGAAGCGTAACCTGGGTTCAATTAATCACAAGGCAGCGATAATCATCCGACAGATCCAATTATTGGCATTATGACGGGAGACAGTCAGATCCTAGAGAGCAACTTATGTTATGATTGAGGATGTTGAAGAAGGCTCCTGGCGTCAAATCGATAACTTGAGGTCTTGTAAGTCAGGTTTTGCGGAGTGCAGGTGGAACGCAAGAAGCACCGGATTCGGATTAAGTGGACGGACCTGTTGTTTAGGATGTTGATGATTCGAATATTCCAATTCGTCGGTTCTCACCATGAAACTAACCTGATGTGCCAGTAGCACTGAATGGTCTTTTGAGTCGGTGTTCGAAGCACGTTCATTTCATCCCAGGCCGTGCACTTAAAGGTTTTATTTTCAGCTTTTATTGCAAGTCGAGACAACTTATGATTTCAGACTGATATTGGCACTGCCAAGTGATAAAGTATAGTATTGAGTATTTCCAGTGTTGCCTATATGCAACCAATGGACCTATCCCCGTAGATTTATTTTGCCCAAAACACTGTTCCCTTTTGCAATCAGGCGATGTAATTCCGGTTGATAAACTCGATTGTGATTAACTGCGGCGGATTGGGAGGATTTTCCGATGTGAAAATCGATCTAGTGAGGCTGATCTGAATTTTAAAAGATTCAGACACAGTGGCTTATGAGAGTTACTTGTATGTGTGAACAAACCTAGCCGAAACATTGCACTGGCACCTGGCGCCACGTTTGTTGCCGAGTGTCAAGTTGTCAATTGTACTTTCTTCCAAAGCACCATTCTTTGTGATTGCAAAACTCTCAATTCAACAGGTTATGGAGGAAAAGGAAGACAATGCCCTATTCAACATGCCTCTGCTGTTGGTACCGCAGATAGAATTGAATACAGTTCAGCATCTTTCAAAACAACAACGGATCCTGAGTCCTTACAACCGGTGTGATGGCGTCGCCTTGTGTCACTCTTATCTGTTTAAGAGACGTCGCTGCTGATACAATAGAGGAATGTTGTTACCACAGATGGAAAATTCACACGGGATCCAAAAAAAAGCATTGATGAGTTCTGCACCGAGGAGTAGGCATCACGTTCCAATGTCGCTTGGTGTTATACTTCAAATTACCCTTGGGTATATTGGCATTTTTTATATTCTGGGAAGATATGAGGCAAGCGCTTCTGATTGTCAGTTGAACGAAAGGCCAGAGGGACCATTCGACACATCAAAATCGAATTTAGTATTTTACATTTCGAATGAGACTACTGGGCTTTGGTACCGTTGGATCTATATTTGCCGTGCAGGAAGCCTAATAATGCAAGATGTGAATCGATTCCTGATCGCGGGGCTTGCTGAGACGATGATTGATTTGATACGCGATTGCAGTCAGCGTGATGAATACATCCAGAGGGATCGAGAATTGTGATTAGATTGCATTCGTTTTGATTTTCATTGAACGTAGCTCAGTATTTATTGCAAGCGAAAGTCACGAGAGAAATTGTTTTGCGGTGATGGTTGGTGCCTTTGCTGAATCAACAACTATTCTTTGACTTGGATTGGGTCGTCGGCCCATACTACAGCTGTATTTACGAGCAGTATTTTTTGCTCTGTCATGAGTTGTAAAACACTTTAATCTATGGCGACCAGCTGAAAAATTAAAAGGGGACAACCACTAACGTTAATAAAGATATATTGATATTACATATTTGTATTCTTGCGAATAGAGGTTGTTCGCAAAATATTAACGGTTTACAGTAAATCTTGTGCACAATATCGTTTAACCTATTCTTCAAGACCGGCCAAAAGATGAGCAATAGCAATAAAACCGCAGTGACCTGCATCACTAACGCACCATCAAGGAGAGTGTGTGTCACAGTTTAGCATCAATGGTGCATTAGTGTGTAACGACCATCGAATTGGTTGTGTCATCAACAGGCGATGTACTTTGACAAACTACTGGACAAACCTAATGGGAAAATCGAAGGAAACGATCCATTAGGAGAATTCGTTCAAGCTTATGGTTATTACAGGTGGAACGTGTTAGATCCTGTTGTAGTAGGCAGAGCCTATGATGGATAGGTGGGTGGGATAGAATAACCATTAGCTACCGTGGAGCCTGAAGTAGAGATGCAGGGGCGTTATTGGACATTGCTGTGTAAAATGATACACCCAAGACCTATCATTTATATAATAGAATAGGCGAGGCAGCCCCCAGCCCCCAGCGCCCATCATTCCTGTTACCTCGCGTTGTTTGCAGTTGCAAGCTGCTCCAACCCTTCGATGGCCCATCCCTCGTCATTGACGGCCATCGATAACCAGGAAGCAAGTTCATTCAGTCCAAACCACCCTACACATAAAATCTCATTTTCCGCGCCAGCCTTATTAGCATGGCTAACTCTGTTTCATGTTCGTTTATTTGAGCCATCACAGACTCCATATAGAATAGCTAGCCATTGTCTACTTCTCAAATACGAGTAGTCATACATTCAGTATGAGAGTGCAATATCAGCTTCATATCGTCCAGTTATTGCACCTTGAATAAGACAGATATAACATATTATTTCGTTCGCCGCAACGGACATAAAAGCATAGCAGTGTTATTGACCGGGAAGGCAAATTTGTTCTACGGTGTGACAGAATTGAGTACAGAAAAGTTTCCATTGGTAACAGGTGATGTTGAAAGATACATTTCTTTTGCGTCAACAAAAAAGTTGCTCATGAATGAATAATTCACTATTGTACCACAGATCTAACTGTCATCTTGTGCTACCTTACATGTAGCTATTCGCCATGTTCTATAGCAAGTTGTTGGGAGACAACAACGCTTTGTTTCTAGGTAATCATATTATTCTAAGGTCTGTCAAATTAGCTGTTGCAAGAAGGATCTTCCAAGTCACTCCATGACGACTTCTCGTCTAATGTATAAGTCGACAATAAGTACAATCCCGGTTGCTCAAAAAGCCTTTAAAGTGGCCATGGTATATCTGAACACACCTAGGGATGGATCTGTTTCTTTCTATCGTCCTAGCACTCGTATGTATAGCTAGCCCCTCATGGGCAAACGATCTGAAGCCTTTTCCAATGACGACAACAAGGTTTTTGTGTAGGCAATAAGTACCCATTACGGACTTGGTCCCAAACCCTCAAAGTGCATGGTCATGGTATCTAGATGGCTGTGTAGATGAAGAATGCTTCGTTTCTTCCGTCATCTTGGTCTATTGCCTCTCGGTTAATAGCCCTTGCAAAATCTAGGAGGTGCTAAAATGATGGGACCATCAATCTTCTGGTGTTGGTGAACGGCGATTGCTTGCTATGGAATAACGCCAGAGCCATAGCAAGGCAATAGGTCATCAGCTTACCCAAGGGCGATTACTGTCCGGGAAAGGTACAATTGGCTCCAAGCTAAAGTCCATGAGAGATCAGAGGCCAAAGGTACGTTCTTTGCCGTACCTCAGGCGCTAGTTTGGGAAATGTTGAAGCCGTAATGTGCAAGTTTACCATCGTCGAGCACAAATATTGAGATTGAATAGTTATTGCGATATAGTTGCGCATAGAAGGTGGCTAGATATGCCTTACCATAATTTTTTAGTGAGAGAGACATTTTGCTGTGACGTATATGGAGCCAGAGAGAACTTAATTTGAAAAAGGTACTTTTTCATACACCATTTCCGATATGTTGTACAAAAACTACAATGCCGTCCAAAGCTCTCTCCGTCTTTTCCTACCATTTCTTTCTGCTAGAAACATACACATACGAACACAAACGACCCATGTACGAACGATACCGAAATCGTATTGTACTGCATAAATGGGATGCATCTGATAGAAAAAGCAACATCGTCATTTGGGAATCAATTACAACTCCATGTCATTATAAAAAGTGGGCATCAGACTAGCCGATATATGGCTAATCCTCGGCCACTAATGTGACCACCCGGCAGCATAGCCGCTTCGGCCATTATAATGAATAGCACGCTCGCCCAGAGCCTGTTTTTCGTGGTCAGCCATCTGGGAGTGGGGTTAGAGTTTCCATTAGCAGCTAACAGATAAGTTTTCATAGATAGGCCATTTTGGCCATGTGTAATCGTTCCCAAATGTGCGAAATACCTTTCTTATTCTTGTAATTTGGAACAAGCCCGTGTTCCCTTGTGGGCAATGTATTTGGCTGTTTAGTCGTTAAAACAGTGTGGTCAGCATGCAAGCAGTGCTAATGCCAATGTAATAGTTTCAAAGGACAATATTCCTGCTTTAGTGATTGCATGACATGAACAAATCCACAAAGACTGGACTCAAAGCTCTGCATAAAATCGACGTTGATCATATTGAAGCACTCAGTCCTCGATGTCATAGGAAAAATTTTTGAATTGCCTCTGAAAAATATCTAACAAGATAAGGTGATTATTGGCATTTTTTGTTCATAAAAGAATAGTAGACAGAACAAGCTTTTAATAGTTGAGCATCACCCTCCAAAAATCTCCCTCCTTTATGGCTCACTTTAAGCCCACTTTAATGGCTTTGTTCAATATTGAAAACCACTAACAGTGCCATTACCTTTCATCGCTTCACCCGTAGATCGTTTGGACGTTGTCATGGTTACGTGTTGCCTTAACGAGGAAAATTGAGATGCTAGTTCATCTGACCGTTATATGAGTTGGCGTGCAGAGAACGAGCTGGATGAGAATACATTTAGTTTTCACTGGAAACCACATTCACAGGCGAGGTTTAAATCTCACTCACAGGCGAGATTTTACTGAAAATCTAAAGTGAGGAATTTCCGGTGAAAAACGGATTGTCTGCCAGAGTTTTCCTAATCACTTTCTGTTTAGTCAGCCTTGTGGTCTGGTGAAATTGAGAACGCCTGAGTCTACAACAATAATTGCAAATTTGATGCTCTTCTCGGGTATTTCCTAAAGAAACGATTGCTTCTTTTAGCTGCACTGCTATGCTAGATGAGGTACGCTTGGGATCTCAACGTAACAACCGCATTGTTTTAGCTGAATTGCCCTGAAGCAATATCCGCTCCATCCCAGGTGATTTAAAGAAATCAATCCGCTCCCGACAATAATTAAGACACTCCAGCGTTATCCTTAATGGTGTTCTTACAGAATTTCAACATCCCAATATTGGGGGAGTATTAAAGTCTTAGAATAAAGCGTGCTTAAGTTCTTGTTTTGAATGTGTACTGGTCAAGGATTGTGTCTCTAAACAGAGTTTAGTTGTGCTGCACTCAAAATCCTCCAGTAAATGTTTCCAATAGTGGTAAATGTCACCAGAGTCTTTCAATATCGGTACCGTTGAAGAGGCACAGAGTGCTGTTTTTGAAGAAATACGAAAACAAAGTTGAATAAGATTCCTAAACACTTGACGTCTCTTGTAGAAGGGTTCTTATCTAACGTGTAAGCTTACAATGCGATATTGGATTTTTCGAAGGAAAGTTAAAAATGTCGACAAAAGATACAGACTGCATCCACATTATACAATAAAAAGAAAAGGCTTATGTTGCTTGGATATCCGCTCACACTTTGGGATGATGTACTGAGATACTCACTTATCATATGACACGACAGCACGCACCACCCGTTCTTGTTTGAGACACTCACTTGAAATGCGTGTTTGTACTGAAAGACATGACAAAGCTTTGAGAAGAAAGTACACATTTTAAGCTCTTGTTACAAGTACATTGTATTTGTGACTATCGATGTACGTACGTATCACTAACAAAAATGGGAAGCAGTAAAGTAAACATGACAAATTTAGTGTCTGGTGTCCACAGTCCTTCCTAGCGTCGTCATCGCCATGAATGAATCTGGCGGCGGACTGAATTCATCCAAATATTGATACGGAGTCTGAGTTACATTGTATCAATAATGATTACTACTCTGGTACGAGTGGAATGAACTGTGACATTCTTGTTTCTACTACGGTATGGTCTGAATGTCATTTGTGGGGTATTGTCACCCATCATGTTTGGCGCGGGATATCGAGTAGTCTGGATTTCTTACAATATCGGTGAAATTGCTTCGATCATGGGGAAGATTGACATTCACAACGGCAGTGGTTCAGTCAGTCAAACGCAAGCCTTATCTCTAAAGAGTGAAGTGGTAAACCGCGAGAGGCCAGTTGCCCAAAAATACTTAACCCTGGCACTAAGCAAGCGCTTGTTTCCATTTCCAAAGCGTAAATCCTTTTGGATGTTCTGGTGGAAATTAACTACTCTTCTGTATCGTGAACTCGCGTTGAGACCACAACTGGGAAATTAACTGAATTATTGGTAGAATGTAAATGACCATGAGTCGGTTGGCCCAGACTCAAATGGTTTTAATGTATATCTGCTGATTACAATAGCTACAGCCAGCAGGCGGTTATGTACTGCAGCAAGATTAGCATGGATGATGTCTGTACCGCGCCCATGTGGATATCTGGCAATATGGACCGATCATCTCCCTAATTGGTCCATCCCCAAATGGATCATGACGTTATGATTTTCCAGTCATCCTATTTGGAGAAATCGCGGTCCTACTGGAAGCCATTTTGTATGAAAAACCAACAAATCACACGCCAAAGTTTTCCCTTCATTGTCACTTTCCCTCAAGCCATTTTTTAAGGGGTGGCTTGAACTTCAGATTAAAGTGCCTTTCGCAGTTCGAGATACACCAGATGCAGTTGTCGCCAATTTCAAACCAAATCTACGCTAATAAATAAAGCTGATCTGAACCAGGTGTATCTGGCATGAACGATTGAACTCTGGTGATATTGGCAAAACTATCAATAATACTGTCTAGTAACCTTTGGTGGAGAATTTATTTCGTCGGGTTTCTCCTCTGCGTTCATGAGTTGCGTTTTTGCTGAGATTGGCGCATCTTGAAATTTTGAAAATTGGCGGACAAGCCAGTTCATGTGCGGCAAACATCGCATTCGCGTCCTGTCGTATCATGACACGTTGTGGTACACATGTATCTTCAGGTTGTCGATAATCATCGTTAAGATGCACAGCTGACTCGCTCCTCCACCTGCCCGGAAAATTGCCCCATCAATTAACGAAGTGTGTATCCCATTAAATTTCCGTGCTTGATTTGCTAAATTTCTAAAGCTATAAATGCAAGATTAAATTGAGCGAATCCATTCGCTTAATATAGTTGTAGTGTATATTCGCTCTCCACGAATGGAAAGAGCCACGGTTTACCAATGGCATCATTTTCATACTTGCCAAGCTCGCCACCTAGGATTATCCACTGCGGTCACTGTAACATCGTTGCTTTTTCCTATATATTTGAACGTTTCCCATACAATAGAAAGCTAAAGCAAAGAAAAACCTGTTGATATAGATCTTCCTATTCAACCTCCATCGAATGCAAGTCGCAGCTTTTAGATTGAAATTGACACAGGTGTTGCTGTTGCATTTCCGGAAGGCATATGGAAACCAACATTTGTAAAGGGAGTCCGCCGTAACTTCAATTTGATGAATGTAATCATTCTCTTCGTGATATTAGGTGAAACAGAAGCCAGATTATCAGTCCTAGATGGAAATTGACACAGCTGGTGATGTTTGCCACTCCGGAAGGTAGATGGAAACCTATAGGGAGCATGTCGTAACTTAGATCTTATATCAATACAATCTTTTTCGCAACCGTATACCGGGTCCATTCTATGTTTTCATGACCACCTTCGTCTCGTCATGTGTAGCATTCGCTTAAAACTACAAGTTCTTTCCCCATTACGCGCTGCACCTCTGTACTCATTACATTTACTACATTACATTCCGCTTCCGAGGTGATGATACCATCATCGTATGAAATCGACGTAGCCTTACACCGGCAGGTGTCCTTCCATATCAAAGTCATTAGCTTATCAGTCGCCGTTCAAAGTAGCAATCAACCTTGACAAACACCTCGTTCGCAGACTGCGTATTGCAATGTGTTGAAATAATTTGATTTCAGGAGAGTACAGCAACTTCTTCATATATATATGATATATCTGACTAAATTAACACAAATTAGCATGTCATTTATTTCGCGTTCCATTCTCTCTTTGCAGACATGACGTCATACCTATTGTGATGGGTGCTCATCCCGACGACTACAAGAGAGCAGCACCACCGCACTCCTTCATTCACGTGGACGATTTTGATTCGCCGAAAGCACTTGCCATATATCTGCACAAACTTGATCAAAATGACGATCTGTACAACGAATATTTTCGCTGGAAAGGAACTGGACAGTTCGTCAATACTCTGTTTTGGTGTCGGTTGTGCGCCATGGCTTGGGATGACACCCAAGTCACGTATTATAAAGATGTAAACAACTGGTGGCGTGGAGATGGAGTTTGCATCGGAGCAAATAAGTGGCCAGCATCAAAAACAAAATCATAGCAAATTTCGCTCTTTTAGGGCTCTAGATATCCTAGGATCCATGAGAGTTCGTACTTGGTGATAGGTGTTAGTCGTCAATGAATGCCCGACTCTGTTAAATGGTGGCTGTCGTGCTTCATGCCGTGCCCGGAATGCCATGCTGCAGCGCAGTGGAGTTTGCGTTGGGGCCAAGAAATGCCCTGGCTTCCGGCATCGAAAACGAGGCGTGCAGTAACTTGCTCCCTTAGTTATGAAAGTATAAAATCGGGAACTGGTTAGATGATGAATGACGTGGCGATTCTGCTATCGTGGCCACACCCAGAAATTTAGACAGTTGACACGTATTCCAAATTGCACGTCTGCCTTATTGGGGATCGAGTCGACAAACATATTGTGGTTGCTTTTAATGCAGATGCCTGTAAATACGTATTTTGAAAAGGATTGCCATATTAAAAATCGGGCACATGGCAACACGCTGAGCTGCAATTACATTACATTTAATTTCCGACTTTTGCGAAAGCTGCTGCTTGAGTTTGTGATTTGCGAACTAGTCTTCTGGGCTACCATAATCTACGTTTTGATCGAAGTAGTGAGGAAAAGAATATTATTTTGTACATACTTGTAAATTTGTTTACATTTTTGCGTCCCTTTCGGTCATTAGCTGTGTGAGTCTGCGAGAAGCAGATCTGATTCTCACTTATAGTTGTCTACAGGTAATATCAGTGTCATGTATTATTTTATAAGGCATGAACCACCATGTCGGGAATCTTTACAAGTTTAGTACCGAACCAATTCATCTGTGGTTTAAGCAGAAGCTCCATCTGCTGACTAAGTGGTCACAACCTAGCAGACTCCGGTCTCCCTTGAAAGCTTGGTAAAAGTTCACAGAGACACCTTGTAACGATATGGAAAGCTTCAGTGTGTGGGGAAAAGGCAGCGCTGTCGTGACGATGAAGCCTTCCGCAGACTGAACAACGGTAAGGCTCTCTCCTCATAAGGGGGGCATTTATTTAGTAGGTACGCAACAGATATTAAGATGTTTATAAAGTTGAGGTCCATTTTCATTGGTGCATAGAGGTTTGGGGATTGGAAGTGGCGGATTGAAAAAATGTTGCGATTATATGTTCATTCGCTATAACTTGTGACTTTCTGACCGAAAGTGGGGCTTATTAATACGCAGGTACAAACTCATTGATTGTGATGAGAGCACGGTGGAAGAGCTAGCTTTCCCCGGGGCTACATTACCCTCTTTAATTTTTTGATAACCGGCAAGTAAGCTTATTCTGATGGATCCAGGCAATGGATGAACGCGGTGGTGATGTCGCGGGTGGAGAGATTTATTATGTATTATGTTACTCGGCATATGCACGTATATGCAGTATGTAAATATCTGCACCTATTCCAATACTATTATTGTTATAAACTCGAGAATCCAGTCGATTTTCTGGAAGAATTGTGTCATTACCGATACATACTCTTAGCTGGGATATGAAAGCAAAAAATAAGTGACTACAGACGTAATCGAATAAATCTTTAAGACCAAAGTCTCTAACAAAAAAATCGGCAAGTAGTATTGATGGTCATTACGTATACTTGTGACCTACTTTACACATGTGTTTAGACAACGTCATACCGCATGTCATGTTCTCAGTCCGAAGTACATGAACCCTCATCTTTGGGATGGTCTTAATGCTTTCATGTTCCTTTGCGTCTCTCCCTACTGCTGGAAAACCTTTTTTCTTTAAATAGGGTTGGTTCATGTACGGTGTTTACATGTGGCCCGCTGGTAATGCTAGTGCTGACCTAGCTCCACGTGTGGCAGCATCGGTCGTGCAGTGTATATAAATGTGTTCTAAGTGTAGTGTAAATGACGTTACGAGTGTTTCTGATATTGGATTTACATCACATGGATTCAGCACTCGCTCAGTTCATTGAGGGCCAACGCGCAAAGAGGGGTAAATGGCAGGTGATGTGTGCGCAGTCTTCTTTTATAGTGGAGAAGTGTGATACTACTAACATTTCCAGAGCCTGCGGACGTAAACAGAAAGTGCAAAACACAACCTGGCCTTTTAGAGCGTATTGGTGGTATTTTGAACATCAATTGTTAAATGTAATTGTTAAAGCATTACTGTGTTATGATGGGCTATTTTTCTACCGATGTGTAATAACTAACAATTGACTTGTATATTTGGCTCAGAATGTGGAGAATAAAGTCTGTTTGCTATCGAATTTGTTGCTTCTGTTTCTCTTTATCAATTAGTCGAAGTCATGATCTGCTGTTGTTGCCGACATAAAAGGCAGCAGCTGTAAAATCCACCATCAAGAAATATAAGTGGTGCTTTAGACTGAGAGTGTTTGTGCTGTGTTTGAAGGGGGAATTCCAAAGATGTCTGGAAGTTGAATATGCCAAGATGGAAAATTCAACATACAGCCCAGGGTAGCTCCGAAGTGTTGTGGACCATCTACCATACTATACCGGTCATAAAACCCATAAAACCCAAGTTGAAAGTTTCTTGATAAAACATATACCAAATACATGTAGTATCAAACATTTTCTCAGATCTGTTAATAGTCGCCTGGAGAAAGGAAGTGCGGAAGTCGTGGAAGTGTGCAATTCTATCAACAAAACTGAATTCCCTGTTTACGGGATAGCAATGGGTTGTTTTAGTAGCCGTCCGAGAGATATGGGTAAACTATTTACAAAGTCATTTACTGGCAATTGTACTGATCACTTGGTTCTTTCCGAGTGCCAAACCCTCTGCGCGAAATCTAGGACATATTGTGCGGTATCCTCACTGATGAAGAGTTGAAATTGGCGAACTGATGGCGTCCACAAATCGAATTGGAGGGACTTTTACAAAATAAAGCAACTAAATTTGGTTCATTTAGGTTCTTCACAAGATTATGCAAAGTGACTGTCACAGGGAGGACAAGAGAACACTTATGAACGGCAAGCATGGTCTGCGCTACATCTAAAGAACGGTCATCATAAAAAGGACTTTTAACGATGTCAAGTCTTTTCCTATGCAGGTCTTTTTCAAACGGGCATTGCATCAGCCGTCGAAAAAAATTTCCCAGGTTTTCCCACCTTCGGCACAGATGTACCGCACTTTCCTAGCGCATACCTTTTTTAACGAAAACGAACTCGTTATTATGATCGGGGCAGTTGACCTCGACCTTGTACAAGCTCGATATTTACTCTGGAAATGAAGTAGGGTCGTATTTTCCCGATCCAAATTAACAGTATATTTTGTTTCACGGTGTCGGTTCAGCAATGAAGAGATTTACCTGTTCAGAAGAATCGATTCCAAAAAAGTTGATGAAAAAAATGCGACGATTCTTTCTGCACTGGCACGATCGATGGGTTCGCTGGTGTCTCCACGGAAGTGTCCACAAGATAACGCGATGTAATTGGCTAATTTCTAAATACTTCACATGAGATAAACAAATCAGCACTTCTCATTGGACAGTGTAATCGGAAGTCTATTTGTATTCTGTGCTCGCCGGAGACCGGACTCCCACACAGAATGGAGATCCCTAGAGTTTCGCTAAGAACTATCAAATTGATGGACAAGACTTATGATAGCACTGCCCCAAGTTCTGCAGAATGAATTTTTGACCAGTTTTTCCCAGGGAAGGGTCTTTACCTACATCACTGGGAGAAACTACCGGAATTTAATATCTTAGCAAAGTCGTGCAAAACATGTTGTTGATGCTCATATGCACTTCAAAGTGGCACGAAATAATCATGTCTTTAATCTTCGCACATCATAAGTGTTGGAGGAAAAGTTGGACGTTTCTTTCTTATGCTCGGATTTTTTTGTTATGAATGATTCTTTGTATCTGAACCCTTTAAGGGAAGATGTCCTACACTAATTAACAAGACGTGCTTTGTCGCATACCCGCCTACACGCGTAAATGTTTTGTAGAAGATTGCGTTGGCTCGGGCTGGTATTTGTTCGATACGTTTTGGAGGAAGAGCATGAATGCACTATGTTGTCTATGTACAAGACATAGATGGAGGAGAAACTCCGATGAGTTTTATGTCATATACATGTATCCGAAATATAGTTTAAAACATCTATGTTACTGCAAGCTTGTATTTTCGGTGAGAAGCAAAGTCATAGAGAGTTTGTCTTGTATAGAGAGGGCAGTGACGACTACTCGTCGGTTCTGCGATGTTCTGATGGTAAGAGCAAAAAGATCGATCAGCAAGTCCCTCGATCAATAAAGCAAACACGTCACTCTCCCCCACGACCTGGAATCGACGATCTCTTAATCTGGGCGTCACTTTCCCTTGATGACATCATTGACTTTCGCCGAGAAGTTGTCAAAACGTGGCGCGATAAAACCAACCTCAACCATTATCTGCAGACCAATTTGTCATACCTAAAGAGACTTGGACGTACATGTTGCCAAAGCATTCTATTTTCACCTTTATTAACGGGGATAAATATTTGTAGGGATCTTAATACTTTTAATCAAAAGCTCTGAACGGCCGTCTGAACTGTGACTCTCTTTCCCACCCACCAAACGTAGACCGCGCACAGACTCACAATCACTAAACCCAATAACATAACTTTCGGACCAGCAAAGACCGAAAACACAAGGTAGGGCGACTTTTTTGAGTTGATGTAATTTCTCATGAATGTTGTTGATAGCTTTCGTTTGTTTTCGATTAGCTTCAGCCCACATAAAGTTGTCAATGAGCAGAAAGAATATCTACTCTCTCAGTGGTACGATAGTTTCGTTTGTTTCATTGTCAGTGATCAACAGGCAGGTCTTCGCAACTCTTACGAAGCGCTACAAACGACGAATTACGAAGACGAAGTACGAATATCGACTTTTTAAAAAACTTCCCCGATCTCTCGTGCAACTAAGTATTGAAGATGATTTTGGAGTGTCGCTCAAATGAGTTACAATGTAGCACAGGCTTGATAAAAAGACAGACCTTCGTCGTTCGTAACAGTTGCGAGACCTGCATGCCTATTTTGTTGAAGCTTCCTTGTTGCCATCAGTGGATGGCATGCCATCAGGTCTGGCTAGTTGAAGCATCACTATTGTTATTGAGGATCATGCCATTTGCAAGCAAGTGCTAGACAGACCTGGTAGCTACTAAGCCACGAAACAGAAGTTGAGAAATTGTTCATCTGCTCGCTCTGTGAGCATCTCATTCACGGTATCAATAGTTTTTTTGTTGGGAGCCGAGCTTATAAGTCGAAGGTCGTATTTTCGAACCACAGAACTGATTCCTTGTGTCCAGTGGACAAGAATCTCATTACCACAGTAACTTCTTCAAACCCCAGACTACATGTATATCTTGGTATCGGCGCATAATTACCAGCCCCTCCTTTCGATTTCCCCTTACAGCTTTCAGGGTGCTTATAGACTTGCAGCCTTAACCCTTTTATTTTTTTACTCAGTCTCTTATCTATCAGAGTTGCAACTGCATGAGGCACCTCCAGTATTTCAGAAATGTAAATAGTTGCACAGCGGTAACTGCAAATAATTAATATTTCGTCCGTGAATCAATTCTAAACGCAGCGTCTCCAAATCTGCTGTATCCTTGATAACACCTTTTTACCCATAGTTTTTGTTTTGTGACAACATGGTTGTCAACGTTACTACTGTTTGTGTAATAAAGATAACTGCTGTCGTCAATTTTCCTTAACTATTCATTGATTTGTAGTCATTGAACAAAAATATTGAGTTGGTAATTGATCGGGCGTCGGAGGAGTACAGTGGGAGTCCGTTAGTCCGGGTATTTTTTGTCCTTAATGCCCAAAAACAGACTTCTCTTACCGAGAGCATACCCTGTAGTCCGATGTGACGCACTTGTGCACTCCTTCTTCAGCACCGACATTTAGCAGATTACCGAAACGAGCCGGGTCGGGTTCTTACAAGCAAGTCCGTGATTTAAACCAAGCAAAATGTTAGTATTATAATTTTGATGGTGATTAATTACTTAAATATTTAATAATCCGTGCTAGGTTTGAAGGGAAATCATTTGGTTTTGTGCTCTATATCATGTCTGGTGTGGCCGCTTCGTCAGCTCAGAATTTTTCATACATTTTTTATCGTGAAAGCTGAGCTGGTCGTTTACTCAAGGAACCTAGTTGTAATGAGTTCTCTGTGTCGGCACCTATGTGCCTCAGGCGAACGGAAACAGAAAACAAAAAACAAAACACGTCGCTTTCAGTCACGTTACATTTTCTTATAAAGAGTGTCTCAATTGCCTGGAAAAAAATCAAAATATGAAAAGTCAGAACATGAAGTTATCTCTGAAACGGTGCAAAAAGCCCGCATCATTGCCTGTTCAGTTACGTTTATGGAGTTACAATGTACACTAATCAATTAGTAAGCGTCATGCTACAACTACAACAATACGGCCTTTCATAATCATCTGAAAGGGTGATATTCAACATTTCACTTCCACCTGGCGGTTTCAATGAACACAGCCAGCGAAAGACACAGACACATTATAGTAAGAAGCAAGGTTCGTTAGTTTGTTCGACAGCCAATACAAGGCGATTAATGGTCGATCCTTAACATCCATGAGAGAAGTTTATATTGCAAAAGGTCCACGCTCGTCTTTGTAACAATACGCAGGTACGTAACAGATATTCATCATAGAGATGATAGAAATTGATGCGATGGCGGTAAAAAAATCTGCAGTTGTGGTGGAGGAAATAGAACATCCCATTTGGAGATATGATGATGAATTATTCATTTAAACAATTTCCCTTGCTTCTTGTTTGTCCCAATAATGTTTTTGTGTAAAGTAGTATGTGATACGTTTTTCCTTTCTGACTGCATTGGACAAGCTGACCAGGGAATACTCCGGCGTGAGCTATCACGCGTTGAATATTGTTTATCTGTCGACGAATGGATTCAACTGTCGAGGTTTTTTAGAAATGAGTTCAAAGATTTTCGAAGCGGATGAAAAAAATTCGTATCAAAATATGTAACAATTGTCTAATGATATACATTTATTACAATGTAACACATTGGCGATTTATGTTATTAACATGGTGAAGTCCGCCGATCTGAAATGGACGGTTTAAATTCTAATAGAGAAAGTAGAATCGTCAGTCAGTCAGAGCAAGAATTAGATACAGATACTTCCCAAACGATTACGCAATAGATATGGTAAATTCCAGTCGTAAACTTATTTAGTTAAGCAAATGTGACTAATTCTTCGTTGTGCGAAGGTTGTATCTACGTTCCAACGATCTGCTCACGACCGAACTATAAATTAGAGTATTCACGATAAAGAACGACAGACGCAGGAAATAATTGTAATGCCTGTTGCTTCATTTACACAGCGCATTGGCGACATAACCCAGATTGTCTGTTAGGCTCAAAAATTATAAGAAATAACGACGAAACCTCTTCCGATTCCTAACATTTCCATTAAGACTCCTCATTTTCCTTTCGCAAACTTTGCTTTCGGCATTTTCCCGAGACATCAAAACATTGTTCTTAAAGCTGTGTTTGTCCAAGGCGGGCATCAAGTTTACCAATCGAAAACGATGTTCGTTTCTCAAGTGCTGTGTCAATCGTTAATTGTGTGGTGTTATGTTCTACTTGATGAATACTTTACATTTTAAAAGACAGTATGAATATAAAAGTTAGTTTGAAATAGGAGTCAAAGAGACGACAAACAAAGTAAATGTTTATCGAGGTTTATCGTAAACCGAGGTTTCTTTCAACAATTTTGATAATTAAAAAAAACAACACCTGCCTATTCAGTCGATAAATGCCGTCTTAAAAGGACTCCCGACTAAAGCTCTGTACACACTGACAACATTTTGGGAAACATGTTGGCCAACATGTTGTCCAGGTGCGATGTTATCGAAAATGTTAGCAGTTTGTACAGTTCGGAAACATTCGATATCATGTTTGCCAAATGTTGCTCAAATGTTGTCGAAATAATACAAAATCAATTTTGTTGCCGAGTGTTGTCGAGTTTTATCCAATCAGAAATAGGCCACAAATCACATGATCTACCTGAAGCCATGTGATGTAGTCAAAATAGCAGCCTCCAGCAAGGAATGGTTATTGAGTAAAGTGGAACAACTTATCGCAGTATGGGAAAGTTGTGCCTGTTTATGGGATGACAGTAGACAGGAGACAGTGGTAGGCCCCATGCTGGTCTCTCATATATATCCATGGTCTTGTCCACACTCTTTTCTCATCTTTACGTCTTCTTTGCCGTCTTTCAATCAGGATACGTAAAATTATGGCAGAGCCCCCGACAATACATCTTCTTCTCTTGGAATCTTCCATTGTTTATGAATTTCCGTCCAAAATCCTCATTTTCTCAGAAACATTCGATAATAAGTTGCCCAACATGTTGTCGAATGTTGTCATGTGTATACAGGGCCAAATTTTTGTTGCCCAGGTGTGTTGCCGAGATGTTTCCGAAAATGTTACCGAAAATGTTGTCAGTGTGCACAGAGCTTAATTCTTCATTCTACGTTCCAACGAACTGCTCACGACAGAACTATCAAAGTATCCACGATAAACAACGGAAGACGCCGGTATATTGTAACGCCTGTTGCAGCTTTTAAAAGGTTTAGCCACATTACGTACGTTCTCGTCGAGTTAGCTTCTTCTGTGCTATTGCTATTCATGTACTGAAGTACGATTGACGACTTGAGTCGGTTGTGACAGTTTTATGTCTCCTTGATTCTATAGTTGTACATTTCTATATGGCTAATGGTCCGTTCAGTGCATGTTGTCTTAACGGGACCTTTAGCACTGATTTTGAATCTCACTAAAAAGTGATCAGTGACGAAACGGATCAGATCAGGGCGATGTCGTCATGTCTGCATATTGATACGCTGACTAGACAGCGATGTATTGCGGCACGGCATGGCCTTGCATACAACTCTACAACGCTCACAGAACAAATAGAATAGCCTTTTGGGCATTCCGACGGCCATGAAATGTAGCATCGCATTAGTGACGCCGCCGGCCAACATGTCATAAAAATACTCTCACTAGCAGTACGACATCAGTAAATACACTCGTAACGAGTTGTTGTTATCTTTTTTGCCATTAGCTTTTGCTAAACATAATAAAGGTAACTCTCTACTTCCGCGCATTGATATTTAGCCTACTTGCACAGAATATATTCACCTTGTTCGGAAGTCACAACAGAAAGTAATACATTTAGCAAGAAATCATATGATTCGCATCTCGGGAAAAAATCTGCATTGCGACTAATTTGTCACCGAACGTACGCTCTTGGTCACGAAGCAAATACACCGGGGCGAGATAATTCGCTGCCAATCTGTCCCACGCGGATCAAAGAGCTAATCAAAGATCATTTCCAAGTCGTCCGTTTAGCTAACAGGAGAAGAAGGACCTTTTTGCAAGGTCTTAATGCAATTCAACGCATTCCGGCATTGATAATTAGGAAGCAGCAAAACAGGTTTTTGGTCTGCGATTTGCTTCTTACCATTGCATGGAGATTCATTGCCTAAAAAGGTATGCCACTGAATGTACTTATGCATGCTTTTTCAGGCCTCTACAACTGCAACAACAATGTATTTGAAAGCACGAGTCGATTTTTATACGATGCACGCGAATTTTCAAGTTCGTTGATTTGAGCACGGCCATGATCATAGATACCAATGGAAGAAAAGTACAAATGTATTGTACGTGGCTCAAATCTTTCTCGCTCCGATCTGTTTATTTGGTGGTTTTGTCACTCATTCATTTTGAAAATTGGCTTTAGAGATTTTGAAGCATTAACAACTGCACTACCGCAGTAGTTATACAGAAATGGACTGGAAAGCCAGAACACCGCATTGCCGGTGAACAAACGGCTTTCTGACATGCTGCCGACAAGTTTTCGACGAACTCGACGCTGGTGGATCAGCTATATTTTAAGTTTCCGACGTGTCTCCTTCACGCCCCGAAAAGCTATCGGGAATACGGTGGACCGTATAAGCCGGAGTTTAAAAAAACGTTCAGCATGTCTCTAAGTAACTACTTCATCAAACGAAAATTGATATACATTCTTACCACACATCGATGATGAAGACGGACCATCCTTTAGGGGTAAGAAATCAATAGCTTTTTTACACAAGGGGATACCTTTACGCGGAATGTTTGTCTGTAAAGCTGACCCGAGGTTAATAAACCGAGACACCCTGTTGCCAAAGATGAGAGACGTACGTATTAACAGTGACGCGGGTTTTCTTTAAACAAATCAGGCGCGGTGTTTGGAGCACAAGCAACTCGGCCCGAAGTATCGAGTACCATGATCAAGCATATGTTGAGATTTCGTCCGAGGAATTAATTGTATCTGCACCAGTTATGCTCAGGGGATTGACTATAACTTGGCAGCTATAATTGTATGAAGCTGTATCACTTGTCAGAACAGATGCCTGTAATGTTTGTAAATGTTTCTTTTTCTTTTTCTTTTGAAGCTACAAAAACGCCTAAATATCGATACCTTTTGTGCATATGTCGTGGCTGGACAGAGATGGAGGCGATATGAATTAGGCACTCGCTGTCTTGGATATCGGTTGTCACGGAACTACGATAAGCCCTCCAACCGATGTCTTACCTCATTGAATAATTGGAGAAGAAAAACCATGTGACTCTTTTGAGGGTGGAAGACTGATCAGAGATTGTCCTTCATATAAACCGGAAAACGGATGATATAACAGACAATCCCAATATTCCCCAGCCTTATAGTTTGCGTTAGAAACATGAGATTTGATATAGTCGATGAATATATCGAGTACTATTTTCTTATCATCAGTGAACACTTTCGTCGATTGCAAGCCTCTTCACTCAAAATGCCTTAATCAAACCACCATAATTCTATTAAAGATGAAATTGAATCGTAATTTACTTGAAATCAATCGATTCCCAATTTCACTGGTAGTTAGACGAAGTAAGGGAGGGAGAACTAACTATCGATTATGCTATGTTTCTTGTCCGTTTCTCTTTTTCATCGTCCATACGTCGGGAAGAACTCCGTCCTAGCTGCTTCTTTTGGATGATCTACCTCTTTAACTGCACACCTACGTACGTCAATTAGATCCATACCCCCAAGGCTATCAAAACCAAACTCGGTCCCACATTAAATAGAACGAAGGTCTCCGAAAGCGAGTGCATGATTCGCGTGCATTGCATATTTCGAAGTCCTGGGGATAAAATTGGTTTCAATATATAAGTGTTCCAGTCCTCGTTTAATTAATTTTAAAGAAATATTACTTTACATTATGAGATTAGAGCAATGTAATTGCCCAAGGTAATGAACAGTAGAGTTTTAATTAGACTCCAGTGAGCTAATAGGTCCCGATACCATTTCTGATTTAGCTCTATTCATCTCAGGGCTTGGGAGCTAGCGCATCTTAATCTGAGTGACATTCGGACTGAGTGAAATCGGATCGGTGGGTTGAAAAGCAATGATACTTAATTATAGACCCAAAGGGGACGAAATCAGATCAGCTCACTGTTTGGAACCGATGTCTCTTGCTGCACGCTACATGTGTAATTGAGTATTATATACACAGAACAAGAAATTAAAAGTGTCCAAAAAGTGTCAACATTGACCAAGGACCTTGAACATTGACTGCATAAAATGCAACCCCTGGCCTACCTCTCTTTTGTAATACCATCATGTGGTTAGCTAGAAATATAAGGTTATCACTTTATCTTTGAAGTTATGTAACTCTGGACCCAATATAACCCAGGACTTTCTGGGATCAGTAGAATTTCTTAAAATGGTTCCATCAGAAATCAGGTTTCTTTAGTTGAAAAGGTACAACTGAAGCCATATTCGTACAGTTTCTGGGATTAGTAGAATTTCTTAAAATGGTTCCATCAGAAATCAGGTTTCTTTAGTTGAAAAGGTACAACTGAAGCCATATTCGTACTTGAACAAGTTGGCACCTCATTCCCTATGAAACTCCACGCTCACAAATGCCTCTGCCAACTTAATCCCGGCCCAGTGTCATCTAGTAGATAAGATGGTTACCTGTCTATTAAGGCTTGGCGGTACGTATTTTCTATGTCACGTCTAGCACTAATGATACTCATCAGTTAATGCACTGAGCTATGTGGATAATGGTTAACATGACGACACAACCGTATTGATATAATATACAAATGTTTGGAATACATTTGCAGCGTGGCGACGATACTTTCTTCAAAACTGTGCCTTCTAAGTTACCTCGTCGTTCTTAGGGATGGATCGTTACAATGGAATTCAGATTATACCCCTGTAGCTGATTTCTCTAAGATATCTGTAGCTGATGGCATGGTTCAGCGCAAGATCACTGGCCAAAAGAGACTTAAAACTATTGTTGACTCCATACATACGGCAAAAATCCAATAGGGTTACGCTGCCGGTAACAATGATGATGTCGATGATGTAAATCGAAACACAAAGACCCAAACACTATGGAAATGGTAGTGAAAACAGAGTCGAAAAGTTAGTGCACTCCATTCAACGAAGTTACTAAGCTGGCATTGTTTGATACTGCCATGAAACGAAAAGGGAGGCTGCTCAAATAGCGTTACTCTTCCTCCCTATTCAATCTATATGCCATGTATGTATTTGTTCTGTCTACTCACATATCGTAATAAATTCGTATATAAGAATAAAGGATCATGGAGTAAATGTGATTTCTCAGACGGTGTGGTATTTTGTTTTCTGTGAAATACAGATTGGAAAACAATTGACAACAAGGCAGATGCCTTTGCGATTATTTAGAACTTCATCAGTACGAAAGCAAAAACAAATGAAACTTAGCACCACATTGTCTCAGGGGTAGATTCTATTCCCGGTCGGAGCAAATCGTCATGTGATGGAGAGGGCTACAGTCTCAGAGTGCGTCCTCTGGAATTTGTGGCCCCTCGAATACATTCTGAACTCAATATACATGTATTTCAAAAGGTACCAAGTTTTCCTACATAATTTATATAGGTATATGCGGGAAAACTTGGTCCTGACTTCTATAGCCTCGCTAGCATTGTCTCTTTAACTGATGTCAGCGTTCGTGATGAACAACATCCGGCCGGATAGACACGTAAAGGGTCGTGATAAGAGATCAACAAGTAAAGAAATCTCTCTAAACCCATTAAAAACGTAATTGAAAACCGTCGAATCGGCTCCATGTGCCAGGGATTCAATGAGTACTCTATTGATGGAGTGAAGAAACATGTGTGGGCATGAGTTTAACATTTACGTTAGCTTCATGGTGTGGGCAACACGCTCCAACTCACAGAACTGCTGCTCTTTGGTAGTTAATGCCAAGAGACTGATAGTTGTAATATCATTGTATCCGAAATTAGTAGGTAGAATCCGCTCTAGCAAAAAACAGATAGTTTCTCAATAAGCAATATTATTGTTAAGTCATGACCTCGTTTTGTTGAAGGGGCCGGAGCATTGAGCTATAGGAGTAATAAAACGTTGGCACAGCCACCTGAAATTAGTTTATAGTCAACTATCTTCCAAACTGACCTAACGACTCCCTCTCATGCTGTTTTAACCCCCCCCCCCGCGGTCCTCTGTCACATTTAGCCATATGTGAACAATACGTGACGTCAGCCGTTTATTTTTCCTCAATAAGGGCATAGTTCAACCCACGATCAAACATCCCACATATCGAGAACTAATTATTATATTTATTTAGTACTACACCCCACGTCGTCTAATGAATTCGCCAAATGATATTTTGTTCTAAGTAAAGCGTCCTTTGCGGTAGGCTGATTAATGTTTGGCATGTTATTATGCAGCTCCTGAGTACAAATTAACTTCCGTTAATTTGGTCGATAAGAGATGTCAATTGGTACATGTCATTCGTTGATTTTATTAGCCTCGATGCGCAAAACGCATTTATGATCAGCAGCTACTTTAGCGGAGGTGTAGTTCTTAGAGTTTCAGGACATGTGACTGGGAGGTCTTGAGGTCGAGCCGAGTCCTTCTAAGGGGTCGATATTAACTATGTAACTTGGTCGCTTGTCCATCTTCGTTAAATCTTTTAGCGTTATAATAATCGAAGAGCAAAACGCATTTATAATCAGCATGTACATGTACATGTACGCCATGCGATTTTATTTTCGCGAATCGCAAAATCCGTGAAAAATGCCCGCGAAAATGTAGCTGTTTTCAGTACACCATTATATACGTCATGTCTACATGTATGTCTGGTGAAAGACCGGAATTTAAACCCAAAAGGATATTATTTACAGCGGTCTCTTTCTTGTGTCCATAACGCAGGGCTAAATCCCAAAGTTCCGTCCCGAGTTGCCACTTCATCAAGCAAACGTTCCTCTCCTCTGCTATTTGCAAAGTGTGACGGACCATAATATGATTTTTATCTAACAATCAATCATCAGGCGATACCATTACTCATGTCCTTTATACAGCCTCGCCGTGACTAGATGATGACTTGTTTCGAACCTTTAATGGGAAACCTGGGGATTGTAATTTGAGAGAGGAATGAGAGGCTCGAGTGAATTCACCAGCTTTACTGTCTATATGGTCGAAATCACCTTGCCATAAGGTTTTGTTGATTACTTGAAAGTCTTGCTATCAATCGAAATGTGATACAGTCGTAGAAGACAGAAATCAATGGTCGAGTGTATGCTAGTTCTTTAGATACTTTATTCAGAATACGGTTGAAGAACTATTTTTTGCCCAATGATAGAAATTTTGGCGACACACAGGATGGCCAGTCATTGGTTAGATATCGCATAAAAAGTTGAATAAAAGGCTACATGGTGGACCAGGAGGATAATGTGCCTATTTGCCTCTTTCCTGTAGTAAAATGGCTGGGATAGTTTATCGTATTGATCTAGCTCGCTGTGATTTAAAGGGAGAACTTGGGTGTGGGATTTAAAAGGGTTTTTTTTTAGCTTGAAAACACTTTAAATCGCATTTGCACTCCCATGGTGATTTTTTTTCAATGAAATTTTTTGTAAACTCTGAAGGTTTTTCAAATCTCAACAACAAAAAGCGGTTTTTCATTTCGCAGTAAACCTATAGCGTGCATACTGGTATTTGTATCGGTTTTTTAGAAGCTAAAAACCTTTATTCCTAAGCGTTTGGTCAGGACATGCAGTAGAAATGTACATTTTATAGCGTGACTTGTAGTGAGTCAGTATCTCAAGTTCTATTACAAAACATACGAAGTAGAGGATGAATGGATATAGACAGGAAATAAATGTATTCTGTAATGAGAACACATTTTTGTAATGAGCTTTATTTCTACTCGAAGTGTCGAAGAAGACCATTGTTATCACACCGCACGTCTAAAGGTGATCATTAACACAGCGATAAAATTCAAGCAGCCTCAGTCCAACCTTTTAGATCAACATATGGTACACACCGTCCAGCATTTAAATGGTAAATCAAACTCAACCTTATCGTAACTCACGTATCACACTACAAGTCATTTTAGATGAGCATTCGTATCAAATGCAGTTTATTCTTTTAAAAGTTTTACCGGTAGAAATGGGCATGATCAAACTGTGTTTGTAGAAAGAAGCCGACGGAATTTGTTATCGTTTTTTTGGAAAATACTTCCGATTCCTCGTTCGATTAAGAAGATGATCTACGAGAGTCGCAAGAATAAATTAGCACAGGACTTTGTGACACGAAAACCTTCCTAGTTCGTACTTCGTAGTCCGGAGTAGTTGCAATCTCATGTATCAGGAGGTTATAGCATTTTGCGATGGCCGGTCGGGAGGAAATCCACGATCATAATTTGTCTATTTCCTTACCAACAATACACAGGTGACAAGTCCTCCAAACCTGAGGGATCGCATCCCGGGGTCATGTGATTTCGTTTTGTGATGATCAACACGGGTATGCCTCATTTATCCGATCAGATCTATATCGATGTGAAGGTTGGCAATCGACCCCATTATCCGATCGGGCTCTACGGGTAATGATCCAGAAGAAGGATACCCTGACCGCGCTTAAGGGACAGTTGGGAGGTTTAGAGGGAAATGGCACCCAGACCAATCCGATACGCTCCAAACCGATATAACTCTCTATGCAGATATTAGTTTCTACTCCTGTTGAGATATAAACAAATGATTTTAAGGTGAGCAATCGACCATATTATCCGACGGGGCTATAAGGGTAACGTGAGTAATGATCCCGTTGAATCGCTCCGTATGGTCGTGCTTTACGGACTGTTCGACAACTCGGAGACGAAGATACCCAAAACAACACCTCGCTCGTTCGAGGTGGATGGAATGATACTTAAAAAAGAATGATACTCAAAAAAGACGATAAAAGACGATTTCTGATAGATGAATAATGCAAGTGATACCGAAGGTTGCCTTGTTACCGTAAACTGTGAATTACAGCTATCAAAGTAAGTTTAGTTCAGTTCTTTATTCAGTAGTGTCCGCTGGGGTTATCCGTATCAACTTTCCCTCACGAGTGTACAACTGCGTAGCGTAAGGATACCCAAGAGGGTAGGTCGGAGTCACGAGACATGTCATTTGATAGAAAAGCAATTGCGACTGCAATTATAGTAAAATAGCGCTAATGAGAATTTTGCAATGGGTCTATATGATGAGTGACATGAGAACTCTGAAGCCAAACATAGAATCATTATCGAAATCCTGCTTACCTTTTTATTGGTCTGATAAATTTTTCTGCTTCATTTGTTTTTGCAAAAATTTGCTTTGTATGAATAACATTCTAAGCCTTGACGTAAAACAACACCTGGCAGTCCTTGCAGATATGCATTAGCGATACAGTCGTTACAACATGCATGCACAAACAATATGATACCAGCCAGCAAAGAGGGAATAACCGAAATAATGATGAATTATTTAGAAACGAATTCAAGCCATCAAGATAAGAGTTACTCATAAAGATTGCCATCAAGAGACACTCAATAAGAACATGTATATACTTATGAAGAGAATCACCTCAAACCCATCTTTAACTACTGGCTACACCTATCAGAAGTGTGAGAATTGCTACGTAATAGCCATCTATCCCGATGAAATAGACTAGAGGCCTTTCCGGTATTTCGCGCTGGAGCAAATTGAAATAGAAGAAAAGAGCTGATTATACGTACATGTTCGAAGCGATTATGGGATCGACGAACATGACGAGAATGACAGTTTCAACTGATGGTACAAATGGGTATACACCCATTGTACACGCAGACGAAACGCTGAACACAAAATAGCAAGCAATATTATGATGTGGGCTAACGATGACATGACCAATAGCACAAAAAGCCACTTGTCGTAATGACCCATTTCGTGTGGTTCATGCTGCTGTTACAGTGCACCTCACGACCAGAATCGCCCTGTTGACCCTGACCTGTTCCTGAGACAGCTTGTCTTATCTTTGAGTAATCAGCACTTGGTTGACTCCTAAGGTCCTATCAAATGGTGTATTTTTTGCGCATATTGATATCAATTTCGTTCATGAACTAATATGGTGATGCGATGCTTTTTAATGGGTTAAGAAACTTGCATCCCTGTGAGGGCCACATTACACGCCATATAGTCAACGGAAATTGCTATTTCCATGAGTAACATGGTTGACGGAGGCAAACTCATTGAAACAGTTTTGATCACTTCCTCATATTGACTTGTACTGCCTGCGAGGAGGGTGCGTACTAAACGTGTGATGTGTGACGCGTGGACGAGGTGACATGAACGAGGAGCTTGAATCATCGATGTAGGTAACAAGTATGCAAGGAAGGGGCACATCGCGAAAAAAAGCAAATTCACAGTATGATCGAACTCGAACATGTTTTCCTCAGTCACCATGCTACCTTTCTCGTGATCTCTGTGAAAATTCCGAAACCTTTTAACTGCTCAGTCCCCCAGATTGTACTTTATTTAACAAACCAGAAATGATATCGTCAAGGATTACCAAGGACCTAAGCGGTCGAATTTGCTCGAACCAAATTGTTAAGACTCAGTTGTGTCCAGTGATGAACAGGATACCTTTCGAGAACGCAATTCTTCTGGGACTTTACCATACCAGTATCAAGGTCAAGGGAGTATGCGTACCTGTTTCTCTTCCCATTCGTATCAGATATAATCTTTGTTTGTTAGGAAAAAAGGATTCGGGTTTCATAGCTGAGAAACTGGTCCCAAGGTGACCAGCTGATGAGACGAGTGTGGACCTTGTGTTACTCCGGGTCATGATTTTCCATTCGGTAGTAATGTAACTGCCAGTGCTCCTTTGGGCATGAATGCCTCGAATTCTTTTCACCATGTTTTATTTTGTAGAATATGTCGGGATGCATCGGGAATAGAACGAGAAAACGGAAACCGATCCATCTAACTGGTAATCGTGCACGCAGAGAGGCGGAAATTTGTTTTGTTCTCGAGTGATGCCTGCTCTCCCCCAGCTCCCAAAGTGACCATGATACTTTTTCCTATTCCGCGGCATTGTGACCACATCACCTACTTGTGTGTGCTTGCTCTGGGCGTGTGTTCTCGGCAAAGATTGTCGATTGGGAAACCTTTGCTGAAGCCCCGTTAGGTTGTTGTCAATAACACTTCCATTTGTGAAATAAAGGTGTTTTCGATGTTTGAACGCACTGGTGATACGTAAGGTTAGTGCGAAGGAATATGAGAGACATCCATTCATATCAGTTTTATTACTTTCATTTCATAATTAGAATACGGTAACAGCGCATGATGATCCTGTAATCTAGGCAATGGCTCCTTTACGTTGTATTTCGGATGACGAATAAATAGATATCAGACAACACCTGTGACATATCGGAATAACTTTTGATCGCGAGACTCTAGTTCCATAACTGTACATTTAGTACCATATCAACACTTATTTTACTATTTCATATCAACACTTTAGAAGACAGATTTATCGCAGGACATTAACCGATAACTTGCTAACATGATCTCCTTACGCAATTTTCTAAATCTTGCGCGACACCATTGCCACTCTCCCGACCCATGATGAAGCAATATCGGCCACCACCTCTGGCCATGGAGTCACTAACCATGAAATTGCCTATTTGGTCTGTACCTCAACTCGATATCTCGGCGCAAGAATTGAGGTAGACCCCTCCGGGCGATGCAACCCAAAGCATTCACCAACAGACGCGCTTCAAAAGGTACGATTCTTGCGCCGATGTGTACCTGACAGAGATATCGGTGTTTGGGTCACAAGAATGCGATACTCATGTTTTGTTGGACCTGTCCATTGGCGTGTTATGTAGGATAGTCTATCTGATGTAATATATATGTTTAAAACTCTGGCAGAGGAAGCCAAGCATATTTTCATGTGACATGGCCATTTGATGTCTTCAGAACCTGAACCTGAGGATCATAGTTCGTGTCAGCGCTGATATTTTCAATATTATAATGATGATATTACATCAAACAAACTAATGATGATTATTGGCAGCATTAATCGATTTTGTATTAAAGTGATCATTAAAACCATTCCCCATTTTTTTATTTTCGACCAAAAACGCTGGCAATTAGCCGTGATTATTTTTTCCGAATCATGTTTGGTTTTGAAGAGTGATTGTGATTTGATGACAGATCTTAACTGCTTTTATAGAAGATTGTGGCAACATCTAATCCAGGCTGAGTTTCTTGAATCCTCGCTAATATTTCACTCTAGTCTGGCAATCCAAAACCGCGCAGACAAAATACCCTTGAGACAAATATCTAAACGTCAATACCAGATGAAGTGTTTTTATTGCAATCAGTTTTTTCTTCTTTCTTCTTTCTCATGCGAATATGTATCTTAGTTTTCTCTGTATAGTCTGCTGTTGCGGCTTCTCGATCGCTTACTAGTAAATGCTTTGCAAAATAAAATAAAATGTATTCGTAGCAATCAACTGGTACCTCAATTTCATATGAAGTACAAAATGGTGTTAACAGACGTCAACAGATGCTGTTTCCATTTTTATTAATTTTCCTCTTTTCTGTGTGGTCGGAATACTATGTTGCATTGTATGGGATCCAGATCGCCCACCAACATAATATCACGCCCGTCTTATTTATATTGAATTACAGAACAATTACAACATGGCAAGTCTCAAATACATCGTCGAGCACCTGAACAGCTATTTAATGGTAACAAATATGACCCGATATTTGCGTCAATTATTTATTTATGTGGCAATTAGATGCTGTCATTGTAACTCATTAGGCGTAGCTTTGGCAGGCAAACGCACGTTAAAGTGAATATCACATCGTGAATTATTCTCTGTGTGCAGATCCGTGCTAACATCGGCCAGATACGATGGTTAAACAAATCTGCAATTGATTCTTTATCCAGTGTGTTTTCGAAAACGCTCGGCCGTACCCCATTTAGTTTCACCTGAAAAGGCTCACGAGAAGTAAGGTGTAAGGTCACGGATCGTGCTATAGATACATTGTATAGTTCAGCGTTTTTCGCTCCAGTATTACAGCCTCACTCAATATATATGTTCAGTTGCACACTATTAAAAAGAAGATAAGGCTTCTTTAAACATACCATTACCATTATCTGTCACGGCAAAACATAGATCTATACGACGCGTGTATATCTTTTCTACTGCTCGAAATACGCAAGGGATCATTGGTTCCGGAAGGGCACGCCTTACTATTCGTCAAGTCTATTGAAAGAAGATCTCTATCCCTATCGGGCGAGCAGAAAGTATCCAAATAAGCCGGTGTAATGTTTTTGATTGTTGCCCATATCTTAGATCCACATTGTAATCAGTGCATTATCTGTGGAATAGATTCTCCAGGGTGAGATTGTCGGCATCAGCGATGACTTGACAATGGGGAAACGACAAGTACGCGGTAATCTGTTTTCCCGCGTCCCCAAAGCGATGGGTAGACGAAACTTAGAGAACTTAAACTGGAGTTTCTTCGTTAAAAAACAGCTGGTCAGTATCAATATTGCCTTGGGGCATTTGCTATGCTTAAAAAAGGATTATGACAAAAACACGTTACATTTCATAACGAGTATTTCTCACGTGGAGCAATCTTTTTTTGTACTTGTTAGCGACTTCTGAAGCAAAATCGTCTTTCCTTTGGCAGCAGCAGTTGTAAACAAAATAACGTTGAAAACAGAGTCAACCTAAATGTTTATCATGTTTGTCGATGATACAGGTGTACTTAAAGATAGTTAGATCAGGCACAAATATCCTCATCGGTGCCCGGTCGCGAGAATTTTTTTCCGCAGTCGACATACTTAGCATTTACATGTATGTGATAGAGCTAAAATCTCCGTATCAGAGTCGACTGGGAAAAACAAATTCGCTGACCGATCATTCTGCTTTATATGTGCAACTGGCTATGACTTGGGGTCGTCTGCCATGGTTTTTTGTCTGTGTAATAGCACGTCTCATATTGAGTACTCTGCTCCCTCTTATCACCTTCTCAGTTTCGACTTCTAACGGCCGTGGTCTTCCTTTGATCTCGGCCTTAGAGCAAAGTCAACGTTATGTCATTTAAGGATTAACAACTGCAGAAAGGGACACACCTAAAGGTGGGATGGAAAAACTTCTACAGCACGTTGATGTAGGTATGTTTCTCTTTCGACGTTGTGGGAGAAAGGTCAACGAGATCGACGTTTGCAAAGGTCTGTTGCTCACTGGTGGTACAGAAAACGACTGAATTTTCTCTCTCAAAAACGTTTCGTGAACGCGAGCAGATTTCATGGGAATTTTCAAATTTGTTCTTTTAAATACCTAAAGCAAGAATACGACAAATATAGGACTATAATCGCTAAGGTTACATTTGCCTATAGATATGCAAAGAAGAGTATAAAATGGGCAAATACTCGTATCGGAGATCACACATGATGACATATAGCGACAAATGAACAAAGAATTGATCTATTTGCATGTTCCATTATCCCCCAGCAGAGGTGGTTGATCTATCATTCCTTAGCGTTTTAACGAAAATCGTTGGCTGGATTTCCCAAGACAAAAATGTTGAGGCCGGAACATGTAATCATGCTCAGTCGAGAAAAAGGCGACAAATCTAAAAAAATTAATGTTAAAGGTAGTATAGTATTTTTCCAGTAGGACTGAATGTGATGACTTCCGACGCGAAAAAGGTTAAACGTGGGAGATTTGAGAAGTAAAGAAATATCCAGCCTGAAGGTATGCCATTAGTTGAAACCTGAGACATATGGAATAGTAGTGAGGCTAAAAGAGATCACTTATCCTAACTTCTGGTCTTGATATGGTGTCATGTTGATGTTTTTCCGTGTGGTGATATTATCTGAAGACGGAAGCCAGCAATACGTCTTGGTATCATTTTGGCTCACCTCACCAGCCTAGAAGAAGTGCCACTTGGTCTGGGAGTGGCCGCAGCATCTGGCATTTTCCCCTGGCTTAACGCACATCTGGAGCTTATGTTTTTAGTCTTATGTTGAGCGGATCACTGCTGACAGGACAAGACGACCGGCATTGTCGGTGGTGACACGCGCCGGCCGTTGTAATACATGTATCATCACTATCAACAAGTTTGTCTTAAAGACCAACATTTTTGTCCAGCCTCGGACAATCTAAAATAGCAAGGTTTGAATTTTGGTTTAATAAGGAGTGGCTGCAAGGAGGAAGTGAGTTTCGGGTAGAAAACTTGCAAACTTGGAAAACCCAGCTCCATATTATCTGTGGTTTGCTTTATTTCGTGTTATCGTACGTCATTGAATAAGTGTCAAAACACCCCTTCTCAGAATTGGTATTACTCGTATTTTGATTTGTGGGGAGTGTACGTAGGAATGAGACATATTACGTCCCATTTGATTGCAGCAGGAATTGTTATTAAACTTCCGACTGCTCGGTAATTTGTAGCTAAATATCAATGTTGATATTGTGACGCACTATCTTGTTATCAAAAGGATGGACTAACATTGAGTAAGGATTTGTTTGCAAAACTTATAAATCTCTTAGGGGTCGTTTTGCCACCAGAATTGCTTGCATGTTGATGCTCGTTGACCATCACGAAACGTACGCAAAAATAGTTCAATTCAGATTGAAATTGAAACGTCCGATTCTGATATTTCTTCCAGCACAGTTGACAGATTTTTTCAGGGCATTTTTTCTGCTCCCCTGCAAAATGCACTGGTCGTCTGGTCGGACTTAGGGTAAACTGGACATAAAGAGTTGTGGTTCAAGTCAACCTGTTTACAATTACATATAGATTCTGCAGTGCATTTACCAAATGAAATGCACTGCAATACTGTAATCTTAGGGTGAGTGCATGGCACAAATATGCTGTCCGTGACAAATTCTGCATTCATGCCATTTTTCATTGTTTATTGTGGTCACAGAACGTGGGTAGGGGTCAACCTGATTGGTCCTCAGAACTCATCAAATTGATATAAATATTCCAGTATCGACTATCAGGAGTAATTGAATCTCAGGTGCTAATCGGTGTAGGAGCTATTCAGAGGAGTTTGGGAATTTAGGTAAGTTGCTGACTGAGCGTCAAGTTTGCCTCGTAAGTTCTGCCGGACTAGTTTCAATGGTGACTGCCTTTTTCATCTTTTTGGTCATGTTGACCAGTGCTCTCTCTATATCAGTGATGAAGCTGTTACTGAAACCAGTCGGAGTTAGCGCCATAGTCTCTGGATTATCATCGCTCCATGTTTACGCATGGAGTCATTATTATCTTCATATACGTATTAAGCGGTCGTTTTTTATGACAATGTATGACGATGTAACGTGATAACCAAAGCTTTCAAATGCTCAGATGTTCCGTGTGATTTCTATGAGGCCTATATTATTGAAAAAAATGTTTTGATAGAAAATAGCCTAGTGTGTTCTATCAACGCTAGACCAAAACCGCCGTAATTGGGGAAGTGAAAAATAGCACAAGAGGGCTATGATTCATACACATATATGACCACTTGTATTAAAATACGTCTTCAAAATGTCAAGTATCAATTGTAGACCAAATATCAATAAGGAACTAACGACAATATTCATGTTTAACCAGAGTAGCCTATTGTTATACGCTCCTGACTTTTGATAATGAACTTCCGAGATCTTGGTTATCTTCAATGGCAGTTGACAGTTACCACTTATCTTGCGCGACAGAACATGAGCGCATTAGGATGTTGTAGTAATGTTTGGCTCAGTGTTGGCAGGACATGTGCCATTCGTTTTCCTCTTTTTATAACGTACGGCCTCCAGGATCGCTAGGGTTTTTGCTTTTGTTGGACATATGTTATAAAGCAGTGTTTTCTTACTTTAATCAAGGGTCAGCCATAAAAGCTTACAAATTGCAAAACTGACATTTCGGGCACCAACAGTCGACTTGAGAGCTCTGAATGTCCATACATTGTGTTAGTCGTGGAGAGTGCTTACCAATGTTTTGGATGATCTAGTTGCCTCACGATTTCAATTTTGCAATATATATGCTTGGTTACCTTTATTCAGACAGTCAGGTACAGTCTTTGCAGTCCTTGCCGCAAGCCATAACGTTTGTCCAGTAAGTATTTCTAGTTCTGATATTTTATTTGTTTTTATGTGGAGGGATGAAATCATTTCATTATAATGAAAAGTTTATACATGTATACATTTGCCATGGAGTAACCTGTAAATACAAGCTCCTCCAGGTTTACGATAACCCTGTGTATCTTTACCAAGGGTCAACACTAAAGTGACAATTCGAGATTAACATTTTGATATCAATGCGTTTGTAAAGCTGATATTCATACACATTAGGGAAGGACATGCTGTAATTCTTAAATGGGTACTATAGACAGGAGCAGGGGGCTAAATTGGCCATCTGTTGGTGACTTATATGGACAGCAAGGACACATGGTCATTTTGATTCACCACTAAATATATCCCTCGTACAAACGTGATTAATTTTGACGTACTGAGAGATTGGAGAGACCCCTAATGGCGACTTTGGATAACTTTATCTTGCCTCCCTAGTTGTTGCCTAAAGATTCCCTTTAGTACTGGTCTGTATGCACTGGCTTCCAATTTGGGTCGTATATTGTTGGATAGCACATGACATGTGTATGTTGTGTGCCTGTAACAGGGTTTGGCGGTAAAATATATCTCCTTTTTCTTAAATTTGAAGGCAGCGTTTCTATGGTTTTGGTGATTGTGATTGTAAGAGTTTTTCCCTTTGCTAAAAAAGTCCTACCGGGACCGGTTGAATACAGTTGCTAGTTGCTATTTTTCAAAGGCTCAAAAACCTGGCATTATTTCTAAGTTTCGTTGCTCCATGCAAGCGCCAGTAACTGCAGATACTGGCCGGTCCAAATAGCATATCGGCCAAGTACGGTATCATGTTCCACATCCCTAATTATCAGTAGCCGCGTCGATCAGCAGCGCAACATCATTCAAACTGGTGTCAGTATAGCCAGAAAACCAATTAATAGACATTGAATGGCTTGCTAAAAAGTAACGGTTTGCCACGGCATTGACTGATAGGTGGTCAGCCCCTTTTATAATTGCCACTGTTGACGGGTTAGTTTATAATGCAACCAACAATATGAGATCATGTGTTTAGAAGAAAGGACTTGCCGTATAAATCTCTTTTCAAATTCCTCTTTTCCAATAATCAACTGACGATTTCTTGGCTGTTGATTTTGCTTAAGTGATAGTCTTTAGCATCAGAATCTTGACAAGAGATTTGCATACATGTAATCGCAACTTGCATAAACACTTAGTCGGCAATCAAGCTATGCTTTGTCATTGGTTGTTAAAGTAACTCAGCGAGCACCAGTATCAAACAGTCTGAAATCTTTATATTTTCAGAGTAACAAGTTAGAAGCCGAGTGACAGGATGCAGCAGGAGTTCGTGATAAAGTTAAGATATGTGTTATTGGCCGGATTGTTTGCCGTCACACTTGCCTTTGAAGACTCAAGAATAGCGGATGCATTAAGGTACGAGATTTTTATCATTTATTATTTGATGACATTTATTTCTCCTCCGACAAAGGAATCACTTAAAAATGTTACTAGATGTACATGTTAGTCCATCAGAAACTGCTCCTCTGACAGGCTTTCCAGCTTGTGGCTACGAATTGCCAGTTCTTAAATCTTCGAGGCAACTTCTGCATATCTCAGATGGTCCTCAAAACAGAAGGCAGAATTGGTCCCATTATCATACTTACTAAAAGTGTACGTCTTCATGCTCTTTCATTGGTATTTATTGGGTACCATTCTTTCGCGTCGTAATTTCGAATTGTCCTATCATCTTCCGTGGTTAATGAGGAAAATATTTGGTTTTACGAAAAATATTTTATTGGATACGACGCATATTTGCGATGCCTATCATTACATGTGATGGTAGCCCAAGTGTACTGTTGGGTGAAATACGGACATGTCCCCCCTGGTACCGCTCTGCCTCTGCCTGATCCACATTCTCTGGTAACCGTGTAATTCGTACAATAAATCAATGAATCCTGCAGTTGCTGTCCTTTCTCGGTCCTTTGAATTGGTCAAATATTATTCTACCTGTAACTCGAGGCTTAACCATCTTATCACCCGTCTAGTGGATTCCTGACATTTTAGGCTAAATCAATGATTATTTGATGCAGTGAAGCAGACTCTGTCTATAATTCTAGCTGCGGGGAGGAGGCATCGTCCAACGACATCCCCTGGTAGGTCTGTTCGAAACCCTTTGTTCCTTGTGTTAATGGGGGATAGAAAACCCTCGTCGGGTCGGGGTTCTAAATAATCATCGAACGGCCTAGTGGGGGTAAGCAATATATTGGAAAGGTTAGGATAGCATCACATAAAAAGTGCAAATCTACAATTATGTACTTGAATTAGCTCCAAGCCTCCTCCAGTATCACTTTTGCAGCGAAACAACCATGAACATACTTAATACTGAACTGCCGCTATGACTCTCATAAACATTCTGTATGTCAGTATCTTATCTAAATGAGAAAGCTGCGGAATTGTGCTTTCCGTGCTGTAATTGCGGTACCGCTATAATTTACGATGGCTTATTTACTTATGCAATCTCACAAGAATTATAAAATGAAACTGAATGCGCTTTTAAGATAATCATTCGTTTGATGCATTGTTGAGAGATAAAATCCTCATCAGCATTCGTATCAAATTCTCAATTTAAATACTGAATTGATAGATTTTCCGGGGACTGTATAGTCAGGTGCCATGTTTGCTATTCTGGTTTTAAGCTTCGTTGGAGACAATACGTTACCCTGAAAACAAAAATTGCTCTTAGAATGCAGACCAAAAGCAGCGATATGAAGATTCACATAGCTTATACTTAATGTACTACACATAAGAAGCTTACGTAGGCTGGAGAAAAAGCTGGTCGGATAGTTCGACACAAGTGCATTCTCTTGTCGATAAATCGCACTTGACTTGGCATTTGCGACACAGGTTTTCTGGCAATACCCAACACAAAGAACAAACGGCCTTCTTGCTAAAATCGCCCCACAACGAGCGATTTCGCCGCTACGACCTGCTATCGTGATAGAATGTGACAGTGGTCAGCGCTGTGCCTGCGACAAGAATCAGCGGTCACAGCGACCAGCGATCAAAACCAAGCCCAGCGATTACCAGTTAAGCAGACGATGTTATTTGTTCTTGGTATTAGCTAAATGAAAATCGCGGATTATCATTCAAGGACAGGATGATTGTTTGATAATGAAGATCTTTAAAGACTTTGAGGCTAATATCATCAGAGGTATTTTGTTGATTTGGTCTGATATCCTGTTCGCTTATTTCATTGCAGGCAACACAAAGAACTCACAGCTAAAAGATCAGAAATAGGAAATGTCAAAGCAGTTCTGAGCGAAATAGATGATGATTTGGAAAACGTCCAGTGAGTAAACATTCATGTAGGATAAATGGTATTTTTTTAATGGTGTGATAATCCTGGCTGTCACTCAGGACGTTTCGTAATCATTAAGATCCAAACCAGCATACGGTTCTCCCAACCTTGTTCAAAATGTTAAAGATGATTCGCCTTACTCTGTTGGGAGACGACCGAGCCATTTTGGTCAAAACCATTGAACCTCAACACAAATAAGGTGACCAAATCAAAACAACGGAAATATTAGTATAAAGGTACACTCTCAAACCAACGATTTAATATCCTTCTAGGGGATACTAACGAGACCCTTAACAATGGGATAGTGGTTTCTATGGTTGATACCTCTCCATATCCATTTCCCCTCTCATTCAAGATCTATCTTGGTCATAGAGATAGGATTTGGAACCGAGTAGTCCTCATCATTTTCAAAGCCCGAAGGATCATGTTGGAAGACAGCGGGCTGCGATGTCGTCTTGCTGATATGAACGACACTCGCGGATTATACAAGTCGAACCTCCTCTTAGGCCTCCCTGATCCCGCAAGGATTTCAATGCATTTTCGAATAATTTCCCAACATTGGAGCAATTTTATCAAAATCACGGAAAGAGATACAAGCATATCTTCAAATTTGTTCCACTTTTGCGGTTTTACGTTTGGTATATGGCAGTTCACAATTATTCCCAGTCAAGTCAACTGTGTAATAGAATAAGATTCAACTTGGCGATCAGCAGCCTGTTCGTTCGTTTTCCGGAATCCATTGATACACTGCTTTAAACACCATTTATAGTGACCCTTTCTCCAAATGGAATGATTCCACCAGGTCTTGATTGAATCCGCTAGCTATATCGGCGGAACTGATATCGAACTCGCCCAACTCCTTTGACAAAACAGACTTAAGTGGGATGAAAGCTTCTCCTTTTACTCGACCCACTTTTAACAAGAATGCAATTTAACTCAATATATTGTTCACCTCATTATCTTAAAGTTTCCATGATTTTTGTAAACGATAATAATGTAAAATTGCTTCTTTCAGGTCCAAAATATGCATGTTGTCTGGCAGCACAGACCCGGCGTGTTCAGGCTATGCGGTGAAAAGATCTGACGCGGACGCAGCGGACATGTTCTCGCAAAAGGACGGTAATAGGTACGCAGCAAGCACATGCGCACTTGACACACCTATAGTTTAGCTCCTAGCGATTAGTTTCCACGCCGAACTTGTTCCCATGCGCGGTAGCTTTGCTGTTAGGCTGCCAGCGTAAAATTGGGAACTTGTTCAATCGCCTTTGGTCTGTCTGAACTAGATACCTGTCTCGATTTTCTGTCCATGTTTGTGATGGTGTCTGGCCTGGCCTGGTCTGACCTCGTCTCAGTTGTATATCGTCTGCGTGATTTCTCTCTATCTATGTCGCATGCGTTTTTGTTGATGGTGGGACACATTTTTTCGTTCTTTTTGGGAACTCTTTCAACCTTTAATTCTAATAACGGCTCAACTCTTCATATGCCATACCGGTCGCACGTCTAATCTAACGCCGTACAGCAGCAGTTCCGCACCATGCGTATGCCGCGTGCGCATACCTAGAACGCACGCACTCAAAGAAATAGGTAGCGCACGACAAGAGATCTCGAGTCCATCTCAATTCAACTTTGCCTGTATCTTACATCCCATGTGGCACAGGGCACTCACACAATAAATTTGAGGTGAAATGGACTCTTGATGTTCAATGTTGGTTCGCTAGGAAACGTTGGAGTACTCGGTGCAGCATTGGTGCTGGTATGCCTGCTTACGACTGCCGCGTGGATCAAGTGACGGATAATGAAATGACCAAAGACTGGCTTGATAATAGCGACTTTAGTCCTGGAAAGCGGTCCTCCCCAGTTGCAAAGCCTGCCAATGAGTAAGTTCATTTACAAATGGAGACCTTCATTATTTTATCGACACAAAAATCGCACTGATTAAGTATTGATGACGTAATGTAAATTCGCCTGTGTCTTTTTAATTATTTTCTTTTGACTGTTGTTAAAAAGGTTTTAAAAAGTTTAATTTGCAATTTTAAAAACAAGTGCTTGTTTTCTATCATACTCGGGCAAGATAAATTAACGTAGGTTATTTCCCCAGGCTCCGGGCATCTACTGACCCGCCTAGTCAAGTGCTAAAGTCGTGCATCCCTTTAACGACATTCGTTTCATCGTCACAGTCCAAATCCCACGGCACTTGACGAGATCATGTAATACTCTTGAACAACGCGAGATCCATTGTATTCGAAATATCACCTAGATGAAGAAAATTTCCGAAGCATTTACGCGAGCGACATGTCCTTCGTGGCGATGGCTTTTCTAAACGGTGCACAATGCCCCGAGATATAGCTCGGTATTTTTCTTAAGTTGAGCCGTATCACTTCGGATAATCTTGTAATGTGCGTACGCCTACGGTACTGAAAAGAAGCCTCTCTCCTGGTGGAATTTACCCGTGCCTATTTGCCTCAAACTCGTTGCCTAGGAGCAGTGGTTGGAATTTCCCTTTTCGTATCCCGTTACATGGACATGCCGTTGACCAGCGGGATTATGCTATTTTGAACATTCTTTGAACATTTTGAACAGTCTCCTGGTCGTCATCTATTGTTACAGGCTAATAATCCGTGTGCATGTGCGGTTTTAAAAACCAGGATTTCCATCTAAATGTACGAACTCCCGAAAGAGCCTTCAAATGTATGATCAGAGGCATCTCGTCGCACATCTTTGAATTAATCTCCCAATCGCATAAACTTAAAGAGTGAAAGAAAGTTTAAGAAGATTTGTAAGGGGATGATGTTTCTGAAAAGAAACACAAGATCCCTTTAAGTATATAATTAGCTTACCTTCAAATGTCACAAGTTAGTCTGACACAGTACACATTTCGAAGAAAAAAAAATATCAGGAGATGAGTTTTGTTTATTTTTTATGGGGTTTCATTTTTTTGAATGGGTGAGGGCTAATAAGTATTTTTTATAGCTTTCTTCGTGACTATTAACACGGCTATCATCAACTACCGGCGGCCATTTTTAACGAGAACTGTCTTCCGCTGGCCGTTCTGAATGCAAACTGTAGCTTTCCAAATCAATGCGATGAGCAATTTGCACGATTTCTGTAAGACCGGCTATCCACGAGAAGTCCTAATAAATGCTTGATTTAAAGAAGTATATACCGTTCTCTTATGTTTTACACACAAAATATAAGATGATCGAAAAACTCAACAGAATTCTTTGGCAATCACAACGCTGCCTGAAGAAGCACAGGGAAGAAGAATACGTTGCTCTTACATCATTTGATTGAAAACAATTGACGGCAGATGGACGATCATTATTTCTAAAAGAACTCGCGGCATTATCAAAAATGTGTTTGGAGTGTTAAGCAGCGTGTCATCTTTTCCAGAAGTATTATTCGTTGTATTGATTTTCCAGGATACTCAAAGATCTGGCAAGAAAAAGGGCTGCATTGCAATTCCTGAAGAAACTTCTTATGGATGAGAACGAGCGAAACGGACAAGTAATGTAAGTTCTCAGCTACGTAAGTGAGCCACATAAGCTCACTCTGCTCAGTACATTTACTATAACATGATTCTGGTTTTCATATGGAAAAGATTATAGATTATGAAGTTAAGGAGCAGGTCATATTACTAAGACAAATGACATTTATCCCATGCAAGTTCATTTAAAGGGACGCGAGTCTGTCTGGAAGAAAACAAGGAAATGGTCTTTTGGAAAACTATCACTGCAGATTGAAATACCCATTCAAAGATGCACTTCTCCAGCAATGGTATATTTTGGTGTTTGCAGTTGTACCACTTGCTGATATTATTGCCACAGTTATTATATTCTAAAGCTTTTCCTTACAGAAAGCGTAATTGCCTAGTTAACCTTGGAGGACACTGCGCCACTGAGACAGCCGCTGCCATCGCCGACATGTACCACTACTTGAACAGCGCTGAGAGCCCTGGCAGGAAGAAACGATCAGCAAGCAACCTACTGAGGAAGGCACTCAGAAAGAACTAAAAGGATCAAATCAGGAACCGAGGTACGCCAAATTTAATCCCAATAGAATATTGGGTCGATATGCTCGGTTTAGTCGATCTGATTGTGACTAATTTGGTAACGTTACATTGGTACTATATACTTGACGCGGGATACTGGTACGCGATACCCGTTTGCGAGATCCCAAGATCCTTACTTAAACTGCCAGGAAAACTGACATTTATGTGGTCCCGAAATGTTCTTTCATGGTTTCCAAACATATTTGCATAACCTAGTTGTACAGCCCTTCCACTGACAAAACTAAGTAAAATTGAATAGTTTATATTTTGACAAAATCTAACCGGTGTATCGTTTTTGTGTGTTTCCGCTTCTGGGTAGTGTTTCCCCAGACTGTTTCGGAACGATGTAAAAGAGATTTGACACGTTCCTTTCTGTTTCCAACTCTTGAAAAGACATGGTAGGGATCTTTGGCTGTTCCACGGAAACACTGAACGTTACACCGGGGATTTAAATTTTGCACTGATGTCATCTTTCAAATTAAAACAATTCACGCCCCGTTTACGTTTCAGGTGCAAACGCACATTCGGCCATGACCTTTACTGCGGGATTCCACACAGACCCGGATGTAACGGAGGTGCTTGATTCATTAGAAATAGCAAACGACAAAATCGGATTCCGGCGCCGTGAAAAATTTTGCCGTTGACGCAACATTTTTCGACTGCAAAGATATTTTGGACAGTGTTTATTTCTGTTTGACCGGTTCAAGTTCTTTCCATACCAATAGTGTTTTTCACTACTCCGGCTTGATGCTGACCTAGATGTAGTGCATCACTGCTCAGTTAGGATACTTGTACGGTACATACATTGTGGGGGGACCTGTTTCATGTACTTTTTAGTCGGTGCATCCACTGAGCATATTGAAATCGTACATCGTTGAATTCTACCGTAGTGTAGACAGACAATCTGAAGAAATGCACCAAGGCCACTCTGTTTTGCCATCGTGTCAAGATCATTTTCTTGTCAATTGAAAACGTTTGAGGCTACCCGGAAGACGACTCCATTACGTACTTAGGCTCGTCGACATTGCAGCTTGGTACGCATTATACACAGCCATTTCATTGACTTCAGGGCCTGCTTGCAAAAAGTTTGTACTAGAATCAAGTCATCCGGCTTTCAAGTAGCCAATCCAGTTTCCTGTTAACCGTTGCAGAACAAAATCAAATTGGCTTTCACCAAACTGCTTTCACGGAAGAATGCACTCTTTTCATATTACTGATAAGCGAGCGAAGCCTTTACCCCCCCCCCCCTCCCCGAGCGGCCGGAACCATTTTCATATCAACATAGAACTACAACGAGTTGATTAACTCTGAACATAACGACGAAAATAACACTGACCAACGGTTATCATCATGGTTCATTGCACTGTAAATTGGAAAGATGGCGATATGATTCATAAAAAAAATCCTCCCCGATCCGATAAGAAAACACATACCAGTATGGGTTTTGATTTGTAAAAAGGATATGCGAGATAGAGAATATAGATTTGATTAAAGTACATATTTGTTTTGGTGTTATTTACTTGTATAGCCAGTGTTTAAACAAAACCGGCAATTCTAAGTTTGATTAGAAAAGATGGAAGCACATACAGGTATTGTGGAAGAGTTGCCTTTCCGAACTGACTATAGATTCAAATAGACATGGATACACGTAACAACTACCAATATCTAACCAAAATAATGAAGAACAAAATTAGGTTCAAGGCATTTTCTTTGTAGTATCCCATTGAATATCAGATGCAACAAAGAAGAAAATCGAAGATAAACGGAGCGTACGTGTTCCTCTTCAATATTAAAGTTTATTAACAAAAATGTATTAAAACCGGTGGTCTACTGGGAAGTACTTCTGACTAAACGCTTGGCAGTACCACAAACCGTACAGTGCACGCTACATATATATAACACGATACCAGGACGCATGTTTGTTAGTCTACTAAAATTTATCAGGGCAACAGCACATGCAACATCCGCACCAACATGCATAACAAAAAAGATAGCACGCATATTTCCAGGTATGACGTCGGCGCCGACGTCTTTGGCCCATCTCCTTCTTCTGCATACTATGCCAAGCCGCGGTGCAAAAAACTGCCGAAAGAGTCTCCTTTAAACATGAAGAACACTCGACGTAATCAGCTGCACCAATATCCTTTGCGACCTGCCTTCCTTCTGTTACATCGATAGGTTCCTCATCCTGTTCCCGTAGCCTCGCAATGACGTCTTGATCACCTCGGAGATCTGATTTGGTTCCTACGAGCATATAGATGGCGCTCCTCAAAGATGGATGTTGATTTATTTCCGGTAGCCATCTTGACTTCACGTTCTCGAGAGATGATCTGTCGACCAATGAGAAGCATATAATGACGATGTCCTGAAAGAGGAGAGTGGGGATGTTTGAGGTTAATGGCGTTGATTGTATACTGCACAGATTTCAGTGGCAGACCTGGGTCTTTCATCAATGACTTTCATGATAGAAACAGAAACCACTTTCTTAAAATTTAGCAGTTTGGCTCCCACTCAGGTACTTGCCAATCACAAACATTGGACTCACCATGGCCAATGCATGTACTGCCGAACAGCCTTTTATTTAAAAAATCGTCGTATGCTTACCGTATCGTAGAAACTCAGATACCGAATTCTGTCATAATCATCTCCCTCAGTCACACAGATGTCCACCAGCTGCAATTGGCAGGGAGTGTCTTCCACAGCGACCTCAGTCATAAAACCGTCACAAACATCCACGTTTAGGTTTTCATTAAAACTGCAATGAACACGTATTGGACGTTTCTTCAGATTCCGACCACTTTCTACAGGTCAATGTTAAGTCAGTTGATGCACAACAACCAGCTCTAAATCATTATGGGTAGTTTTTTTACTTTAGTTTTTGTCATTGATTCCTTTCCTGGGTGTTATTGGGATAAACCTTTTGAGAATCCTCATTAAATCTATAACAGGTGATTGGGAATTCTCATAGATACGATTTGGCACAAAACATGAATGGATGCTGAGACTGAATTTTTTGGCTAGGTGCTAACTGTTAGTGACCCAGCACAATTTTGCAAGATATCATAGCCTGGATCTAAGTACAATTGACAAAAAGGGAAAGTGCCCGTAGCGTCATCTCTTCCTTCTCACCTGAATCCAATTTCAATCCTAGTAATATTTGAATCTCTTTTGCTTCTTACCTGTCGTGCTGGTACGTCATCAACATGGATGTCTTTCCCACAGCAGAGTCGCCGACGACAACACATTTATACTTCAGGGAGTCGGCCATGGTTCTGGAACTGACAATTGCCTTCCTATGATACAACTGCAAATCGATCAAATTACAAAATATGTATTTCTGTGGTTGAAAATTGGTGTTCAAAGTAAACTTGTTGTGAATGGAACTGCAATTACTATAGTTTTTACAGAACAAGGACAGTAGACCTACCCTTGAAGCCTCGTCACTCATACTTGACAAGCCAGAAACAAATGTCGAATTTCTCTACAGCATGCACGATGTCAAATTGGGAAATTTGGAACCAACGTTCAAGTCAACGTACCTGCTGTACAACTCAGTCGTCACTGCGTAGGTCGGTACTGAGGCTATCCTTTTACACCATGAAGACTGCACTATACTTTCCTCACCCTAATTTAAGGACCTACTTAATAACAAGGAAATGCACAGTAGGCCTATATGCAGATTGATACTCTCTGCGTATAGGACACACAATGTCATCTAGGTATCATCGACATAGATTTGACCGATATTATCGACATAGTATCATATTGCACATCAGATATCCTGTAGTTAGATTTAATTTCTACTTTATGTATGTTTTTAAGTTCTCCTTTATGTACGGTGTTCTTTAGCCTAGGACGTCACCGTGGCAAAACTCTGGGTACATGTGATTATTCAAATCACTGGCTAGCGCGGTGGAACTAGCGGATAAGGTTTAATTCTATACCATTAGAAATTGCGAAAATAACATTCTACGTTCGGATGTATCGCCATCACGGAACTTTTTAACCAGACACTATACTGACGACAATCATATGTTTCCAAGAACAATCGTTTGTATATGACTAATCTAGGGAATCGACAAGTGTTCTAGACGCCGATACCGACTATGACGTCACTAAAAACTCATATATTTTTTATCGACACCGTGGTCTCAATATCGTAACATTCGTATTGTCTTTATAGTGGAATGACGTCATAACAAAGAGCGGAAAAGAACCCACGATATAAGTCAAGAAATTCAACTTAGAATTTATTGGTAAAAGACAAAAACTCAATATCACGTACATACTAATTATAAAATTAAATTACTAACGCCACAATCATGTACTTCCGCTTTAAACCAGAAAAGTGGGTTGATAGTTGGAAAAATAGTATCCTCCTTCCTGTTTCTCAAACTCATCAACTGTTCTTCGAATTTGTATACATGTAGTTAACAATCAACTGCACTACTGTACTAATTGCAATATGAGGGGGACGGCATTGTTCTGCGAGTAGTTTTCCAATTGTCCACTTCGGAAATATTTTCCAGTGCCCATAACGATGCGGACGAAACATTCACGAATGGACTTTGCCATTTTCACCATTCTGCCACATCCCAGCTACAGTTGTAAAGGGTACCGGGCGTCATTGCATTGTTTCCTATAAGCAGTTAGTTCCATCATAGGAGTCTGCATCTTTGATGACCATGAGGTTTGGGTTTCACTGGATTCAAAGCAGTCCGTACAGCAGTGTGAAAAACAGCGTCCAAATTTTTCCCTTTGAGCGCAGAACATTCGATAAATTTCACGGCACCTATAGTCTTTGCTAACGAAACTCCATCGGCGAAGCTGATTGGTTTCTTTTTCAACCGACGTAATGTATTGATGACGTCTTCGTCCTCCCGCAGATCTTCTTTAGTGCCGACAAGTATGATGGGAATATTTGGACTGAAATGTCGGACTTCTGGGTACCACTTCAATGAGACGTTTTCGAAGGATGTTGGACTGACCATTGAGAAGCAGATAATGAAGATATCCTGAAAACAGTAGAAAAAGATTTTGAAATTTTGAAATGATTCACCATTTTTCGATCGAATGACTCAACCAATGATCTGAAACTAATTTGTTTCTCTATTTCTTAGTCGCGTATCTCTCTACATGCTCTCTAACAGTGTGGTTAAAACATGAATGACCAAAACCATGCTTTTTATATATTTGAGAGGGCACCGGAAAGAAGGCAGGTTTAGAGTAAGCAAGTTTGGATCGAAAAAACGTGATGCTTCGGATGCACAGTTGGTCGACAACCACAACTCAGTCCAATTTGTAGGACAAAGAGGTGAACAATTACAATATGTTGGCTACATAGAGAAAAGCTCATTTTGATGAAAATTATAAAAGGAAGCCACTTACAGTTAATGGGTAGGATAAAGGCCTCAACCGATCATAATCAGCCTGTCCGGCGGTGTCCCAGAGATCCAGTGCTACTGGCTGGCCATCTACCATAATCCCTGTCGTATAATTATCAAACACCGTCACTTTGTACTCGTAGCTGAATTCGTTTTTTGCATACGTTATCAAGAGACAAGTCTTCCCGACAGCACCATCACCAACAACGACGCATTTGATTCGAGGGATCGTTGACGTCATGATTCGAGGGAGACTAGACAAATGGCTTTGAAAATCGATCCGTTGATTCTGCGAGATGAAGAGATCCGGCGATTCAAATTGGTATTTAATATAAATAGTCCTGAAATATCAAATCCTTCAACGTAGCAGTTCTCAAATTGTTAACAGTTAAATGTATACCCCGAGAAGCTAGCCGTCAACAGCAAAAGTCTTTATGATGATATCTATTAGTATTTGAAGGCCTCTTACTATTCTGAGAGCATGTCATCGACTGAATGATATACCAGGCCTGAATTGTGGTATTTATCGTCACGATTAGTCTGAGCTATTTTTAGGAAGCATTCTGCGGTGTTTCGTGACCTAGAAATAGAAGATAAATTGTCTGGCCTTTCAGTGACCGTACAATGGGTATTTCCCATGTAAAGTTCATCCGCGCAAATTTCGGAAGTTTACGACGAAAGCTTGAATCATCGACCAGGTCCTAGAAACCGATGATGTCTTTGTGTTCACCGGGTTATGTAGGCCAATGCGTAATACATACAGACTCACAGATCCGAAATGAGGAGCGCGGTGGCTTACTGGTAAAGTGTTCCGAGTCTCCATCCAGGGGTCTAACTGGCCGCGTCTCGAGCTCTGATGAGCGCTCAAATAACGACGCGCATGGTGTCAAGTATAAGGGGTATTATCCTCCTGGTAAGGTTAATCGGACGCCCAAGTTGTCCCTTTAAACTTAAAGGCCAGCGTCAATGTGATGTGTGACATGCTCCTTCAACATATCTCTCAAATACATGTACATGTACTGTCTAGTATATTTCGATTGCAAGCCCTAACCTGGATTTCCTCTTATTTTCGCTTTGACTGGCATTCATCGTGAGCTGCAATACCGACAGTGAGGTATCAATTCGTTAAACCTTTATGTCTAAGGTAGTAGCAACACAGTGATGCCGCTTGCATCTCAACACTTGTTGTCATCGCCGAGAAATCTGCCCTACAAGATTTCATCCGACGAATTCTGGCATGGTTTTAATGATCGGAAGTCGGTGAATCAGTTGCAACTTACATTTATGGTGAAAAGGGAGTACGAGGTAAAGTGGAATCATGCCGCTCTATCGGCGTTGTGCGTCGATATACCTCCTCCAAGGTGGAGACTATAGGATTGACGCACACTGCCGATAAATCGGCATGATGGTAAGAGTAACACGTGAAATTGCATTCGCACATTGTTTATTGCTGTTGTGGGTACAGATGTGGCGGATAGACCTAATCTATAGTTTCCATCCTATCATTAGAAGGTGTAGCTGTTACGCATAGTCAGTTTCGCAGGTTGCAGCACATGTCTTGTAACAATTACCATTGAAACCTGTAGTAGTACATTCGTGTGAGCCACAGATGTTCTTGCATTCATCGATTTCTGCCTGGGTCATTTCTGCTGGGTTGAACACGGCGAAAAGGACCATCAAGGTCTGAAGTGAGACAGGAAAATTATTCATTAGGGGGGTTGATATGAGAGATTCATCACGGATCCTTATACGTATACGGATAGAAATGTACACAAATTCATCCTCTTTCTACAAAGTTTTGTCCGTATAACGATCCTTGAAAGTCGCTGTTCTCAACCGATACAAGTAAGTGTTCCATGATATATAACCTGTGTCAGTGCTACCCCAACGTACTCATCATTGCTCACATGTAAGTGATAGATCCGACATCACAAAGTTGCGCGTATAGAGGTGCCACTGATTCTTCATGCACGTTTATTAGAGCGACACCCGCATCACCCTCGTCTTCCCCGCCTGACCCACGCAGCGCAACTAACTGCAACAACCAGCATCGAAGGCGCGTAAAGAATTGGCTGTCGTCTGACGAGAGTATCCGATCAGGCAGCAGAGTACCCGATGGTACCGGCCCTAGGAAGGTTTCTATCATCGCTGAGCGGTCAAATTGAAAGACCAAAAGGACTTACCGCGAGAACGAAGAATGCTTTCATCTTTGTTTGTTTTGAATACGCTGGGCCTGAAAAAAAATTGAATACGCTTTAAAATGGGATATTTGTACATGTAGCAACTAATGACTATATTTGCAGGGTAAAACAGTCTGAGACAATGCGACAATGTAAATGATAATCAAAGTCAGTTCGTCGCGGATTCAAAATTCAATGCGTCTAAGACGGTTCAACGGATCAGCAACAAATACTTTTTAAGGCGGCCGTTTTATGATTTATATACGTTGATCAACTAAAAACAAAAAACATCGTGTCGTCGTCAATTCCTTGGATGAATTATAACATTCCGGATTCGCAGTTTGTAATTCATGAAATTTGCGAAATCTAGCTTCGCTGCGTTAACAACCCAGTGGCATTAACCTAATCCAATGACAATGGAAGCTGAACGATCGATCGCTGCGAAAACTGAGTCAAAGATCTTTCAGAGGAACAGAATGGCGAAACAGTGAACTCTCTTACCTTAAGTCTGTCAGTGATTTCCCGCAAGAGATAAGATTATAATGAAATTTGTTACCTTGGGTGACTTTTATGTTTTCACGCGTGAGAACCCTCGGCAGCGGAAACAGGTGATTAAATACATGTATCTACACAATATAAACTTTCTTAATCTATCGAGTTTTATTAATTGTGATTAGGCACGAAAATAGGAAAGGACTTGCACGATTTAAAGGATACATTCGCTAACTGAGTCTGTCATTCTATTAGGTTTTCAGTTTGCCCGTTTATATTATTCTAACACATATTTGAAATCGCATATTAATATCCGGTCACTCGTATTTCATTCCTTGTTTATTTTGCCATAATCTAGGCCCAAACCCTTAGCTTTTGGCGAAGGTTTGAAGCGGAATATTAGCTCCACCCGAGGTTAACAAGAACTGTCAAGGGTTCTCTAAGCAGTTATCTTCTAAATTAGCCTACTGCTTATTCGTATGTAAGCAGTTGCGGTGACTGCTCGCATAAATGGAAGTACAGCATAATGGAAGAAGACAGGGACTGGCATATTCTGGACCGTGGATATTGTACTCTAAGGTCAAACCGAGCAGATGTTAAAACCTTACCTCTGACTAAAAATGCCAGAATGACATCTGGAAGAGCAATGTTATAGGCCAACGCCGTTTGTTCAAAATTTTGAATTTGTAATTGAATTTCAGAATGTCCAATTGCGAAAATACATACTAAATATAAATTTCAACATTGCCGTTGGGTAGACTGATATAAAATACAATGAATACCAAGTTTAAACAAATTTCAGTGTATTTACGATAACTGCACTACGGCATTGTGTATTAGAGGATTTCTATTTAACTGGACCACAAGTGATTACTAAAGAGGTACCTCTTTAACATAATCATGACTTAATCGTTGTATCAAGTTAAGAATCACCTCAAACAAAGATTTGTCTCTGAGGTTTTATAACCTTTGGTTTTAGTTCAGTTATCAGAGTCTTCAATAAATTTATAAATTTATTGGAAACATCTCTTATTCACTATATGCCGCAGCTGCCGCAATGAAAGCTGTCACGATCGACATACGAAGAACTCGCCATGTAACAGGTGTGGGCAAAAACATGACATTTATGTATTATTTTTTGTTGAATGCCAAAAATTCGGAAGAATGTTTTAAGTCATACTTCGCAAGGAAAATCTTCATAAAAATATTTAAAATGAGCCAACCACTGACCAAGCGGTTATGTTGCGGATGGAGTAAAATACTCCACATTATTTAGCATGACATGAGGAAGCATATCAGTATATCAGATGACATGAGGAAATATATCAGATTCTCACTTAGATGTACAGTTGATTAAATATCAACCCCGCTGCCATAGCTCCTACAAATGATATAACGATTACTGGTAGATTTAGTCAAGTCAAATTATGAAATAATTGACTCAACCAATAGTTAGTAAAGACTAATTCGAATAATATTGTACATTCTCATAATTATTTGATCAAAATCAGCTGTAAAACCCATGTCATAATATACATGTAGGTATATAAAGTCAAACAAGGTGGAAAATATCATGATATTATGTCAGACAAGGTAACTGATGGCATCAACGTAACTCATTATGTCCCTCTCTCCATTGACGTATTGTTCTTTGAGGCGTAACATGCGTTCGTCAATGCGTCCAAATGTGGCTCTCCTCGGGTTTGGTCGGTCAGTAAGGGACGGTTCATATTCCTACGTCTGTGGGGAGGTTAGCAATACATTTGAATAGGCGAAACAGGAATAGGCTAAACAGGAATTAGGCGAAACAGGAATAGGCTAAACAGGAATTAGGCGAAACAGCGAGAACGAAGAATGCTTTCATCTTTGTTTGTTTTGAGGCGGTGATGAACTTGAATACGCTGGGCCTGAAAAAAAATTGAATACGCTTTAAAATGGGATATTTGTACATGAAGCAACTAATGACTATATTTGCAGGGTAAAACAGACGGTTCAACGGATCAGCAACAAACTTTTTAAGGGGCCGTTTTATGAGTTACATACGTTGATCAACTAAAAAAAACAATAATCATGTCGTCGTCAATTCCAGTAAGGAAGGAAAACAGGACGGCTGATTAGCGCTGATGTAGAGTTATATATCAAACCATTTGTATATTCAACGGTATATTTACCTTAAAAAGATAGTACAATCTAGTTTTGTGATGATTGCGTAAGTCCAGAGTATGCCATTTTTACCACTATACACTACGGTACATACACTACATATCATTAGCACACAGTATACGATGTGACATGAGGATAGTATATCAGATTCTTACTACATGTACAGTTGTTTAAAACAAAATAGCTGGTAAGTACTAGAAAATTCACAGTAAGCCAGTCACCGGTGGCGCCGGGCGGCATTCGTAAATGCGGCCATTTGCCGTTGCCTGTAAGTCATCTAAGTCATTGCTGTATTGTAATTGGGCTTGTCCCGACGTCCCGCTGCATAAATAGTACAAAATCCCAAAAACCTTTCTCTGGGAATGTATCATAATATTATAGTACATTAAACATTTGATTAAGGAATGTTTTTCTCCAAAAAAGGCACAGTATACGAGTTAACCCTTGAATGAACATGCTGATAATTAGAGCAGAGAACAATAACTAGTACATGTAATATGAAATAGAAATCATAGACGCTCTATTTTCGTTTTCAGAATTCAACTCCCTCGTTTCTACAACAAAATCGTTGAGAGCCTGCTCAGGAATTTTTACAACTCACATCGGTACCGGCTTGGAAATGGCTAAATGTGCTGGTTCATCGTGTCTTCGGATCTATTTCCTAATTCTGATATGTCTCTGCCTGCCTGTCACGTTGTATGTGTTGTATTATGCGTTGTTAATGGATTGCGAAGGTATAATATGCAAGTACATGTACAAAATTGTGATCGCAAACGTACCATCGGCACCTCCGTCGAACAAAACATCTAATAACGTAGGCGTACATGTACATGACGTTACAACTTTTAAAAGTCACACAGTTTCCGATGACGTTGTACCCAAGTTCGATGATCCTTATGTGTACGTGATCAAAAGTGCAGTATGCGGAAATGATTTCGGAAAAATGGACTTAGTTATCATGACGCCTTCATCACCTCAAAACTTTAAAAAAAGGGACGCTGTCCGGCGGACATCTGGAACATTTCTTAAGCAAAGTAACAGTTCAAAATTACTCTTTTTTGTTGGAAGATCAAAGGATGAAGCGGTCAACAGGCAGATTACGGCCGAGAGTAACAAAAGCGGTGATATTGTTGTGTTGAATTTTATTGACTCTTACGATAGGTTAATTTATAAATCTATCTTCATGCTGAGATGGATCAAAGAATACTGCCCGGAGACGAGGTTTGTGCTCAAAGTTGATGACGATCGACTTGTCAATACACCAGAACTCATGACGTCTTTAGTAAATCATACAAATGAGCAGGGTACGAATAATTTCTTCTTCTGCTTGGTTTGGGCTAGAGCCCCTGTCCATCGAGATAAAAAGGACAAATATTTCGTGCCAATGAGTGTTTACAAACCGACACATTATCCGGATTATTGTGGAAGTAGCTACGCATTTGGTGGAAAGATGGTGCCAAAGTTATATGACCTTGGGAAAACTACTCCACTAATTCGAATGGAGGACGTTTTTATCTCTGGCATTTTAGGCGAGAGGCTTGGTTACAAACGAATTCATGATGGCCGCTTTATAATTCCCTATTCCAAACATATAACTTGTGGTCTGAAAAATATTTTAGTGAGTGGAGAACTTTCAAGTGAAGAAATGGAATCGAACTGGCGGGCTAAAGTATATAATAAGACGTGTAGGGACTAGCCAAGGCCTTTCGAGGCATTACTGGTTTTAAGCTTCAAAGGAAACATCATCAAATTCATCAATGGTGTTGGTATATACGCGCAGTAAGCTTTTGAAAGCATTTTCGGTTTGTGATTGGGTGCGATTTCCCATTTTCCCATCTTGCTTCACCAAGGCCAAAAAGCAATGATTCTTCGGCATGATTCCTGATTTTACGACTAGGGGGCGTTTGCTGAAAACGGAAAACTGTAATTGCTCCTATACATGTACAACTCGACGGTATTTCATCAAATTATACAGTAAGTGTAGGATACATCACAAGTCCCATGAGTTTTGGGTTTGACCTAATTTTCGAGGTATATACTATCAACTTGAATGCTAACTTGACACTACTTCATGATTTTCTTTTGATAGGCCTATGCGGTGAATCAGTCTTGGACGTCCGCTATGTCCGCTTTGTCTTTTTTAACAGACTTATATCAAAGCCATGCGCAGGAATATTTCGATTGAATACTTCTGACCTCTGTAAACAGTCACTTCAAGCACACTTTTGAATACAACTGTGCACGCGGCACGGATTCCAACTTGCTTTCCGACATGGCATCTTCGTTCCGCGGGTCTGTGTTCCTAGAGGACCCGGAGGACCCTCCAAAGGTGAAGATTGATACCTGTACATGTCTGAAGGATAACTTACTGCTGATTTTGACAATTGTCGGGATTGTTTTAGGATTTATCATCGGCTTTGCTATCCGCCCGTTGGAACCCTCTGAAGATGCGCTCATGTGGTTAGGTGAGTTTTGTCAACCTTTCGTGTTGATAATGAATTTATATGAATCGAGGAGATGGGACACAACCACGATATCGCTGTTGTAGCATGCGAGTGAAAATGAGTGTAAAATATACCAGCATTAATTTCATGAAGAGCCAGCTGTACCGTCGTTTCGTTTCACGTCTTAGCAACTTTTGGGAATTAGAATTTTTCTAATAATAGTAGCAAGCCTAACAAGAGAAGGTATTTTTCATTGCTTTAGACCGGGTGAAACTTTTTATGTGTGTTTCCTCTAATTTCATGGAATCCTCAATGAGATTGATACGATTTTCACTGTTTCCCCATGAGGTCTCTGTCTGTCTATATGTCAATATAGTACGGAAACACTGAAATACATGTATGGAACATTAAAATATCTGGAGTATTGACAGTATACTCTTGATGCTTCGAAGAGATTATGAGTTTTCTTTCGAGAGATTCATGTAAATAGGTCGGCGAATTCGTTGGATGAATGGTCTGGAGAGAAAAGTATTCAAGCCAGATTCATATACGAAACGCGAAAGTCATTGGCGTGAAATATGGACTACCTGCTTGTAGTTCGGAATTTAGGTCACAGAAACATAATCAGTGATCGTACGCGAGTTAGATTACCTCAATTATTAATAAACGTTTATTATCATTGTTGCAAGATAAGATACAACGCTAGACATTTATACATGAACGCCTGTAACCTCTTGCTTCGGGCCAACAACATGACTCCTCCTTACACAGGGGAGGAAGTATCGAGTCAAATGGCCTGATATTGTCAGGACGCAAACTTTAACTCAATGAAACGTGTTTAAGATATCCTCACCTTTTCCCCTGCATAGTCCACTGAATACGAATATTGAGATTTTGGGAATAATGCAATCAGTGTTGGCATCACATTTGTAGGGTAGATCAAACTGACGTGAACGTTCTTCAAAAAGGAAACTGCATGATTAATCCCACTGCTATTTGCTAAGGACCGAGAGTGTAGATCCTTTGATTGATATGTACCATTCTTTAAAAAAACGGACTGCATGAACTATTACTGCCTTGCAATTTTTCTTCTTGTTTTCACACAGGTATGACAGGAGAGATTTTTTTAAGGCTTTTGAAGATGATGATAATTCCACTGGTGGTGTCATGTATAATATCTGGTACGTCTTGAGAGGATCAGCAAATAGTATAACTTTAGATAAAACATTACGTTACCCACATAAGGTGTCCCAACTATTTAAAGTAACGCTTTTTGAGCGTGAGCGTTTTTCAGCCTAACCTAATATGCAGACCCGAAAATCTCAAAGGTTTTTTCTCAGAAAACCAGAGAAAAAGCTCTACCGGGTGTTTATTTGTGTTGGCTGAAAATTCCTCAACATTTTACAGTTTTACAAAAGCTCAAAAATCTTTTCAAGAGTGTACCGCCAGCTTCTTTGAAGATATATGGGTGTAATATTGGCAAAGGGCACGATCACATGCTGGAAATTACAAGCAAATCCATTTGAGGTATGACGAAAAATGCTAAGCTTTCCATTTCCACGTAGTGAGAAAATTCAGTTGGAAATTTGCCGAAGCCTCTTCTCATAGTTCGTTATTAGAATAGTCATTTCAAAGTGCATTTCATAATGTAATGATGGGTTGCTTGTGGGACAGCTTTATACTCCATAGTTATCCCCACGATAGGTTCTGCATCGTTAGACCCCAAGTGTAACGGCAAGATCAGCATGGTAACGCTAGCCTACGTGATGGTCTCAAATGCCTTGTGTGCGCTGATAGGCATCATTCTCGCCGTGTCTATACGTCCTGGTAAGTTAAGGGTTGACGTTAGGTACCATCACTTTGGCTAGAACTTGAAAACCTACAGAAAGTAAAACTCCTTCAAAATGACGTGAATACCCATTTAAAACCTGGGAGGCTGCTCTTTGGAAAATAAAGAACAGACAAAGTTGAACCACGTATCACGCTGGCTCTGATTTGAACAACATTTCGCCCTCGGAGATTTCATGTGCATTACTTTCTTAACTATGACTCTTCATCCCTTGTGAGACATAAGGTCACAACACAATCTCTCTACATCTTTCTGTTCCTTGCTGTCTTGGCTGCCTCGTCCAAGGTAAATAAAATGCCCTTCTCGCTCAGTTCAGCTTTCATATTAATAGTTCTGCGCCAATAGGATGGGCACGGTTTTGCTCTGTGATGTCCATTACCGACGGAAAAGTTTTTCACTAACATCTTGCAGGGCAGCTTGGGGAAGCAAGTGGTAGGGCTGAAGAGTTTTCCCCGAAGACTAAAACACAAGACATCTTTGCCGATTTGATAAGAAACTTCATCCCAGATAATCTGATAGGTGCTTGCATTAGACAGGTATGAATGGCAATTGTCGTGGTTTACTGAGCAAGACTTAGGTTTCAGGTCATTCTGAAGATTTTATATTGATCATATGCGCAAACATTGGTGGTTAAGATGGACTTTAGGGAGGCGTCAAAACGTTACTGAGGTCGGCTTTCCATCGTCAGCGTTAAATAATCCTGTATTCGATGTCATAATAATATAGTTCCATCCTACCAGCACTAGATGTAACTCAAGACGAAGAAAAGATTATTTCGCACGACCAAGTTCGGAATAGACATCAACAAACATCGCCAAACCATTTCTTGCAAAAAAAACCGAGACCTCTCGAATATTTTTTCAGGTGCACACGTCATACGTTCAACGTGACGTGAAAGGCCTCCTAAACGGAACGTTAGCGGATAACAGTACAGACCTGGTCAACGAGACCCTGCAAGAGGATATACGAAACATTGGATACACGGACGGTGCCAATCTTCTCGGGCTCGTCTTCGCTTCCTTGGTCTTTGGAATTGCTACGTGCATGAGCGGTGAAGCAGCTCGACCGTTCTATGAATTCTTCAGCGCAACTGGTGATATCATTCTGAAAATATTTGGTTGGTTCCTGTGGTAGGTTTACACTATCTCCTGAACCTGTAAGTTGATCATAATCCAAGAGAGTTATTAGATAATTATACTACCTTCTTTCGTCTTATATGCTTTAGTTGTGAATATAGGAGAATTGAGTAGCAAAATCAGTTGAGTCGCAAACGCTGGAAGACGTCTGGCGCGTAGGAGAGACGACACGTGCAGTGGCTACATATACTTTCGAAAACATTGGTTGCATCAGCTGCTGGCCTTATTTTGATAGCTGTATAAACCAACACCATCGGAACTGACAATTCGCCAAAACGCCGGCACTGTCAAAATTCGAACCAGAGACGGAATTTATTGGAGAAAACATATCAAGAGACATTTCACGAAGTCACGTCTGGCATGCTATTGATCTTGTTACTGGCTTGGAATCTGTCGTTTCTGCAAGGCTGGTTATCTTCCGAATTTGCCCTACAAATCGGTCTGCCATATGGACTATCCCAAGCATGGTCAAATATACCGTGGCATGGTCGGTAAACTGAAGCAAACCCTCTCTTAAGTGTTACACTGCAGGCGAGCACTCTCCTAATCTACAGTGTTACTTCCAGGTTCTCCCCTATTGGTATCGCCAGCCTGACCGCAGCCGCAATAGCTGGAGTCGAAAACCCAAGCGAAGCCTTCCTGAAGCTTGGCTACTTCAGCTTAACGGTCTCCTCGGGCGTGGTCTTTCATCAAATCGTCCTGCTTCCCGCCATAAGCTTCATCGTGTGGAGAAAGAACCCCTACTTGCTTTTTCTGTACCAGATTAAAGGATGGCTGACAGTTTTTGCGACCACTTCAGGGTAACTCTAATCATTTACGCGGATAATCTTTTAATGAATCAAAAGACGTCACGAAGAGACAGTCCTGCAGAATTCATAACATTGGTTACATCCAGTCCATCCCTCTTACTGAGAACAATGTACTGTGTGCAGGGCCGGAGAGAAGCGAACATTAACTGATTTCCTCAGGATGACGTTGGAATTGCAAAACTAAACTTTACCGAAAACTGACTGACTGCGTCTAAGTTTGCATCTCAAAGATTCTGTAAAGTGAAGAAGAAGAAGAATTAAACTTCAGAACCACATCAACTTTGAAATGTTTAACGTCCATGGTTTACTTCTTCTCCAGAATTGTTTGCATCCCGTATTTCACAAGTGGCTGCGAGAGATACGGAGTCGAGAAAATGGTCGCCAGATTCGTCATACCATTCTCCCTGACGATATCAAGGAATGGAAGCGCAATCTATGTTGCCATCTCTACACTATTTGTAGCCCAGCACAATGACATAGCCCTTGACGTTGGTACTATCATTGTAATATGGTAAGAATTTTTTGTACTTCATCCGATGGTCCAATCAGAATTGCTGCATTGCAACGACGTTAATTTTTGGAAGTACCCGAAAATTTTTTTGAATGGAAATGATCTCGTTGAACTGATGTGTTTATGAACTGGAACGAAATAGTGCTTTCGGTATTCTTGTCTATCATAGTATTTTGTAATTTAAGGTTGATGACGTCATTTTTGATCGTCGCCCTTCCCGACATTCCCAGCGGCAGTATAGTCATATTGATGATTATACTGCAATCAACAGGACTACCGATAAATGACATTGCAACCCTTTTTACTGTTGAATGGATTCTGTAAGTCACTGTGAAGATATTCTTTCTTTTTTGACCTCATTTTAGTTCTGTTGGTACGGTCATCTCCCCGAATATCGTGTTGATTATTAAATTAAGTAGACAGGAGGTCGAGAGAAAAAGGATTGCCGGTGTAGAAGTTTAAAATGTCCTAGGATAAAATGTCCGGGAACAAAGGATTCTATTATGCGCTTCAATCTCTGAGCTATTGACTGTCAGGGTCTCTATAGAACCATATTGCAGAATACAATAGGGCCGGACACTTTTTCCAGGGGGGACACTTTTTACTTTTACACCGGTACGATAGCTATTCTGGTGACTTCGTTACCCTATGGGTACTACTGAAAATGCCGTGGTACATTAACCACTATACATGTATATAAAATGGTACGTTTGCTTAATGATCCTGCTTGATCAAAGGACTCAAAACCGTGGTCATTTAATGCTGCTTAAGTGAAAGTGTTCCGTTACTTTCAGAGATCGTATCCGAGCAAGCAGCAACGGAATGAGCCATTGTTTTTGTGCAGTGTTTGTTTACGCACTGTGCAAGAATGACTTTGAACTTGCAAGCAGGGGAACGAGATCTCGCGAAGAGATACATCATCAGAAAGAAGTGGCGTCAGCCAATCAGAAAGAGGAAGAGCAGGCTTTGAATGTCGATCCCGTTGAACCCCTTGAGTCGGATGACGAAGAAGAACTTCGTATATAAATCAGAGCATTTAGTATAATACACAATCAACGCGAATTTTGAATAATGTCTTAAATTTATTTGGCGTCATATGATCAGATGCATACACATATCACAAATAATCAATCAAGACCAATAATTTGAAACTTCAGAAATCCCATAAACTTGTCGCGCATGTCAAAGAATTAATGCATTTATTTTTGCGACATGAAGTAACAACTAGCCAACAACAGTAATAGTTATTGAATAGGAGCCAAATCAACCTTGCCCCATTTTGTCAGAACTTGGTACATTTTGTACATAGCATGAGACAAGCTGCTGCAGCAGTATTGCTTCCACATTCTTGGTCTTCATCGATTCTTGATATCACACATGCTTACTGGCAATGAAGTAAATTCAATACAGGTCGTCCCATAATTATTTTACTGTTAAACGTTCTTTAACCTTTTACCGGTTTGTATCTGCATTTCACACATCTTGGATTTGGGATGAAGACCAAAGTGTTCTTTACCCTTTGGAGATGAGCTTTTTTACAAGTGTGACGGACCAACTCTAGGGGGTCTTCTCTGGCGGGACTTTGGCACCTTAGCAGGAACAAGAGGCAACACGTGTGTGCTTTTCGGACACAACATTTATTTGACTGTGTCTGTTATAACCACTCGGACACATTTAAACAATCGTCAGCGAACGTCCGAACGAACCACCCGCCATTTAAGGGAAGATGATTTTGACAACATGTAAGAGGATTTCAAATACAATACGACAAGGCTAAAGCAATCACAGGCTTTACATGTATACTATCACACTTAATTTTCCAAACAAATAATTTAACAGCAACTTGAAGGTTTTTTGACATCAAACAAAACACTGTAAACCGCTAAATTTTCGCGCTGCTTATTTTTGGCGGTTCGCGAAAGTTTCAAAAAATATAAATAAATAAATAAAAATAAATAAATAAAAATAAAATTTTGACGATATTTATGTTGACGTATTTTAAAATGTCTTTCGGTTTTCGATTCAAAATTTATTTTCGCGGTTTTCTTGTTTTTACTTTCGCGAATCTATTGCGAATCTACGTAGGTTATTCGTGAAATTGGCGAAAATAAATTGCCCAATGAAAATTCAGCGGTTAACAGAAGTGTCAACCGTACATGACGCAAACTTTAACAATTATTCTGTTGCCGGACGAAATTGCAATAATGACATATTGAAATGCAAAATGAGATACTGTACATAATAGTATATTTAATTAATGTTTTCATTTTTTATCACAGTAGATTAGAGAATCAAACTAAGATCGAGGTGCTTTCATTTTTCCCTCTGACTTGGCGCAAACAAAATGCATCAATAAAATGACATATGTGCCAAACAAAGTGCGTCTTGAAGTTGATATTGTTTGATGGAAGTGTTGTTGGTTGAAATCCCCTGGAAAGCTGGCTTCAAATTCAGCTGATGCTAGAGAAATCAACATGATCAAGGTACATCAGCACATCACAGTTACTGGTAACGGACCAGACGGTACTTCACTTGAGTTTATTCAATACGAAGTTTGCCTGCTCAGTTATTTCCTTCACCATGCTAATACTATTGGTTCAATAATGAATACATTTTATCAATCATTGTTGATAACATTATACGAAATTCAACTCTATAACCTATGTTGGAAAATTAAAATTTATTTCACCATGAAGTGAGCTTAACATATGCGGCCACACATGCATGTCAGTTCATTGCATGGAACCACTACATTCAGTGCATTATCATCTTAGTGCATGAGTTTAGTGTACTGAGACAACTGCATTCAATGCAGGAATGAAACGAATGGATTGGATGTATCTCAAATATGAATGCACTAAGAAAAAACATGCAAATTTAATACATTCAAAAGGGAACATGGATGGCAGTGGAATGAATGCACGATGCAACAAATACGCTTATTGCACGCAGCCATGTAAGCAGAAGTATGCATGGAATGTACTGCATTAAATGGGATCGGAATAAAACACACTCTAGAAATATTAAATGGAAATACACGTGGAATGTACGTGTACATGAAGGATATGCACAGTCAGTGAAAGGGATGTCATCATAGAACTGTTCTATACAGATTTGTGCATTGAATTTCTCCCCGAGCGATCGGAAGATACACTATACCGTGTTTCACCCCCCCCCCCCCCCCCCTCCTCCGCACCCGTCCAAGTTACGGACCATCTCAAAATTACACTTTGTGCCCAAAAATGTGTTGATGCCCTATACATGTATAAGATGGAGGTCGCCACTAACTTACACACATGGATCCGGGATTACGGAACTTTGATTGCGGTGTCTCCCATGTGAAGACAATGAAAGACTCATCCAATGATATTACTAAAATTGAAATGCTAAAACAGACAACCCAACCAATGCGTAAAACCCTATTGTACGGGACGAAATGCAACAATAGTCTTATTTCAGACTATTGAAATCATATTCACGGTATTTACAGGAATAAATATGCGCGTACAGCTCACAACCATACCATGGACGTTTGTCTTGCTATGTCAGCCAACGCCGTTGTTGTCACATAAGCCCACAAAAAAAACTATGTATGAAGAAAACATTGTGTGGTTATGAAATGCACTCGAAATGCACAAAAATACTTATATACATGAACTTAGGACTTGAGCTACGCAGCCATGACGCAGCTGAGGACAACATGAAGTCAGTTCTTCGCGCAGCTGTATTTCCTGCACCACCATCATCGGTTTTCTCACTGCCTACCGTGGGACTGTGTCTTGTCTTTTTGATGGCCGATTTCACGCGGCGCAACACCATCACGGTCAGCACTCAAGCAACGAGGTACAAGGCAGCAGCGATCTTTTTTTTACACCTTCAGACCAGTTGTACGTTTCAAAGCACGAATTGGTTGGCATCCTGTACGTATACGGCGTGCATCGCTCAGATACGGTCATCCGGCGAGAATTCATATAACGGTAGCGCCATCTACCACGCGAATGACATCAGCGCGTGATGCACTAAGTTCAACATCTTGTAACCCTATAGGTTCCTCCCAATTCTTCACTACGCGTTACAGCATGGTGTGGATGTTGACTTCTTCGGTCTGTCGTCGTTATATCTCAGTTGAAGTCCTGCCGCTTGGACTTCTATATCTTCGTTTGTCCGTAATATTCTGAAATAGGAATAGTGAGCACATCTGTTAATAATCCACATATCTTCCATTGAAACAGTTTTCCCGGGTTAGGCCTAATCCCCAGTATCTATTGGCTAATACCACTCCACATACGTCAGCATTCTCCTAGCAATTAACCTATTCAGCATATCTAAAAATAGAACTCAGATGTGGTCAATTCCACTCTGCAGTGCATATAAATACCTATATACCATTAAGGCCTATGCATGTATCAGTTTACGTGAAATTCTGGTCAAGTTAGAAATGTTATGAAATTAGGGCCCTGGGACTACAGACCTTGGTTCTGATTGGCTGATTTCAACCAGGTGATCACAGAGCAGGCACGGGAATGGCCAAAAAATATGTTCATAGCTTGTATGGTTCCTGAGAACAAGGAATGTGATGTGTCGAACTTGCTAAAGTTGAGTGATTTAAATCATTTTAGCAACCAAGAAGTTTGTCATGAGTGAATGGTTCGTCACCAAAATATTTTTTTACCTAATATCGAAATCGCTTATTGATTCTTACTTCCAAAAAGCTACAAACATGGTCCATTTTGAAAATGGGAACGCTGTCCTTCAAGTGGCAGAATAGAGGAACATAGTCATCAAAATCATTGACGAATCATCAAAGAACACATTCAATCTCATTACCTTGCTAAATCGGTAACGGCCTCTAATATGTTGTTTCCATCTTTGGCGCTGGATTCTATGAATAACGCATCAAAGCTCTGCAACGTTAAGAGAACAACTGGTGTCAAGTGTGAATGTCCATGTCATTCTTATGGAGCCCTCGTACTACAAGCTTTAAGACATCATATGTTTCACGCCTTCAGAAAGTGTTATTAGTTACGGCCAACATCATTTACCATAACCAAGGCTGCCGGAATAAAATGTTGGGTGTAACAATCGTAGGAGATAACGCCGAGTTAAGTTAATGCAACCGTAAGTGACAAAATGTGTTCCGAACAACAAGGCCCCAAGTGCGAACAACTCGTATATACTTTTTAGTATATATTCAACATCACTAATGACCAAACATATCGAACCCACTCACCTTGGCCAGCCTCTCCCCGTCAGATGCCTTCACCGTCCGTCGACCTTCCGCCTCGTATTCTTCACGTAAGTCGGTCTTATTGGCCACCAACATGATGGGGATCTTCTTCTGGGCGCCATCCTAAAAGACATAAGTGATTTTCTTGATTAGAAAACGTAGGCAAGATTGTGGTATCACCAACTGCGTAAAACGAGTGATCAAACCAGAACTATATCTTTCCGATGATGAACAATGGCATTCATTTTCCGGTCGCCCTGCAATTTTATTCAACTTTAGCGCTGCAGCTTCTAACATCTTTTCTCACACATAATCCTTTTCTCTTCAAATAAGTTCGAGTTGAGGCCGCAAAATGGCCACTCAATAGGGGACAAGCTCGTTACGTCTAGTTGTCCGAGTTCGTATTTTTGAGGAATATCCTAGTGAAAATCAGCGCCACCTTTTGAGATACTGATACCCTGTGTAGTTACACATGTTGCTCGGTTACCCATATTTAATGACAGGATGAAAATAGGTTCCTCATAGGTTACAGAAAAATTTCTAGCATCTACATGTACTTTTCGATAAAAATGCAAGCCCCACCGCAGGAAAAAAATGCATTCAAAAAAAGAAGAATAGTTCGATAAGGACTTTGCAGCATGTCTTCTCATCGCCAAAAAATAGTCTCCTAAAAAGTACAGTAGAAAAATGGCAGTTAAAAAAACCTTATAAGCGTTGCTTCTGGTCTGGTTCTATAGCGAAGATAGGTGCCTATAGTTAAGGGACAGATTTGTCAAATCCAAAGCCACACAGAAGAGTTGATATCAGTATCAACATGCACACTACGGGTATATAGAAGAGACTGAGAATTACACACACATGCGTTTGTTAAATGTGTCGACCTTCTTTTCAGTTGCGTTCTTTTAGGATTTCATAGATATATAGATGATGAAATTGTGTGTAATTCCAGCCCTGCGGTCAGTACGTTGGCCATTACTAAGATAAGCAGGTCGGAAATGTTGGTGAATTTGTCACTAACAGAGCCATATCGTGGGTAAGTTGCATAGAGTCTGTCAATGCCTGCCTCCGCATCTCGGTTTATGCTGAATTTTCCACAAGCAGAATCCAAAAGGTAAAGCACGATGCGGGGGACTACCTATCCTGTAGAATATGCATCGAGTATCCTGTGGACATTTGTACGCAATTGACAGGTGCAGACATTTCCAAGAAAGAAGAAATGGTGGTCTTTCTCAAGACTGACAGAGACATTCAAGACGTCTCTTTAAAAGTGTTGTTAGACATTGGGTACCTTAATGCACATTCTACACAACTTCAACGAATCGAAGCATCCTGTTCGTTTGTTAGGAAATGAATGCTTTTCAGAACACCGATTTGTCTACGACCAACAAGGTATATAGACAGGAGACACCACTTTTAACCATAGTCAGAGAAGGCACACGGACTTACTTGGGAATCCTAAGGAACAAGCATAAGAAAGAAATATGTTAGTGCTGTGAAACCACTGAGGATGGACACAGGGAAATGTATTACTGGTAGCTCTGTGCAGGGCCGCAGCCTATGCGGAATAGCGGCCATTAATTACAGAACGCCTCTTGAATTTATTCAGGGAGATGAGTTGATCCATCGCCAAACGATGTATAGCCCGGCTACGCTGGGAAACCAGCAGCAGAACTGTTGGCCAGGGTTATGCTCCCACCACAGACCTCTTTTATGGCCGGCACCGAGGTGCGTAGTAATTAGGGTCCTGGTCAGCTTCAACGACCCTTAACCGAAGTGTTTTTTCCCAATGAGAGATAGATAGGGTACCAGTGTTAGACAAGCAGCCTTCCGTTGATTACCCCCATGCTACGGCCCTGCTGAGAGACCCGAAGTAGGAGGGGTATCCAAGGTGAGACACGCCGAAGTCTTTCTCAGTCCTTAAAGGGTTCTAAAAGAACATAAACGATATGATATCATAACATCCTACCTCGACGGCCTCGACCCAGTCCCTAACATTGATGAAAGACCGTTCGTAAGTACAGTCATAGAGCAACAAAACACCGTCCGCTCTTCGAAAGTACGATTTCGCTATACTTCGGAACCTGAAAAAAAGGATATGAGATAGACAACAGATCTTTTTAAACAATCCACTTCATGATCAAAGAGGGTTTGCAAGTACAGTCATAGGTCATAGGGCGTACTTGCAAACCCTCTTTGAAGTACGATTTCGCCATACATCGGATATGGAACTGACGAAAGATACATGTGTAATGAAAACTCACTCTATATCAATTTCATTTTCATTTTTAACCAAATCTGTGTATACAAGTGCACGTTCATAAAACTGTTGTAGAGTAACGGTGTATGCTGTGGATTTCGACTGGTCCACCATTATCCTGTAAGGCAAAGCTGCATGATCCGCGGCCTTGCCGACACGGTGGTATCGCATCGACGACGTCGTCGCAGGGTGGCCTGATGCCTACATGGGTGCGGGACATGAAGATGATGAAACTTAACTTACCTTTCCTGGCCGGCAGTATCCCACAGCTGCAGCGCAATCACTCTGTTGTCAATTTCTATCGTCTTGGTCTGGAAATCCACGCCAAGGGTCGAGTTAAGGTTATTCACGAACTTCCCTTTGCATAGTCTCATTATGAAACTGGACTTTCCGACTGCTGCGTCCCCTGCTAGTACTACCTTGTACATTCGCTCGGGTTCCTGGTTTATAGGCTTGACTTGCACCTCCTAGATGTGAAAGGAACTTTTGATTATCTCATACTAAGGACTTTAAGTTCAAGCAAGCAATATCGATTGATGTTCGAAATACAACTCTGTGCCAGAAATGACAAACAAAAGTACACTTGTATATTGTGATAAACCAGACAGTAAACAGTAAAAGATGTACTGATTACTAAATATTTTGAAGGTTACATATTTTTGCATGTACTCCTCATTTACGCTCTTTCAAGGTCGTGCCCGGTGGTCTCATAAATGTTGAACTACTACTGCATTGGCAAGGGCAGGCAAGTTGTTAGTTGCAAAACACCGAGGCTAAACATCTATAGCGAGCAAAAGGTTAGTTAACTGTTAGTTAAGTAAGAAGTAGAGAACATCAAACATTTTAATACTAAGTTAAAAAACACGGTACTCTAAAGCATAAGGTATAAAAATTGAGTATCCTCATGTTGTGTATTTCTCTCTCACGTCCTCTCCAAAAATTGGTGTGGGATAATCTCTTGATAATCATGAGCCTTAAGCCAACGTTTTGATATGATGACCTCGTTCTGATTGCCCTTGCTCGCCGGGCATAGATGAACCCACGGCTCATGTCGGAGGAAACGCCATGGCATCATACAAACCTTTGGAATTGCTGGTAGCTGACGCCTGGCATTTCTGACCTTGACCGATTTCATACTACTTCCTCTGCTGCTAGCGACGGAATGAGGACGGCTGTGACTGGGTGACCTTGACCCCGACCTTGACCTCCTACTCCGATATAAGTCGAGTTCCACCTCAGTGTCCATCTCGTCATGGGAGTCTGGGGCCTGGCGATTAGACTGGTGGTAAATACGGTGTTTAGTAAGTAAGCCACCTTCACCATGAGCAAAGCAAGTGAACACCTCATCTATACATGTACCTATAGTACCCTAATCTATACACAGATGTTAAACTATAGAGTATATAAGGTTTGGGCAAGAAGAAATCGCAGATAAAAGACAAAGTAAATGTGATCAAGTTATGAAACTTAAGTAAAAGAAGGAAGATAACAACCTCATGGCAATCACAAAATGTGCTGATAATGACCCCTGAACTCTCTTCTGTTGATGCGTCAAGTCATTTGAAAAAAGACGGTAAAAGGCATCAATTCACCTCTGTCTCCGTTTCCGTCTCCATGTATCTGTAGGAATGGCGATCACCATCAAAACTTTGTGCTTCAAACTCGGAATCAAACTCATTCAGGTCCCGCAGGGTCGAATGGCCACTATCTGCAAATATATAACAGCGTCGTGTCAGGAGTTGTCATAAGACGGGCGCCTCTTTACCAGTAACCGAGTTGTTACGTAATCACTTGAAGACAATAAACAAACGTAGAGACACTGGTGTCAAGAAAGGAAAATTATCTTCGTCCTTCGTTTCGCACGCGACTTGTGAACCAAAGCCAGATTCCTACATGTATCTTAGCGGCTTTATCAGAATATCAACCACATGGCGCTAATCTCAATACCCAAGTTTCACCGTTTTAAGAACTTTTCTAAAACATTCCGATACAATTAAAGCTCTATCGGTGCAAGGATGTATCAGGAACATCGGACAACTTGGTGTCGCCCACCCACTGTCAATGCCAAACCAGTCTAGTTATAATCACTTAATAGACGCACTGGATGAATCATAACAAGCCTAATTCTATCTTCACAAGAAAAATCATCTAAGAGCATAACACTAGTACATGTAACAAGCGTCTATATTTAAATGAAAACACTCGCTGTCTATCAAATGAATGATCAAATAATGGCAATCCTTTTTTAAAAATCACGTACAGTAGTAGTTATGGCAACCAAAAGTCATGAAATGTCTTAGTCTTGATAATTCAGGGCCGATAGACCTTGTGAATTATAAGATGACAGAACAGCGAATAGAGTTAGTAGATATTTCTTACGCTTACAAAAGTCGATAAATGTTAGTACTCTACGACAGGCTTACCAAACACGGAGGAAACTGACATGAGTACACCTAGAGAAGAAACTCATATCGTTAGGGTGTGACACATACTGTCGAACCGTCTCTGGGCTGTCCAAAAACAGCCTGACGATGTGCACTTACATGTCATGTAAGTAACGTGCAACTTGTAAACGACAGAATACTTGTAACATATTTAAAAAACGTCTATGCTTGTATTTTGTCGCCGAAAGACACAACCATGGCCAATTTTGTTAAAGCATTTAAATAATGACCGAAGAATTTGAATAATTGATAGAGAAAAATGGATTGGTAGCTGTTAGAGTGCTGCAGGGATAATGTCCGATACTGCATATACATTTGTACATATAACCTACAGAGTACTTAGTATCTCGCTATACGGCGTGCATGGATCGGTATGGAGCACTTTGCATCCCATCTGAATCTTTGAATCTCGGCTGAGAGGTACCATCCCATAGTTTAAAAAAGAAGCCCAATAGGGCTTTTCAAAAGATCAAAAACCTTTATTTTTAAGAGTGTCCATAAACTGTTTTGGATCTGCTCTTCACCATGCGGCCGATTCTTATGTGAAACGGGTCCTTTGACGAACAGATCATTTTGGCTCAGGTGTTTCCATGTATAAGCGTTCCAGTATCTTTCATATGGGCTCATAAGTGTTTGCGCCAGTGAAATGCATGCACATTCACCACGGTCCTACACTTTATCCTGACATGTATTGATCCTGTTTTTGAGTGTTTCGTGGAACTCGGAGAGCTTGCATCGAACCCATACACTATTTCGATCAACAACTAGTGTATCCATGTATTGTATGCTAAGTTCTGTATCGGAAATTTCTACATGGAGCCATGGATTGCCTCGAGAATCATATCAACGAGCCAAAGTTGCCACACCACACTGTTATTGTTGGGGGAAGTGCACTGGTAGGGACTGAGGGCAATCGTCAAAAACCACAAAACTCACCAAAGTCCTCTGGTAGGCTGTCCTTGTCGATGCTTCTCTGTCGGTACGGTCGCCGCTGGATGGCCATGGCTGGGTCACAAATGGCCAAACTTTCCTCTTCAGGTAACGAGGAACACACACTCCTCGGTCTGGAATAATATCATTGATCCATTAAGGTTCGCTAAACCATTTTGCCTCACCAAGTTTAACCATCCCATGCCTTTTACATGTGGCAGTCCGAATGAGGGAAAGTTCGATGACGACCCGTAGAAATAATTAATGCTGTTCATTCAAGAGCTGCCGACGAAAATTCGTTTACACTGAGGGTTTTGCTGTATCGATGTACAAGGGCCCACCAAATAATTCAAAAGCGTAAGTGTGGTGAGAATGTTGTTATGTTGCTTTATAATGCCGACTACAGGCTTCTCATGTCTTGCCTACCTTCCATCCGCCCCGCTGGCTAAGTAGGCCCCAACGACAGAACCTCGGCCTTCATCGAAACGACTGGGCGGCTGTCAAAGAGAAAAAATGTTTAAAATGCTTAAAAAGTTTAAAAGAATTCAAAAATCTTTATTTCTAAGAGCGCTCTTGTTTTTTCGTGGCTTTTTTCTCGTTAAAATGATAAAACCCCTGAAGGTTTTTGAGATTCCGAAGAACCTTTCAGTTCGCCGAGGAACCTCAAAGCGTGCGTCAAAAAACCTTAATTCTGAGCGTGTATCATTTCTTTCATCCAGCTTCGGGTGATAAGTCTGTTCCCAAGGACACATTTTGCCCTTTCAATTAAGGGGATTTTCCTATTTCTTTGGGGAAATAATAACGATACTTCAAATGATATTCGTCCTTCTGATGCTAAAGCTGATATGAACAGGACATTAGTGGTTGCCATCGATGACTTATTTACAGATAATGAGTTTTGAAACTGGCCAAGTACTTGTTTCGAGCCAGTAATCAAGCACAACATATACACTTGCCATTCCTTTTCATTTCCTGAGCCATTGCTCCTTGCCGATTTAGTATGCCGTCTAGACCACCACCGTCCCAGGGGTGTTATAAGACCTAAACAGGCCGGAACGTATCCCCTTATTTATGAACTGGACGTGATGGGCAGTTCTGCGAGACATATATATTTCTGTTGCTCTTAACGCAGGCTAAAGAGTGTTTCGTCGATTGAGAAATTATTTGTTGGGAATATTATTTCCTATTCCTGTTGTGGCGTGAGAAATGTGATGAAAACGATCTACTTGGATCGTATTTGATTCAAAGAAGTTGTTCTGCTTTTCCTAGGCGTCTCGCCTTTTTTCCATCAGCGCTTCTAGTAGTGAAGCTACGTTATCGGTGAAATTAAATTGCGGCCTAAGAAGACATATCGTGGGTGGGGATTCGGAAGTCAGATTCAATCAGTCGCCGTTCATTTCATTTCATCATAATAGAGCTCAACCACAAGGTTAAGTTTATCTAAAAAATGTGAACAAGGCCTTCATCGACACTGGCGTTTCACGCGAGTATCATGCACACCCCCTTATTTTCTTATTTCTACAGCGAGTTGCCCTTCAGGTACATAGGCCTTGGGCGTGATAGGCAATGTCTATCCACAATAGCCTGAAATGCTATTGTGGATATTGCTTATTCTTTGAAAGAAAGACAAAGACAACACCCAGATAGAATGTAACAAAGTTTAAACTTTAATAGCAAAACTGCAAGAAGCCAAGCGACATATTAATAGACGGCAAGAAATTATACAAATTGTAATGAAAATGCAATTATCATAATTTTTCAATTGATAAAGAACTCAGAAATCGCGCATCAATAACGCACGCGACGCCAGTATCGTTTCATGAAGATAGCATTTCAGGCTCATGTGCCAATTCATAACGCAAACAATGAGGTTTCATTCTGGCGTATCAAGAATTCGAAAACACACCAATGAAATTGAAGAGTTTGATTACAAAATGCTACAAGAGGTATTTTGTCATAGCTCCATTGTTTCAATTCCGAAAACCTAACCCAAAAGTTCACAGTGGTTGTCGAAGATGCTTTCTAATGTTTACAATATTGTGTCACCAAATTCTTTGATATATTCATTCGGATACAGACAAGAAACATTTAGACACTTTTAAAGCGCTCTTGGCATGAAAACTTAAAGTGTTTGGATGTGGTGGCGCGGTTGTGCGAAAATATTCTAATGTTATTGGTGGGCAAATCCAGTTAATGTGGTCATAGTGACGCAAGTGGTGAAGTTAGCAGCTTACATCTGATCACACAGGCCTACCTTCCAACTTTTATCCGGTTCAGGATAGCTGAAGGAAGAGACGTCAAATGGGTTCCAGGGTGAATTCTCGGACGTTGTGACTGGAGTGTGACTCTGACCTTGACCTTGAATTTGGACAGATTTGCTTTGGGTTGTTTTTGTTAATCTACTAGATCTAGTTTGAGGCACTGAGGTGTAGGCTTTCGAAGTCTGTCCGACAGCTCTGTTTGTTGGATGCGCTCCTGATGTAGTTGCTCTTGTCGTCGAGGTATTGATGTTGACCAAGCTAGATTGTCCGGAATTTGAGTCAGATACCTCAGTTTTGTTTAAGTTATTAGTGCCGAGTTGTGATAGCGTAGTAGTATTGTCTCCATACTGCCTGCAAATGTAATCTGGATTTGACGGACAGACACTAACTCCCTGAGCTGCTGTCTGCTCTGATGTATATGACGTGCTACCAGTGTTGCCATACGTTGGCTCTTGTGGATAAACTCCGGCTTGCATAGCTGGAGTGTTGATACCGGCGACAACCTGTCCAAAGACCTGCTCGGACAGAGTTATCCCGGCAGCACTGGAATCTGTCCGCTTACTGCTTTCAATTTTTTTTTTAGTATTGGTACTTCTGTCATTCAGCTTGGGATCAAACGCTTCACTTCTCTCAAACGAAACTTTCTGGCTAGCGTCCATATCAAATGTATTCATGTGATAGATCTTTACCGGTGTACACGTCCTTTTTGTAGGGCTTGATGCTGTTCCTTTGTCTCCTGACTCCGAGTCCAAGCTCACTGCCTTTTCGGGCAAGGTCCTCGGCGAGGGAATCGCGTCAGGTTCACCGTAACCACTGTCAAAACTCAATGCTTTGGCTGCACTCAGTGCCTGCGCACGAACTGGTGTGGCCTTGGTGACGGTGAAAGTGTTGACTGATGTTACACTTGTGAGACGAATCGCATTTCTGACGTTTCTGTTGTCCATGATACCATTATTGGTATCGTCAAAAGGATCCGGAGTAGCATAGCTTGGATTCATCGAAGTTTCCTTGCTGGTATAGGCAAGCCCTGCATCATTGGAACTATTGGTTCCATAACTGGAATGCATGTAAGTCAGCTTGCAATCCGGTTTAACAGAGCAAATCCTTGTAGTGTCACCAGATTTTGCAGTGGTGTAACTGCTACTGGAACTGGTGTAAAGCGAGTTCTTGGCTACTGATCCATGGCTGGTTGGTTCAGATGTAGTATCATTAGTTTCTATCAGATAGTTAATCGATTTGGCAATCGATTCCGCATAGTTTCCCAGACTTTTATACAAAGGTGCTGGTTCGATGTGAGTCGTTTTAGAGATGTCCATGTCGTCAATACACCCAATACCATGGTACGAGTCCTTCCTTTGCTTAAGGGTAACAGAGCCTGACATAGTTTCTATCCTCTGTGTAACTTGACCTGTACCTTTACTGGGTGGAGATGAGTTTGCAGAAGCAGCCTCAGAAATTGTTCCCTGATGCTGATCAGAGGTAACTATCACTGTGTTTCCAGAATAAGCTGGTCCTGTCTGTGGAGTTTGGGATGAAGTCCTACCCCTTGGTCTGCATTTAGTTGTCCTCGACCATGAGTCGATAGCGAGTTCCTCTTGCTCTCCTGTCTTTTTTCCACAAGTTACAGCCGCCTTTTTTTGTGTGATACTGCCCGCTGAAGAAGCATGACATCTACTTTCACTTTTTTGCTGTGTCAGCGGGCAAGACACAATAGTTTCATCTCTCATCTCGTTATCAACAGTCTGAGTTTCAATTGACGTCATCTTAGTAGTTTCATGACTACTCGAGGTCCCAGTTGTATATGACGTCGTTGTGGTTGTACTTTGAGTGATAGTGACTTTACTCTTCTGCATACTCGAAATATTTCCATTATTTCGATCATCGTTTCCTGATATATTGTTCACATCAGAATCAGTAGTATTGAGCATCGTTCCAGGTGTGGCGTACTGAAAACCCGACTGGCCTCCAGGCGGTTGGGATGTCGTACCCCCTATCCCGGTTCGATGGATGGCATTCTCCATACATGTTGTCAATGAGGCTATGGTAGCATTACTGTTGTACCCCATCGGGCCCTCGCGATGCTGATGAGATGACGTAAGGCGACTATACCCCGTTTCACCTTTTGCCTCTGACGAGTGTGTTAGAGGGAGGCCAGGGCTAGCATACCCCTGGGGCCCAGACGTAGTTATGGAACTCCCTTTGGGGTCCCCATATGCTTGTGGCTGACGGGCATGAGCTGATGCAGCTACACCTTTGCCGTGATCAAACTGATGAGCCAGATAACCTGCAGATTGCATAGTATTTATATTTGATCGATTTTTCATTGTTGTGCTTCCAATGTTATGTGCTTCTTGGCCATAAATCATATTGACCTGCGATCTGATATCGGAAGTAGCTCTTGTTGGTCGTGGAGAGGCTGTCCCGGGTATATTAGGCAGAACTCTCCCAGATCCTGGCCTGGGCGACTGGCGCCCAGGAGATGATCCGCAAACAGCAGTATTGACTTTCAGTGAGTGAGAACCCGGCCGTATTCCACTGGTCGATATATGGCCCCCGAGTTGCGGAGGCATCTCATTGTGGACCGTCTGAAGGGGATATATAGGGTTTCCTTGAATCCCAGTTGTAGAACCTTTGGTATTGAATTTCATTGTGTTTTCGACGACGGTTAAAGGTCCACCTGTCTTCTGCGATAGCTTGCTGTTTTGGGAGTCGTAAACCCTTTGAATTATTTGTTCATTTCCTCCAACTACTCCTGGGCGAGATTGTGATTGAAACTGAGTTTGCACGAGTGTACTGGATGGGTACGACGTGGTCGCTTGGTTTGGTCTAGTCCCTTGAGTTCCTAAAGCCTGATTTTGCATACTCATAGTAGTATCTGAACCTCTCGGATACCCTTCCAGTGTTCCGCCTAATTTGGAACGTGTTGGGCCATGAATATGTTTGTTACTTCCAGCTTGCTGAGTGTTGTCGATTACAAACGGCGCAATCGTCATCTCCGTTAAGCCAGTTTGCTGCGAAGTCATTCCTCCAACATGAGACTGAATGCCAGCGTTTGACTGATTCCCAAATCCAAAGGTGAAACCTGGCGCTTCGTTTCCTAAGATATGAGTTTGCATCCTGTTATAATCAGATGATTGCGTAGTGAATGTTTCTGCACTGGGCCTAATTGATCTGTTGCCCGGCGTAGTAGTTCTTGTCCCCGTTCCATAGTGTTGGCCGCCTGATGACAGATGTTTTGCTGTTGTTTTTGAAGACCCTGTACATATAACTGGACGGGGAGAATCATCCAGTAAAGACGGAGGCATCCTTCCCTCTCTCAACACTGTTGACTCACTGCTAAGTTTTTTCATAGCACCCAACAGCTCTGGTGGAACTGAACCTGGTCTCTGGACGACTGGGTGGCTAGTCGGAGTCATTGGTTCTTCTACCATGGAATGTGGCCTCGATCTTCGTCCAGCTGATGCTGATTTTGCAGGCTCAATGCCTAAGTTTCGGTTTTCTTCTAGATAAGGCGTTGGCGTAGGTACACGATCGGGCTTCATCATTTGGTTATTCCCGAAACATCCATCCATCAAACTTTGGATCCTGCCAGGATCTAAAATCGAATGCCCTGGTCGTATCTGCTGGGACCCACTAGGAAGGGAAGGTAACTGTCTCCCAGAACTTTGAGGTCTGCTGCTCTGGCTAACTCCTACAACTCCATAAGTTTCATTGCCATAGCTCTCAGCAGATGCCTGCCTCCTATTTAGACTTGTCCTTTGCGAAGTACCATACTCTGAGCTCTCAGATGTGGTTCTGCTCCTTCTCAAATTCGACCTGCTTGGACGCTCCGTCGCTGTTGAATCAAAACGCTCTAAATTTGCCTGTAAACTTGTGTCTCCATAACTCGACTTCGGTTTTACTAGACCTAACACAGCAGCGTGCTCAATATTTGGTGTGATGCGACTTTCTTCTATTCCTGTAATCGGTGATGCAGTCAGTGATCTATGACCGGCCTTGCGATGACTGGACCTCTCCACTCTTCTAAATGCAGAACACTCTGCGGCTGATTCCGAATTTGACCTATAGTAAGGCGGCCTCTTATCGTACATGCTTTCTGGGCGGACTATATCAGCTTGGAAATGCGAGTGGGACATACCATAGTCACCGCCTTGATCCAGAGACAATGACTTAAAATGTGACTTCTCAGAGTAGGCGAGGGTCGTCCCGTATCCACTGGAGTTACGGTTGGTACCTTCATGCTGATCACGTGAGCTTCTTGTCCCATGTCTCTTATTTTGGCTGACGTAAGTGTCATCTCTGAAATTCGCAGCAGTGTCTTCATACTGATGTCTACCATGATTAATATTTGGAGACTCGCAACGATTGCTGAGCCTGCCTGAGCGACCAGCCTTAGCCAAAGTAAATAACTCGGTGTTACTTCCAAATCGAATAGCGTGTGGATTCGGTCTTTCCCTAGACTCATCAGTAACATTTTCCACCCTCGAGACGCTGCTGTCCCGAGTCCCCCTGTGACCTAAATCAGCTCGGTTTCCTCGCCCTCTTCCAGACTGATCAATTGGTTCTGGACTGTACCTCAACGATTCCTCTACTAATTCGTCATAACGCGACCTGGAACCATACCCTCTTGGTGGTTCGCTTAGGTCCCTACGACCCGTCCTCGGGTTATAAACTCCGGATTGGCCGATCATATCTCTACGACTTGTCCTCTGACTATGATAGTCCGGTTCAGTGACATCTCTTCGCTCTCCTCTAGGACTATAACCCCCGGACTGATCAGTAATCTCCCTTCGACCAGTCCGTGGGCTGTAACTGTCCGACGGTTCAATGTTAAATCTACGACCAACCGAAGGACTATAACCACCTTGTTCACTCAAATCCCTCTGACCAGACCTGTTACTATATCTATCCTCTGATGACCCCCTCTGCCCTGTCATCGGGCTGAAACGTCCATCTGCCCTTCCTCTCGGACTGTAGCTACCAACTACTTCGGATCCACTCTTATGATTTGGCTGAGGACTAAATCTTCCGCTTCTATCGACATCATATCTCTGATTGTAACTGGCGGACTGCTCAGACAAGCTCCTTTGCAGTGGTACAGCTCTTTGGTTTCTCCCCATAAAATCATCTGCTGCGCTCATTTGGCGTTGATTTTGATTATGACTCCCAGTATTACTATTTATTTTTAGTATACCCCCTCGTTCCTGATCTTGACCAAGTATGTATGTGTCATCTATCGTACGATTCTGGCTGACTTTACTACTAATCCCGTATTGGTCCATTCTCTGTTGATTATAGCCATAACTATCCGATGCATTTCTCTGGCCTGACATAGCTCCTTGGCCTGACTGATTTTCCATACTTCCTTGGCCTTGGCTCCCAAAGGTCCCAGACATATCTTTCATACTCCCCTGCCTTGGAACGGAACTACGACTACCAGGCTGTCCTGTTGCATTGCTCGGTCCTGACATAGAACCATATCCAGCTTGGCTAATTCCCATAGGACCACTCAGCGGAAGATCATTCCTCTGGCCTGGGATCGAGCTGTACTGACCAGTAATTGTACCAGAGCTACACTGTGCTGGCCTGCCAGGCACATTCCCAAGACCAGGATTTGAGTTATGGGCACCAGACTGCTCTTGATAATTACTGGGCTGATCTGTGACTCCTTTCTGATTCATCAACGTTCCAAATCCTCCAGAATAGTTCATTTCAGTTTTGTTACCTTGATTATAACTACCAGAATGACAAACTTCAGTCCGCTGGCCCTGCGCAGTGACAGAAGCATAGTTTTTAGACTGCTGCTGTTTTACACCCCTATATCCGGACATTGATCCACCAATTGAACTCTGACCCCTTAGCTGGTCAGGCATTTGCCCATAGCTTGGGTTTTGGCCAACCACGCCTACCTGACCCGAACTACTATATCCTGAAGTATCACTAAAGCCCCTTGTTAAAGGTGGTTGTCGATCTGCAACCCTACTCTGATCTGGTCCATAGCCTAAAGGCTGCCTCAACGTGTCGCTACTTGGTGGATTGATATTCCTCTGCCCAGTGGAGGGACTATACGTTCCAGACTGGTCAACACCGGCCCTTGGACCAGCCTCTGGCCTGTAGGCCCTATACCGATCTCCTACATTGCCTTGGCCTTGGGTTGGGGTATTTCGAGATTGGTCCGACAACTCTCTTTGTGCAGTTCTTGAGCTGTTTCCACCCTTTTCGCTTACTGCACCCCTTTGATCCCGAGAAAGACTGGACGTCTCCACTGCGCCTCTCTGCCCTTGCTCAGCCTGTCTCGGCTTTTGACTTTGAGTCCCAGACTGCTCCGTTCCCTGTGACCTGTATATTTTTTGCACCATCCCGCCCGGACCCCCTGGTCCTTCATTCGAATAAAACATAATTGGATCTGTGCTGTCCTTGAGCGAGAGACTGTGACTTGTTCTTAGATTGCCTCTTCTACTACTCCGGCTGTAGCCTGATTGGTCTGGCCTATAGTTGGTTCTATATTCAGATTGGATCCTCCTCCTCTCCTGACTATGACCTATTTCATCTCTCCTCCTATCGTCTCTATGATTCTGTTGGTCCTTCCTATAGTTAGTACTATCCTGACTGTAACTAGTTTGATCTCTAATACTATCCTGAATAGACTGATCTTGTCTTGACCTACGATGACTATTTTTAGACTGATCTGGCCAACTATTCTCACTAGTTCCTACGGTATTCTTTCTACTATCCTGATTATATCCCAAGGTACTATCCCTCCTTTTATCCTGACTAAATCGCGAGGTACCCCTCCTACTATCCTGAGTATATCGCAATGTATCCCCTCTCCTACCCTGAGTATAACCTGAGGTATACTTCCTACTATCTTGACTATATCCTGCTGTATCCCTCCTACTACCCTGGTTATATTCCGAGATATTCTTTCTGGTATCCTGACTATATCCTCCTGATGTATCCCTCCTACTATCCTGGTTATATCCTGAGGTATCCCGCTGACTACCGTGACTGTATCCAATATTGTCACTCCCACTGTCCTGACCTAAACTATCACTGTACTTTCCTGATCTATCCGATTCAGAATAAAATCCTTCGTCACCCTCAAGCCGTGTCCTGTGTCTCCGATTCCAATTGTCTTCTGTATTATTTGATGAACTTCTGTTACTTGTAATACAGTGGCATTCCGCCAAGGTTTCTCGAGTGTATTGCCTGTGTAATTTCTGATGACTGTTGCTTGTATCATGATCCTTACACCCTGAACATTGGACGTAACTACCAAACATAATGTGATGAAATCAAAAAGTAATTAATTTCTAAAGGCACAATTTGTAGCACCATATTGGAAATGTATCTAAGTTTTAAAAAAGGTCCAGAAAATGATTACTAAAGACTACTAAAAGTTAAATAATAGTATATCACATCCTTTGACTTGCATAGTAGTGTGAACCATTTCAGTCATTAAATCTGAACGTGCATAAAGAAAACTACTATCTTATATCACAACACCAAATTCATAGGATGTTATCAGCATCAAACTTTCTAATACGACATCAAAACTTGAATAATCCATTTAAATATACTCCATGCAGCCACGTAAAGTACATGAAAACCGCAGCCACAATATCATGAACATCACGCAATATCAAACACTTGAATTCCTGTTTGTAGTGAACTATTTGCCAGAAAACTGTACTGTAATCCAATTAATTATTTATGTTTATCGTTTTATGTTGCAATTCTCATCTGTCATACAAAGTGTATCCAACGCGAATGAATAAGCCATATCCGAATTTATTTCATAATCCAATTGACGTTTTGGCGTTTATGCTACCGACAGGCATACCACATATCACAATCCTTCAACGTTGTTTCGCGCTTGTCTTTAACGTTGTTCATGTAACTAAATTATTGTGCTCACACTGTTCGCTACTTGTAACGATCAAAGCGGAAATTAATGTTTTACAGAGTGACTTCCCATCTACAACATCGATCGATTGTTTTAGCTGGATGTCCCCCGGGAATGTCCTAAATATATGTCGTACACATTTGATATCCTGTAAACTAGATGGCTGTTTCAAAGATGTAGATGTCCTAACGTGATGACAAGACACGATTCTCTTAACATCTACAGCTGTCCTTATGTGATGGATTCTTTTTCCTAGTTCACAAAATATTTTCAGTTCCTAGCGAGCAATGCACCTATGTTTGAACATTCCATGAGACGTGAAAACAAAATACACCACAACATCAGATTTGTTAAGTACACTTCTAGCAAGATATACTACTACGTTAGAAAAGAAACTGCTGCACATTCATGCAAATGTTTTCTTTTTCTGAAGAAAATCCGAGGTACTCCATTGCTTCAAAGAAAAGCAAGTCAAACAGTTGTGCCAGCGTTGATCCATTACTATCCAATGAAAACAGGGAAAATCTTTGTGCTCTCTACAACGTCGGCATATAATTTGCAGTTAAATTTGGTGCTTTGTCTGGTAAACTCTATAAGATGCGTCCATAACAAATTCTTTCAGAAGTCATCCAGTCCTCGTTCGCACGGATCTGCCGAAAATTCATAGACTGTATAACATTGTGCGTTGAAAATGAAATTAATCCCAATGGTCGCATTCGCAGACAGAATAAATCCAGGTTTGTTGGTGTACGGTAATGTTAGCTGGTCGCTCCCCATGTAAGAGGCTATCCCTGAATTAAACTGCTATCGAAGATGATTACTTCCACAATAATGATTGGAATCTTTCCAAAGAGGTGATGTCATCTATGGGATAGTGTCCTTATTTGCATAGTTGTCAATACACATTTTTATAGTCTAAATCATTCGCTCCAGTCACTAAAACATCCAAATAAACATGTCGTTACACTACGTATGAAACTAAACGATATGCAACATGCACGGCCTAAAATCGGCAAATCCTCGATACAGAGTGCATCACAACATTCATGTATAGCTTCGCTGAGTGTTGGCAGTCATCCACGCAGTTAGCCACGACGGCTAAAGCAATTCCTACTTGTCTCTAAGTTAGAATAAATATCCGACAACAGCCAACGGAAACCTATACACACAGCAGTGGGATAACTAGCACCACAGGCGTTTAATTTATCAGACCATGCCAAATATCCATTTGGTTTAAACTGATGGTGTTGCTGTTTTTCGAAGAGCTCTCATGAAACCACTCCGTTTCACTTTCGTAAAGGTCACATTATTTCACCGTCGAAATGTTATCAGAGCACCAACAGGATGTCGCTATGCCAACTCGATGTCAAACAGTCTGAGCCTTCGTCGTTTCGTTAAAGATTTTGCGAGATCGTGCCCCAGTAAGCGAGCTAGTCCGTCCATAGAATGATCGTATATTTGGCACGACTGCAGCCTCACGACACCAGTAAGAATGATTGTGCTAAGTAGTCCTCCTTCGTGCTTATCTCCTAGTTGACAGATGACTGAGAAGCTGAGATGGCAGCTTCTTATGGCGCACAGACGCTTCAGTTTCTTTGTATGGATGTTGTGCCTGTCACTAGGCGGGCCATCAGTCATTCCAGTGCAAAAACGCCTAACCGAAAAAGTGCTGGTCTCTATAGCGGAATTGGCACTAAGCTACACTAACATGATGGGCCACGCCAGAATAATGCAAAGCTCCGCCAGTCAGCAGTTTTCCGCACACGGTACCGTATTCCCTTGTGGAGAAAAACATCGACTTTCCGCCCAGAGTGACTACATGATATTTCACGCATGCCAATTCCATGATAATAAACATGAAAACTTCATCAAAATGTTGCGCGGTGGATCAATTCCTGTACACGTTTGGAGGGAAATCAACATCACTTCCAGTACATGATATTTGCATGTCTCGACTAGCCTTATGCGTAAAGCAAGATAGCTCCGCGGGTCTCGGCGGTTTTCAATCGAAACGAAGCGCGGAGAAGACTCGTTGCTATTTGACTAGATATTGATGTACGACCGGCTATTCGTCAGACCAGAGCGAACATGATATACTTCGAGGGCATGCTGTTAGAATGTCCGTTTCTGTATTTTCTGGCGGTTTTGATTGACTCTTTCTCAGCCCCTTTTTGGAAAAAAATAGATGACGAATGCCAAACAATCAAGAATAGATCGGGACCAGGCAACCTCATCTAATACTTGGTGTGATATCATCACGCCATAGTAATTGTTAATTTTCTGAACGTTTCTTTAACGCAATGCTATTTGATCATAGGCACTAGAATTTGCTCCAAGCAGTGAGTAAAAATAACTTTGCCAAAGACAAAAACAGACATCAATCAGCATTCAAAGGCATCCTCTATCTACTGGCAGTGCGTGATGGTAGTCCAGGTTGTAATTCACAACATGGCTTCAATCATCCGACCAGTACGCCAACGAGTTCGATATAATTACTTGCCGGTCTTTGAAAAACGATTACACGAGCTCAGAGGATGCCGCGCTGAATGCCAAAGGTCCGGGACATCTAACAAGCCACCAACATGTTTCCTCGCACTATGTTTAGGGCATACTTAAATATTTCCCGATGGATGGTCGCGTAGTCAATGGAAGCTCCTGATCAGATTAAAAAACAGCTCTTTTATCTTTGCCCTTTTGTGGATGCTCTTAGTTATTAAACAACCAATTCCCTTGACGAACAAGAAATTGATTCTGTAGCCGATACGGCCAAAGAGCGAACGTTTGCTGATGTAATATCAAACAAGAGTGACACGGCGGGCGGCATTGCTTCAGCTGCGGAATTCACGCTATTCAGCTTGCAAGTTCCCTCGGCCCATCTATCGATTTTATAAAACATTGCTGTGCAAGCCGTATATATAAATACTAGTGTACGATTTTGTAAGTTTTTCTGCCTGTTTGGGCAAGTCCATGCAAAGATGTGCCTTTACACAAGAATTTTCCTCCTCTGACAAGGGGGATTTCTTTTTTGCATCGCTTTCTCCAACGCCTTATTGCGCGTCACTGAACAAATCCCAGGATGCGTGTAACGATGAAAATTGTCTGCATTTATCTTAATGGATGCCACGCAGGGACTTATTGGATCACTCTATCAAGGTGCCAACATTCTATCCCATATCCAAGAAGAGGCAATTTTTGCTTGTAGTCATTTTTGCTTGTAGTTTTTAATCTAAAAACCTGTCATCGCAAAATACATTATGCATGCTCTGAATTGATAAAGTATATCAAGTGTGAGTAACATAATATATGACATTGTAACTTGTCATGTTTTATTCAAAGCCGTCTAGAAACGGAGGGGACGACGGGATCTGGGAGGTGAAGGTCAAAGACTGCCACCAGGTGGTAGCATTCGAAAGCTGTCTTACCTCTGACTTGTTTCGCTTGTGATTTGATCTCGTCGCATCGAGAGCCGCCCGTAAGTCATCATTTGTGTCGTGGAGCCTTTTGTTCGCATCGCTGAAGAGGCAAGACGAGAACATTATAACGCCACGTAGAAAGAAAAACAAGCAACATTTCGACTTGTTATGCCAGGCTTTTTCCACATTGGTTTCTATGGAATACATACATGTATAATTTTGACGAGCACAAATGTATTTGAAAATAGGTACTGTACATGTATATATGTAATCGTCTAAAAAACGTATACATGTACGCATAAAGATAATTTGTTTCAACACCAACAAATCCATTTATTCGTCTAAAACAGTCACCCCGCCGAATTTCTTTCAATACCAATCTGCCAAAAAATACAGTATAGATATGAATGGTGTTGGGAATTGCATTCAAAAGAAGCACCCGTGGTTCAAGCAGTGGGTTACACAGTGAAAAAAAGCAAAACCCAATACCATTCCTTTCATTACAAAACACCTTGGTAATTCACATAGAAAGATCCAAACGCAAAGATGATAAAACTGAAAAGAAATATGGGAAAAGGAGCGTTGAAACGTTCGTCTCCCTTTCAAGAAAAGATAGTGTTAACTATCCAGGATTCAACATCGTGTCAAATTTTAGACAGGCATTCACCCATTCATGCATTTCATTGTTTGGATTTTACCTGTTGTAAGCAAAGTAGCTTTGATTGTATGTCCTGAAGCAGACCAAATCAAAATCATTTCGAGGTAATAACAAAAGCAGCTTTGCCGCTGCGTTTAAATTTCACGTATCTGACTATCTGTCCTTCTTCCTGGGTAAACTGCATCCAATACATGACGCAGGTGGTCTTAACAAGTAAACACGTCTCAATGCGGTTGCCAGATAACATCACGCTACTTTTCAAAGAGAATCTCTTATGAGCTGTTTCCTTTGTAGTAACGGAAAAACTACAGATGAGAAAACTATGAGGCTTGGGCTCTACAAATTATGGCTACCACACGTCTAAGGTATTAATGTGTTGGCAACTCCATGTATCAATGTTGGTGGAATGTTAGAACATGTTTAAAGACACCTCTATTGCAGGTAAGTCGAGTCGTGGCCAAAATTGGTTGCAACGTTGAAATTGACTCACATCGTAAAGACAAAACACAAATAATAACTGGATGTTTATGTACTGCCATGGATCCAAAACTACATGTGAGGTTCGTGATATTGCCCAAAGGAAGAATGTCATCAAGGGTTAGCGAGGACGATGCGGTGGAATTAAAAAAATCACAACTTACTGTAATAAATGCAGCTGTCTTGTGAGATTGTCTTGCTCCTTCATGTATTCTAATAACGTGTCCTTCTCGCTGAAAGTTCGAGGGGAAGCTATGGTCAGGATAGGCGTATACAGAAAGCCAAGCGGAGAGGGAGTTGGAATCCTAGTCGCAATGTACAAATACTGATCAGCTTTGGAACTTTTAGAAACCGATGATGACACATCATCATTTTGATTGGAAAATTCGCCGTCGTGTATCGTCGAGTTGCTCATTTTTAATTCGGTTCCTTTTGGTATATCATGAACATGGCTTTTGCAAATCTCCGGGTTCACAAACTATATGCTAGTATATTTACAGTCACAGTTAGCACGAGTGTACATGCAGTATGTTACAACATGATTTCATGATCATATCATATTTTGGGGACATATCCCCAACTTCAACCATCGATTGCACATTTAAATGGCCAATTAGGGCACTTGAACTTATTTTCCACAGGACTGAACACGATTACTTTTACCAATTTCTAGTGAACTCCTGAAAAGTTCAAGACGGAGATAGCTGAGTTTAGAAAGGTGGAACAATGTACACTCAATTTAATGGCAAATGCCGTTGCAATGTAAACATGTAGCTCAAACGCACTTTCAATAAGCCAGGAAGAATATCAATGAGAGGCTGATAAATTACAAGGCTTACTTTTTAAGGTCTCTACATTTGTCTTCATATTGCTGTCGTAATGTCGCCAACTCGCTCCTTAGTATGGCTTGGTTGGTTTGAGCATCTGTGATGTCGCTTTTCAACACTCTGTTCTCGGTCGACGTGTCCTCTAATCGCCGCCTCATGTCCAGTACGGTCTCGTCCGATACCTTCTCGCTGAACTGCATTTCAAGCTGAAAAAAAAGTTGAAAAAATAATTCACAACTAATACAACTGTTTAAACTGTTCAATTAAAGAACAGCGTTGCCAGCAACAAATTTTATCATTTAATTTGACTTAAAGTTGACAGTCTATATCAGGCTGACCTTTTACAATCAAAGCCGATAGGAGGAAGAAACATAACATATTAACTTAATTCCATAAACTTTTCAAATACGGCTAGTACACCGTTGATGCACCTTAGCTATAGTGTTACCGCTCGTCTGATGGCGATGCTTGGAGATGTACTCTTACCTGCTGTAACCTCTTCAGATTCGTCTGTAACTCTTGCATCTCCATCTCTAGCGCCTGTTTCAGCTCCAACTTCTCCTGCTCCGCTCTCTCCCTCTCTTCCTTCCGGACCCTGTTCTCTGTCTTCTGCATCTGATGCTCAATGTCTTCTTCAAGCTGCCGTAGATGCCGTTCATGCGTCTCTTTTTCTCTACAAGAAGGTCAATAGCAGCCTGAGTTAGACGGGGTGAAATCCTCTCATAAATCAGAATGAGCGGCATTGTGGTGTGTTTTGTCTGTTCCTATAGTCTATCACACAAACATGCAAGTTCAGGGTCGCAATGAAACGTCAAAGGTACAGGAAAGTGAGCATAGCGACTTTGCGTCCGGTGGGTAAAGGGTAATTGAGTACCGTAATTATTTCAGAGATTATCATGTTCAAACGACAAATTCACTCACTACGGGGATTCATAGTGTGCACAGCTGCAGCCCCCAGGAAACTTTATTGCCCCATTAAGATGTTAACGGTGTGTAGCTTTATTCTTATTCTAATCGATGATGGACATAAATTTCGACTGCACGGTACATAGTGCTGGTCACGCTCTTGTTGTCGCGGTTTCATTTCATTTGTCTAGATCATAAGCAATTGACGTCCATATGTATGCGTGCGCAATGCGTTCGCTCCTGACGGTAATATCGCTATTTTGATTCATGTCACAAAGTATGTTCATTTCCGTGCAGACATACGTTTGTAATGTTCACGTTCGATATAACTGGCGCCTGACTGCTTTGTGAAGATATGGCAAGGCGTCAGTTCAAGAACAAAGTTCTCCTCAGTGGCCCAGCTGTTGTGTTTCCACGTAAAATGGTGCCTACATACGTGGCCTACCCATTACATACTTTTGGGTGTGTTCTGAGCAGAAATAGGTCTAAACACTCCAGCAAAGCCGACCGGGTGACCAAGTGGCTTTCTGGCTTTGAGAGCCTTTACATAAATTTGATCTGGTGCAAATGTAGTGAATTTGATCCATGTATGGCAATGATTTAAAGAAAGAAATTCTAGTACACAGTGTATGCATCAAACTGAATTCAGTTACAGATTCAGTTACAATATTCAATGGACTACTGCGAAAACATCGAACAATCAGACATGTGGATCAATATAAGTTTTAGAGTTCACACAGTCCGCCAGTTTTGACTTTTTCGAAGGACTGGAAGCACGGGGGTTTAGAGTTAGTAATGTGGTCCTCTTACAACTCAACCTGCTTGGGGTGGTTGGCGAATTATTACGTGACTAATAAATTTCTCCAACGATTAACCTAAGTCTGTGTCTCTCTCTAATAGCAGTAGTCGTTTTCTTCAAAACAAACTTCATATTGTTAAAATCTGATAATCAAAATATCAAAATAAATGTCACCAAAAAAGAAATATTATCTGATACCAACCTTTTATATGAGCTTTCGAGGCGTTCATTTTCCAGCTGATGGAACCGTATGTCCCGTATCACGTCTAAGATGATCTTTTCAAACACTGGGAGTAGTTGTGGGTAATCTGTGTGGATGGTCTGGTACAGTTCCACCACTTGTTCTTGGCTGCAAACAACGAATCAAATGTAAACCAAAGACACAGATAATCTAAGGCACTTTAGGTACAGGAATGACTGGGCGGATCATCCCAGGACAATTCATATGTTATCAACGTGTGTCTTCCTTACACCATTGGCAGTTTTGCTTAAAGGAATCAGAGTAAGACCTCCACCTCACGAAGAATTTAAGTTGCATTTTTGAACATACTAGTATTGCAACGTAAAGACATGGAAACCTTACCCTCATATTCAAATAGCCAAATAATTCATTTTGTTAATGTTACATGTATTTTTTCTTTACAAAACGCTGTTGTTGACACATTAGATGACAATAGAACTACCCTGTCGTAATCGACATCATTGTTAGTAGCCATTGATGAGTATATCTGATTTGAACGGTGGCTGGGGAAGACATGGTGACCTTTTTTCTTCAATGACGACATTTATTTTTATCTCAGGCGCCAGACTTACAAAATGAGACGATTTTGTCGGCAAAGCGCACTGTTTTTAAGCTTGTTGTAATATTTCATATTTTTAAAAATATTTTCATGAGAAAATGCAATCATTAGAAGCAGCTGCCACATTTATCTGACAGTGGTATGAAGTATACGGTTTACATACTGTATGGTCTGTACACTGTATCACGCCATATGGTTACGCCCATAAAATAAGCCTATAGGCTACGTATTATGCGTGGACCTAATTATGTTGTGTACAAAAGGCCTATGCATCCTACTGTAAAGGAACTGGTCGATGGTTTCTTTCATCACTATTTGTTTTTGTCGCAGTAAACAAGTTTCCATTGAAAGGGAGCATCTAGGGTGAAATCAATTTTGGACAGGCTTTTTTGTCTAGGCCTATACCTCCGCAGCTGTCGTGATGTCATCGTGTTTGGACAAAGGAGCATACTGAAAAAATATTCTAAGAATCCGAATGAATATAATGAATCTGATTATAAAACTTAAATCTCACACAAAACCTTTAGCAAAATGCAAAAGTCGTATGGGTAGTGTAAGTGATATTTATAGTTTTCTTTTTTGTACAAGGGCTGTCTAAATGACGTCCTTTGATTTGTAACTAATAAAGTCAAGTTGATATAGAACTTTTTATTGGCAGAAAAAATATTTTGTTTCGGTGAACTCACAACCTATTGTTCAGACACTTCATATCATTGGCTGTAGCCCTGTGCATTCTACAGACTCGGCCTGTATTTATACCACAGTGCAGATCATTCTGAATACATGTACAATATGTACCTGCAGTGTACAAGGATTGACGACATGCGACAGCAGGCGCTTACACGTAGATTATATTTGATTAGTACATGCAGATTAGGATCAAAATGGTCGGCCATGGCAAGGTGACATCCTGAACAAGCATCTGTTTCATAGACGTCGAAAAGGATATTGTAAATAATATCCTGGAATGCTTACTGATGTTATTTTTTTAAAGGATCTTAGAAAGCAACATTTTCTCATGGTTCTCCATCCTCGAAAATCCTCGAGATCCAACTGTCACTGCTTCTCCTATCTGGTATTCCTAGAGGACCATTAACAAGAGACCAACATTATAAAACTCTATTAGGAATAGTCCGTTACCCTCTATTACTCACCAAAATCCCGTTTTATATGCATCGCGATGACTGACTGGATCTTTCACCAAATCATTATACAAACGTCCGAAAGTCGTATCCTCAGATATCTTTGAATCCATTCCTGATACGTAATATCTACTAGGATTCATTCGAAAAACAGTAGGAGAACTCAAAATACATTTTCATCAATCCACTCCAGCTTATTTTCAGCTTTTTGGGCCGTTAATATTTTGCTAAACGGCCAAGTTCTGAGTCAAGTATGTTTATGAAAACAGTTTTAGGTTTTCCATATTTAAGTCTAATTACCATTTAATTTCGAGCAGCTGATAGACATATGGCTAGATACAATTTCTAGTAAATGTACCTTAATTCGTATGTATCTACGCATGTGTACACGTCTGTATCAGACGAGGAACCGTAACGAAACAATTTCTACATACTGGTCTTAACTAATTGATTCATCTAAATCAAATGAATCTTTAAAGTTTACAGCAATCTCAAGTAATATCCTGGACATCAAGGTAGACTAAACGCTTCCCTGAAAGTGGCCTGAAAAGCCTTTTTGGTGGCCGTCATACCTGCTCTTCATTTTCATTATCGTCGTTTAAGTGTAATTTGACCCAAAGAGAAAAACATTTAACTATACTATCTAATATCTTCACCAAGTCAAATATTAGCACGTATATTTTGACAATTTGATTGAAAGTCTCCCAAAACTTTGACACTGAAAAAGAATTTGATTTCTCACTATACGACTCTATTTTGTATGATCAACCATTGGGTGTATCTCATTCATTCCTAACCTAGAACTAACCTGCTGGATGAGAGCAGCACAATATTACAAGACAGGTCATCGCAGAAGCCACACCGATCTTTCCCTGGCAGCTCCGTGCACACACTGTGTCGCCGGCGCGGTGGGATGTAACGGAAGTCACTCTGGAACTTATCAAAGGATGGCGACTTCATTGCGGGGGAAAGCGGTGGGTTGTTGACCGAGAACGGCCGAAGTATTGGTGGGGGAGGTTTCGGGCCCTTGGACTTGGTTTTATCCGGTGGCTCTTCATCAGTGTTTTCATCTTCATCGTCCAAGGCCTCTAACTGTAACCCTTCCATGAATTCTTCCAAGCTCAACTTCTCATCGTTGTCCTTATCTAACTGCCAGAGCAAGTCATCAATATCTTGTTCAACCCAGCAGTGATTTGCACCAAATTCTATCAAGTCTGATTTTTCAATGAACCCACTCTTGTTAATGTCGCAAGCTTTGAATAAAAGCCTTTGTTTATCATCGTCGTCAGCCGCCATCTTGCGGAGAAAGACCCGGATGTCTTCCCGGCTGCTGTTGCCCCGTTTTACCTTCCTGGGGAGAGATCCCGTGCTCTTCCTCCGCGATGAATTGTGGCGGCATTTTAACTTTCGCAATGACATGACTCAATCAGTCTAATATCCAAATCCAGACATTTTCACATCTGTATTCCCTTGGATAAACTTGAATTTGCGGTAGAAATCGACTTCAGGAAACCCATTTAATAACTTATCGGCCATAAAAGCCAAAATCCAAATCCCGAACGGTTTCTCTGTAGTAAAAATACGTAGTAATAAAATTCCATTTGTATTTGAAACTTCTCGTCGAGTAAGAAAGTCTAAGTCCACGACACACATGCTACTGTATTTACTTTCCTCAAAGATTAATCCGTCATTTGAATTTTGCACAACTTCTAACGGATTATTATTTTTATAATAAATTTGGTCAGTTTGATCATTGCAAATTTGTATTCGTGTATTTGAGTTGCGTATTTAATAGCTCTCACATACCGTTCAAATGCTTCTTTACCTTAAAATGAAAAGAAAAATAATCCTTCTTGCATACGCAGGTTTATACATGTGTCATGCTTGTGAAATAATGCAAATCAGCCGGTCCGTCAGAATTTCTATTGTTATTCAGCTACAGGCCCTTTCCTAATAAACCTTTTTAACAAATGGCACTAAAAATCCTGTTAAATTAGTTGCCTGATTTATTCCATCCAATAATGATATCTGTACAACTTTATCTTTGCAGATTTGTTGATAAACCAATAATCCTGCAATTAATCATACGTCATGAAGTCACCTATCATCGTGGTCTCACGAGGTTTTATGTGCAGCTGATACTTTCCCTGCATTTGACAGTAATCAATTCTGAGCAGTTTCTCTTATAACTCTTCGAAGCGGTAATAAAGTGCTCGTGAAAATGGGAAAGTTCAACCTTGACTCTGTGTTAAGAAGCTGTGTTTGTAGTGCTGCTGGTTTTTTCTCTCACTCGTTCGTCATCAATGGTGACCACTCAGCTGTGAATATGTCATCTGTCACATGCATTCAATTCCGTTAACCTTGCTCTGTAATCCTCATGTAGATCGTTCGCCGAGTCACTTGTGCTTTTGGATATCCTAAACGTATTCCATCTGTTGTTCTTGGCACTCTACAGTTCCGGTTGATAGTATACTGGCACAGGGCTGCTTTTACGTGAATTTTTCTTTTCAACGTTTGTAGTTAGAAAACTCCATCAACCTTCTCCAGATTTCCGTCGATTTACCTTTGCATCACCTACAGATCGACCTTCTAACTTCTGAAACTTCGTCAGTATTCATGAACGTTCACGACTTCGTATTAGGTAATCCCGTTTGCAATTAAATTCTTCCGCATGATCCGGTTCGATGACCATCATTTGATATCCAACAACGAATTTCACAAAACGAGGACGGGTGGTCAGACAAAGATATTGCGAGGTAATTTGGGGAAGAATAAGTTCGCTTTCGTACCACAAATTGTTCAACCACCTCGCCTATCTATGTCACCGCATAATCCTCTAGGCCTACACATCGGAGTCAGCTCAGCTCTCTCTCAACACAGCAAACCACCTATATGTGAGTAATGGCAAATCGATAACCTATCGAACGCAATTGCAGATGTCAGCCGGAGAGAACAAGGGCCTTCACAAAGTATAGATATTTACTAGTATATGTATGCAGTATAGGCACTCCCAATGGTGAATCCTTTTCTGCCTAATTGATAGCACTCTTGGTCACATCGTGCTCTTCAACAAGTGATGCGGATTGCATTTTTTGTCAAATGGTGCTCTCGCGGGCCCCCTTGACTCCACTCACTTCCAGTAAAACGTTGATGCCTTACATGAACATCTGTTACCTTTATCATTATATCTACCTTCTACGTAGAATCATTGCAGTAAAGCAATGTGGATATTGATACATTTCTAGGAGAGTGTTCTGTCATCCTCTGGCTTCAACAAGAATATATAATTATTACGTAGTTTAAACTTCATCTTCTTCTTTTAGTCATTTTGAAGTTATCGTTGGCTTTTTTATGATGAATACAGACAAATATATTCACACAAAAATTACAAGAAAAAAAAATCACCGAACGAAAATTTTTGAAAAAGTGACAGCAGTGTAATTCGAACCATAGGCCACGGGATCGTCATATCTTACAAGTGACCCTTGCGTATGGTCCTGAAATGTTTTGTTCCCCAAGACGCCGCCTAACGTTTCTATCAGGTACCAACTGCAAGAAATCGAACAAACAACCCAATTCTTTGACAGCTGTGCACACTGTGAGTCATATAATCATTGCAATATGTTTCCCGTATAGGCCTACGGACTGGTCCACAACATCCATGATGCAGTGACATTTCGTGTAGGCCTACGCAAATCAAATCAATAAGACCTATGGCAACATCATTGATTTTTGTAGACCTTAACAGGCCTAATGGTAAACGTGCTTATTGTTCACAAGCCAAGATGAATTTCAAAGGCATATGACTGTTCATATTACCTCTTCTGTACCTGCTTTTTTCTTACCCTATTATTTCGAGTAACGCGACTAGAATGTATACTTCGAGTACTCATTCGTTACTGCATCTTTCAATGGCGTTCTAGTCTAGGGCGTTTTGTTCACCGTAAAAACAGGATTGCTTCAGTTGTCCGTGTTCAGATGCTGAGCATCGGTGGCAACATTCCTTACAACGGGCTTCACCTAATTCCGCGCGAGTGATTACACCTTGTTTTTCGCAATTAGGTGTAATCAGGTTCCAGGAATCATGCAACCATTGCTAAAGCATCGGGAGCACGAACACGAACGATTTTCATGATGAGCCGAAAAAAAGTGTCGATATTTGAGAGTGTGTGTTTGGGCAAAATTTGCACTGAGCTACCCCTAGTAAATCACTCCCGAACGACAACAAAATCTATGATCATTTCAAATATATCGATATTTCAATTGTTTGTTCGCATCAAACAATTTCGATATTACATCGGCACAGCTGCTTCCATCGTATGACCTGTATTGATCACTTCTTTACAAAATGGCGCCCAATTTCAGCAACAAGTTTCAGAGCAGCAATTGTTAAATTGATTAAAACTATGTCCTTTTCAAACTGTTAATGTTAGTGATAAATCGGGTTGTAAATTTAATCTAGGGCTTGAAACCTTTGTTCATTCGCAAGGCCCGGGGTCTGGGATGAGAGGATGTGCTGCTTCCAGTGTTTCCTGGTCAAGTGAATATTGATTTGCTGCTTCGGCGCAAAAATGGCGATCGTTTTCAACCACTGGATTAGGATTGTTGAGGACACTGATCGTCCATTTAAATAAACTTTTGTGCCGTAAAAAACCTGTTCGTGAAACAGCAGGTACTGGCGGTAGATTTGATGTACGACAAACACGACTGAAGTGCACTCAGGGCCACGGTCAGGGATTTGTACGAATGATTTTGATTTTGATAAGCCTGGAGTTTAACTAATATTGATAACTATGAGTTGTGACAACCATGCACCTGCATGACGTATTCTCTTGTCGATTTCATATGTGATCAATAGAATTTGATTAAAATCTGTCCTAAACGTCAACAAAATCTATGAGATGCTGCTGAAAGTGTAGGCGTTTGTTTGTGAAAGAGTTTTAAACTAATAATTGAACAGTGATTTATTACTGGACAGGACTATAGTTGTGGGCGTAAAAACAAAGGTTTTCGACGAAATAAAGCTTGTGCATGATTAAGAATTGTACAGGTGTTTTATATATATTTAAATATCACCCATCTAGCTGCAGGTTCTTGTGGTGATGCCGTTATCCGTTCTGATTAAAATATCGAATAATCATCCACTTGCCCGTTTATTCATCGAGATCTATGGTAATTCATTAATTTATTGTTGATAAAAGATGGTTAGTATAGACTTCATTACAAATCGTCAGATCCCTTCTTCAGAATTTTGGTGGTACTCGTTATTTGAGAACAGATGACTCATTCCCTGGTGATGTGCCAGCGGGTCAAGGTTGAATCTTCCTGTAGTAGCTTACCAGGGTCAACTGTACAGCTTGCTGTTGCTTCAGACATTGTCAGAAAATTCAAATATGTTGCAACAATCGAACTAAAACAAATTTGCTCCTTTCTAATTAAAAGAAGAACTTACCATGTGAGCGCGCCGAGTCCGTCTGTTAAACCCCCCAAAGCCTCCTCGATCGGATCAGGTTTGTCGGTATCCAGTGAATCTCGGCTGCCCCCAAAATGTTTTAGTGATCCCAGCGATCCAATACTGGCACTCGAAAGTTTCCGCCGCTTTCTACCGATCTGTAACAAAGTCTGACTGATACTTTTGAATCCGTCCGAGAACTCCGCAACGGATATCCGGCCGTCACCATCTTTGTCCAATTCCTTGAAGACCGAGGCTAATTCCTCCGCGTCAAGTTCCGTACAGATCTGGGCCAGTTCAATCTCATCGATGTAGCCGGAGCCATCCAGATCACAAGTCCGGAAAAGCTGGCCAATGTATTTGTCTTCCTTTGTGCTTGCCATTTTGTGCGATTATTTTGAGACAATCAAAATAACCTGAGGATTATCACTTCGAAAGCGAAAGAAGAATTTCGTGTGAAAGGGTCTCACTTCCACTTGGATTTAGTCAAACTACGATGTGAAAATATCAAACCAAGGTTTTATCTAACACAATTAGATACTGGATTTGGAAAACACAAGCTCCGCTGTCAACTCATTTTGACTCTTGATATTCCGTTAGATTATGATACGACGTTTCTGTAATGTTATTGAGAATCCTTACACAATATATTGCGCAAATACTAACCGCTCCTGTAGTTACATTTCAGCCGTTTTTCCTGTGTTGTTTGCTGGTTTTTTTATTGTAACAGCCGGTTGCTTCTAGGATGCTTTGATACTGAAAGTAAAAGAAAAGTTGTTTACTTATCGACCAGTGACAGGTGGAAAACAGATTTGGAAGATGGCCGATTCTTTATATCGTGCATGCTGTTTGTGTCGGTGTAAAAGTAGAACATTTCCCCCAGGAAAACGTGTCAGGACCTACAGTATTCAGCCGGATTGTGGTATATGGTTCTAAAGAGGCCATGACCGTCAAAAGCTAAGAGAATAAAGCACACATTCGAATACTCTGTTACCCGGACATTCTCTCCTGGTTATCTTCGGTCGGTATCAACTTGATGACGAGCGTGATTCGTTCTATAAAAGGAACCAAAAGCAGATGGTCGCATTCAGTAACAGGTGAAATACAATGAATGGAAAATCACTTATAAATCTAAAATGATTTCTCCTCAATATGGCTGCAAGTGTCATCGAGAAAAAATAGAGTGTTTATCGTTGCCAGAATCGTACGCCCAACTGAATGAATTTTCATTGAGAACCTACATCTCTTTGAGAACAACTGTAGTACACATTCTGGTTCGTTTCCAAGTAAAGTACTTCCATAATATATGTAGGTGTAAACTGTGAGTGCATTACATTTGACCGAACACATGTCAATATATATTCTTCAGAAGATATATTAGTGAAAGGTTATTCCATTGGAGTGTCCGAAGAAAATCTAAAGGACGCTGGCATGAGAAGTACATATAGTCAGATGGGCACCTTACTACATTTACTTTAAGAAAACTCACTCAAATACTTCGTCAATGTAAGCCATGTGGGTACAATTTCCGTTAGGAATCGTTATGTTGAATATTGAATTATGTACATTAAGTATACATTGGTGGCGGTTTTACAAAATATGATATTGATATATCACACATTCTTTGGCCTGGGAACAGATCGCGCACACCGCCCCAAGACAATGGTCACCTCATGTGGTTCTCTATCATAGATGTATCACAACAGCTTAGGCCTGGAATGGCGACGTCATGGCAATATGAGATATAATGTTGGCAATGCCAATATTTGACCACATTTAGTTTAGGAGTGACGCCAAAAATTTCACAAATTTAGATAAAATAACCGAGAGTTAATTCAGTCAAATTAGAAAACAGTGCTCATCATTTTAATTACACTAAATCATTATTCTTTTGTGATCAGATAAAGTATGTAACGGATTGATCCGATTTCTCACCCCCCCCCCCCCAAAAAAAAAATTCTAGAATCAAACTTTGCTCGATCTTATCCACTAAATGAATATTTCAAATAATATACTTTTTATAGAAGAACACATGAGGAGTGTTGCCATTGAGTTGATTACCGAAACACACTATTATAATCCTATAACAGACTGCTGGGTGTGCTTTTCCTGACATAATGCTGACGGTCAGATGTTCGATGACCCAATGACGTTTAGGTAGGTGACATTTCACTGGCATCTCTCCAGTATACGTGAAACACCACCCGAAAATATCAGAAATAATATCAACAATACCTTATGCGTTTGCCCTTGGGCTTTACAGAAGTACTCTATTGGATATGTTAGAAGAACATTTAAAAGGATAGAGACACTTTTTGGATTATGATAAAGATTTCTACAAAGTGTCCAGTTCATCGAGAATAGAATTTTTTCTTGATGCCATCTATAATTTTTAAGAAATATGTCTCTCGAGTCAGCGGGGTCAATTAATGTAGACAGTCCTTTATAAAACCGTATTCCTATTATCCGAATTCCGACTGACCAACACTGAAATAGAAGGGGGTGATGATAAACCTCGTCTTGTAAAAATGCCAAAGATTGTTATCAAATTTGAAAAATTCACTCACCAAAAATTGTTTAACCTCAGCTGAAAAATTTAATTTTCCGTCTACTCCGCACTGACGAGAACGTAATATGGCTGTGGTCTATTAGACCAGCAAAGCCTATGCATGTACTGACGTAGGTCCATTGACTACGTTCAATATATCGATTGGAAAACTGTAATAGGGAGAACCATTTCAAAGAACATTGCAACACCTGTGATGAGGAGATTTGACTGCGCAAGCCCAATGTTTGTGATATGTCCGGTTAATTTATGCATAGGCCTATCAACGTCCGGCCTGTTTTAATAAAGGAGATTGCGCATCTAGTTTATTTAGCACATTAGTTTTAAAGGTAGCTTCCATCAGCAGGGCTTCTGTTCCAAATACATGTATTCTCACTGCACCACCAACTATAGGAAGTTGACAAGCTTTTAACGTCTGCTCGAAGATTACACAATCTATCTACATTGAGATTGGCTCGTTCTGATGACACCGGTGGTGCAGAAATTAGCCTGTCCGATTGGACAACAACATAAAGTTAACTAAATTTCGGCTGACGAAACTTTTAAATACCAATAATGTTACGGGTGGAAAATGGTTTTGGAGAAATATAACCTGTCGTGAATAATGTGCTTCATTGAAAAATCAATGTTTTTTAATCAAAATCCTTTGATATTTACGTGTATTTGCAAACATAAGCGACAGCAGTTACTTTCAAAATAATTTCATTTGTATAACTAGCTATGTATAGGCACCGGTAAATGAACAATGGTGTTCATAAAAGTCTAACCTTGAATAGTCATTCAATGAAACAACCCTGGCTTCAACAGATCGCAGCGAATATCAAATCATTGAAAAAGCGATAGATAAAAGCAGATAAGTGCAAACTTTCATGAGGAGAGATCGGTATATCTTTGGCCAATCAAAATCGTTGAAATATGCATCATCGATGTAAAAATTGAGAGCCAATCACAAATTGCTGCTAGTGTGACTTGTTCGACATGTTTTCACACTGATTTCGGAACGGAAAACGGGTATTATTTAAATAAAACTACCTAAATATGCTGAGTGTGACTTGGTGAATAACGTCCTTTGCACGTCTTTGCACGTCTTTAATTTGTACTTTTGCAGCTATTTTTCTTTTTTTCATTCAAATCCTTCTACAGCCATATGGTTCATTTTAGCACTGTAATCGAATATGAATTGGGTAGGTTTATATGTAATCAATGTTTTCTAAAAGTTATTTGGTGCGAATTTTACTCGTTCTTCTGTTACTGAGAGAATATGATACTGTAATTGGACTACGTACGTTCGTCGAACGGATGTGACCATCAGAACAAAACTGTGTATCACCGACAGCAGTTCGTTTTGTAAAATTAATCAGTGTCTAAACGGACATTACAGACGTTTAAGTGCATCTAATCCCCTGTGGCAGTAAATGGTAAGCGTGCGTCAAAATGATGACGGACATAGTCAATGACAATAAAAGCATCATCATGTATCCTGGTATCACAAGATAACAACGAGCTGTTGGAATAACCAATCAGAGCCGAGCAAGCTGTGGGGTTTGATGACGCAAACGGAATCCCTGGTCTTTGTTTCATTCAGGCCCATGTCAATTCCATAGAATTTATTGAGCAGCCACATGTACTCAGGATACCCGGATTTTGAATAAATAATAAAAGAGACAAATGCGTGGAATAAGACAGATGGGAAGTGCTCTACGATATGAGGGAACGCCCTTTCCAGGCACGTTGACCGAGCGATTAAACAGACATGGGCATCTATTGATATAGGCTATGTTACAACTGTGACGGTGCAGGATGCGTGGTGTACGAATGGCGGTGTCCTTGATATGTTCCACCCACGCTTCGTGGCTTCCGTACTTTTCCCACGCCGTCTGTCTATTCCTTCGTTTGGTTTAATAAAGCAATAAAAAATTCCCTCGATCATCCCGGCAAATCCATATCCTCATTCTCCGCTGCATGCCTCAACAGTTCGCGGAGATGGCGTTCTCGTTTGCGTCAGGGCAAAGGGGTGGCATCGAAGAAGCGGGTAGGAAGACTGATATATATGATTATTAGAAAGGAGGTATTTCTTCTTAAAAAGTGTTCTTCGGGGCTGTTTCTCAAGAACTGGAAGGATGCAACGTCTGCAATGTTTTGAGTTATGTAAATCATCATAGCCTAGGCCTACTTATCGAATGTTTGAATACCTGTGTGCTTGTCTTACGTGTCATTCCTGCTATCACACAGAAACAGCTGTTGCTTCTTAAGCTACCGTTATCTTATTTCGTGTGAGGAAATTAATGGTAAATCTATTGAGAAAACGAATGAGATGATGATGACAATGAAAGAATAGCATTCATTTTATTCAGTCATCAATCATTTTTGTTCATATGGTGCCGAGTTATGGTGTGCAGCTGAAACATCCGTACGCTCATCAATCTAGAAAAGCTGGGCAAGCATTGTCACATTGATCGTGTACAACATGCACTGATAGCACCCCATTACCGAACGGATGCAGATGATGTTGTTTTCTTCCGATGCATTCCCATCCTGAGATCAGCGTCTTTTACAAAATATCGACAGGCGGAGTATATTGAAAACCACTGGTTATGCCAGGATGCTGCATTCGAGGACTCTTCATCTCCGCTCCCTTTGCCAAAAAGGAAATAATTCACCGTTTTTGAAAAAAACGGTGTTTGCAAATGAAAGAATTGGTGCAAAACTTACCCGTAATGAATGTCTTCAACAAACTTATAATGCACCAACTTGTAATCTCATTCCTTTACCAGGACAATCACCCGGTGCCGTTCATGCCCAGAAGCTGCGATAAAGCTGAGCCCTATATAGCTTGCTTAAGAAATATATCGATATATATTTACATAAACATAAGATAGGCCTTCATCAATTGTTGAGATAGAAGGACTGAATTAATCAATAATTTGCCTACTGTTCTGTTGTATCATATTGTATGTGCACTTTGATTCTGGTCAAAATGGGCGAATATTCTGGTCATGGAGCAAATCGTATGTAAGTCAACCCTGACCCTGCATTTCCCAAGGAAGGTATACAACCTATATCAGTCTGGAAAGGATGGATTTCCATACTGATTACGGTATTTCACCTGATTAGTCAGTAAACCACTGAAGTTGATCTTCTCCTTAATTATAAGTGTGGGCTACCACTTCGTCACTTGGATTTTTCGAAAGACCTGGTTACTCTAAGGAAAGACACTGGTCTTCGAACAAAGACTACTCAACAGAATTTGACCAACCTGTCGTTGTCACTGCATCCCCTTCAGGTCCATTTTCGACGATTCCAAAATACAACATAAAAAAGGTTGCACATCGCTCCAAAACCGTTGAATGATTTGATTTTTGTCAAAATGATGACCCCATTGACTTGTGTTCACGATTGTTAGGTTGTGACTTGTGCGATGTGTATCCATATATTATACATTCAGACATAGCATACAGTCGCCTCCTAAATAAGTGTTTGAAAGAGTTATGGGTGAGAAATCCCAACAATATACTTCGTCATCAAGTTGTCCTGGAAAAGGACGCTTAACTTCTATTTCTTTGGATGTAATGGTAATTCCTCTTGATAAAAAACTGTTTAGGACGAAAAGAGCACAAAAAGAAAGAGAAAGCTGCTAGAGAGTCGTGTTCTGCTGAAGTGCTGTCGCTGGAATCTGCGCTTGGAAGCCTGTCACCAGCATTTCGCCAACGTAATCAAATGATAATGAAATAATTACAGTTTGTGACGATGATGCATCAATGAAACGGCGCGCAGTATCATTGTCTCTGCGGTCTTTAGCATAGGATAGAAAAATATTTTTTGTGTCGCATGCACATCAGAGAGGTAACACAACGATCATGTTGGAAGCATTTTGAGATTTCACCCTTATCACATTACATTTGTCGGCATAAGGTCGCACACTAACTTGGCTGCAAATAAACAGTCTCTCAAGAAAAAGACGTGGACAAATATTTTGGTGCAGAGTGTAACATTCTGAGGAATTCATCTTATCGTCTGCCTTGATGACAATGTAAACAAAAGCAGATAACCAATGATCGGTGATGACCTGGCGGTTACCAGAAATAGGTTGACATTTCGACGGGTGTTCTGATCGAAGACAACCAGGAGTATACGACGCCCAGCCTGGTTTTCCCGCAAATGGACGACAAATCACACGAATAACCAACTTGATTGGTCGGGTGAACATAAATGCAACTGAACTTGATAAACACGAAAAGCGCTCAACTTCATGCACATCTTCTGTTTGTTATGAATGAAAAAGCTGACGGACTAACGACTAAACACTATTTTATGTATGCGAATATAGGTATATAGGCCTACATGTATTTTGTTATTGCTAATATTCATTTGGCAAGAGCCGAAAATTAATCGCTACACCTTATTTTTATGCCTACACTTTGAGTATCCTGGATTATGATTTGTTTTGAGGACAAAATGGCCTTTAATCCTAAAATACATTCGTGCTTATCCCCAAACATATCACAACACAGCGACGTTAAAATGATTATAACCACGAAACCTGGTGTAAGATGTCGTGTGTCTTACGAAATCTCAATGAATGTGACTGTTGAGACCAAGTTATTGGCATTTGCTAATTTTCGTTTCGGATTGTCTCCCATACTGATATATGAAAATAAACAGGAAAGAGCGTATAACATTGGTGATGCTCCACACTGGACATACATGTACAAAGACGCAATTGACAAAAACACGTATAACAAAAGGTGTAACATCAGCCAGGAGCCAGTGTCCCCAGGAACGAACCTTCATCTCCCTTTGTTCGAAGACACACTGAGGTCTGCCACATCTTACCTTTGGTTGCAGGTGCATGCGTTGTTCTAAGTTGAGACGTCGGGAGATTCTGACCTCAAAGAAGCTTCATTACTCCTTGATTACTCGAGGATAGGCAGCTCTAGCGTGTCACTGCAGAGACAATTTTTGTCTTCTGGCGTACACGAGACACCCTCAAGGGCACCGGTTTGACGAGAAATTTGCTAAACTTCGTGTAAATCATTTCAAAACAACATCACCGTCGTCCGAGACATTCTTCACTGAACACCAGACAAACAGGAAAAACCACCAAAAAAATTACCATCAGGCTAATCTTCAACGCCTATGCACTTAGTTGTGACTTTGCCCAACATGTCCAAGGCCTGCCTTAACCGAGCAGAAGTTAATTCGTGCAGTGACGAATGGTTATACGTGTAGACCTACTACATGGAACGATTTTTAAGCTTTATTAGTTTGTTCACTCTTAGCTAGAAAATGGTTGCTCAGGTTCATGCTTGCTGACGTATCTGTGGGAGCTGGTTCAGGGGTTCCAGCTGTAAATCGTCCACCGCCCTAAAAATGGGCGTGATTTTTATTTTAGGCAATTGCCTAGTTCCATTTTCTTAGCTCAGATGGCAGCACCTGCCTGTGACGAAAAGAGAAGATGTCAGACGAAGTGTCAGACGCCGGATGCTGGGGTCTTGATCATGAAAATCGGAGAGAGTTGTTTGTGTCAGATTGACTAACTTATGTTTCTTCAAAGTTTTTTTCCAAAGATTGATGCTTATGACTGATGTCTAGACGCCAAAATAACTACCAAAATAGGCCCCAACTTGATCTCACTCATGATATGACTGCAAAAGAAGATAGACTTGCCCCGGATCACACACTATGATATAAAGAATGAAAGACAAGTGACCTGCCAAAGATAACACAGCAGATGACCAAACGATTTCTTTTTGTAGATTTGACAACCCTTGAAAGCACATCTGCTTTGCCACTTGTACTTTCCCGGGGTACTTTCTCAATCCCAGCAAAAAGTCCAAGGAGGCGAAACGACTTCAATTTGGAGCGAACCGACTTCGATTTGGAGCGAAACGATTGGGGGCGAAAACATTAGGGAGCGAAACAACCGCAATTACTTCTGACGACTGCAACAACTACTCATGCAAAAGTTGGTAAAATTTTCTTCTTTTTGCCGGTTAACCTGCCGATTTTTGCCTATTTGGAACTCACTAAGAGCTGAGGTTTTTAGAACAACTGGTAGGCAAAACTAAGACTCCAACAATATCACATTAAATCAGTACATTTCTATTTTTTTTTCATCAAAAAAGATTAAAAACGAAACTGAAACTGAAAAAGGGTCGCGGACTGGATGTGTGGATGTGACTTTGTCTTCGGTTGTCGTCGACCTCGTTCCAGATCATTGAAATAGTTGACACTCATTGGAAAGACTTCATTTTTTGCGTTTCAGGTGGTGCACTGTTTTCATCATCCATGTCTGAACTTCCATTGAAGAAGGCAAAGTCAACCATGAAAATTGGAACCCATAACGGTACATTCCACTGTGACGAGGTATTTGCTTGTCACATGCTCAAGTTGCTGCCCCAGTACAAGGATGCCGAAATTGTGAGGTAAGAAGAAATTTTAGATTTAGTTTTTAGATGCACAGACCTCCTCTGGTGACATTTTCCTAATCAGTAGTGTCTTTCAGTGGTTCAATGTTAAAGACATCAAAAGAGATGTGGACTCTTCAATCCCTTAATGTCCTCTCTGTCGTGCCTGTTAATTTGAGGAAGGGGTTTGGTGTCATTTTAAGTTTCTTGGAAGACTGTATTTGATTAATAAGTTTGATGAAAGTCAGAATGTGGTTTATAATTTCAGAACCAGAGATCAGGCCCTTCTGGATGGTTGTGATATTGTTGTCGATGTTGGCGGTGTGTTTGATCCTGAGAAACACCGATATGATCATCATCAGAGGTATTCCAGATTGTTCGTTTGAAGACTCCTTCATATAGAGTTTTGCTTTGTACCATATTGTCATGCAAGTAGCTACATGCACATCTGCAATAGTGTACAATGCAGATAAAGTAGAGAAGATCAAGCATGTCATTTCATCATGTTGTGAAATATATTCATTGAATTATTTTGCTCTCATGAGGCAGTGTGAACTCCATGGGATCTGAATTTGGTGATATCTGAGATAACATTTTACCTATTGGAGAACCTATGGGTTTTCAGTGTATCATCATGTGATATTGTTCCCAGTCAAGTTGTACCAGGCTGTTAGCTTGTAAAATCTCTATCCTGTAAAACAGGTGTTGTGGTCAAATTTCAGGACTTTCTCCGAGTCAATGAACAGCTTGAAGCTGGAGAAAAAGTGGGTGACGAAATTGAGCAGTGCCGGATTGGTGTATCTTCACTTTGGCCAGGACGTCTTGAAGGAGATAATCGCAAAGAAGAGTTTAGACTGTAGTCAAGAACTCATTGATAAACTCTATGACAAAGTGTACGAGTTCTTTGTGGAAGAGATTGATGCGATTGACAATGGTATACATCAGACGGATGGAAAACCAAGGTCAGTACATGTCTATGTCTAGATCATGTTATTGTTGACTCTTAGCATGTTTTGTGTTTCAAAGTACAGTTTAGAGTTAATGCTATTAAAGAATATTGAAATACGGAATGTTGAAGTACAAAACAACTTTCCTTGTTTCAGATTTGCAACAACGACAGGACTAAGTTCTAGAGTTGGGAACTTGAATCCACGCTGGAATGAAGATATCGGAAAAGACAGAGCTGCGTTTGAAATGGTAAATCTTTTCTTGCCTTCTGCACAAAACTAGGTCAGATTAAGTTTATTCATGCAGAGTTATTGTCTTTGACATTTTCTATACTATAACAAGCCAGTTTGCTCGTAAATTTGGGCTAATCTCTCAAATTTAGTTGCCCAGATGTGAGTGAGACTCAAACTGGAGACATCTTTCACTGCCGACACACTTTTTTGGCAATCTGATTTTACTTCTCAAATGTTGGTTCAACCTTTGACATGTGTTCTTGTCGCCCTCTGTCAGCCTACATTACAGTACTATTCATGAGGACTCTTCTGATTATTTTGAACTTCTGTTTCCAGAATCGTTTCACTCAAGCTATGAGAATGGTCGGTGAAGAGTTTGAGGACCGGATAGATTACTATGCAACCAGTTGGTGGCCAGCGAGGACACTTGTGGCGAATGCAATTCAAAATCGTCATAATGTAAGTGTTCAGGTGTTTCCTAAATAAAGCTGATCCTCAATGATATTGGTTTCTGACAAGCATGGTTGATGCTATTAGCTCACTTTGGAGCAAAGCAGAAAGCAAACTCTATCAGTGTTGGTACTTGTGCAAAAAAAGAAACTTTACATGTATTTTGAATACAGGTAAGCTTTTTGTCCCAACAAATGAGATATTTATTCACATGCCTCATGAGACACCTAACAAACCGATATTTTGAATTCCAGGTCGACGAAAGTGGTGAAATCATCAACCTGTCTGAGGGAGGTTGCCCCTGGAAGGATCACTTGTTCACAATGGAAGAGGAACTCAACATCAAACCCACCATTAAGTTTGTCCTTTATAGTGACACCAATGGCAAGTGGCGTGTACAGTGTGTTCCTGAAATGCTTGGGTCATTCAACAACAGGTAAGCGACAGATTTATGTCATTATTTGCGTGGCTGCTCAACCTTATTCACTACACCACTTTGACCAACTCACAAACTGAGATTTTAAAATGTTTCATCCAACTCAAATGTTTTTTTCCAGGTTGTCACTTATGGAGGAGTGGAAAGGCATACGAGATGAAAAGCTGTCAGAAATTAGTGGAATCCCTGGGTGTGTTTTTGTCCATGCTAATGGATTTATTGGTGGAAATAACACATATGAAGGTGTGTTAGAAATGTCAAGGCAGACTCTGAAGGCAAGAAAGGACTGATGATTTGGACATTTATTAAAAGGAAGCATTTAGTGAACCGTAAAATATTAAGCATTATTCAAGAGATCTCAGTATAAAGTTTGCAGCTGTCTACCTATTGCAAGGACTGGCAACTCATGTTTTGAAAGAGGAGCTTGTCAACTGATACTGTTTGTGATGCATTTTATATGTTTGACATATCCAGGAAATGATGTGGTGAAAGTGAGGCCTGTCAATTGTGCTAATGTCATTGAATACAATGTTGGCATGTTAATAGTGGTAAACATGTGAATGTGTTATGTCCCAATGGAATGTTGTGGTTGAAACTGAGAGTCGTTGGCTATGCTTTGTCTGTTAGACATCAGTGCATGGAACACTGGCCTCGCCACCTGTTGATCATGCTTTTGATTCTACAATCATTTTGATATTCAAACCAGAGGATGTGTTGTTCTCGTGTACAATGTACAATCAGGACCAAATAATCACTATTCAGATTGACAAGCTATCCGAGTTTATTTTTTATCAACCTCAGCTTAGGCTGTGCAGTGTGTGTCCCCAACTCAACACTTTCATCGGATGAGCAGTGTTGTCTGCAACCTAATACATACTTTGTGTGAGCATGATGTGTAGAGTGTACAGAAGGAGGGGGTCCAATAATCACTTGTGGGTTGCGTATATACATTATGGACTACCCCTGAGCAGTGGTGGATCTGGGAATGAGAAAGGAACTAGAAGCAAATTTCGAATTAAATATACATTTATTACCAGTAGTACCTGCTTCAATTGGCTTGCCCTATCAATGAGATGCTGCGGCAAGATTTAGAGCAGGATCAATCTGAGAATAAATATTAATATACATTTGTACATTGTCCGAAGTTGAACTCCTAGTATAAGTATTCACCCCATCCCAATATCATAAGAGACCATAACTTATAGTTGAATTCAATCTCATTATTACAATTATATACACTGATTGCCCCTAAGGCCTAGCCTCCTCACAAATGGAAATAGCCTCATCTCCCCCTCCAATTCATTAAAAGGTACCACAACCAGTGAAGAACTAAGAGGCATGCATGTATATATGTCATTCCTTGAACCAAATGTCCGCATTCATGTTCATAACACACTCTTCAAACACAAGTCCAGAACTCATCCTGCTCTGAACCATGAAACAAAATAGTATATCACAATGAACGTCACAACGAGTCCAAGGATGATGTAACACATGAGTCTCCGATTGCCTTTTCCCGATGACAGCATACCATTCATTCTCTTCATGCTTCCTGACAGAAGTCCCTCACTGCTGTCAAAGTCCGAGTCCTGAAATGATGAATTTACGGAATGAATTCATATCTTTATTGCTATTTGTTTTATGGCATCATTTTATATCAATTCATTATTATGTGGGGGGATGAATATTCTGTCCTTTGGAACCTGATTGTGATTTTGTCTCTTGTATCTTCTCACAGGCTGAATTATGTACATTATTATTGTAAGAAGAAGTACCTTTGATGTAATTACAGAAGAGGTTATTATCATCAGATCAACATGGAATTGAATGGAGAAAATATATTATGATTTCATTCCAATGAGAAGGTGCCACGACTTACCATTCCAGAAAGGTATTTATTCTGGTCTTTGGCTTCTGTTTCAATGTCAAAAGCAATCTGAAAAAAGATGTCATTGTATGATTTCGAAGTAGTCAACCAATAATGCTAATAGAGGAGTTACCAGGAGAAAGATACAATACCATCAGAGGTCTAAGACTACACAATTTCTTAGTACTATTTTGTCCTGCTTCCATGTTCTTAGTAGTGGTGTATGTTCATTAAATTGAATTGAATTACTTAGTTCAACAATAGCTGTTTGAAGTTTCCATGTCATGACGTAAAAATGAGCTGGCCATTTGTGAAGCAAATTGTACAATTATGAATTAAACAAGTCCTGAACTTACATTTTTTAACCTGTTTACTTTTGAGGACAAATTTGATGCAATATCCTGGTTCTCGCGCTCCATAATTTCATGGGTTGCTCCCGCTGAAATTCAAATGATCAGAATCAGCTAATTTGCAGGTTTACCTGATGAGAAGACCTTATCATATATGATGACGCAGGAAAACCAATTACAAAGTGCACCAATAGAACTCAGCTGTTAAGATTTACAAGGAAAAATGAATTTATTATATAGTTTCATTACTTCTGGGACACCCTGTATGCCATGTACATAATGTACATGAATGTACACAAACCAAAATGTCAACATTGAAAATACGGTAACATTGAACCACTGTTTACGGACTATTCGAAGATTCATTTGCAATAAAAACGACACATACATATCTACATAGATATATGATACATTCTGATATGGTTTCCTTATCATCGAACTTTGGCAAAAGTGTGTTTTACCTGATTGTTCCATCCTGTTACTCCGATTGTATCGTGCCATGTCACAGCATTTATCGCCATCTATCGTCCTACCTCGATCCCATCGCGCACCTGATCGGTCAATCTACACGAATTCACACTACATTGCGGCAAATAAGCCTCCTGAAGCGAGAATCAAAGTGCCGGCCTCTCGATTTTGAGGTGGTGAGTTCCGAATAGGTGTTTATCTCGTAGTTTCTTGCTAATTAAATACATGTCTTGAGTTTTAAAAAATAAATTACTAAGCCTTAGACTCCTTAGCACCAGTAGAGCTTTATATTTAAGCTAATTGGCCGTTAATTACATGCCTGTGCAGTGGTGAAAGACCTACAGGGTGAACACTGCATATTTTTAGTTAAAGCTGAACCGGCCAATTTTTATTAGCATGGCGACAAATTGTCAAGTTGCAAATTCATGGATTTGGTGGGATGTACAATATTGAATTGTAAATTTTCACACATTTTATGTTGGTAAAGAGTTTAAAAAAACAATTGCTTGTGCATCTTGGACAAGCCGCATTTTTGGAGCAGGTTTAAAGCTGAACTGTCTACTGTTTTCTGCACCATGTCACCGGGTGATTCCCCTTGAAAAAGATTATTAGTTTGTCGCTGAAATTCAATCAATGTCATCTGGCCCTCAATGTGTTGTCTGTGAAATTGAGATTTTTTCAATTTGAAATCATTTTTTTATGTAATAATGTCATTGATTCCCTCCATACAGGTGCAATATGTCGACATTTGGGTTTTCTGATCTGACTTGGGGGACACACTTCGGGGGAGATGATGATGACCAAGATGAGGAACAAGACTATTCCACACAGGTAATTTTTCCTCCTTATTTAATCATTTCTCTCCCTCAAGGACATTGACGTGTTGAAGATTAATACAACTGGTGTATTTGTTTTCAACTATTCCATATTCCTAATGCTCTGTAGACTGAAGTCATAGACTTATCTGAAATTGTGACTTGGCAAAACAGAGATACTCATATACTTGGCAGTTGGCATGAAGAAGTATGTACCTTGGTTACAGCTTGGTTACCTTGCTGAATCCGGGAAATTTTGTTCAGACTTCTCCTAACTGTGGTGTTGAATTAAAGGCCTCAAGGGCAAAGGAGCATTGACTAACATTGTAAAACTTTCTTCTGTTCTACAGTTAACATTCTCTGCCTCTTTTCAGTGGAGACAGGCTCCTCGTGATGGGCTAATTTTTGTGATTGACTGTTCAGAGTCGATGTTTGAAGAAAACGACTCTTCCACTCCTTTCGAGCTGTGTATCAAAGTAAGTAAATTCCATTATCTGTACTAAAGTCCTTCAGTTTTGTCATTCAGTTGTGGTGTGTGGAATAAGATGTTACTAACTCCCCCCCCCCCCCTCCCCAAAAAGCCCAAAGATGGAAATTTAGTAATTTGACTATGATCTCTTGTCTTTCTGTTTTAGTGTGCTAAGAATGTGATGCAGAACAAAATTATCAGCAGTGAGAAAGATCTGATGGGACTCGTGTTCTTTGGAACGGTAAGAGTTGTTATTGCAGAGGAAAAATTCAATGGAAATTACCCATATTGGACCAAATCAGTAAAATTGCCTTGATATCTTTTATGTTGGGTCACTGGAAACACTAAATCCACTATCTCAAAAAATTAAGGAGGCCTTTGATTACATCCTGTGTGTATGACAAGTCACACGGAGGTCTATACCTTTCTATGGGATAAGGAAGGAAAGTAAATTCTTTCATCTCGCACCTTTCTATCAAATCTTCTAAATTTTTAGGACAAATCCAAGAACAGTGGTGATTTTAAAAACATCTATGTGCTTCAGGTGAGTAGTATTAACAGTATGCGATTTTGCTATTTATCTATTGGACTTTAGTTCAGGAAAATATTTTGGTAATTTTTATCCTCAATTGAAATGGATCGATTTCACTTTCCCTTGCTATCAAACTATGATTGATTTGCTGCATTTTTTTAAATCCTTCTTTTGAATTTTAGGACCTGGACCAACCTGGAAGGGAGAGCGTACTTCAGTTGGAAGAGTTGAGTGAAGGTAGGTTATTTCTAAAGGTATTCTCTCGAGACTTGTTTTGCTAGCATGGGTCTCATATTGACACACTACTCTGTTCCCCAACCTAGGAAGCTTTGTTCTTTTTCTGACAAAGATAGTGGATCCTGACCCTAACCTCTACATTACTATCACTTTCCAGAAAGTGCTGATGAGTTCACTGCCAAGTATGGACATGGTGACGGCTTCTCCCTTAGCGATGTTTTCTGGACATGTTCAAACATGTTCTCAAAAAGGTGAGTATGTAGGTTGTGAGATTTAACTGTAATCTGTGAATTCAGGTCGAGCTATAGATCTTTTTCAAGCTGGCTTCAGGCTGACTTCTATGTTTGGTTGCCTCAGAGATTTGACACAGGTTCTTCCTTGTCCGATGTCATGGACGTCGCCCAGCCGTGTTCGTGGCCTGCTGTCTGGAAGGACATCAGGCCACTACGTTTTTTGCACATCCTGGGTGTCTTCTCTTGTTCCTCTCTTGATCCCCAGCGCTTTGTCTGGATTCATTCACCACTGAGCCCTGTGGCCAGTCTCTTGGTACGCTAGACCAATCCTTCATTGCTCATTAATTGACTTCCAGCTCCCAGAGAATAGGTTTCAAGAGAGTTATGCTGTTCACCAACAATGACAATCCCCATTCCAACAACCCGAATCTACAAAGACAAGCTAAGACCAAAGCTGGTGACCTGCATGAGAATGGCATAGATTTAGAGCTAATGCACATGCAGAAACCAGGAGAGAATTTTGATGTCAGTCTGTTTTACAAGGTTAGTTTGGTGTCATGAAATGTACAACCTCAGGCCCCACAAGTCCTGATACAGCAAAACATGCGCACAAAATTTATGAACTGTCAAGTTCGCCGAGTACATACAGGGCTTAGTGATTATAAACACTTGCTTGACTTGGGTGAAATGTTGACATGACATGCTCAACTCGGGTCGAGAGTGAGTCTATCTGGGCTAACCTAAAGCCTGTTGAAATGTTACCCTTGCCCTAACATTGATTTACCAGGAGGCACTGCTTCCGATATTCAGAAATAGAAAATTTCAATTTTGTTCTTCCTTATTCATCCAACCTTTCCTACTTCTACTACTATGTTAAGGACTGTCTCTTCTATGACGATGACGAAACAACCACTGCCCTTCCTGATCCTGCAGAAAAATTTGACGAGCTGCTCACCAGGGTGCGTTCAAAGGACCACAAGAAGCGCTCCCTTGGCAAGATACCCTTCACATTTGGAAAGGATATGAGTATGGCAGTTGGAGTGTGAGTAGAACCTGATAAGTGAATTCCGTTAATTTTTTTCCGATACAAGGTCATTAATTGGGATATCTTTGAGTCCTCTGATGCCACGCATAAACTGAAAATCAGATTGACACCTTCAAGATGATTCGTGATTATCTTTTGAAATCCTGACTTCTTCATCATGAAACAAATTAGATGCTATCACCAAAACCTGTTACCTGGATCATGAGGAAATCCTCATAACTCTCCAAGCAATGATGTCAAGTGACACCAACACTCTTACCTAGCCATGAACATAATGATTGAGTTTAGGTCAGTATGGAATCAAGATAACCACTCTGTGGAACCATTTTAATTATTTTCCCCCTTACATTTCAGTTACAGTCTTGTGCGGACATGCACCAAGCCATATGCAGTGAAGCTCTACAAGAAGACAAACGAAGAGGTCAAATCAGTGTCAAAGACTTTCCTTGCTGTAAGTTGAGGAGCCTCGAAACCTAGTGGCCGCCACTGCTGGTTACCATGCAACAGGGCCCGCTAGGCTTTGCCAGGGCAAGTAAAAGTACAGTACAGTAGCCTATCATGGACCCCATTACCTCTGGTAAATTACAATAGTGGGGACGCCTAAACAATTTTTCTCCAATTCTTGCAAATTCTGTTATCTAGGATACATTAGAAGTGTTGATGCCTCAAGACACCAAAAAGGCTGCCACCTACAGTGGAAAGAAGATCTGTTTTGAGATTGATGAGCTTAACGAAATGAGGCGACTGGGAGAGCCAGGTTTGACGTTGATGGGATTCAAACCTAAAAGCGCCCTGAAGCGATATCATCATGTCCGCCCAGCACAGTTTATTTATCCGGAGGAAACGGTAAGACATCCTTTCAAATACCGGTATTGAGTTGGAGTTAAGTGTGATCTTGGGCATTATTGGTCTCTTTCCATGATATTACTTGATTGCATGTAACATGGTAAAAGGGGCAAAATTAGCCCCGAGGAAACTTGGGACCCTCCCTATCATATCAGCAGGAATAGAACCTATGATCTCAACCTCAATATCCTGACCTATTTTCAATACGACTCGATGTTCCTGACATTGACCAGTTCTGACCTTTTTTCCAGGTAATAAAGGGCAGCACGAATCTGTTTACCGCCCTCCTCCAGAAGGCACATCAAAGGGACGTGATCCCAATTTGCAGATATACAGCACGCAAAAATACCCCACCAAGATTTGTTGCATTGTTACCACAGGTAAGTGTGATCGGTGGGGAAAGGCTGTATCATTTGAGGTCTGCTTCGTCAGTAGATCTTACCGATGCAGTTGAAACAGCTGAAAGTTTCCCTATATTTTGCAGGAAGTTTCCCTACATTTTGCAGGAAGTTTCCCTACATTTTGCAGGAAGTTTCCCTATATTTTGCAGGAAGAAGAACTTGATGAGCACAATGTTCAGGTTACACCACCAGGATTCCATGTCATCTTTTTGCCATTTGCTGATGACTTGCGTTCATTGAAATATGAAGAAACTCCAAGAGGTAAGTCTGTGTCATCATCAGCAGGTGCTGACTTTAAATAGGTTCCTCAATCTCTGAAAAGAACAGATTTACATTATCAGAGTGTGTTCAGGGATTGTATGAAAAGCATTTGACTATGGAATTGGGAGTTGTGAATACAGTGATGAATTTACTGTTTAGGAGATTGTGACTTGTGGACACCCAATATTGAGGAGGATTTCTGCAAAACGTAGAGTATTTTTTAGTTGATATGATAATGCCAGCAAGATGTATCACTGCAGTTTTTTGTGAGTACTAATCATGATCCTACTCACTTTGGCCCTAAATGGATTGTAATTTTTTTTCAGCCAATAAAGATCAAGTTGAAAAAGCCAAAGAAGTTGTGAAAAAGATGAACTTCCCCTTCAAGAGTGAGAGCTTTGAGAACCCTTCCCTTCAGAAACACTACGCCAACTTGGAGGCACTTGCTCTTGATAGGGATGTCCCAGATGACATCACAGATTACACAAGTAAGCACACTACTGCCAATTCAAGAATAACCACTTATATGAAAATCATGAGTTTTAAAACTTTTCAAGATGATGACTGGTCATTTGCAATCTTTTTTACCTCTCTCTGTGATCAGGACACCAGACTATTATGGACAGCATATTACAGTCTCAATGTTGTCTTGCCTGTCTTCTGTTGTTTTTCACTCGTGCATCTACCATGTATACATCAAATTTGTTCCTTCCAGTGCCAGATGACGCTATGATTAGCAAGCGTGCTGGAAAAATTCTCGGGGAATTCAAGGAGCTTGTGTTCCCTGACGGCTATGAGGCCGGCAAGGGCAAGAAGAGGGTGAGTACTGCTTAATACAATTGGTTGAGTCCAGGTGCCCCATTCCAGATCACTCCTTCTACCCTTACACTTCAAATTTCAATACTGCCATCCTGCCTGGATTGTAACATCTGATCATGAACTTTGAAACTTGATTGGGGTCAAGAAAATGGGAATTTGTCTGTGTGATAACCATATCTAACAGATGGCAGGGTGTTTCAATATACTAAAAACGATTTGGTACATCTTTCAGCCTGCAGGTGGCGCTGCTGGTCCTGCAGGTAAGAAAGCTCGAGGTGGAGCCGACGATGGAGAGATAGACGTAGAGGCCGAGGCTAGAGCTGGTAGACTCAGTAAACTGACGGTGCCAATTCTCAAAGAATTTGTCAGGAAAACCAAAATAAAAGGTGGTGGGACCAAGAAAGCAGACCTAATGGAAGCCATTAACGACCACTTCGGTTTATAGAGGGTGTACTGGAAGTATGCAGTCGATACTGAAATGGCAATACTGTAGTGCTGAGAGCACACTGAGGGTAAACTGGCTGCAAGATTGTGTTGTGACCGTCTTTTAAATCGTATATTGATAGAAAAGTAAACATTTTGTTTAGAATCCAACGACATGTAATGTTTTTAATTTGTTGACATGTCTCGGGCTACATGTATATGAATATGATACCTACAATAAATGATATCAAACGAAGAAGGCTATTTTGTTCAGTTGATTACTCCGCGATGGTTTTCATTTGATCCAATAGTTAGCATTTGATGTGACCCAATCCTGTTGAGAGGAGCACAGGCATAGACATACCATGCCATGGCCAGGTGATTAAAAGGGAGCTTAAAGATTTCCCCGCATCCGGCAAACTTAAAGGTATAACTGGATGGCGCCAACATGTGGATTTAGAAGGTCTAAGTATGCATAAAGACAACAATTAATAAAAAAAATATCGATTTCAAGCAATGTGGTTCGTTTTCTTTCAACTTTTATTCCCATACCACGCCCATCCAATAAAAACGAAAATCTTCGGGAATCTCCCAATCTTGGCAAACTACACACGCTAACTCTGTAGTGAGAAATACCATTCAGTGTGGACAGCCTAGTGGAGATAAGCGCTAGCTCATATTGATGTGATGAGGTATCCATACAGGATAAGTACTATTAAATGTGACCCTGCACCATGCTCTTGCACCCAATATAATTCCACCTTGATGGACAAACGATCTCGTGTAAATGAACAAAGCTATTCATACAGGAGAAATACCACCTAATAGGGAGTTTTCGCAAAACCGCTGAAACGTCAACGTGAACGCCTATCCCATTGCTCCACATCGTAATCATGAAGTCGAACAATGTGATAGGCGTTCACGTTCGCGTTTCGGAGGCTTCGCAAAAACTCCTTGATTTGACCTCGCACTGAATAGTCCAGCCTCGGTGGACAAGATACAAGTATTCATGAAGAGAATTCGAAGTATCATTCAATGTGACCAGAGACTAAATGAACAGCTAATGGTAGTATAGGGTCCGCGGATGAGACCACCTTTGAGAGGACTAAGGTATTCACACAGCCCCAGGTGAAAAAAACATTCACGGTGACCATAAATCTGTGCATGGGAAATGCCGAACATCATGCGCACGACATGCTTGGACACTATTTTTTTTGGGGGGGGGTAGTGGTTTCTGCAACACCGGTGCTTTCTTGTAGGCCTGTGGTGCATGGTGTGTCACATGATGGCAAGCACTCAGGCCTGTAGAAAAGTCATCTGAATGATATAAGAATAATGTGGAGACAATGAATCCTTTTGCAGTATATGGTCTAGTCTAGGGACTTTGAATGACTTTACATGGCAAAAGTGTCGTTCTGCATGGTTGCATAAGTTCTTATGATGAGCCCATTCATCTAAAAGCCTATGCCTGGGACCATGTGGTAGAAGGCCTTTGATAGGTCGATCAAAAGAAGGAGGTCTCTCCGGTTTGTGCACGTACTCGTTTATGGCCAACAGTTGGACATCAGGGGTAGGTTGCCGGTATTTTTTCGACGTTTTCAATCAATTTATCCCCAAAGTCCATAATCAAAGCAACCCTTGTTTATGTCATCCTTTTCCCTAACCTCTTGCCAACCACTACTGCAGTTTATCAGAGAGGAGATAACTTGTTAGTTTTTCAATCGGTGGTTTGCATTGAAAACGAGATCTCCTTGAGATGACCTTCATTTCACCCTATTGGAAATTTTGAGTCTCTGAACCCATTATTCCGTTTCGTTTCCATATCGAACATATCTTTTTAGTAACAAACTTAATAAACAGAGCCGCCTCACAAATTTTCGAAAACGCTGGGTCAGTGAACTGCTGGATTCAGTGGATTGCGACTCGAGGATCACCACCACCTGGATTTGGGATTGTTCGGAAAACGGGATATGATATTCATCTATATATAACATATTCTTGTCTCCTTGACAATAGGCCTGACATGTATTTTATTTCCAGCAGTTCTTATTCCTACCATCTTCAAGTACGAGACCACTATATCAACATGGTAATCAAGATTGGTATCAATGGGTAAGCACCATCATCGCTCTCAGTCCGCAATATCTCGGTTTTCGGAAACAATGTGAATTTTAAAGTGAAACTAAAGTGACTTAATTTTGCCAATCCAAGGAACACCAGGACTCTTTCAAACACAAAAAAATCGGACAAAATATTGCGCGTAGGTCATGCAGACCGAAGATGGCAATGTCTTCCCAAGTATATATTTTACCACTTTGTCGAATTGGACGAGTTCTGGTGTTTCTAAGATTTGCGATATGGAGGCACCAATAGTTTCACCTTAACGTCACTACATCCAGGCACTACATGTATTATTTGGGAAGATTTACTATTACAGCTTCGGTCGAATTGGTCGCCTCGTTTGTCGTGCATCGATGGAACATGATAACGTAGATGTGGTTGCTGTCAATGATCCTTTCATTGATCTGGACTACATGGTAAGACCCTGGATGTGGCGAGTGCCCGTCATAATATACTATCCCGACCATTCGCCTTCCACCATCTCAGCAGATGAGTAAGCCAGCTGTTGCTAGATCCTCCTCCCTTGACAAGTTTTCACTAGGGCACTCTTGATTATCACGCCCCTACTTTGTATCACAACGCTCTACCCCCTCGGACGCCCAGTCTCTTATAGGCCTACCATCATCTTGGCGTCATTCTCAGTGGCTGTACTCGCCGATGATTCCATCTACGTACCTCCGTCAAATCAAATTACAACGCGAAATATATTCATCCATAAATACATCTTTCTTAACAGGTATACATGTTTAAGTACGACTCGACCCACAACCGATTCAAGGGTACAGTAGAGGCCAAAAACGGCAAGTTGGTCATCAATGGCAAAGAGATCCTTGCCTACATGGAGAAGGACCCAACCCAGATCCCATGGAAACAAAGTGGGGCTACATTTGTGGTAGAATCAACTGGTATCTTTACCACAACCGACATGGCCAGTGTAAGTAGATTTTGCCAACACTTCTTCTGCCTGTCACCTCAAGAAGAAGAAAAAACAGCTTTTGCGTCGCTCTGACTGTATAACTTCCCGTTGTTGTAACCTAAGTAATCGTCAAAACGAAAAGCAACCCGTCTTCACTATCGCATTTGATGACATCATTTCAACAACCTAGATTCGTGAGAACTTCAGATTCGTAATTAACGAGTAGGTTTGTCGCACTGAGACAACCTTCGTCTGTAAGGATAATCCTTCATCTTCATGCCCGCAGTTCCCCTCAGCTGTGAGAGTTTACGAACACGATCAAAACACCATGCAGTAACCCAAACGCAGGCTTCGCGATCGCTGTCCATTATTATTCAGAGAAAAATATTCAAATACTTCAGTGTCATCCATTCTTTTGCAGAAACATATCAAAGGTGGTGCCGAGAAGGTTGTCATCTCTGCCCCCTCTACTGATGCACCCATGTTCGTCATGGGCGTCAATGAAGACAAGTACGACCCAGCGAATATGCACGTTGTCAGCAACGCTTCATGCACCACAAATTGCCTCGCGCCGCTAGCCAAGATCATCAATGATAATTTCGGCATTGAAGAAGGCCTGATGACTACCGTCCATGCCACCACTGCGACACAAAAGACCGTGGATGCTCCAAGCCAGAAGAAATGGCGTGATGGTCGCGGCGCCAGTCAGAACATCATACCGGCTTCGACCGGTGCGGCCAAGGCTGTTGGCAAGGTCATCCCCGAGTTGAATGGTAAACTGACCGGTTTGGCGTTCAGAGTTCCCGTGCCTGATGTGTCCGTTGTGGACCTGACCGTCAGGTTGAAGAAATCAGTAAGTACACTAGAAATGTATTTTGTTTAAGGCGAGATGAGGCCAGTCCGTTTCTACAACAGCGTCGGCCCAGGATATCCGCACGTGAAAGCAGCAATTACGTGTGAGGGTGGATTCATGCATTCAGATTACATCTGTCCCCTGAAGACGGTATGATTATTCATACATGATCGATAGTCAATATTTATGAAGAGAATTCTTTACTTTCAGGCGACGTATGAGGAAATCAAGGGGACTGTCAAGGCCGCTTCAGCGAACCCAAAGCTGAGGAAATTCATCGGCTACACTGAAGACGAAGTGGTCTCAACTGACTTCATCGGAGACACCCACAGTAGTATATTCGATGCAAACGCCGGCATTGCCCTGAGCCCAAACTTCGTCAAGCTGATTTCTTGGTAAGTCAAAATGGTCAGTTGTTCATTGCTATTGGCAGATAAGCGGCATTCTCAAATCCTGTTATTATTGCTCCACTTCCGAGAGGCCCGTTTTGTCAAAATTCTTAGACCCGCCATATCGACTCTTCGCTGTCGAGCATTGCCCATCCTGGCTGACTAGAAAGCCGACCTGCGTCTTCCTTTGTACACATGTTACCATGAATAAATAAACCAAATGCCGAATAGAGATAGGCCTGTTGGAAGTAGATTTTTGGTGGAGGGGGACTCAAAGCACTCTTTTGTCTCCATTAATCTTCATATCTGACCCTTCCCCGGCCGTTCTAACTATGCCCATGAACATAGTCTCCTTCGCATAATGATGCTCTACCACATGCTAACAATAGGAAAGACGATTCTAAGTTATATTGATCAAAGAATTTTTATTTCCTCTTCATTTAGGTATGATAATGAGATGGGATACAGTCACAGGGTTGTGGACCTCATCAAGTACATGGCAAGCAAGTAGTAAAAGAAGATAGATCACCGTATTGAAGTCAGCTACCCTGAACAAAGAGTAAACTATATAATGTCCCAATTCTACTCGATCCGGGATCCGCAACCGCCTGTAGCCTACAGAGGAATTGAACCAGGTTTACTCAATAGGAATGGACCAGATCGCCGTATTGCCTCAATTTGAAGGATTTGAGAACACCTATATACTGTGTAAACGCAATTAAGCCGGTTTAGGGCGCCAGTACAAAAGCCTTTTTACATGAAAAAGTCTTGTGTCTAAACAGAGGCGGCTCTACCGGTTCAATAGCGTCATCTGCTACATTTGTATCCGCACAGCCAAATATCTAGGATTATGAGAATATAAACGACATCTTGCCATTAAACTTAAGTGCCTTGTCAGTTAATATGATTGCTAATGAGTTCATGCATTTTCACACGCCAAGCAACAAATAAAGTTCCACGTCATCATTTGACTTTAGTCTGGCCTCAGGCGAGTCATCTGGAATTTCCCAGATGAGCCCCGGTGGTGTAGTGACGCGACTGAGACACTGACTGGCGGTCGTGAAATCCCCGTTTTGATACCCACTGTCGGTGTGAGACTCTGGACAAGTATATTTGCCGGACATGTAACAACAGTTACACCTATATGTAGGCATATGTGGGCACTTCTTTCGCACTGGTCGTTCGGTTACTGCTGACGCCGGCTGTGCTCTTTCTTGCTACTGATGACAATATCTGAAGTACAAATTACACGGTGAAAATTACTCTCATTACATGCAAATTAAATTCATCCAATAGGTTTTATTTTGTTCATTCCTTGAGTCCATGTCGTTGCTTTCTTTATGCGGTGGTGGTTTTCGATATAGAGACTGCGTTTCTAGGAAAGATGTAAGACCGTTTTAATTTAGCGGAGTGGTTTTGTCCGCCTCCTCCTGGTTGACTCCCGGGCAGGTGGTGTACGGCTATAGAGTGGGAACATACAACTGACCCTGGTATTTGAGGACGCATGCAGCACTCGGGCGTACTGTTTTCACGACGGGTTGTTTAATAGGTTCGGGTTTTTCCGCTGATTGTGTGTGTGGGGGGGGGGGGGGGGGACGGGGGGAGGGGGTTGTACCGGAAATGAACTTTCACAGAGTATCGTATTATTGTATTTTACGCTGAGCTTGTACATGAAGAATCCATCAATGAAGGCTGAGCCAAACAATTAGGTACCAAGTTCGGGTTTTCAACCTGAGAACGTCAATGGATTATCTTCTTGAATGATAGGCTACTTACCCTTTTCATGATGCGGCTATTTCTTTTTCCGAATCGTGGGCTATTACAATTAGAGCATATACCGAGATTCATGCAAAACAGTCTCTGTCGATCGCACAGACCAACTGGGCATTGGCAATCTGCAATCAAGACAGATGAGACCATTACACGCCACCGAATATAAACAAATTCACCTGTTTCTTTGCAGGCGAATCAATCCTTATGACACCTTTATTGCTGTATGCATCAGAGGGTCGTATTTTCTTCCGGTAATGATTGAATGGCATATCGTATCAAATGACGTCATTGATATTTATGTAAATTATCATTTTCCAATCATCTAGTTTTTATTTCTTGATGTTACCAGGGGTTATTACAGTGGATGGAAAAGGATATCATATGATTATATGTCTGACATTGTATTTCTGAACTTTTTACAGGAATGTGAAAACGGGCGCTAAAGGAATTCATACAACTTTCGTCTGTTGAACCTAATAAGTGGGAGTTAATATTGTACTGTAAGAAGAAGAGACGCGACCATGTTTATTTTAAGCAACCTTTGCACTTGATACGCGGCGAGCAATGGCGACGCATAGACGCGCCATGTCCCGCCGTCGTTGCCAGAATGCTGTGAACCGGAAAGTTTTCGCGGGTGTTTTATTAGGCGGATCTCGCTGATAACCTAAAATATTAAGACTCACGAAAAAAACTTGTTTTTGTTTGAAAAAAAAGAAAGAAATTACGTATTCGACAACAAATTATGAAAATTTTATTCCTATTATAAGTTTTTGCAAATCGCAAAAATCAAAGGCGCGAAAGTTTGACGAGTCACAGTACAATCTTCTTTAAAAGGAATCTGCTCCAGCTTTGGAGAACGACATTTCGTTACTTTTGCAAGTATAGCTTTGCCGTGGACTTACCGTCTATAAGTCGCGATCGAAGCTTTCTTCTACCCTGATGATGGCTTGATATAAGTGTGAAAAATAGGCCGATAAAGGACAGGACGGGTAAACTGGGTCTTCTCATTTTTTCTTGATTTGGTTTCTGGAAGTTATTCACCTGTTAAATTTGATTATAGGGAATGGTTTAAGAGCAGCCCAGAACTTCCGGGATAAAACTGGTTGAATGGATTTGGGGGTCTCCAAATTTGGGGATCCCGGACTGAGTATAACACTGTCCGTTCCAGCCTACCCCGCCAATTTATGTTCCCGCTTGACGATGGACACGCAGAGAATCATGACAACCGTTCCAATGACGTTCCTCGAAAGCACATGGAGTAAAAACCAGGGAGAACCTAGAAATTGTGTTGGGTCCCCAAATTAGATTCCAGAAAAAAAAGACTTTGAAGAAATCTGCCTTAGTCTATAGTTTTCGCCGCGTGACCCTAAAGGACGTTGACCTTTACTTCTGAAAAAAACTGTAGTTCGTTATCTGAAGAGCCATCCATAAATTATGTACGCATCAAACTTGGGAATTTGAGACACTGGCTTCACACTGGTCAACGCTTCTTTCATTCACACCAGACCGAAAGACAGAGAAGGCTATGTAATATAATCTGATAATGTCAAGTAGTTACTCGCGTAGGCCTATAGACAATTTCACGAGTGGCACTTGGTCGACCACAATGTTGTCTTTGCATTGACAACAAAGTGTCTTTTCGGCCAAGGTCGGGACAACTCGACTGCAAACAGTAACATCTGTGACTGCTCCCCATTTTTCAGCGTTTCCATAGTAGGCACCTTCATGTACCTTTCAGGAGGAAACACAGAAAAACACGTGTCAATCCATCTTTTAGCGTTCCCTAATTTCGCAACATTACCAACAAGAGGATATATTAAAAAAATATTGATCTACATTTAGATCACCACCTTCCCATTTACAGCCCTTTGTATCTTTCTCAAGGTTAATAAAACGATCCTCAGGCAAATAGCTTTTATGTAGCTACCACACACAATACAACGTTACATCAACGATATTAACTCTCGCTTGCGTTTCTCGATGCCGATGGCTAATTTACTCAACGTCAACAAGAAATGGCGGTATCACACCGTTGCAGGCCTGTGGTGGTATGACAAGCCAACCTGGCTGTGCTAATGCACTTTCCATTTAATAACTGCGTTTTTGCCCGTTTTCTCGAAATAAAAATAGCGTTTAAAACAAATAAAAATACGTTTTCAGTTAATGTTAACTAAACCAGAACTATAACTGGTCGATGTGAAATTTGGGCGGGGGGGGGGATGCCGTTATAAATTGACATGGCAGACAGACGCGTATCAAAGCGTCCTAGCTACGCGCGCTGAAAATTAAAAAAAACGGTACGGAACAAAAGAAAGTTTTGAGAGGAGGGTGCCAGTTTGCTATAAAGGCAAATCTCCACATAAGTGAATCACGCTACGTGGCATTTTGAACGTCAATTGCGTATGTGGAGATCAAACAAGTAACAAAATAAAGTAAAGTCTGCAAACTCTTTCCTACCTTAGATTATTGTGAAACTCGAAGTCCTATCAGGCTCCTCGCAACATTTCAAATCTGGTGCTCGTGGAGTCCAGTTACTTTAATAGACTCCACCACCAACGAACACCAAGGATTCTTCCGCAGCGGTCATTCACCCGCACCAGGGGTGAATGACCGTTGTCAGGAAGCAATCAATTAAGGCGTCAATCAAAGTCACCAAGACAACCATGATACACCAGGGTATCCATTTGGGATAGTTTGGTGTTCTACTGGATAGAGTAATCCGTTTATTTCGCCGATACAGCTGCCGCTATTTTTAAAGTGAGCAAAACTAACATTTTCATTGGTGAAGATTTCCATTACGGTTTAAAGGCCCATCTTGTACGTTAAAAAATTTGAAAATTGAACTTCTAGATATTTTTGTCAATACGCATTGAATATAAATTTCAACAATGCCGTTGTTGTGTAGTCAGCTATATAGATACTATGAATACCAAATTTAAGCTAATTTCCTTGTATAAAAACTGCACTACGTCATTATGTATTTCTATTTTCATGTACCACTAATTAATACAATAAGCACGATCGGCGTATACCCCTTTAAAGTAACGCTGCCGGATATCTAATATGTCGTGTTCCTCGGCGCCCCCGGGAAAAAACTTATAATTTTCGACTTACACACTCTTTTTTCCAGCAGGAAATCGTAAATTTAGTCAGTTGCGCAGGTGTATTGCATTTGTATGTCCGCGTGACATTTTCCTAAGTTAACCAGGGAAAACAACGTTTCAAAACCAGAAGTGTGTTGCTATTCTAAATATGAATTCTGGGGGCATTTGCCGCCGGTATGATGTCCATTGTCTTAATAACGATACGTCAATACATAGTCATTGTCAGTGTCGTCATGATGTTCAAAAAGCATTTAGCACCTCCAGCATTCAGAAAACTGGGACCTGCATTTTTTGCATATGTTAATCACACATTTTTGTCGCTGGCATTTGCGATAGCATCTCGACCTCTTAGTCTTGCACTTCTCCTTCTCCTTCGCTGACCCTTCGCAAGATTTGCCCGTCTCGATCTTCAACGCGCAATCGCCCTTGCATTGATGGCGGCACTTGTTTTTGCAAAGTCCGAGACATGAGTCTCTGGCGGTCATGCACATGTTGTCACAGGTGTACGTGGTCATGATGCCCAATGTTAGGATGAAGATTGTCAAAATTAATATCTGAAAAGAAAAATATCATAATCACATACCAAAATGTCCCACAGTTTTACGACCAAAATGCGTGGGAATGCTGATGTAAAGTGGACAATGATTAGGATGTTGATGATGATAATTTTCATTAGGCCTATGTATCTTAAAACTGACTATACAAATTGCCTCTAAAACCTACACCGTGCAGTTCGGTGGCGGGCTTTGCCGCCTCAAATGTAAATCATGTCGTCAAGATGTTTTAGGTTTTCAACAAGACGGTCGGTAGGGCCTATTCCTTTTCATAATCATGGTAATAAGAACAGCGTTGCAGTATCGTTTTAGGCCCGTTGATTATGTAAGCGGTTACCTTCATGGTTAAATGCCTTATGTCCTGTCCTTTCCTGACGAGTCGTGGGCGAGCTGCGTCGCACGATAGTTAGACGCTATCCTGAATATAGAGCTGCAGCTTCAAAAAAAGGTCTTGTTTGACACTAGACCAAGAACATTATGAACTGATCGAGGTGAACGACGATTTCCTCATTATTTTAGACTTCACGAGAAAATAAGAAAAATTAGGTCTGCAATAAAAACAATATTGAACAATTAATCATCTATTCAATTATAGTAAATGTTGGCCTTATCACTGCCAAGACCTATATCTGATTGACCATATTGAAAATGTGAACAAAGAAACTCGACCACCTACCACATAAGCCGCACGTACACCACCTGAAAATGGACCACCAATCTTGGTTCGCGAACCAATGCCGCACCATCGAAAATCCACCAAGAGCGTACACCAGCGCTGCAGCTAGTTATAAAATCCGGCAACAGATGGCGCGCAAACAATATTTCGAAAGCGCCGCCTGGAGCCGAACCATCTAACTAGCTAATTGCCGTTCCATTTGCGCGTACACCACGAAAGCCGAGCTTTTAACAAGCCGGGCGAATTTGTCCCATCAAGCCCGGCAATTTGTATCGGCAATGGATTGCCGAACCAATTTGTCGCGGCAATGTGGTGGTGTACGTGCAATTGGTCCACCAATATTTCGTGGTGTACGCGCAGCTATACATGTTGGTATTCAGTGGAAAGCTCTCAAAGAGTGCTTTCAAATGAATACCGCTATGATTTTCTGCTTTAAACCTTGAGAAGATGCATAAACCTTGGTGGTCAAGATGCTCCCAATAAGCCCGAACGAACATCAAATGTACACTCTATACTCGATCAAGAGTCATCACAGACCGCCCTCAATTGACTTAATTAAGTTGTCTTATCAATACATTCTGCATATCTGATACAAGCATTAAACCATAGAAAATACAATGCATTAAGATCACAAGACACATTCCAAGCACTAGGAATATCAATACCAAACGTTACAGATCGTAAAACACCCTAAACTCAAAGACCTATAATAATTCCTTGGTGCATTAATTGTGATGTTAGGCGTTATTCTTTGACAAGCATCTTTTAAAGGTAGGTCTCTTTTACATAATTCCATGGTCCCTCTTACTATAAATTGTGAGTGTCTGATACTGGCCATTCAGGCAGAATATGCTTAGGCTAAGAATTGATCACAACCTCCTTGAAAGTTATCCGCTACTCAACTTACAAAAGGACGATGGATTAAATTAGTGTTCAGAGCCTGAAGGTAAAATACATGCAACATCTTAACTTGTTCTATGAACCGCTTACTTATTTCTGCGGTCTCCGAAACCAAGGTGTAACCCGGAATTGAAGACAAAATACACATTTTCATATGTTATATGAAGAACAGGCATTACAGGTCGAGTATGGCAGTAGCAGGCCATTCGGAACTGGAAACTGAATATGAATCCGACTTCGACATGCCAAGACAAGCAGGATGTAGGGAGATATGTCGCAACTGCTGTATGAACCATCTGCTAAGTGCTCTAACGTTACTTGGGCTCCTAGGAGGGATAGGACTGGGCATTGGCCTAAAATATCTCGACCCGTCGGAGGGTGCCATTCTCTGGATTGGTAAGGATGGTTCATAACGAGTGATGTTTTACCTCGGAAACGCCATTTGGCTTGATATCTCTAAGCAAGCAGATGGTTTCTCCTAAAGGCAATGCATCCTCTCTAACATAATGAATAAATCTGATCTTAAGAAGATATATTTTTATATTCATTAGGCTGTTATCAGAATGTTACATTTCTTTAAAGTCAGCATTTGAAAGCTTGGTGCTGGCCAAATTTGACGGTGGTCACTTTTTAAAAATTGCCCAAGACAATGACAAATATTTGTTCATCGTAAACCGCACATTAAGGAAAGGGTTGACGCCACCAAAGAAAAGACCCAGAGAGTAATGAAAAACCTCCCCCTAGGCTTATCCAGTATCATAACCTTTGTTTTTCTAATTGATGATATTGTGCATCTTGTTCAGAGGAAATCAATGAACACCATATTTCTTTGTTTGGTATAGGAATGCCCGGCGAAATTATGATGAGACTTCTAAAAATGATGGTCCTTCCTCTCCTCCTGTCTTGTGTTATATCAGGTGATTAAAGATTTAATAATTATTGATTGCCATACGTGTACATGTATTAAAGGGCAAGGCATTATTATATGTCGTTGTGCTCATTTGAAGCGCAATTGGGGCAATAGACTTGCCACTCTGACATTGAGGGATTTTTTTGGCGTTGATGGCCCCATGAGAATCATACCTGACGCATAAGCACATAATATCAAAACTCCTGCCCGACTGACGACGCTCATTACATGTAAATGATATTCATGGGGCCTAATGATATTATTTTGATGAGTCATGTCTGTTGGGACGGGATAGAGTGAGGCTGAGCCTGACGAACAGTCTGTTCCTCCCTGGGGCTCTCGTCCAACACGACGCGGAAAGACAGACACATGAAGCCAGTCCTACTGACAATCCTAATCAAAGATCAAAGATCAAAACTCCAATCCTACTTTAGCCAAAACATGCCGATCCATTGGCGCCAGTCCGAAAGTTTCCTCCTTCACTTTCCTCCGATGGATTGGGGTCTGTGTCATGGTTGAATACACATGACTGTTGATCATTTGATTTTTATGCAAAACGATTGTTCCATCAGAAAGCTTGAATGATAGCATTTCAACAAAAACTACATTTCTAGTGATTGCGATAGCTTTCAAAATTTGCAATTATCATCTTAAAATTGCCTTACATTTTGCAGGAATTTCAAAACTGTCTCGTTCTCTCAGTGCTCGCGTCCTCCTGGTGTGTTTCGCGTACATGCTGCTAACCAGCCTTCTTGCAAGTGTCATTGGTGTAGCAATGGGCTTTGCTTTTAGCCCAGGTAGGCTTTTGATAAATTCATCGTCTTTACTTCATTCACATGTTAGCATTTTCCCTAATCCAACCGACTGGTTGTTTCAAATCACCCAGAACTGACAGGAACATGACCTGTACGACACTGTACCCATTGACATTTCTATCCTCTTTCCTTCAACCAGTGACCACTGTCAACCTCATGTCCCTCAGGCTAATCGAATCTGCCTATTACCGTTTAACGTCCTTCAATAGTTATTTTTCGCCAAAGGTCACAAAACAATGAATCCTTTCAGGTTTAAAGGTCAAGAGGACGGACCCAAAGGATATAATTCAGACCCCTCGGCCACTCGAGCTGTGTGCTGATTTTCTTAGGTAAGAACCAACGGGTCAAATGCTTACCTGAAAAACGCAAATCATTTTGAAATCATTCACCTCTACAGCACTCTGGCGAAAGCAATTACATGTATCAAGCTGCGTATATGACCGTCATACACTGCTTATGTAACCTGTAGATATCAGAAAAGTATATGTTTACTGCTGCTACAGGTGGCGGCGAATGGTGGCAATCTAAAGTACTATCCTCTAGCCCAAAGAATATCACCCCCGTCTCGTCCTATGAACTGATGTGTTTCAAGGTACTTTTTTTCGTTTCTAGAAATGTGTTCCCCAAAAACATCATTACAGCCAGTCTTCAAATGGTAAGATTCATTTTGTAATGCTTAACACCAATCAAAGTGGAGGCAACATGGTAAAGGGCAGACGAGACTTGACCAGTCTAGAAGCGGATGAACTTTCATCCACTTCCACACTGTTGACGTACTTGCCTCGGAAATGAAAGAATGTTTATTCAGAAAGTGGTTAAGACTAGTACATAATGCGGTCGACCCCTGATCGTGGTTAGTGAATAGACTGCATCTGGCCTAAATAAGCGATCACTCTTTTAAAGGAACAAACCAACTATTCCGCCCGGCCTTCCCACGTCCACGAACTGATGAAGTACAAAATATCCAGTATCAATTGCAACTTCACAGAGAATCGAACCCAGGACACCTTGCAGGAAAGTAATGCAACGCTAAACGAATCCTTCGCCTGTACTCCGCCATCCCCGGCGGTTACACCATCACATAATATGAGAGACATCATTGCTGTCGATGGTTTGGATGCCCTAGGTGTCGTCTTCTTTGCCTGCGTCATTGGCCTATCTGCCAGTACGCCGACGAGGAGCGGCCGTCCTTTGAGAATCCTGTTCACGTCATTTGCAGAAGTCGTACAGAGGGCATCCCAATGGTTTTATTGGTAAGCAATCGCTTTTCCAAATACTTGATACTTGAAAACTCGCCGCAGCACCTGGGTTTCTTCGGTATTTTCCCTAAATATTTAAAAATGGTAGGTGGGAGCAGGGTTTTGCTTGCTGTATACTTGGAGTATGTCGTGCTACATAGGCTATAATACGGAGTTACTTTTGAGAGTCGCGGGGAAAAGGTCATGGCTTGAGGTTGACTTAAACGTTACTTTTAAGATTTATAACTTCCCGTTTCTAATGTTTGCAGGATAAGTCCAGTTGGTTTGGTTAGTTACACTACCGCTTGCATCCTTTCCGCCCCAGACGTACGCTCAACCATTCCCTCTCTCGGCTACTTCTTCCTGGCCGTACTGGCCGCGGCAGCCATCCACCAAGTTGTCACCCTGCCGGTTCTTTACGCAGGAATAACGAGAACGAATCCATTTAGGCTGCAGCTTCGCCTATTCAAGTCTTGGTTGTTACTCCTTGGCACTTCGAGCAGGTATGTTGTGTGTATATGTAAAGTATACCCCCTGGGGTACCTCTTGTGTCGACAATATTGGCCCTATAAGTTCGATGTCCGATGTTTGATTCTGATATTACTTTGCATGCTGCGGTACGACTAATGTTAATGGTACAGCAATTTGGATAGTTTGATAATACATAATGACTTGAGAAATTATGTCGTTATCGCGATGTATCGAATGCTAATGTAAGTTCATTGACATTTACCCGGTAGAATAATTTTGCGGCAATACTTTTTGTAGGAGATGATAGGTTCGTGTTTAATTACTGGCTAGCGAGAAGCAGTTGACGTAAAAGTTTTGTTTGTTCTGTAATTTTCTACAATTTTCACGTGATTAGCTTTTCTTCTTCTGAAGAAGTTGTATCAGAGAAAACGATTGACTCTATTTCCATTTCAGCGATGTGGTGATGTCCGAACTCATGGAGGCATGTCGTAAAGAAGGCACAGACGTGCGCGTGTATGAGCTCGGTATCCCCTTTGTCACGGCGCTGAATCGGAATGGCGACGCTCTCTACATCACATCGGCTTGTCTCTTCATCTCACAGCTTCACGGGATTGATCATGATCCAAAGACCATCGTTGTCATTGTGTAAGTGGTTTCCTGGCCCGGTAACATGTGAGCATATCGAAGAGGACACGATTAATGAGTGTTTTTATCTCCGTCGACAACCACACCTTGATTTGCTGGTGACACCAAGGGAAAATGGACAATGGTCAATCCGTCAAAAGCAGCGTTACATCTGTCAATGTAACACGTTTTCACCAAGTACAATGTACTAGTCAAGTTATATCATACTGTTGTTACTTTCAATTGCTGTGTCGACGTACCCAAGGCAAAAACACTAATGTTATCATAATGACAACCCCTCACACCTGTTTCCCTTTCCTACATCTAGGCTTCTCGCCATCTTCATGACCATCCTATCACCCCGAACCTCCAATGGTACCATACTCACTCTGACCGCCATTCTCAGCATTGTAAGGTTACCCACCACGTATATCCCCATGCTCGTATCCATTGATTGGCTCATGTAAGTACATTGTATACCTGAATCACGAACTTCGATTATTTCGGTAATTTTTTGAGGAACGTGGAACGATCGTGGAACAATGGGAAATCTGTTCATGTCCAATCTTAAGAAACGTTTTTAAAAGGGAACATCCGTCTTTGTTCAGCCCTAAAGAAAATTGGTAAGGTTTGTCATCAGCTCCTTCGTAATCACTATTTCAGGTCTCGGCTGAGAACCACCTGTGACGGCATCAGTAGCTGCTACTGCGTTCGTTTTACCTTTGCCGCCTGCAAAGACCAGCTTGAAACCTACGACATCGACCAACAGATCATGTACAGCATTCGTTCATTGAACAGACTCTCTCGGACTCTCTCCGGGTCGGAAAGCGGCATGGTCACGGTCGTGTAAGGCAGCGGTGAAAGTCGCATTGGAACCTTCCCAATTGAATCTGGTATATATATTTCAAAACTCGTGCTTCTCTGTATCATCTTAACTGCCTGTCTTGAGCGACTCGCCGCCAATAGTTGCAAAACATAACTCAATCACTTTGTAGTACTGTTTTTTATTAGTATCTTATGGTACATATCTGCATTACATGTAATCGATATTTTCTAAACAAATAAACGTAATTTGTAAATTTTCAGGCAAATTAGTTTTATCAATCTCCCATCCTGGTCATGCCTACTATTCTTATTTGAAATGCGTATCGATATCCCTAATATAAATTTCCAGCGAGTACAGATCTCCTGACGAGTGAGACCCGAGTTGACCTCCTGTGTTCCCTACGGGTGGCACTCCTGATCGTCCTCTTCCTTTGAACCTCTCTCTCATTCCCTATCATTATCTCCTTCCTCTCTTTGAGAAATGCTACGGTAGCCTTCCAACCTTGCTGAAAACAAGAAACATGACTAAATGTAATAACATCATAAAGAAATAACGACCAAAAGCATTTACGTGCGCATGAATTGGCTCTGGAAGTACGAGTCCCAAACAGCTAAACAGAGCCAGCAAAATGAGGTTACATTTCTTCCCTCGTTCGGTATGGATCTCGCGAGACAACAATAGATAGTCTGTTTCAGACAGGACAGGACTGGAAATACGGAATTTTTAGGCTTGGGGGTCCGATTTTCTCTGGAATATAAAAACGACCTACCCTGGCACCAAAAACTTTATCTTCATCCTCCAACTTGAAGTCTGTCACACCAATATAATCTGTGTAGATCCCGATGGTCCTCTCAACATCCTCCGCTTTGGCCTGCAACTGCCGAATCATCAAGTCACGTGACTCAAAAATGGCCGCTAGAAAATCCGTGAATTTGTTAATGTTTCGTTGATTCGTTGCGGTCATGTGATGGCGTAACGGTAAACCCTTCTGCTGCACATAGTTTATGAACTCGTTGTATGTTATCTGAAAAATATACCGGCATTTGTAAAAACATTATGATAATAACTAATGGTTGTCCATATTTCAGGACAAGTGGAAATTTACTGTGTCCAATGTTTTGACGTTAAACTCAGCATTGACTATTTCTAAATATTAGTGACCGACTGACTACTTCAGTTATGGACTTGTCTATTGAAGGTGGGGGAAAAAAAGTGTCTCATATAGCGGATATTAAAATCAGATCACTGCGTTGTTCAAGTTATAGACTAATATATAGGATACAACTGTAAAGAAAATCACCTCTCCATTTTTGTCGACATCAATCTCTCTAAAGAGATCTTCACACACGTGATCACGAAGGAAGAGGATTTCAAGCACGTCTTTGGGACACTGCCATAAATATTGAAAAGATTTATAGACAACTAACAACTTATACGAATGAAGGAAACATGAAATAGATATCGTATGATTACAACACAAGATCTTGCCACTTTTGAAATAGTGAATTTAGCAGAAAAAGTTGTAACATGTATTTGACAATGTTCATCACAAGTTCTGAAGAAATCTATTCCGTATGTCCAAACAATAAATTACAGAAAAATATGGTCACTGAATAGATTTTATCACTGCCAGATCTGATAAGGACTGCCAATCAAGCCAAACACTTCTCTTACCGACTTCATTGCGTGGATGAATTCCTCAAGGGAGATGCTACCACTACGGTCAAGGTCACTTGCCGATAGAATACTGAGGAACTTCTTTGACGCCCTGACGAGCTGGGCCCGCTGCACCTTGTCATCCAAAAGCTTGTCTACTTCTACACATTTTTCCCTAAAATATATATACATACTATTCAAAACCTTGTTCTAGCACTTTTCACCCTATAAATTGAGTCGAGTTGTTTTACATCTGACTAGGTCAAGCGCCGCTCCGAAAACTTGCTCACCAGCAATCATCATGATGAGTGCGGTGGTCACTGCAGGTGCCTTCGATAAAGATCAATCGGTGTTTCGGGATTAAGCTAACCAGATAAAAAAAATGGCTACGAAACTGCAGTCTGTCGGATTTGGGGTAAAAGACTCTGAGGATATGGCCAGTAGTTGTCCAGTCTAAATCAGTTGTCGACTAAATGGACATGTCCTCCTTTTCATAGGCACTGATGGCTCAACCTGAGCCCGGAAGATGGGTGTCCGAACGGCTACCGACCTGGCGAGCTTGGTGTTGGGCCGCATCGGTTTTTCATATTCTTCTCTACTGAAGTATATTTCCTCGTTTAACTCGCTCTCAAAGGCATCGTACTGAAATTGAGAATGGGATAAATGTCTAGACAACAAAACCATCTATCAATGCGATCTGCGACAACCTTGGAAGCGACGCCATCTCGAACTACAGTCATGTACATCCTATAAAGTTGCAGCCCTAGGTGGCGATCAGGGGTATGTTCCCTCCAACCTCATTTATCATGCCCTTCTCGTCCATAAAGTGCGGTGGAATCAGGTTATTATAACCCAACTTACCACGACTGCGCCTAGTGTCTTATTATTGAGCTTCCCAAAGTAATCCTCCGGTGAATCAATCATATGGAAGAAGGAATGGTTAGGCTCCATATCAAGAAACCAACCTGTGAGAAAAAAGAGGTTAAAGATAGGTGTGTAAATGGCTCTATAGGGACTTGAAGTTAAATATGACGACATGCATGTAATGCAGCTTGCAATTGACATGCCAGCATTGTGACACAGCCGCGGACGGAGATCTAGACGTTGGGCGTTGGAAGGGTCAGGGCAAGCTTTAAAAAAAGTGTCTTTCATACTAGTGATATTTACCATCATATGCGGTGATTGGGTAGTTGTTCATAAGCCCTCCGTCCACCATGTAACACGGATTGGATTGGTTGATAGCCATTTGCATTGGTCGGAATAAAACTGCAATAAAAAATCAACAGCATTAGACTTCATGAGGGGGGAGCACCGTCGAAGCAGTCTAAAAACGTTCACTCATTAAGGGTAATTCGGTTGATCAGAACCAAGTGGAACACCTTACAATGCAGTGCGCAGTCTGTCACGCGAAACAACCGGAGACACTAATAAACCATACCAGGTATAGAAAGAGACATCCTCAAAGCCAGGGCAATGGAAACATCTGGAGTGGTCTTTGGATGGAAGTATTCAACACAACAGCTACTCAGGTTGGACACAGTGAGGCAGAGTTCGACGCCTCTTAGGTCATAGAGCTGAAGAAACAGAAACATGAACTTGACCAAAATAATTCACGTTGGTCGCCGACTCGTTTGAGCAAATCGCGGCTGTCTCTGTTTACTGGTGTGAACTGTCGAGTCGAACCATCACAAGGCGTGCGAACGCGTTCGCAATTTACAGGGCGGTAATTGGTCCCAAAACCTTCATAGAAATAACCAAAAAAGTCTAACTACAAATGGTATAATATGTCTCTTTGGTGAGGTCGCATCAACCGCTGGCTGGAGAGTGTGTGGCAATCTTGATGGCCATACTTACTTGTTGGAATGTGATGTCGGGGTTGCCCGTGTACTTTCTGCATTCTTCCCTGAAGTGCTTCAGTAGTTTCTTACCGGGGTGCCATCCATATTTCTTTAAAATACTCCGAAATATATCTATCGCATAGCCATCTGAAAGATAGAAATGATGCTTGTTGGAAATAAATGAACAGATCCAAACTCCTCATACATCTTTGTATTTAGATACGAAACCCTGGCCAGTACTGCAGCCCAACTAATTGCCACCGCGCTTCATCCTACTTACCACTTGTTATCTTTGATAAATCGATTACGAAGTTTTCAAATATTTGTCTACTGTTTGCCCCCAGGGCTAATGAAGTGGCGATGACAGCTCCCATACTCGCCCCGGCGAATCGCTTGATATTCTTCAGTAAGCCTAGGTCATCCAGAACCTGCAGTACAAAATAATTATACCATGACAACTTGGTCAGTTAATCTCCCGCAAACGGGCGAGATATTTTGTCGCAATGACATGTGTGGGATATCAGGCATGAAACTCTCGTCAGCAGGGATCCCTTGTTGAATCGGTCATCGCAGCGACCCTGCGGCGACAATAAAAACTATTGATTGAGATCCTATTCCGGTGTAACAGGAATTTATATGCTCGAGAATAAGCGATGTTGACCGTACCATTTTGCCAAGATGTTTGAACCACCCATGGGTGAACCATACCTACCTTTATCATACCCACATATCCAATACCCTTGTTACCTCCTCCCTCAAACACCAAATTCTCATATCCGAAATCAACGCCTTCAAGTCCTTCATATTCTTTAGCAGCAACGAATTGATCGAATAGTTTGTCAGCAACTTCTGTCGGGCTTTGCGAGACCTTCTGTCCCATTTTTCAGCAGTGAAATGGCAATTTGATTAAATTCCGAAAAACTGGCAGTAAAATGTATCAGAACACAGAAGGGCAAGTCATCTCGATCCGAGAAAGTCAAGTTATGATCTGTGAACGATCGCGTCGAAAGATGTACTGGTTTCTTTCCTGAAATGAAATGAATATGATGATAAGCAACACAACTTCAACAAAATGTACCAGTGAAAAAGACTGATGTAAATTGCTGATAAGGTGTCGAGTCAGGACCCATGTTGTGGCGTTATTGATATGGAGGCAGTCTTGAATATTTTGCCAAACACCCAAAAAGTAAAAATGTGAATGTGAATGTATGAACGTGAATGAATGTATGTATGAATGTATGAATGTGAATGTATGAACGAATATACCTTATCAACTGACGTCTCGGTCGTTTTTAGCCGTTTGCTTCATGTCACAATGTCCTGAATATCTTTTAGACGCCTCGGACGGACTAAACGTGGCCCAAACGCGGCCTTGGTCTTCAGCTAACTAAAATACCGTGGGTCTCTAATCAAGTCTTTGATCCAATTACCTACACTGTAATAGAAAACGATGTGCTTTAGGCCCCTTTAAGCACTTCATTTATACATTTGTAGGGATAGGGCTCGGTCTACAAGTATAAGTGTGTCCTGCCTGATCTGACTAATTTCCATTGTCAACGCAATATATATATTAAAAGAATAATATTGGCATGTAGCTCAAGACAAGCTGCAGTCATACCTGCATATGGTAGTAAGCCCTTCAATGAGCTTATTAAGAGCTCCATGGTGTCATTAATTAAGTCATTCATTCAGCAAAGGAAGTTGTTGGGCGGGGTTGTTAGGCCTATGACCCCGAGGCGGGGCCGCGGGCTTACATTTCGTGAAAACGGTAGGGTTACCATGTGCGTACGCCCATTATTGGAGCAGGGTAACCTCTGTGGTTATGGTTGGAGCGAAGCGAACCGGTGTAACATTAGTCACTGTCCCTTAGGAAAATGATCGCCGACAAGTTACTCATCATCACCTGTCAGTTTGAACTACCTTTAGACCTACAACTCATCTGCAACATCAATATACAATGTATAACGAGTTTTAACCACATCTCAGCTTGTGAAAGTTACCTGGATACGATTCGCAACCGACCGGCTTCCCGGCCCGCGGGTAGCCTGTAGCAATACAGCTACAGATGATGAGAGGTTTGGGGATACATACATGTAAAATATTCGGGATGAATCCGTAAAACGATATTCAGTTTTGTCGAAAATTGACTTGGTCTGCATTTGGCTACTTACCGCAATAACCACGCCCAATCTATCCGGACCGGACTCCGCTGAAAAAGCAAATCGAAAGAGCCTTCCCAGTCTTCAGCATGCTCTGTTATAGGCCTCTCTGAGTTGCCATGGGTCTTTTATCTTATGAGGTTATTTCTGTTATCGCTTGGCCTTCCAGGCCAGCAGCATCCTTGCACAAAATAGGTTCACACTCCTCAATCTACATTATAGGCTAAAACACATAGCTTGCATTATCGGTGACCTAATGACCAACTAATTAAATCACTATGTATACATTGGTGACTGAGTGATTGAACAATACGGGCGGTGACAGCTCCATAATTGCACAATCAATAGTGCATTTCGTTGTGCCCCCGTATCCTTTCCACATGCTCAACCTAGATTTTGTCTTGTCCGTGTCTCTGTCTACCATTTATGTCCCGTCTAGATCTCCTACCCACAATCTCAGCCGGCATTCGTCTTGCCCCTGTCTCCTTCCCACAATCTCAGCCGGCATTCGTCTTGCCCCTGTCTCCTTCCTACAATCTCAGCCGGCATTCGTCTTGCCCCGTCTCCTTCCCACAATCTCAGCGTGTCTTTACGTCTCGTCCCAGTCTGCCATTGTCCTTGTCTCAGCCTGTCTTTCGTATTTTGTGTATCTTGTCGCTGTCCTTCTATTGCCCCGTATCCCAGCCTGAATTTCGCCATGTTCATGCCTCTCCCCATGATCTCAGTCCGTCTTCTGTCCTGTCCCTTTTTCTATGACCTCACCGGAATAGGCAGGGAAATGAATGTTAAGTGCCCGAGACAGCTTTACAAGTCCTTTGCGCCTTTTTTCAAACATGCATTATCACTCATCTTTCACAGTGATCAAGGAAGACTTTATGAAGCAGGGGACAACATGTAAAAGTAGGAATTCCCCAGCACTTCGCAAACTGATTCTGAATGGTGGACTTGGCCACTCTGACAAAGAGAGAAGCAACTGTTTTCTTAAATATACCATTTATTGCACATTATACTTATAATAATCAGTAAATAAAGATACATGTAAACAAGTACAAGATAGTCATCAGTAAAGGTAAACAGTGAGCTACCTCATAACTTATTCCGAATCATGTATTAATGGAGGAGTTTCGAAGAGCTCAGGGGACACCTTCTTTTCCAAACCATTCATATGACATTACTCAAAATCTCATACATCTTTAGTCGTATAATATTTGCTGCTCCTAAAAAACCAACTAAGGATAACAACATGAACACCGTTTACCCTAACTGTGACTGCATACTGCACGAATTCATCATACCAATAATATTTTGGCAATTGTGACCAACGCAATCAAAAAATTGCGATAGAAACGATGGATTACCCTGCCCATAATGAGGTGCAAATTGCAAGCTGTAAAGTGTTTTCCTTAGCATGTGTGGCCCCTAAAACCACACCAATGAATTCATTGAAATCCATTCAAAAATGCTTTCCAAACAGGGAATAGGAAAACTTGCCTTTTTTCTGTGACAGAATTTGTGTTGCTGTCCACACGGTACAACGATAAAGACCAGCATTCTCGCCATGTTTAGAGCTGAAAACATCCATTTAATATATCTCTAAACATTGAATTTAACTTCCAAGCTACTCTTGCAGACTGCTATGATTACAGACAGAACATGCAAACAAAGCAAGCTTTCCCATATTTCTTTCAAACTGTCTTCAGACTTCTACAACAAATCACCATAGACTTCACAGTACAGTCCGATGTGTAATCATTTGACACTCAGCAAAAAATCTGGCTAAAAATTACATACCCTTTATATATATAAATACATTGTACACCCATGACTAAAGATGACTAGCATAGTTTTTATGCCTGACATTGAAATATTTACAGCTAAATGTATTCGTACATTGAAGTAATGCATACACAAACTCAAACTACTGGCAGAGTACTACAGTACACTATCTAGCACATCTAGCTCATGGTTAAAAAATGATTCAAATTAAAATTACTTTGCTTACTGTCAAAATGGATACAAAAATAATAAAATCCCAACACAAAGCACACTCATTATGGCGCAAAGTCTGATGCAATGACAGGTGTTACATGTACCGGTACTTGTCCGAATAGGAATATAATACTCATATTCACCATTAAACCCATCTCCCAATGAATGCAAATATAACTGCATAAAGCACAACAACTACCCCCTTAATTAGTACCGTCCAAGTAATTGGAATATTAGCAACGATGATTACATATACATACACTTGTAGCGTTGTTCAAACAAGCACTCTTTTACACTATTGAACACTTTCGTGGCATACTTCTAGTATGATAGTATGCAATGTATACCAAGTAAACATTTCAGGCCCAGTACTGTGAGATTTGCTCCAAGTGCCCACGAAGGAGAGATTTCTGTTTCAGTGACCAATGATAATTATCACATGCGACAACAATCTCTCCTTCGCAGTGGTCATTGAAGGTGTATGTGCACTACACGAATCAGTTTTTGATGCAATCTGCGATAAATATCGCAGCCAGCAAAAATTGGATTACCAGGTCACTGAAACAAGAATCTCTTGCTTGTGGTGCACTTTAGAATGGGGATTCTGGCGCTGCTAGACCACAGTTTTGAGTTAGACCCACATGCCATGTGGATTTTTAGGAGTGATGACACCTTCTGTGAGTTGTTTGATCTGGAAGTTGGCAAGTTTTCGTCCTGGAGGCCTCGGGGACTTTCGACCACTCTTATCATCTGAAAGGACATGAGAAACCATTTAGAAGGAAATAGGTACACTGTGATACAAATGCACAAGAGAGGCCTTTCTTTTAGCATTATGGCCCAAATAGCAAATCCAATCATGTGTTTTTGCATTTCAACTGGAGTAATGGCAGCCCAATCATGGGCCAAATTACACATACCCTATGATGTAGGAAATACAATGTACAAATGTAGGCCAACAGGATTGATGATTCATGTGGGAATCTTTCCTTTGAGACCGATAACTTATTAACTTACCAACATTCTCCTCAACAACCGCCATGCCCTCTACTGGAGTTTTCCTGAACATATCCAAGTTGAGTAACTTGATTTGTTTTTCCAGCTCCTCGATTTGACCTTTCTTCTCCCGCAACACGTTCTCCTTTTCGTTCACCTCCACTTCGACAGCTTCAAATGACGTCTGCATTTTCTCATTCTCAGAATTTCTTTCCACCAGATCTTTTTGTAGCACAGTTATTTTGTTGAGAGTCTCAGCCTCCTGTTTCTGTCTCTCACACTCCATCTCCTTAATTTCTGCCTCCTCCACAGCAATTTCCTTCTCAAGATAAAGAGCGTCTTTTTCACACTGAACCACATCAGCCTCCGATTCTTCCAGACGTGTCTTCAAAAGAGAAATCTCAGATTTCAAAGAGTGTTCAATCTTTTTTTCAGTTTCAATTTTATCCGCCCAGTGGATCTTGTCGATTTCTTTGATCTCCACTTCATATTTGCTTTCTGCAGTTTCAGCTTTCTCGAGTTGTTCCCTCAGAAGTCGCGTCTGCTCTGTCAGCTCTTTGTCCTTTTGTTCCCAAAATTGGATTTCTGAAATTAGAAAGTCAAACGAGGATTAGATACCGGTATATAGATGAGAATAAAAAATGATATGCTGTGATCTTGGCAAGTTGAATTGGAAGATCATATATTTGTACCAAATTCAGAATTCACCTCACCTGAGTCCATGATATGCATCTGCGAGTCCAAGAGCTGAACTCGTTCCTTCTGCAACTCCACCAACTTTACCAGGTCCTGCAAACTGCCATGCTCCAATATCTTCTTCTCAAATGCCTTACGATCAAACTCCTCACCCTCACTAATCAACGTTACCGAGTTTATATCAAGATTCAGTTCTTCCATTAGATCACCTTGACCGGATTGCGGCAATTTTGACTTAGATTTTCTGTTTTCGAATGTTCCTGGTGGAGACGGGACACTACTGCCTGAACCCGGACTACGAATGCCACCAACAGGGCTAAGAGTCCGTCCTGCTCGCTCAAGACTATTATAACTAGGCGGAGATTGTTTAGTGTCAACATGAAGAGTTGAAGGTGCTTTATTTTGACTAGTGAATGGTGGGACTGAAGCCTGCGGTCGGCGAGAGTCTGGCGACTTTTCCCGCACTCGCCGGCGATCAATACTGCCCTGTGACGGGACATGAGTCGAGGCGCGCAGATCGTAACTATCAGTTGAGGAGATACTCGATTGTGCACTGTGGCGACCAAGGTGCTGACTGTTAGTATTGTGTGCCCCACTGAATGTTAAAGATTTCTTTATGTTCCCCACGGCCGCAGGCGGCATAAAATTATGCTTGAATTTCTCCTTATGTCGGTCCCCACTGCTGCGACTTTTCCCGGATTTCCGTAAAATAAAATGCACATCTGTCGCATATTCTCCCCACTTATGAAGGATTCTCAGAGGATTGTCTTGCGGTAACAGAAACCGTTCGTTATTTCGCCACTTTTCTAACAAAGTGAAACGCCCAGTTTGTCCTGTAGCATGCGCTAATGCCAGGATGATATCCTGACACGTCGTTTCCTCCGTCACACCACAAACGACTCGTTTGATCCCGTCAACCCAAACTTTGAACTCCATTCTTGGTTGATGCTGGTATTTCTCTGGCGATGGGATTTTGGCAATAACTTCACTTTGTAACTTTCCTGCGAGGTCTTTTCTACTGTTGCTTTAGATACAGGAGGCCTAGGTAACAACCTAGTTCTGTTGTCAAGTTTCAACGCATGGTTCCTGAAAATACAAGCATAGAAGATCAATTAGCCTTACTGAAGTACATGAAGTATTTATGAAGAACATAGAAAAACACACATCCAGTCACGGCTACTAGTAAAAGCTGCGACCACATACATTATCTCCTCTTCATTTGGACTTCCAAACTGTATGAACTGCCTAACCAATTTAGGTGCAGTCACTGACAGTGACATACATGTATGGCCAAAACCCAATGATCAATGTGGCCAGTCCCACAGGGACACCAGACGTCTCATCAAGGGACACACAGGCCCATTTTGGCCAATCTTTGCATTCATATCATACCCGTGAAAAGACACGAGCAAATTATTAAAACAAATGATCTAGAAGGATTTACTTTCAGTGTTTTTGATCAAAGTGCTTGACAAATATGGGAGAAAAGCATGTCCTTCTAAATGACGTCAGAAGAAAGGCTTAATCATCCTTACAAAGTCATTGAGCCAACGAAATTTGAATTTTAAGCTCAGATGAATGCTTAAAACATGTGGTTAAAGGTTGACCAGGTACCTCCATTTTGGCTTGAACTCTAGAACTTCAAGAAACCCGAAAGCAATAAGAACTGAAGTGATTGTCAATTTCAAGCGTGGGAAACAGTTCTTTGTTTTCAACAGAACTGACCTTTACCCTTTTTAAAATTGGCATTCACTTCATTTTGAAGGAGTTCTTATCAAATGCTTCAGGATTTCAAGTTCTATTTGGTCATGTAAGTGACCCTGGTCAACTTCTAAAAGAGCACTTAGAGAAATAAATGGATCAATAAACCTGCATATCCTCATAAAACACCTTGAAGAAGTACCTGAGACTGAGACTAGTGCTAGAGTCATTTGGAGTTCTGTATAAGTTTGTCTGCAGATTCTAACACCCTACCGTGCCACAAGTATTGAATCTATAACAAATTATCTCTAGATACACAACATACCGCTAATATGAACTGAACAAATTGGGTGTCGAATTTAAGGAATTTCATGCATGTCATGTGTACAGTTGAAAGAGATGGCCTATGAGTCTATTATGATTTTTCCACACATCACCAAATATCATAATGATATCAAAATAGTTTAGATAGTGTCAGCAAAAGAAAGTTCTATTAGATGTACATGTAGCATACATTGTTTGGATGCAATTATATTCCAAAGTACAAAGGTTTTTTGCCACAATGACTTCAATTCTGTCAAGTTGATCATGGCATTTGGGTTATGAAAATATCCACTATTTGTGTTATATTGCCATTGGGGTGGGAAAATCATTGTTCAGAGACAGGTATATGATATATCATGCTCATCAGATCAGGAAGAAAACTTTTCATGCCACGCTCTGACCCCAATATTAAAACATTCCACGGCCATCTTATCATTATCACCACAATTTTACCACATTTTCTTTCATGTAGAATCTCAAACAGGATAATACTGACTCATCTATGAGAAATAGGCCACCCATAGTATACAATGTATGCTCACAATACTTGTCAACCGGTCATGACGTCTCTTTGATGACACTCTCACAAAATTAAATACCTGGCCTTTCCATTCACTATCTGGCATCCTTTACCAGCATTGTGTCACTTCCCCACCCATCTTTTGATGCACCTGAACAGTGTGTGATTAACCATGAACAAAACGAAGCAGACATCTTACATTCACAATTACATTCAGTAAATTGTTTCATCCTATGTCTTAAATCACCTTAACATGTGCTATCTTTTGCTGTGTAATGACATGTTATCAGTTAACTGGTTGGTTGCGGTGAGGATAACTATTCGTTGGGTAGCCCCCAGTTTAGGACATAACCTTGCAGCTTCCTGATAAAGAAGAGCTGGTCTCCAGGAGGTAAACATCCAATTTAATGTACACAGAGTGCTTGATTGATGATATTGACTCAATCTCTCACATTGTTCGGATACTATTTACTGGGCCTAAGGCAGGTCAATTTCAAACAGGCCCTCACGCAATGCACTTGTTATTTCATTTCTACCAGAAGACTAGTCTTTCGTTTGTAAAACGAGGTTAGTTACTTAAAACTGGTCTATAGCGGTCACGTCAATCCTGTCAATTACCTGGACTTATATAATACCACTGGTAGGCCTACTGGCAGACAAATGCACGTTCATCCGGGTGTAACAGTTCTATCAGACTCTTTTAAAGAGCGAGAAGACGGCAAAATGTAATTGATGAATAGTGTCTACGATAACATGAGAAAGAAACAGACAAGAAAGAAGACATTTAAACAAAAAAATGGAAAATGAGATTTTTCCGAGTGGGACGAATATAATAGATCACACAAAATATAGTTTTCGAGATGAAATCACGACCCATGTTAATGTATCAAGATACTTTAATATCTTAACTTGATGACTGTATAAAAATTTGCTACTTACTTCCATAAAAAGTCAAGAAAATCATAAGAATTCTTGTGAATAAAAGTCAAAAGACAAAATATTATTTTCTCCTTGTGCACATATATCCATGACGTCATTAAAATTGCTGTATTCCGTAGTTCTTCAATTTTCCAAAACGGGCCGCCCCAATCGGTTAACAATACAGGGTGTATCAACATAATCTCACCCTATACATGAAAATCTATCTATGCGCATTCACATCTGAATCCCAACTGCCTCCAACGATTGAGTCAAAGTTCCCAGGAAGGTTTTACCCTAGTCACGAGCTGGTGTGGGGAAGTACGAGTATGACTGTCCAGGGATCTAGGGAGTACAGGTCTATAGTTGTAACTTAATATATCTAAACAGTGAGGCGGGAAGTGACTTCCACGAACACCTTTATGATATGTAAAAAAGAGAACGGACGGGTGAAATTTTCAAATGGATGCACACATGTATGACTTCGCTAGAATCGGAAGTATTTAGATTATTTTCTATTTTATGTCTCAGTCGGCTTTCAAGAGCTTAGAAGTGGAATTTCTCATGCCGAGGTTTCTCCTAAAGAATCGGGCCAATGAGTGCATTCTGGTTAAAGAAATCCCTCGTGTTATTATGTCTAGTAGTCGGGCACATTCCTTACTAAAGCCAACTGGAAACTCCTCCTTCCGGAAATTTAGGAAATATTTTCGTTTTATTAAAGGGAGACTATACGCAGAAGTATGGACAAGATTTAAGGGTAAAATAGCCGCAGATTAGGTGTTCCTACAATCTCAGATTCTCACAATCCAGCGGGACAAAGTAGGGAATAGACATCATCAAGGACAACGCGGCCGTAGGTCATGTTCTTCACAGTTCCGCGGTGGGGCGTAATGGTCGTAATGGGGCCCGGGAAACGACGCGAATATGCGTATAGCGCCGGGCGGAACTGTAGAGAGAGACCTTTTTCCTTTCTCCGTGTTACGTGCCGGGTCTGTCGTCGCGAGTGGGTGCAAGATCACCGAGCTGATCTAGATCAGAACGCATGACGAGCGGCGTTTTTTTGGTAATGAAGAGCGTCGGTCTTCGGAAAGCAGCAGGATTTTGTGCGCGTTATCATGACATCAATAAGTTAGACTTTCGATCACCAGATCAATTATTTGGGATGAAGTTCGATCGCCGGTTCATTTAGATCCAGTCAGCTTTAATTAAGGTACATATCAAACTAATTCTAATGTACTCTAGTTTGACGTGGGTAGGAAAAGACATCATTTAGCCTTCTCACTATAGCAATGAGGCTGACATCATGAATATTCCGGCCTCATTGGGGAAGAACGAATTCTTGGCTTTGGTAGTCATTAAAGTTAAAATATTGAGTTGAGAGCTGAGCGTCAAGTTGGACATCATTAGCTCTATAAACAATATTGGTGGATGGTAATGTAAGCAGGAGGGGACTGGAGACCCCTGGCCTTGAAAAAAGGCCCCTCGTGGTATTTCATGCCTAATTCTACAAAGTCCTAGTTTGCGCATGGCTACTTAATCATATAGTTCGGCAGCTGGAGAACCTCTGAAGCTGAGGTGCAAACACAGTTGCGAAACGTGCCTAAAACATATAATTGCAATTAACGAACGCAGCAGGCTACATGTAACAGCAGGAACAAACCGATGGAACAAAGTGATGAAGACAAAGAGACCTAATGGTTCAGAAACACAACCGTAAATTAATCACCGAAAGCTAAGATGGGTCATGACAAAATAGAACACAACACAATGAAAACATATTCTTTCATTGATATTTATTTTGATCTATATGCCTCGAAGTCAGGTATAAACTACATGTACCTCGAATACGTCTGGATATACTGTAAACCCGATCAGGGGTCATCTCGACTTTCAAAGACAGACACAACGAGAAGTGATTGTTACACTAAAAATACGCGATGCTCCAGGTCGATTTAGAGTAGGCCTATATAGTGCCTTTATGAAGATCTCGCAGCTCATTTTGAGAGGGATGATCTTAATTTGATGTGAAACAGTTCATAGACTGCAGTATTAATGTACTCCTACGTCATTTATGTTGACGTAACTGTCATTAATGTATCACTAGATAGATGAATCTGTAAAAACACATGAGCCAAAACGAGCATTTACATGTATAACACTATCGACACCTTATACATGTAGTGTTTGATGCTGCAGAGGATCTCAGAAGCCGAAATCATAGAATTGCTGGTTAAATCTTCCAGCCGCTCTTAACAATAACCCCTTCTCTGTCGGGTTAACGAGGTGCGGCGAAGTGTCCTCTCGTTTGGAACAAGCCATAGTTCGTTGAGCCATCAGACAAGGAATTGCACCCCCAATGCGTGATTGACAAGCAAGGAACTAACGATTCTCATTGGTCGAATCGACCACCAGCTGGAAGCGACTGTTTTTCCGAACAAGCATGCTTCAGTTGGCGAAAGAGGGATTGCTTGTCGGTTTGGAATCTCTCATGTTCACAGGGATGCTTTGAGAAGAGCAGTGCGGTGGTGTCTTAAAGATTCTTTTCACTTTCAATGTAGATATGGCTTACACGATTCTTCGGTGTGTGTTTACGGTGGTGTTACCTCTCATTTCCGCATCTCCAGCAGCTGACAGAGACAGTTCGTCTGTAATAGAAACTTCAGACAGTTCTTACTACGAGGACCGGGCATGGTCAGATACCTATATGGCAGATTGGTCCAATCCGGACTGGGCACTCATAAGCGGGCGATCACAACAGCGGACATGTGTGGATATTCCAGCAAATCTAACTCTCTGTCAAAATTTAGGATACCAGAAAATGGTTCTTCCAAATTTGTTGGGTCATGACAGTCTCGGTGAAGTCACCCAACAGGCAGGTTCATGGGTGTCTCTCCAAAATATAAAATGCCATCGGGACACCCAGTTATTTCTCTGCTCTCTGTTTGCGCCTGTGTGCTTGGACCGGTTGATATGGCCGTGTCGCTCTCTCTGTGAGGCCGTCAAAGCCGGTTGTGTCAGTCGGATGAATTCCTACGGTTTTCCTTGGCCGGACATGCTCCGCTGTGATAAATTCCCCCTCGAGAATGACCTGTGTATCACATCACGATCACCCGACGGAAATAAAGGTAAGGGTGCATTTTTTTCATAAATAAGTTGTCATTAACCACTTCAAGGACTCGGGCTATTTTTCAAACGAATGGTCAAATCTGTAGTTATCAAATTTCCATCGCAGACCTGACTACTGTACATTATGCATTCCCCATTTAAAAGCCAATATCTCTTTAAAGTATCTTAGTTTGCGTTAATAAGTTTATACAATTTGCCACTCAGCCAGATTGTCTTCGTTGAATCAAAGCATTCCCGAAAACCAGAGATTGCTAATAGACACGCCGATATACGAATACATTGTAAACGGGTTTACGAAGGAGATGGATTTCAAACATCCAAACATTTCAAATCTAGCCGGAATCTTGAAAGGTCTACTTATAACATAACGGTGGTAACAATATCTATCCACCCACGTTAAAAAACAACGTCTTGAAGTACATGTAGCCTTACACTTTATTTACTGACAACTTTGATGAAGACCGCGCGTGACAACCTGCTTTGCCAACAAGAAAATGAAGCTTACTTCAATTCAAGCTTCCTTAAAGAATCGAATTATTGAAATATAAATGTGCTTATAATGATAACGCTCATTGCATCAAAATACAGAAATTTTCAATGAATACAGAAATATCAGAATTTTGATATCATCAGAATATGATTAACTAGATCCAATAATCTTGCATTGGGATTTGTTTTCGGTAAGTTAAAATCTGATGCAAGAAAACCTCAATGCTATCACTCGATCACCAGATCCTAAAACAAACTTACACGGCTATAGAAGTTGCTATTAGCGACAAGAAAGACGACTCTCCTAAGAATTCTTCTTCTTTTTTTTCTTCTTCTTCACCATATATGGATGAAACTCGACGGAACCAAACTCGTCTACTACTGAGTGGCGACAACTTTTAAATTTGACCAAAATTGTTGGCTTGATTTTACATTAATCGAAAGATCGCGCTTTGTCGGCTCTTCAAAGGAAATAAGCCAATAAGAAATGGAAAATGGACGTATCGATCCTCGGTGTTCCTAATCTTACAGCATTAATTAGTCAAGACAATACCATTATTGGTTCAGATGACGCAATTCACTTCTGCACAACACTATTGGATGTCACCGGGCATGTGGGAATGCTCATTTTCTGATCGAACATGTATGTTCAGGCCGTTGTAGCACCGAAATAATGACCGTGATGATGATGATGATGGTTAGCGATTTCACTATAATGACTCTTCCTAAGAACGATGCATTTCATACTGGTCTTTCCAAAGGTGGCAAGAATTTGGTTAACGACAGATTCTCGAACTACAATGCAAGAAATTAAAACGTGAAACATCATTGAGCTATATTCTGATGATGTTGGTCGGTCTTGTTTTGCGGATTAAATCAAGTATTGAGTTTTATTCTTACGTTGTTTATCAGACTTGGTTTGCAGATGAAATCCATGATCGAGATAATTTCGGAAGTTGTTCATCAGACTTGGTTTGAAAATGAAATCAGTGGCATTGGGCTAACTTTCTCAAGACCACACATTTTCAAGACACATTGAGCAAATTTTTAGGATATTCTGGGCAAAACAAGCTTTATTCGGCAATGTACACAAATCATCAAAGCACAAGTCGCGAGAACAAGTTCATGTGCACCCCGTGGTCCCAAAGATGACACCAGTCAGAGTATTGGGCTGGCTTTATAGATTTCTGAAAACGTGACTGGAGACCCATGTTCGGGAAATGACACTTCATTCACTTGGTATAAGATATTTCAGATATCTTTTCACCACCTCGTGGGAAAGAGGAAAAAGTTAGCCTATAGGTTTTCTTCGTTTTTCGAAAGCGGTATTTAGCAGGTCTATCGCCTTATAGGTGATTTGTTTAGGGCGAACAGTGTCTTCATTACAAAATCACCACAGGAATGCCTCGGCTATTGGTTTGCATTCAGAGGTGACTTCGATTAAAGAACTGTTTAGACGATATTTTCTCAATAAATGCCTGCAATGAAAGTCCCGGTCACTTTTTAGAGATTACGTTAAACGTTTCAAAAAGAGCTTTTTTACTGTTGCCACAAAGAGTCAACCTTAAGTTATTATAAAAAACTGGTTTCGTATGAATAATAACATAAGTTATTCATTATTTGAAGTGGGTATATAGCAAAGATGGTAACAGAAAAGAGACGATTTCATCTGAGGATGCTTACACTTTCACATGAAAATGCTATACTGTATAGAAAGAAGATTTCTTTCACATTGGAAATGTTTCGACGTGTATTAAGTTAAATATCCATCTGGTCTTGGAACAATTGCTCGGGGCGCATAGAGGATACTGTGTTATGGCACGAGTTCACTTCGTTCAGACGATGTTATTCTACATAACCACCTCGGAGCTCTCCATGGAGAGGTACAGGTTTTCGTTAGACAAGCTGCTTTTGTTAGAACAAGGTGTAGGTATACATACACCTTCGTCTTCTTTGATCCCAGGCCGCCGACACCCGCGTGCTAGATCATCTTCCGTGCGCCAGGTTCAGCAGACGTTCCTCGTGATTAACTCTGAACAAGGGATTTTCTTCGTGCTTAACTGGTTTCTTCATTAATAAAAGTTTGTCGAAACAACCTTTAAACACGAGGCAAACTTTCATTAACGATATTCTTGAAGCTCAAGCATTCATCACCAAAGAAGAATCTGAACATGAACTGCGCATTTCTAAATTAGATTTAATCAGTTCAGATATATCAATATTCTGATGACAACCAACGTACAACAGCTGTATAGGTTGTAGGCTGTAAGAGGGTTGATGATGCCACTGAGAATAATGAATGGTTACCGCAGGAAATCAAACTGTAGTATACGTAAAGAAGAGGGCGACATTATCCCCACTCGTCGAGTTCCATTCCTCGACTTCATGACTATACAATGCGATATTCCTTGAAACGTTTTTTTGTAAGTGATACAATCTTTTTATAACATGCCTCCATAAGTTATCCTTCTTTACTTGACCCGGGGCCAATATTTTCTTCTTTCTTTTTATTCTTTTTCTTCTTCGTCTCCTCCGCCTTCTCCGCGATCTGCCGTCGTCCTCAAGTTCGCGGTAAAACGTTATACATATTTTAGTATAGGACTGGAAGAGAGAACTTAACTGAAATAACCAATATGACGAACTAATGACTTATCAGTGAATCGCTTTATCATCACTAGCTCAAAAAAATTACTTGGAAAAGTACACCTGACTCCAAACTGGTTATCAGAGATGAAAAAAGCTCTGCGGTTAAAAAACTGTTTGCCTTGGCAGAAAGATTGCGCTTACGAACAAGCCAAACAGCGCAGCTCTGTTGTGTATTTTCTCGATAACATATTTCTGTAGACATTATCAGACTAAACGCACGGTTTCACCAGTATTAACAACAAATATCAACAAAATATCGGCCGATGTTTGATCAGTCAAAGCAACACATTGCGTGAAATTGGTTGAACGTCTTGTAAGCTGCTTTCGTGCGTTTTGTCTTTAGACTTTTTTCTCTTCTTCAAAGACAATGAAAAACGGTATATTGTTGTCTTCATCATTATTTCCATCCATAAGCGCCTTTATCAACTAAATCTTAACGAAATACCATATTTACATGACAATTTGAGCTAGAGGTTCGATGATTTCCGTGTGGTAGGTTCTTCTTGAAATTTAACATGATTTAACTCTACTTGATCTTGTATTCTGAACGACCTCAAATCGTTTAATTTCTCTTCGATTCATGCGTTGTGTCAACCTATCTTTTCGCCACCCGACATTTCCGGCGTCCTCGAGATTTTGAAAAAGGGCATTCTTCTCGGCTTTTAACCACTTTCCCTTTGCCAGCTACTCTTGAATTCGTAAATAATATGGGTAGCAACATCTGTAAGGGAACATAAGTGACTTCAGGTACAAAATTTTACTCAACACCTTTGAGTGTTCTCTTGACACTTATTGAATTGCCGTCAGTTCTGTGAACCACTTCATCGCAACTTGACCTAAAACGAATTTGGAAGTCAAGTTTGCTGATGTAGGATGTTGGAGAAAATATATCGGAATAGAATTATTGCCTTGAAAGTTACTTTAGTCAGAAGGTTTTGTATAAACTGGAAAGTAACTTAGCAGTACACCAACTGTGACTATGTGTTTGATTTCGAAATGAACGCCTGAGACACTCTTTTGCCCTGTTCCCATGCATGTTAACTTACACACCTATAGACGCCGGTCACCGCCAGGCCATCCCGAGGGACTTTTGGTCCATTAGGTGACACGAGGATTAACGCCTTAGGTGTCCCTCTTTACGACAAAATAGGTTTAAAGTCTTGTCGTGGGAAGATAAGACGCTTTTAAAATGACTAAGAAGAGGGTTTCGTGTCTGAATAGAGGTCTGTTAAACAAAAAGAAAGAATATTTAGCTTTGGACACTTTGGACACTTGACTGCTTAATTGGGCTTAGAAGCATTACAAGAAGATCCTGGAGAGAAACATTTTCCATCTCAACTTGGCTCGTTATTTTAGTGTATTTAGTGTATTTATACTGCAACTTACATTGCCAAGAAGTGTTTACAATGTCTTAAAAGTAAGCAAAGTTGTCACCTCGTCAAGTATACAAATTCCTTAACACATCGGTGCGATCAATGCAAATTGTATACCCTTATTTAAAAGAAGATAACTTGACACAACATGGCGGATTGGTCATTAAACTACATTGTCCTTTGACACCTTAATCTGACCCCTCTCTGTGAATCTGACACCAGAGTATGGCCAATTGCTCTCTTAAGTGGGCTGTTGTTTTTATGTTAGCGCTGCCAACTATAGAATAGCATCCCTTATCGCCAATCCGCTCTCTTAAGAGCTGTTTTTGCGGCGACTACTGCCCAAGTTATTTCTAAAAAGTCGAGGAACTGTTGTTTCCTGTGAACATCACCATCTTTTCAACTTTATGACATGCTGATAATGCATACCAAGAGTATTCTGCCAAAATTGACTCTGCTACCGCCTTATCGCCAAGTTCCTGTTCTTGTTGCAAACCAATTGCGGTTTTTTTATCGATAACACGACCACTCTTCCACATCAGTATGTTGGGACCACAAACTATACAACGTTATTTGACAAATACAACTGTGGTTCGAGATTTCATCGTGTAAATATTGAAAACAATGATCCCCAAATGTTTGTATACTCTAAGCGACAAACGCAGATGCTTCTTTAAGATACATAACTCGACAATACGCCGGTGACGCTATCTTTGCTCGCCCTAGGACGTGTCGGACGGCCGGGCATTCCCTCAAACATCCTGACAAAAAAGGAATTGAATTCTAGTGTGATTCCACAGGGATGGTCTGGCCATATTGTTCATCAGCCGAAGTGATGTCATGACATCACCAGACTGTACCGAATGCATCGTGCTGATTACAGAGCTGTAGCCATCGGGGGTGAGAGAGTATCAACATGGGGAATCGGGGCACAATGGGCTGTCACATCAACGACCCTCCCGAATTCTCCTGGCGCTAAATTTAACATTTTGAGCGCGTGTTCCCTCTGATAGTCTTCAGGGGCATTGCGTACTATCCAATTATGTCTGACAGGTCTTGGTCGTATCGCCATGGTGGCCAACAATGATGTCAACAATACTATCGTCTGCCTCCATATCGTGCCTCGTTTTGACGAGATCTCTCACCTTTCCCACAATGCATTATTTTTAGCACATTCTCACTCTCACAGCGGAAGTCGACCAGATTTTTTCTTGAGATTTGCACTTTATTGTAACACGGTTACAAATGAAATCCCATTTATATTTTGAATAAAACGTGATTATATCGAAATAGTCAACAATGGTCTATTTTTGTCACTTTTAAGTAATGTTACCAACTACAATCTGCGCTGCGGAGGTCCTTGCCCACACATTGGAGTATGCACCAACAGCATAAGCGACTATTAGGTTCAGCAATAAAATGATAGAACAAATCGAATGGAAATATATAGTTTAAATATCACTGGCATCATACCACCACACACTGCCTATAAACCATTAGTGGTAAAGGCGTATTAACAGTTTTGCCGTCTTTCAATTATACAAGGCTGTATTCCTGCGGAGGCTTTGATTCTTGGTTCGTTCTTTCTAAAGGTCCACCATCTACCATTTACACTTAATTCAAATAAAAAGAAGATTGGAAAGTGCACTTAAGCACCAATGACAGGTTTTTTTTCAAGACTGTGTGGTTGTCATCACAAACGAGCCCGAAGGTTACTGGGTTCGTGATGTCCCAAAAACCTGATGACAAGGCAAGGCCTCGCTGCGACGAGGAGACATTTGCGCAGGCCTTTCCTTTGATCCCGCCGAACATACTGACTGAACTTTAAAAATTACAAGATATTACCTGCGTTGACCATTACTAATTAATTGGTAAAACCATTCATGTTGCATGTATCAGTCATGATATTCATTGAAAGGCAAACTTGCCCCCAGGTCAGACGTTCAGAAGGGTCGTGCGAGTCGCTCTCGTCACAAAATCTTCCCTTAATGACAAATTTCCCAACAATTCATAGGAAAGCTCACAATCTCTTGCCCACATTGTGTGCTTGACTTTAATTAAACTGCTCTCTCACGATCTCATGAGACCCTTCGTAATCCTGTCATTGCCTATTACCCCTGGTGCCCTGTCGACCCACGCAAGGGTCAAGAGTGCGTCACCCCCTTGCCATGCGGGAATTAATCCACTGACATACCGATACTGCACATATGACACGTCAATGAAAGTGAATTATCACGAAGTGAGTGGCGATGTCAACGCTAATCAATAAGAAAGCTTTAACCCTTTTGTCTGGCGAAGATTTCCTGACAGTGGAACCTTGTCAAGTATAAACCATCACAGTGTGGTAACCATCTAGCAATGCTAGAATGGTTTTCCAACATAATTTTGGTATTTCTTAACTTTGGGAGCGGCAGTTTCTGTCTTCTGCACTTGATCAACATCAGTTTTTAAAGAGCTAACAGTTTCATTCCTTACAATTTATATTTTAACCGATGTTCATTGAACTTCTTTCCTTCCTTTTCCAGATAATAAAGACTGTCCTCCGTGTAAAGAACCTGATACCGTCGAAGGAATTGTGGATAATTTTTGCAGAGCTCAATTCGGTAAGGATTGCTTTCCGGTTTGCTTTCTCGTTAACAACCTACTGTGGTCGCTTGACGTAGCTACTCGAATTGGTAACTATGGTATTTTTGCTTAAACCCGGCCTGACAGCCACTAGAATTGTCGACAGGCAGTCGACCAATTCCGAGAACTTCCAGCAAAAAACACAGCTGCAGTTGTTTTGGAAAACACTATGGGTTCGAGACGATGAGCTGTCTGCGTTCAACGTACGCCATAGTCGCAACCTGAGGGATGCTTTTAAATGAGTTTAAACCCATCTCCAATGAAACTCGACTGATGCCCAAAGCGGTTTGTAGTTGAATTCAGATGAGCGGCACATTCATTGACTCCATTCTTCATTTGCCTTAGTTTTGGCTTTAGCTACAAAATCGCAATATTTTGGTTCCGTGGTTACAGACGGAACGCTGCCTGTCGTTACATTGGTAACGATACAGTGTTTACCTGTTTATTTTAAGCTTAAATATGATTTACTACTTGTTATTGGGGGAATACTCCAACAATGTGTTAGCAAACTCCTTAAATCATCCTATGTTGAGTTGCCGGAATGCAGCACTAAACTATCTTCCGCTGCATGCGCATAGCGTAGGGCGCCGTGTATATGAAGACATTTTCAAAAGTGTATTGCTCTGAGTAAGCATTACAAACCCTCTGCTGCAAAACAACCGATCCCATGAACCTTTTAGGAATGCTACGCGTTGATACAGAGACACATTTCAAGCCATGCCCCTATTACAATGTACATGTATATCAAGATCTTGCCGCAGGGAACTACTTTGGCGTGCACGTATATGAAAACGTTTGGTGATTCAACATGTCACATCAACAATGCTTGAAGGGTTACTTGACTTTACCGTTCATCTCCACAGTTCTCCTAACATTCTCTTGACGGATACGGCCACTTTGATTAAATGCAGACGCGTTCAACTCAAAGCATCGACCCCAAGGGATTGCTGAAGTTAAGGCGATTCCTCGGATGAGACAATTAAAAGTTATAAAGTGATCGATCAGATGTCATTTTACATCTTCAAAACTTTACATTCCGTATTCAATTTTCTTGCTGTCACAAAGTTACATCCCTGTCTGTCGGCTTATATCGCTGACCACCCAGCCATCGCAATCAAAACGAAACATATCAAGCTAGAATTAATTTAACATTTCCTTTATGAATTGGCAATCCACGTTAACAATGCTTGGCTAATATTGGCCTTTTCTGTTGGAGTCCCAGAGCGCAAGGTTCAAGAACTTGCCGCAGTGATTCCTAACCAAGCATAGTCAAAATATAACGGATGTGTCAACCCAAGAGGCCAATCTATTTCCCCTTTTCCTTTGATGTTGCCGCTAACATCATTACTTTTCTGTCTTGTAATGCCGTGTGCATTGCCCGGAAAACAAGCGTCTGGATGGATAATGAAGGCTGAGTTCTGGTTAATGGTTAAGGGATACAAGCGGGGGATGTCCGGGTTTCAGAAGCGATCTAGCATTTAAACCCGTTCAAGATGCGTGTGGTGTTTACAAGGTTGGCTCTGGGTCGCTGATCTCTAGTAACCAAAATGAAATTGGATGAACGTAGCGTCTGCAGCGTTCCCTTTGAAGCCAGGAAGCGCCGTGAAAGTGATAACTTTAAGTTAATATGAATCTGTTAGGTGGTTTGTTAGTGAGATTGTACTGTCAGTGGTATACCTGCGACGTACGGTTCATAGCAAGGTGGTTCTTGGAACTGAGGATGCGTATTTTTTTAATTTGCGGCCGTTAGATATTGGATGGTTTTGGTTTGTGTAATAAGCTAACATGGAGTGAAACTTACAAATGACTAAAAAAAATAACAATCCTAATCGCCATATATACAAAAGCTGCATTACTTTATCATTCGACCAAAATTGTCACTTTCCCAATCCATGCACCGTCACGAAAAAGAAATTGGAACTCACGTCCAATATTCTTACTTTATCTTCTCAGTCATTTGTGCGCGTAGCTTTGGTAAGAGATATCCTACCATGTCGTTCATGAAATACTTCGCAGATTCCATGAGCTAACATCGATTTCCTCCCAAGGAAACTATAGCATAACCTCTGAGTTAATGATTATTTCTCCGATGACTTTGGTCACTAAAGACACAACAGTCACAATCATATAGTGTAGCGTGTCTCTCCGGGAAATGTCACATTGAGCTGAAGAAACCACGCTATCGATCTCGGTGTAGGTTATTGGCAGGTAAGGATCACCGCCTGAATGGTCCTGACAGCCAAGGCATTTGAAAACTCGTCAAACATGTTCTCACTCGCACAAGATATCGACATTTCCCCATCGACAATGATCAGATTCACGCCATCATAGTCATGGCGACAGATTCTATGACTGATAATGGTGGCCATAATATAATGGGAAGTGGTGTTTTTCTGTCCCGCCGGATGGACGTCTTCTCCTCTTCAAAGCCTTTCCAACTCAAAGCCATTCCACACAATCAGAGAACGTTTTTTATCATTGCGAAGAGCCTCGACGGCCACAAAAGTGGTGCTCTTTCCCGTTTGGTTTGCCGAGACGCTGTTTGACAGCCTTCTAAAAGATTTTGACAGACTCTAATATCACCTTATACAAATCTCTAATGCTGCTAATCATTTTAGGCTTTCAGGAAGTAGATTTTGAACATAAGAAGTCGTTTACAATAAGGTCAATCCATTTGCAACATGCTTAACGTGCGGTGGTCTCTTTTTCAGTCATGAAGGTCAAAGGAAAGAAGGTCCAGACCGGCGCTAGTGGTCTCGAGCTCACCGCCGCAAAGAAGATGAAAATGTTTAAGAAGGAGAAGCTAAAAAAGCGGTTCCTCCAGAAACCCTTATCGATTGGCAATGGCGCGGACTGCACATGTCAGAGGTTGAACATCACGGAGGAGAGGAATTACTTGGTCATGGGAAATATTGTTAATAAGAAGCCGGTGGTCAGTGCCATCTTTAAATGGAGCGGCAAGAAAAAGAGCACAACGCGACAAGGATTGAAAGCCTCCAAGAAAAAGGACGTTTGCAAGGGTGGCGTGAGTGCGCTGGAGAACGTTGACAGTATGAAAACTAAGCGTGATAAGAAGAAAGGGAAGAAGAAGGGTAGGGGAAAGGGAAAGAGGAGGGACAGGGAACCAAAAAAGACCAGGAGGCCGAGGTATAAAGAAATGTTTTTCCGTAAGTGAAGTGGTCGCGTACTGGTAAAAGACGTTGCTGAGGAACAAGGGTAATTACAGTGACCGTTTGAGCTTGATCTTCTTGAAGAAGCTTTATGCGGAAACCATACAGTGTATATATATGGATCCTTTGAGGGTATTTATGTCATGGGGAGGACCTAATGATTCGTAGATATGTGATAGGTCATAACTGTTTCACAGAGTGTATATAGTGCAATGCAAGAAAGGAAGGCTTATATAGACAGGACTATTGAAAAGGAATATAATCTACGTCGCTTTTTTGAAGTTTTGGGTTGAAATCCATGACGGAGAGATGGCCAGTACATTTCTGTAGGACACATTCTAGGCAACACAAAAGGATCTAACGTACGATTTATTAATATTTCGTGTGTTATTTTGATGCGCAAAGAGAAGGGTTATCTGAAAGAATATAAAGGGTTTAGCTTTCTTAAGATAACTCGACCTGTCTTCTGTCTCCGACATCGGGGGAGGCGGTTGTAGTGTGGTGTGTATTCAGCTTAAAGGCCTTCGCAAACTGACTGGCTGACATGTCACATTAGTGTGCGGGGCGATCGGAGCCTGGATTCAGCTCAAAAAGTCGAAGGCCTTTAGACGTGGTGTCTTATAATCACAGTGTCGGAGATGAATTAGCTGTTAGATAGCGCGATATTTTTTCTTGACTGTGCTGTTCAGACAATCAATACTCTTTTTTATGTTTAAGTCGTAGATTTGTAAATAGTTTCTTGTTTATGTATAGAAGATATTTTGATGTAGAGTAAAGTCTAGGACGGGTTTTGTGAAATATACTATGTCTTGTATGTAAAAAGAAAATGGCTAGGGCATTACACGCTGCGCAGTTTAGTCTTAGGCCTAATAGATGTTATATAAATTGCAAAATTATCAATCAGTTACTTACTAAATTAATTTCATGTCTTCACAAAATGATCAAATAATCAGTGAGATCGATTGTCTCCGGAAGTGATCGACGAATGGATATTGATAACATGTAAGTTTGGTGTGTGTCATTTTCATGGAAACAACCCGCAACAATGTTAACAAACGGCGTAACTACGGAAGCCCAAGACGCTCTCCAAATTCGAAATTCGAATTTCGAATTTGGATGAGCCTTTTGGGCTTTCGTACGTAACCCTTAAAACTGTACGTCATTTGACTATTCACGCTAGCAGTGCATGAAATGAAGTGATTATCGCTGCGCGAGGCATGGTTCAGAGCTGCTTTATAGTGATACCATGATACCAATATCAAGCGTAATCCCCTCATCCCTGATTTTTAGATCACGAAGACCTAATTTCTAGACGTAATAATGTGTATAAAGTGTAGGTAGTTTAACTCCTTGTATGTAAATGATTCACCAGGCTTAGCGTATGTGTTCTACACAGCATTCCCTATAAATTTATAATTAAATCCAGTCAGCCGAATTGCAGTGTTATTTGATTATTTCCTATTAATCAGTCGGTATCAATATTTACATCACCAGGATCGATTTAGTCTTTGCGTATTTCTGTTGCGGATGGAGTGGGTTAATCTTTGATAGTTTATTAGTTCTGTCGCCTCCAGACTCATCATATTCGTTATGGTAGTTGTGCCCATCACCAACTTGATTCCCAAATTGTTACAAACTTAGGGAAGAAAATGGGCTTGGATCCGGCCATGTGGTAGAAAGTATGTTCAGGAAAATTAATTCGCATTTCTTTTATTATATCAGCTAGTGGTGTTTATGGTGAATATGTACCTATGGGCGGTTGATATTTTACAGAGGTTGTTGATTAAACTACTTGACTTAAATTACACGTTACATTGTGGATTCAATAAGGTTTTTCTCCATGTCTGGCATTGTAACGAGGTACTACAAACAACTTGTGTAAACCCTTGTCGAGTGTAGTCAGGAAAACTCTGACTTGCTCTTAAGTCGTCAAGTCCTGCAACGACAAAGTACCGGGACATCTTAAGAGCATATCCGCTTTCAATAAGTCGGCGCTTAAAAAATTTGTTGTCAGATTTTCTGTATGCCGCGCAGTCGTCGACCCATCAAGCAAAACGATGAGATGCATGACCAATTCGCGGAAACGACAGATACTAAAAGTATCAGAATGGTGTTTTGACGAACATTGAACTCCGCGAGAATTTCCACGTGAACAAAATATGAACCAGCCAGGTAAAATCTCGCGCCTCTCTGCGAAGTCTCGTGATATTTGGGAAGTCGATCGCCGACTCCGGTTAACGTAATACAATGCACGTAGCCACAATCCAACCTAACGTCAGGAATTGGCGGAGGCGCAATCACTTGGGACGAGGCTTAATATGAACTTCTAAGCAGAAAAGGTAACCGGAAGTAAGGTGTCAAAGTAATGGGAATGATCTTGTCACCCTTTTGAAAGCGACAGATGATGCCGTGACTCCCTCAAATGTACCCTCCTCTTATCGCTACACGATAATCAAATATCATTAACATGCAATCAAAAGAAATCACCCGAATCCTTTGTGGTCATGTTAACTTGGTCTAGACCACCAAGAACTTCAGGATTTGATCATGATGCACATGAGGTGCTTCAAGGAATGTTGAATCTAACTCGAGGTTATAAGAAGCCCTCGCTGGAGCCGCTGTTTGGGTATCAAGTTTGCTGAAAGAAACTATCAAACAGAATGTCATCTCCATGAATCATAAAGTTTGCGAAATGCAGGGAAAGTGAGAAAGGTCATTCGACGCGGCGCGATGGGAGGTCCCAAGGATTTATTGTCGATAACTGAACCATTCTGTATACATGCATAGTACATCACCGAAAAGAGACGACTGGTCGTGTTGAACAAACCAACTCCCAATTTACACCAAAAACACACTCCTACTACATTCATCCTCTTCCGCCTGCTCCCAGACTCACAGCTGTTTAATTCTTTTATTGAGCGGCATTTTCGAATGATTTTGCTCTCTAAAAACGCATTTTCTAACGGGGAATCGACGGCAACGGACCGAGTAGTTCTGATTCTGGGGGCACGCGACTAAGATTAACCATCAACAAAGGTACAGTAAGCAACTAATAACGACTAAGGGTCAGGTGGACCCTCATCATTAACCATCCGTCGACGTCTATTAGAGGAACGCGTGATGGATGAAGCTCCAACTCCAACTGATGTAAGCATCAATTACACCGCTCGGGCATAACCCTCTGTAAATGTCAGATGTCTATAAACTGGTACAATTTTCCCAGCAAGCGGTAAATGCATTTACCAGTGCGAGCTGCGCATAGAGCCTTCAATTCCTCTGATCTAGGTTGTTTTGGTCTTCTATAGGCTAAGGGTAGACAGGCTCGGGTAGACAGCATTTCGCCCAAAACCTCGGCGAGACGCCGTAGTTTGACTCACATTTTAGCATCACCCATGCAGTGTTTGGTGAGCCAACCAATACCTCCAGTTTGGTATCAGTTCGTCAAACCAAGAGTGTAAAAAGAAGCCGAGGTTGCGATCATTCAGCAGATTCTAGTGCGTAATACGCCGCTACCCATTAGCCAACAGCTCAGCACGAAGGAAGCAGAGCTAGCGCGGTAACATTTCTTGCGTGAAAGAAGTGAAAACAAACACTTTTTACCAGCTCCACAGAATGTCAGATCCACAGACGAATTTCGAAGTGTTCCGTACACACGTACCAACAAGCCACCACGTATTGCAACCTGCGCGGTTCCGCCTTTTCTTGGATGATAAATCTAGATGATAAGTAAGTAAATGGATGGCGAAGAGATAATAAGTAAGACTTCACTTTTTTTCCAATAACTATCCGAGATAACAGGTTGTGTTAGGTACGCTGGTGTAGGAGGCTGGAATGTACCCTACGTAACTAGCGCATTCGCCCAAGGTGCGAGTAGTGACGAAATACTGCTTAGTTCTTGGTGAGAGCAATGATTTTGCTTGAAAATGATTTCTCATCTCCTGTGGTGCCCTATTGCAATGCAATTATACCAGCACCAAAAGCAACCCACCTTGCATCGACCGATGACAAACCAATACACTATTTTCAATTTATTGTAGTTTTCGCGACAAAAACGAATTTGGGTATTACGTTACAGAGGTGTAAGTCTATGTGGTCGTCACAGAATCAGTTCAGTCGGCGAAAAAGGACGGTTCAGTATTCTCATTCGTTGTCTCATTTCGCATTTCACATTTGTTTCGATATCTGCCAATCAGATGGCCAATTGAATTGGTTGAACGAACCATTTAATGACATTACCCCTGACGATCCATCGGAAAAATATCGAAACCGCATAAAATAAGCTGATCTTACTAATGGGACCCCGGTAATCTTCTACAGAAGACAATTATACCTTCAGCATGGTTCAAATGGTTTCTCATTATCCTGAGCCAAATCTGATCTGATGATTACATCCGCAATGGAGACGCTGGAAGATCCGGGACCTCGGATGACATCAGCAGCGAAAGAACCTCAGAACCCGATTGTGGTACGAGTATCAGAGGTTTTACCGCAGAAATGCAACATCGCCTAGAACGATACATGTAGGTGATCTCCACAAGGCGAGAAGTAGTACCTATAAAGTCAGTGTTGACGAAATTCCTCCTGGAAATGATGACGTCACATCTTCAACAACCAATCAATCGTTGGCAAAGCTGTATATTCTTGTCTTTTTCCCAAAGAAGCTGATTTCATGTTAAGAGTTGCTCTTCAATGGGCGACTTATATCATTTGTAGTACTTTCACGTAAAATTGTCAGACTCGGTCGATTTTCACCAAACATCTCCAAGCATCACCAAACTAAATGTTGACGATATCTGGAGCCATACATTTTTCATGTCCGTGATAACTCGGTGCACAAACAATGATTTTCTATACGTCGTGTTAGCGTAACTAAAACCCAATACCGGCATAATCAACATCAATATTCCTTCCTATGTCTTGACAATGCTTGATTTGGATTCCCATTTCTAGTGAGGTAATAGAAAATATTCCCCCAGCACGCTACCGTGGTCCATCTGGTCTCGCGTGGAAGGTACCAATGTTGATTTAAGCGCGGATTGCAATTTTTCTCCGTTGATCATGATATGTGCTTGCAAAAGATAATTTTTTGTCTACCACAGCTATGCAGGCTGCACTCAACTCATTTGCTAACAAAATTGATAATCATTCTTTCTAAGCGCCAACCGGAAGTCAAGTTTAACCTCCGAATAGCGTCGTTGCGATTGGCTCCTGTTCGGCTGTACATTTTTAATAAATCTAAGACTAATTCTTAAAATATTTGGAAGTTGGAATCTTTAAAAAAGCCAGAAAACAACCATTCTGGTACTGTCTGGAAGGCTCTCGTACATTTCTGACAACTTGTTGCACTTGTCAAATCCATTTCTCGGAAGATCAGGTGACAGTCATTTCCCAAGTTGTCATTGATTCCGGCTCGGGTCCTCTCAAGTGGACGCCATTCTGCGCTACGGTGGAAGATAATGTTTGGAGTACCAATAAATCGGATGAGCATGACTTTCCTAGTGGCGGGCAGACCTAATTAAGGATTCTGTCAGCGTCTGTCCGATTGTTGCTACTTTTTGAGACGGATTCAGACGATAGTTTTCGCGGAAATTGGCCGTCTCTAAGAAGTGGATAGTGGCTTCTCTGATAACCATTGCCAACTCATGGATATTGTACCGAATTTTTCTCAAGATGACTTAGGTACTTTTTCTTGATAGAGGTGCAGTTGGATGGCCCATTTAACCCGACTTGATCACTTCATACGACAACTTCTCGTGAATTGTTGCTCCAAGTAAAACGCGATCTTCCCATTCCATCAACGAAAAAGAGTTGTATGTGGGAACATGTGATTGATTACAAGAGTGATGAACTTCGACAACGACGTGATGGAGAGCGAAGTACGTTCACGGAACTGCTGCAAACGACATCTTTGGAATACTACAGAAATTACCTTTAACAAACCCTTCATGTTTGGTACGTGCAATTGCTGCCGGCAATTTTTGCCGAATGACAGCCTACACTTTTATCGCGCGCAGCCGACCGTGCGGCAAGAATTGCACCGTGTGTACGCCTGGTGAATGCATTTGTAAGATCAGGGATGTTGTCATTGCATCCGGGAGTTCATAGAAAGATACTGGAGAAATCAACCCACGAGTATGAGTTTTTCCAGAATTGTATCAAGAGCATTTCAAGCAGACGTCTATAGCCATGGTTACCACATCCATATTTTATGTTCTCTTATTTTTGTGCCTCTGGCATCGGGTTCGGCTCAAAGCCATGCCGACGTTGCCTTGTTGGCGGCGGTCACTTTTAGAAGAGACGACAACATGAATAATGAACAACGTTGACTCCGTTTACAATGTTTACGAAGCTGCATGCCCGTCTGCTTTGGAAGACATTGCGCGAATAAAATGTCTTTGCGCCGTTTTTGATAATGTCCCAATTGGCTCTTAATGGCTCTTAACTCACTGTTCAACTCCAATTAAAGGTTGGTATTTTCTTTGACAGACTTGTATCTATTTAATGTATTAAAAAAAGCACAATAAAATTTGCTTTATACTCACACCAAATGCCAATATTAGGAGACAGGACAAAGTCACATATGATACGTCAAAGGAAATTCATTCCAGACAATCTTGTTTATTACTCGCGTGTCTTCGAATTCAGGCGGGCTTCCGTTCCCTGTAATAAAGTTCACTTCTTTTATTTTCATTCTGTCTGACGCATATCCTATCCTATCCACTGCATGGAGTGTATGGGGAGTGGACGACAATGATCTTATCGAAGTCACAATCTAACTCACAATCAATGCAATGATCAATCATTTTCTCCCCATGAAAATATCTTTTTAGTCGTACTCTTTTCATTTTCGCCGAATTCTTCGAGCGTTATTTCTGAGTATGGGTTGTCCTGGCGGGGAGTAGAGGTGTTCGAGTATCGAATTGGCTGGCAGACAATATCATAAAATATCAAAGCTTCTCGAAGAAAGCGTCGTACAAGGCCTGTTGAATTAGACATGATTCCTACAAGGAAATCGTTGGTTGTGACAGAGACAAACACGAGCGACATGGCTCAAGTTAAAGGTGCCGACGTGAGGCGAGCCATGGGAAAGAAGAGATGTCCGTAAAAATGTCGTGTGATTGTGTGAAAACGTCGGAAGAAGGAAAGGAGGCCATGTTGGAAGCATTTCAACATTATGATTAAGTGGTGATAATTGGGTTGGAATACAAGAGAGTAAACTGGCCGTGAAATGGTCGATTCTTCCGCAGTGCCAGAGCGTGACGGCGAGTATGTCAGGTGCTTGAAAGGCCCCGGGATGGGGTCATCTCGAGCGACATGGGAGGGCGGGACAGCTAGAATGGGCCCTGTCACTCTAGGTTGAATAACCACATGGGGAGGCCATTAAGTTGCCAAACAAAAACACGATAGTTTGGTTTCAAAATATTTCCGACCGTGATTGTGACAAGTGACGCTTAGAACAAATAGGTGCGATTAACCCCATCATCACCGGACGGTGTCGGGTCGGAAATGGGTGGGCATACGAGAACAGTTTATAGTCTGTTCAAAGGTAATATGAGGTGGCAAGAAAGTCTAGTCGACGTATACATGTATATGTTTATATCGTTTATATCATTTACAATGTGAGTGGTAACTTAATTGGAAAATATTGAACTGTATCAAGCTAAAGATTCCATGGGTATATACCTCCTCAATATTGAAGACTGCATTATACGGCATTCACACTAGGATGCAGCAGTACGTGCCGAAAATGTTACGAGAATCTAGCTCACCATTGCCTCCTTCTGATACAGATAGAAGGCACCACGTTGCTAATGACAACTCCATTACACGGCGGACATGAAGGCCGTGACGGCTCCTAACCGACGTTATACAATAATACGTCGGAACCGAGCAAATCGGATACAGTTTTTACGATTTTGAGTGTTTTCCCTCACTGGGGAACGCTGAAAGATAGATTGACACGTTTTCCTGTGTTTTCCCCCATTGAAAAGATGGTCCCTCTAGCTGTCTATTGCATGGAAACACTAAAAACTATGGGAAACAGCCACCGATGTCTGATCCAAAACCATGCAGATTTGTTGTACAGGAATATTGCTTTTGAAAAATATCCCCCTGAACTGATGTTTCTCTCATTGTATGGTGTCGGATTATGTTATTCTACAGAGACACATGACCTTCCATGAACCTTCCATTCTGACTTTAGAGATTCTTTAGCCGCGCATTAACGCTACCATCTTCGGGGAAGTGAGTGTACCAACATCGAGTGTCGGGAAGAAAAAGTGAAATTATCATAAGAATTGTGGTCATATGATATGACGAGACGAGACGGGTCCGGTGACAGAACTTGCTGAAAAGGCGACTCAACGAAAGGAATCACTGTCCCCCAAGGAAATGTCATATCTTATTTCTGATGGGTTAATTAGCATAGATTCTAGACGAAAGTGGCTATAGTTTATATGGTTTCATTTCATTCTGGATTATCAATTTTGAAATTAATACCAACACTAAGTTCATCGAGGGGCGGATACAGGGTAGGGGTTCGTTTTGTCGAACCAAAACTGTATTGATCCCGAATATAGGCGCGGATCAACAAGGGATGAATTATCGAACAGTTCAGCTTTAAAAGCTACTGCCGCGCCATCTCTAAGTGATGCTACAAAGCTCTCCTCCGTGAGATTGATGGGATACAAAATGGAGACTGTAGGAATTCGACATTTCTTGGTGCTTCTTTCCACTGTGAAATTACTAGGTAAATCATCGTTTTATTCATCAATATGTGATTCAAATATTAGAGTGTATCAATAGGTTCTCATTTGTGTGAAAAAATTGGAGATGTTATCTATGTTTCTTCCAATTTTAGGTGTTGAAGATGCTGACAAGTGTAATGCAATCTTGGTTATGGTAGTGTACTGTAGCTGTGTACATTGTTTCATGTGTGTATGATTTTCAGTGCATTCATGCTGTACATGAATCTAGGCCTATGGTCAGGATGAAGGCAATTACCTAATTATCTTTTAAAGATAATTAGGAAAATAGTTGTCTGATTTTCTCATCTATTTATTTTGAAAATACCGGTAGTGATGCTACTGATATATATAATACAGTTTTTTGTCATGAATGATGGTATCTGGTATATATAGTGATCTTTGTAGGTCTACTCTTTTGATGGCATTCAAACTGTCTGTAACTTAGGCCTGTAAATAAGTTTTGAAGTTAGGCCTACAGCTTCCTCTTTTTCGAGAAGAGATGTCAGAAAGAACTTGGGCCTGTGTAGGCTATTTTGAGATAATCCTTGAAATAGTCTTGGTGTTTTCCTTTGGCACTATACAGTGAATTCAGGGGCAACGATTCTGTTCAAGTGAAGTTTGTTCTTACATCATTTATGATTCTCCTTTTTCTTGCAGATGGTGGATCTCTAGACCTGATTCAGGTCGTACCACAAAGCCCGCTCAAAGTCCAAGTAGGAGCCACTGTACATTTCAACTGCTCCGTCAACACAGATATCATTCCCCCAGAGACTATGGTATGGGATTATAACAAAGAATTAGAACCCAAAGTCGCAATCCGCAGACTGGGAATGAACTTGTTGCAAATAAAAATAACGAAAGTGGCCTTAGTGGATTCAGGGACCTTGAGGTGCAAGGCTGAAAACCAGTACAGAGTACCACAGTTCAAGGAAATAAGTTTATGGGTGCTAGAAAGTAAGTATAGACTTGGGGTTCTCCCCTGGGTTTCACAATGTTGGGTAACCAGCAATTTAAAGTGGTGTAGCCCTATAGAAACCCTTTACAAAATTCTAGAGTCAAACTAGGGTGGCTCTTCTAAGACAGGGTGGTAAGCTTCCAAGGTAGGGTGGGACGCCCTGACAAAAGGCCTTGTGGAGAACACCGACTGATGGGATCTTAGGGTTCCATTTGCTGGGGCAGATCCAGGAGGCTGTGAAAGAGGTGGCGCCACTGTTGATAGAGAGAGTGGCGTGCCCAGGTGTTTTCTACAACAATTTTCAAAACTCACTGTCAGTTTTAAAGAATGTTCAAGTATCGGAGTGTCAAGAGTGGATTAAGAGTTGAATGCCAGATTTATTATAGACATTGGCCTTGTCTTATGACAATTAAAGTAAATACAGTGAAGTTTTTTGCCGTTGTGTGATCTATTGTTGTCCGTTCTCACCGAGCCAGAATCAGAGCTCCAACTGAAGTACTTTGTTTCAGAAAAAGAGAATGCTTGCACTGGTTCAATGCAGTACAAATGTACATCAGGCGAGTGTATCTTCCTTCCATTTCGGTGTGACAGCATTGTGCATTGCGAGGATGCTTCTGATGAAATTGGATGCAGTAAGTAGTGTTAAAAAGTTCTAAGTCATAGTCGTTTTAAACCTTTTGAAATAGCCTGACACTAAAAAACACCTTTTCAATTTCTTGCCTGTACTAAAACTTGTGATTTCCTATCTTTATTGACACCCCCCCCCCCCCCAACTTTGGCCACAGTGTCAGGATAGACCTCTTCCCTTCTAGTACCACATGCAATGCTCTTGCAGACCCCCCTCCCTTCACCGCCTAAGAGAATCTAAACAGATAATAACAAGTCTCACTTGGAAACTGAACATTTTCAGTTCAGGTTTTACCCTACAATTGTCATGGACTTTATTCTATGCAGTTTCGAAATAAAGATCTTCATCCCATCTAAGGGAGACCTTCATGTTTGTTTTGTTGATCATTGATGGTACAGTAGACCTCTCTATTAAGGACACCCTCAGGACTTAGAATTGCTGTCCTGATTAGAGAGGGTTCCTGATTAGAGAGGTGAAATGAATGGAAACAACCAATTTAGGACCAAAACTAGTGTCCTTTACAGAGAGGTTGTCCTTAATAGAGAGGTGTCCGCTAAGGGAGGTTCTACTGTAGTTGTATTGTCTCGAATCAATATCATATAATCAACCCAAGGTTCAACCTTCGCCAAACTGTCACCGGTCACGACTCCTTTTGCAGAGCCATCCTGTTCCATGGGATTTCTGTGCAAGAACAAAAACTGTATTGGTGCTAGGTTAGTGTGCGATAGGTACAGCGAGAACCATTGTGGCGACTGGTCCGATGAGAACAACTGCATGTATAAAAGAACGGGTGAGATGAAAATATAGTTGTTGTGATTCATTTGAGGACTGAAGGTGGCCGTATCTATTTTACAGCTTTTGAATGAAGGGATTTGCATGAAATGTTGCATTGTTATGGGTATGACCGCCACAGACAGCATCTTGTGGCAACCACTCTTGACACACAACAGCACTGAGCAGATTAGCATGCTGATAAAGGGAAACTGCATGGTTTCAAGGAGACCTCCATTGTCATTCGGGGAGAAGTTGAAATTTGAAAACATTTTCATATTGGAACACTATGATAGCTGTGCATCGCCATATTCGTCAGCTGTGCATCGCCATATTCGTCACCACACAAATTTAAGGGCACTTCCTAGAATGATTTCAAAGAGGATGAGCAGAATACACAAGGTTAGGCTAAACAGTTTGCTTTTTTGGCAACTCTATCCTCGTAGTCCATAGTTTTATGAATTCAAGCAAAGCCGAAAATCAATGTTTCAAAATTTGCGTCTGTACTCTACAAGACGTCATCAGGAAATCACTTGATTATGCGGATTGTCGATCTTGACGTCATCCAGAATAGCATCTTTTGACTTTATCAAACCAAGCTGATATGGCCTCATAGTGTTCAAATATTAAAATCTAATCGGGGGCTCCTTTGTGCCTCAGCTGCATCTATCTCCTTTTGAAATATGAGTGCGATTCTCTCATTGTCGTGAACATACATAGTATTGCAATACTACGAATTTTGAGGCGGTATTCCTCGATGAGGCTGTTGAAATTCTACACTTCTATTCATGACAATGAAAAAAACATTATCCCTGTTTGTTGACGTAGATAAAATGCACCTTAGGGACATAGGCTACCAATTTCAATTTTATTCAAAGTAGAACATTTGGGTGACATCTAAAAAACTTGAGTACGATTTCAGAGCTGTCATGACAGAAAAGAGAGCTTGGTGCAAAACAATCTGACGTTGCGTACCTTTACCATGGTGCGCTATTTCAGTGTATTGGATTTCTGCAAAAAAACTGTCAAAGCTGTCAGAGAGTATCTGCCCTCAGTCCATCATTTGGTGTTGTTCTCTGTCCTTTACGCTATCGTTTTGGTCTGTATTACTACTGTAAATCCCTTTACTTTTGTGATCGTAATATTTTCACAAGTTTTGTGTTCCACATTATACCTTACCTCAGTGGTGCAGGGCAACTTGACTGAATAAATATGAACATGGTGTTTTCCTTAGTATATCTAGTACAGCATCATGTACTGGTTTAAGCCAGTTTAGGAGACATGATTTAAGTCTTAGTGTGCTTCATGTAGGCTCTTATCAATATGACAAAGTGTACTGCATGCAGCTTTTTGATATGAAATTTGAAAGCTTTTTGGCTGGCTTAAACCTATTTTTGCCTAGTTACTGTACTTATAAGCCTAGTTACTGTACTTTTAAACGTAGGTTTCCACTGAGTTGCGAGAAGGCTTCACTACTCTCAAACCAAACCAACAAAAGCTTTTTCTTCGCGATGTCGTCATGCAAAATTGCATTCAGTGGAAACCTACTTAAAACAATCTTTGAACTGCAGGCTACAGCTTGGGAATGTGATCAAATGCCTAACCTTGGGCATCTTGAAAGCCTCTGTTGTTTCTAGCATTATTGTACTCGCAGAGTCTTGACACAGTGCTACACCTTGCTCTATCTATTCTGGCAGGAGGTGTCTGAGGGATGGTCCGCCTGACTAAGAAAGCTCTGTGATGTACTCTTTCTCTTCATTTCTAATCTTCTTCGCGAGATTCCTGTTACACACTTGATAATTCTGGAATTCTTCTTGTAATTTTATGTGCTCATTTATCAGGTCATAAAATACCGCTAGTTATTGAAAAGCATAAGCCAAAGTGTAGCGAAGGAATCACAGCGATAGGTACGCCTGCTGGTAAGTTCAAATCATATTATGTACCCTGTTGAGTATAAAGGATTTCTTTTACCAGGTATTTCAAGTCGCCCAGTGCTTTTTGCAGAAGCGGCCAAATTTTTGATTGATTCTATTTGCAAGTGGAGGTTTTGTATCAGGATAATTGGAAGTGCATCTCTCTGGTTCAATGTTGGTGATTTTGTGTGATGGAACGTTGCATCTGATTCAGAATCCTGCTTTGTTTTGATATCGAAAAAACTTTCCGAGGGCAAAGTAAAAATGCTCTTATCATGATGAATTAGGTGTTAACATCACACAATCATGAAGTTCCCACAAAAATAGTTGCACGTTAAACCAGATATACTGGCTTTTATCATGAGAATATCCAATGGTAAGTGCAGTTAATTTGGTTTTTCGTTTCACTCCTAGGTGGCCGAATCTACTTCCTTCAGTGCTGCCACCTAGGAGGCAGCTCATAAACTGAAGTATTTCGATCAGTTCAGTTCTCTCAAAACCCTACTCTGTTGATGATAAGGTGCCAATCAGAACAGTGATTTGTGCGAGACACCTGATTGCTGCTCGGTAAATATCCCTGGGCTAAGATATTGATTTATTGGCTAAACTTTTGTATTTTTTTTTGGAAAGTCTTTATCATCATGTATGTTGCCCTTCTGGCCTGCAGCCGAATCCCTGCACTGTTCACAATGTCGCAACATGCATTTCTCAACCTGGCAGAGGTCCTCACTCGGTGTTTCCGTCGATGAGCCAAACTCACATGTATGACAATCTGTATCCCAGTCCCATTGGTCAGCTACATCTTTTGAAATTGTCATCTATACGCCCCACAGAATGACGTTCGCATTCCCTTCATCCCATTGGCTTGATCGTGTTACATGACCAAATCGTCTCGGCTTACTCTGCTTTACAGCATGTCTTGTTGTGACTGAATTCTGAGCCAGAAGCTTCACGTTGAAAATATAGTGTAAACTGTTTCCAGGTAAAGAGATCATGCACTGTACTGCTTTCATCTACATGATATTATCAATTATCAAGACTCCTTTGTTGTAGTAATTGGCCTGTTGACACATGTACTGTAATGGTTTCAGGGATATTCTTCAGATGTGTCGGCTAAATCCAAAACTCAGTATGTTGTTTTTGTTATTTTCACTATTTTCCGGACATTTTCAAAGAATAACTTTTTAAAAACATCACATGCTCCAAAATTGCTGCTATCTGCAATAATGATTCGTGTTACAGCTACCTGTGATGACAACCGAAATCGAGTGATCATTGCGACTTAAATTGCAGGTAGACGTAAAATCGAGCATTTTAAATCCCTTCTTCGCCGGCGTTGAAGGAAATAAGCTATAAAGAACCTGATCACAGAAGCTGTTTAGTTCATTACTACATAATTATATAGGTCTGTGTAAACTGTAGGTACGCTAAATTGGCTATGAACCAAATAACTAAGCTGCTAGAACACAGGTGTATATAGTCATTCCAATAGTTCATCAATACTTCCTCGACCATCATTTTTCATGGACACGGTTTCCTTTTCTAGAAAGCAAAACTACAGTAGTCGATCGATATCTTATTATGCCAAGGGTATGGATGAAAGAGAAACTGCTGGATGGTGCGTTAAAGGTGTGGTAGCTTGAGCATTAACTGCCAGTTTGACGCCTTACGCTGTCTGTTGTGATTGCTACATGAAAGCATCCTAAGCACAAAAACGGTTAGTATAATATTTTGTGGACATTTTTGGATGATCCCCTGACTATCCTCGGTCACAATAGTCGTAGGTCCTCTGTAACTAAACCTTAGTGACGTTGTGTGGTTATTGGGCTACGCCTCCTTTAATCAGATCTATTGGTTGAAATCAATTCAGGTGGTGGGCGAGACCATCTCCAATTTCCCAATATCTTTCGAGATTTTGGTGTCATCTTCTATATGTACGTTGGCAGGATTCAAAATGTCAAAATTTGCCAAGGGCGTAATAGGCTTGGTACCAATACTGTATCGATTTTGTCTGCGTATCACTGTCTGTCTGATCAGTTGGACAGCTTCGTCTTTGAATCTGTAATGGGGGTAGATCGCCCGAGGAGACTTTCAGGTATCGACACTTATCTCAGATTTCTCTCTGGTGAGTCATATCAGGTAATTTTTCGATATTAGGAGTGTCTCCTACCTCTTCATTTTTACAAATGAAGGCTCTTCGAGGAAGATTCAGTTGATATCTTCATGGTTTCATATATTGGTAGAAGATTGCTAAGTTTTCTATGCAGTGATAGGTGTTAGTCTACATGTACCTTGGCCAAATGATGGGAATATTTTTCATTAAGCATGCTCGAAGCTATCATCAATCCCATATGATGCCATGCGCTCAATCAATAAATGATATCATGATGCACCTAGGCTATATCTAAACACTTTATAAAATGTGTGGTTTTACTTGTAAACACAGGTATGCATGAACATTAACGATAGGGGATCAAGTTAATGTATTTGATCCGCCATGAAATTGATGCAGTAATTTAATCAGCCAGGGGTCGGCTGCAGTGAGGATTTATTTTTCGTATCCCAGGATGCCATTAGTGAGTCATGGCCAGCTGATTCATATGCCACCGGGTTAGATCTTCGGAAATTTGTGAATGGACGATTATTTTAGCCGTAATCTAGCTGCTCTTTGGCGATTGTTGGTCGAGGGTGTGTATTGCTGCTGTGACAGGTTGATGGCACATTTGTGATTCATATGCCACAGGGTTAGCGCCTCAAGAATCTGTGACTGCATGGGTGATTATTTCTCGTATAATCCTGTGAATGTATTTTTAGTTAAATTGGTAGTCACCCTTTAAATGTTTGTTGTTGTTGTTGTTGATTGTACTTCCTTTTTCTTGTTGTACTTTGTGATTCATCTTACACACTACATGAATGCAACCTCATCTAACATGTCTGAAAAGCAGAATTAATTGCCTCCAATTAACATCCGTAATTGGAAAATAAGCCGCGAGCAGAAATGGTATCCTTCTTTCAGCTGACAGTGGCAGGTATCTGGTTTTGCTATTAGATGATAGACACAGCAAAGATCATCTAAATGTCATGTGGAAATAGTCTCTGTCGATTAAGCAATTCTTCCCTATTGTTCAATTAAAATCAGGAACCTGGATTTCGGTGAACTGGCTAATGATCGCTGAGCCAAAAGTTCACGAATTAGCTCATATTATTATTGGTATTGACTGAATTCAATGTTTGTTGCTGAAATTGAATGGTTTGAATGTATAAGAGTTGAAATTTACAAAATCAATGCTTGTGTTAGCCCCCCAGATCGCAAAAATCAAAATGGTCGCCAGGACTTCCTGGTGTAAAGCCATTGTGAATTATATGACACAAGAAAATGTGTTACACCCCATTCTATGGGTAATAAGCACTGATAACGTGAATACCACTGCAAGTTTGTTACCATGCAATATCATTCACCATCCTAAGGATATACTATTACAAATAGCAAATGATGTCAGAATATGACGACATGCGTGTCAGTTTATAATCCCTGGGAAAATATTGTGGGATTTGTCAACATTAATCTCCAAGGACCATCATATTCATCCAGCCACATTACAAGAGGTCGGCGATGTTTAAACAGCTGTGTAGATCGTTTTCAGCCAAAACATTTTGAAATGTAATGGGTTAAAGAATGATGTCACTATTGTGACCGATTTCTGATCAATCCACTCGAAAGTGTTTTTCAGATAGATGAGACCAAAGATACTTGGCTGACCTGTTGTACGTCACTAAACTGTGATAATGTTATCGAAAATAGCAGTAGTGTATATGATGGTCATACACTGCTGCAAATAGTAGTGTTTCTACGCAGTCCTAAAGAGCTTTAGTTGATACGATGAGAGAGATACTGTTCTTCTGCATTAGTGATAGCCCTACCCTAGGGATAATCTATAGTGTTGTGCATAACCGACTATCATTTGGTAAATGTGATCCGGTCACATTTCTGAGATCAACTAAATACCTTTGGCCAGAATGATATGAAAAACACATACTAGACTTAACTCATAAATACGGATATATGCCAACAGCTAGGATTTGGATGTGTGCACTGAGTGACTCTATGATAATATGACAAAAAAACGTGGCTTTTATGATGTGAACTCTCATCTTCCTGGTGCACTTCTTTGTCAGTTGAATTCCTGCTGTTCCCTTGACAGCACAGCGTAAGGCATGATAAATAAAGAGCTATAATCCATTATCGGAGATTTTGTTCCCATGACAGTAATCGAGCTAAGAAGGGCTATACGATTCTTTGAGTTTGTCCTTGATAAGAATGCGAGAGTAAGAGTAACGTACCTTGAATTAAGATTGACCTTTGATGGACGTTACAGGTTTGGAAATTGGGTTTGAAAAATGTTGTCATCATATAAAGAAATCACATTCTCTCTCGTTTATCCCATAAGGCTCCTTAAAGGAAGATGTTCTGAAATTGCTCAATTTATTCAAGTTAATTGCCAGTATTTTGACCTTCACTTTATTCATTGATTTCATTAAATTAAATCTTTGGTGTTTTTGCATTGCTTCTAGCTAATTTGACTTAGACATTGGTCACATCATCTCACAGTCTGTGTATTTTTTCAGATCCGCGAAAAATACTTGACAAGACAGAGGAGGACGAAATGGATTGGCTTCGGACAACTGTATACACAGCAGTCGGCTGTATCATTGCGATGGTCCTCATCATCGCCATATTGATTGTGGCAATTCTCCGCATCCGGATGAAAAGAGAGCAAGCACGACTAGCACAACTTGACCGAACACCGATACAAACTGTTGGGACAGTGGGTCCCGTGAGTACCAGCACCATCGGTACGATTGATACCTCTAGTCCGTACGTCCAGCGGTGTCCTCCATCGATGGACACAGGCATAGGCGACACCTTCGAGTCGTCAGAGGCGACAATACACGCAGAGCTGTCATCCCTAATAGTCGAAGCCCCACCGCCTTATATTGAGCATGACCCACATCTTCCGTGTGATGAGGAGGCTCCACCTCCGTACGAAACGATGGATGGTAGACGAACAGAACGCAGGCAGCGTTCTTCTGATAGAAGCCGGACAACGCAACGGAAAGAGCATCGTCATCACTCCCCACGGATTTCCCCCGGACGGTCGCCTCGTACAGACTCTAGGCAAGGGGCTACTGTTCCCTCACCATATGTGCCCATGTTGTATGAAGTGTCCTTATGAGGTTTGAGGGAATAAAACCTTTTGTGTTCAAGATAAACTCAAGAACTCTCAAAAATAAGAGTAACAGTGAAAGGTAGAGAAAAATTCATGAAGTGTAATCATTGATTGATTATGCCCTTAGGGGTACTATAAAAATGTACAGTTTTAGAAATTCTCGTCACACCTTTTTGGCAATTTTGTGGATGAAGAATTTCTCCTGAAGCCCCCCAGTTTTTGAGAGGTCAACTTTCTGTGATAGGTGTCTCTGAGCTGTCTTTTCCTGCTCACGGAATCTCTATCCATTGTTCATTACTTAAATCAAAAGGTGCGTGCAATATGTTTGATCTTATTGACAGAAGAAGATAGAATTGAAATATGGAATAGAATTTTCCAAACGTTTGGTATGTCAGAACATTGCTGTCAGTTTATGCACAATGTTTCTGGCATTATTGTCAGTTATAGATGGCATAGTTATGGTACACAGAACCACAAACCTGCAGGTTTTTCCATGGAGACCATACAGCCAACTCTATTCTGATGATCGTTTTTGGACATTTTCTGTCACCTTGGTTTATCCTTGTGTGCAATTTTACGGAACACACATCATAATGGTAGTTAAGCCACTGCCCCTGTTGATTTAGCATTGATATTATCCATTCTTGGGATATGTTGAATATTTCACCAGATTGTAATTTTTGGTGCCAGTGTACTTTATATGATATGTACATGTAGGTTCAGTATTGTTTATGTGGATTCATCAGATTTTATATAAGAATTGTGATGCAAAGATGTCATGTTTAGTCATCAGTATTTTGTTTTCAGTCATGTGGTGTCAATTGGCAGACATGTAGATTATATTATTCTGGAATGGACCAGGGATCGAAATTCTCAGACTCGAAAAGTAGTTGCTGAAACTTGATAGGGTTGAGCTCTTGATTTTTCTGAACAGTTTCTTTTTGTTGAGCCAGTGTTGAGATATCTAGTAGGGTTATAATAGCTGTACTAGTACTACTAGAGTAAGTAATAAGGCAAGAGTAATAATGGTAGTGTCTTTGTGGCAGGAGCTCCAAAAGCCGTGCAGATAAGTACATGTGCTAATGAAGAAAAATCGTTTAACAATGTTTAAGGGGGAATTTAAAGTCAAGTTGAATTTTCATCTCTGTTGCTTGGTTATCAATTGTAGTGAAAATTGTATTTGTGAGGCATCGTCCACTTATTCTGACGCACAAATAAGCCAGTATGGTGATCCTCAGTGGCAGATCCAGATATTTTGGATAGAGGGGGTTGCAGCCAAACCTAGAAGAGAGACCGAAGGTTTGATCTTAGCAACAAAAAGGGTTGGAACCTACCCGAACTATTTTTAAAATAATTTCGGTGCCAAGAAGCCATTTTCCTGGCATCTGAGGGCCGGTTCTTTCCGACAATATGGCGCGTGCATATTGTGCGCCCCCTAACTCTGCCACTGACCCTCTGTCTTGTAGTTTGGTAGTGGTAAGTTAGTGAGTACCAAAGAGTGACAGTTTGATACCTGTTGATGTAATGTCTCCTGGTTGTATAGTTAGTGTCCCCATGGATGGGTCTGTGTGATTCACTTTTATAAGGTTAGTAGCACATCATTTTTTGGCTCTGGCATTGTTGTTCTACATCAATAAATTGGCCTGTGGAGTACATTAGTTGTCGCCAATGCAGAACACTTGTCCAAGGCGTGTTACAACAACAGGACAATTGACCTCGCTCCAGGCAGCCTTAACAGTGGCTGCTACAGTATATGATATTGTCATACCTAATAGGATCCAGGTATGAAGTCGAATTTTATACAATATTTTGACCCAATTAAAAGTTAGGGTTAATGATATTTTCCCTTCGAATCGACTATTGGCAGCCATGACCACCATTGTAGTACGGTAGCCCAAATACAGAATAATTCATATACATTGTACATCGATATTGTATTTTTGGCCGAGCAGATTCGTTTTGATATAAGATCAACAACTAAGGTGCCTTCGTCTGAATTTTGATACTTTCTGCATTGTTGTTTTATCTTGTATTTATATGCTATTGATTTTGTTCGGTTGTGAAATTTCGCTGATCTGTCAGTAACCATGACACCTTGACCTTAGATCATTGTTTTGTTCGTCATACATGTTATAATCAACAGAGTACTGACACCACCGTTTCTGAAATTTCACTGTCTCTCTTTTAGTTTCTTTAGTGCACTTACCTGGGGTGTTAGAAAGACAAATAAGCAAATACTGTGATTTGAATACTGATTATAGGAGCATTTCAAGAGAGGAACTTTATCCCCGGCATCAAAATTTAAAAAAAACACTGTAAGCAAACTGGTTTGAAAAATATGAAAAAATTAAATACGAAAATCTGCTGTCACCCATTGAGAATGACATTGCCAGAAGGTCGAATGGGCAAAAAACCATGATGAGACTAATTGAAAAGACATTAGGACAGACAAGTTCCATAAATACAAAGTTTTCAATTGTGTATCTTTTCTATTTTCACAAAATTTCCACCTTTCCTCAACTGCAACTTGTTGATACCTTGATAACTTTCATGCTCATGATTCTACTAACTAACGTTGTTGAAAATGTTTGTTAAGTATGATTGTCGGTGCTAGTTTTAGAAGCAAGAAACATTTAGATGAAACTCACTTCACTTTGGATATTTTTTGACATATTGTAGCATTTGGTTTTTCATCATTCTTTGAATTACAATTATATTCAAGGAGACATTGAATACACTTCACCAGTTCACCTTTTATTGAATACGTTTCTTCCAGCATCTTAATAATAGTAGCAATACAAACATGTTCACCATTGCTTCCAGACGACTGTGGAAATTTTGCTTGGTGGTTGCATTTTTATGGCATATTTCAGTGCTTTCTGTTCGCCACTTACTAGTCTGATTATGATACATGTACATATGTTAAACAACATAGCAATGATAGTTCAGACAGTCCTACAATGAGATAAGGCAGAAACTCCCAAGAAAAATCAGACTTCAGACTTACTATATTTTACCATTGTAGGAATGAAGTTCTCTTCGCATGAATGTCGTCCTTTGCTAGTCATAATATTATTTCATAATGATGTGTTGTCTATTTGACAACTTGGACAACATATTTTCAGTGTCATCACATTTTATACTTTTCATCATACTTTCTGTCATACAATTGAGCTCAGATCTTGGACTTGTTTTTGTGAGCTTGCGTGTAATTATTGTGCAATTTGTGATCAGACAATCGTTTATTATTACAAGTTACTATCAGCTCTTTATCATTGCTATCAACTCTCTTCACTACTTAATAAGACCCTAATAAAACTGAACTGAACACAAGTACGACACTATCTGAAATAAGCTAGTTTTTTCAGCATGAGTTGTTCTTTGGTAAAGACAAGAACTGGTTTCATTAACACACACATGGATTTATTCCAAACCATTTCAGCATCAACTTTTGCTTTCATATACACTTACATTCATGAATACATTTCGACAACATTTTGGGTGTAGGAGGATATATGGGTGTACTTAACAGTATGGGGTGCAAATCATCATTTTGGGTGTAGGAGGATATATGGGTGTACTTAACAGTATGGGGTGCAGACCATCATTTTGGGTGTAGGAGGATATATGGGTGTACTTAACAGTATGAGGTGCAAACCATCATTTTGGGTGTAGGAGGATATATATGAGTGTACTAAACAGTATGGGGTGCAAACCATCATTTTGGGGATATATGAGTGTACTAAACAGTATGGGGTGCAAACCATCATTTTGGGGGTAGTAGGATATATGGGTGTACTTAACAATATAGGGTGCAAACCATCAGGAAAGTGTGCATATTATGGATGTGTCTTAACCACCTTTGTATTAAGCGATCAGTTGCCGTGATTTCTCTCTAACCAGTGTAAATCTGTCATAATAGGCGAATGTTGCGTTTAAGTAGATGAATAACCTCTATCTTGTATTGTGATGTCGTCGAGGTGACTGTTTATGGGATGTGAATAGTATTGCCAAATTTGGCACTGTCTGGAATGGTTAACTGTTGAGCACGTCAAAACTTGCCCTTCAGAAAAATCCAGTTCTTGGTAGGCGTTGATCATTGGAAACCTATTCAAATCTTGCCCCTCAGACATATTCAGCTCTTGAGTTAGTGTTGATGAACTGTGACCTTGTTATAGTCGATGTTTAGATACGCACACTAATAGCAGCTTGATATCTATGTAGTCACTGCGCCCATATTGTTTGGGTATCAGAGTATGTGTTCTGGAACAGTGTTGAAGGTATAAAAGCCTTCTCCGTTCATTAAAAAACTGATTGGAAACTGATCTTGTGGTCCTCTGGAATCTAAATTTGCTCAGTCCTCACTAGTGCTAATGGCAGTCAGATGTTTGATGTTGCCTGTACGAGGTGCTTATCTTCAGTTGTATATGTTGTTGATAGATCAGTCGTGCCTGGTCTTACTCATGTTATTGCTGGGACAGCTGTGCCTGGTGTTTACTCACTGTACATAATATTACTGTGTTTTCCATGAATAATGATCATTATGACTTTTTCAGATGGTGTTTTTTTGTTCTTTTGTTTGGCAGATTAGGTAGGTATCATTATATTACACAGCTGAACCCATCAACAACACCTGCCCAACATTTTCTAAAATTCACCTTCTCCATACATGTTCTCTTCTTTTTGGTCCACTGATATCCACAGCTTCCTCAAGTTTAACAGTGGATCCCATAATAAATGCAGAATCAGCAGGACATTTCCAAGTCCTAAATTAGGTGGGATGTTTCAATGAGCATAGCAGTTACACAAACCAGAGCACAATGCCATTTCTGCAATATACGTGTGGCATTGCAAAACTGTTTTGAAGAATTTTCAAATTATAGTCTTTCAAATTTGGTTCCTTCTGTGTAGCTCCGAGATGCAGAAATCTTTGGCCAGGCTTTCAATTTCTGGTGCAATAAATTGATGGAGAACCTGGCTTTGAAGTCCTCATCGCCCTTACTAAAGGGATACCATAGGACGTAATTTAAATTCCATAAGTTATTGAAGAGGTTGTAGGACACACCAGTGATCGCGTCGGTCTGGTGAAGTGGTAGGGGTAATGCTGTTCCTGGGAGAGTCTTTGTGATTGTCGAAACTAATGCTACATCTTTGGACGTGAATTCTATACCATTGCCGTCCTTGTCTGTGTAAGATACTCCCCTGTCGATGGCTAGAAGAAGCAGAGAAAACAAAATGTTGAACAATGTTTCGCTCACTCAGTGCTATGTTGATATCTGGATTGAGAGACAGGATTTCTCATTGAATGAGGAACTTTTTCAACACGTCGGTGTGCTCTTGTCCTGTGGGTGACACCAGTGACCACCAAAACTGACCACGTTCTTTCATTTTGTGTCATTCAAACTTACCTATGGAACACTTTTGCATGTTACTCCATTTGGGCTCAAACACAAGAGTATCCCTTTAATTTTCTAAAGGGAGAACTGAGTTAACAGCTCGGCCGCCAGGCGGCGCCCTGACCGATCCCGCGAGATCGCGCCGATCTCATGCCGCCATATTCAGTCTTTACTCTTGTGCTTCTACGAAGCACATCGTTTTTGGCTCACCGTAGGGGAGTCTTTACAATACCGCAGTGTCCGTCGTCCGTCGTCGTCTGTCGTCGTCCGTCGTCGTCGTATCCTGTTTCAAAAACAGTGGCACGTTTCTTAACCGCTAGGGCTATGAACTTAAAACTTTGTACACAGCACCCCCTAGGTCAGGTGACCTCTTACACTGAATTTCGGTCCGATCTGATTCTCAACTTGGCCACCAGGGGGCCAAATGTCGATATCTAAAAAGTGTGATATCTCGCTTATTAGTGACTTGTTTTCGATGAAACTTGTGTTGTAGGTACTCATAGCAAATATACATCTTATATCATACGGGTTTTTTAATTTGACCTACTTTTCAAGTTCACAGAGGTCATATGGCGTAAATTGGCCGTTAGAGTGTAAACTATGGCACGTTTCTTAACCACTAAAGCTATGAACTTGAAACTTGGTACATATACCCCCTATATCACATAGCCTCTGGTGCTGAATTTCAGTTTGATCTGATTCTCAACTTTGCCACCAGGGGGCCAAAAGTGGATATCTAAAAAGTGTGATATCTCGCTTATAAGTGACTTGTTTTCGATAAAATTTTTATGGTAGGTACTCTTAGGAAGAATACATCACATGTCTTACGGGTTTTTAATTTGACCTACTTTTCAAGGTCACAGAGGTCATATGGCGTAAATTGGCCGTTGGAGTGTAAACTATGGCACGTTTCTTAACCAGTAAAGCTATGAACTTGAAACTTGGTGCATATAACCCCCTACATCAGATAACCTTTGATGCCGAATTTTGGCCTGATCTGATTCTTTATTCAGCCACCAGGGGGCCATAATGGAAAAAGGAAGAAGTGCAATATCTTGCTTATTTTAGTGAATTGTTTTCGATAAAATTTTTATGGCAGGGACTTCTAGCAAGGATACACCACATGTCCTACGATTTTTGGATTTGACCTCCTTTTCTAGGTCACAGAGGTCAAATGGCGTAAATTGGCCATTAGAGTGTAACTATGGCACGTTTCTTAACTGCTGAAGCTATGAACTTGAAAGTTGGTACATGTAACCCCCTACATCAGATAATCTCTGACACCGAATTTTGGCCTCATCTGATTCTTGATTTGGCCACCAGGGGGTCAAAACTGAAAAAGTAGGACGTGCAATATCTTGCTTATTAATGACTTTTTTTCGATGAATTTTTTATTGCAGGGACTCTTAGCAATCACACGATATTGATCTTGTTGATGTCATAGACAATTATTGGTTGGATCATAAACTTATATATACTGCCCTGTCTTATTACTTGACATCAATACACATCTAAAAAAAGTCTTCATGCCCGATTGTGTTCACCATATTCACCTCTAAACTAAGCATGATCCTGCCTACTAAAAGATGTATACGGTGAGCACAATGGCCCCTGGCCGTTTCATTTCAAAGCTGCCGTGAATTCGATTTAAAACCAAATTCAACCAGCCAAGTCTAGACGATTTTTGGGTTCATTCACCTACGGAGTAGACCGCCAAACTAATCTTGGCATTAGTATTGTCCAGTCTATTTAATTATAGACATTTTCTTAGCTAGCTTAGTCGACCCGGCTCCATTATTTTGATCTTGGTAGGGTAGAGTTAAGTAGGCTATTCTCCGCTCTATTGTAATGAACAAGACTCAGATCCATTGCAATAGTGTTTAATTCAAGTAGGCATGTTTTCCTTTCCATTAATTATTGCGTCCTTTCTGGCCTACTTGGGGTTCCCAGTGTTTTTATTGTCATTGGTACCATTTTTTATATGGCGTACCCCTCCGACGGCATCCTTTGTCTCACCACAAAGGAATGCGTCTGGTGGCGGGAAACGGGCCGCGAAGACGCCTAAACCCTCTTCCGGTTCCGTTTCCGGGCATATAACCCGGAGGTCTAGCAAACCTCCCGCCACCACCCCTTCCGTCAGCCGAGTTCCGGTTCCGGCCGCGGCTGCGAAGGATGCGGGATCTGACATTATTAATGTCTGTGGTCCCAAGGGAGACTTACATCCAATAAGTCTCCAAGGGTTTAATATACCCCGGACCTCAGGGAACCTTCCGGTTCCCCTGTCGTCCGCTCCCCGAGTACAAGCCCTTTGTACCCGCGGGAGCACCCTGCTTCCGGTCCGCCGATTGCAGTTCCGGTTACTGACGCGGGTTCCCGTTTTTCAGTAACCGAAGACTCTACTGGGGGTTTTTCTCAGTCTTTACTGCGAAATAACCCCAGTCCTCACGGACACAGTAGAGTAGGGCCGGACCTTATAACGCCACCTCCGAAACACCATGCGTCTTCGGTAACAGCGTTTCCGCCCTCCGTACCTCCTTCTAAAAGGGCTTCCGGTAGCTCCATACCGGCGAAGGAGTTACGGGCATTTCCGGTTTCGGACTTCGTCCTACCGGAAATGCAGGCACCTTCCTACGTTGGCCAACCTCTTGGGTGGAACCAACCGGAAGTGCCACCCCCTCCTCGTAGCAGAGGCGTCGTTCCCATGGAACGAGCTACGCAGAGAGGACATCTGAACTCTAGTTCAGAATATGGGCAACTTCCGCTTCCGGAAGACCCATTCGCCCGCACATACGGCTTCCAGGGTTCGCTTATGCGCTCACCCTCGCCTCAACCGCCCGTCGTTGAGAGAAGCCGCACGTCGGGTCCGGAACCCGAGTCGGGACAGCAACTGTCCCAGCTCATCCAGATGGTAGCAGGTGTTTCTGATAGACTCAGCCATCTGGAGCAGGGTTCCGGTTCCTCTGGTGCGCCTGGTCCCATCGGATACCCACCATCCGACTCTTCTATTTTAGAGGAATTTTCTGAGAACGAGAGTTCTCAGCCAGGCTACCGCTCCCCCAATCAGGAGGAGCTGTCACCAGAGGAGGCCAGTATCCTGTCGGATATGAGGACACTCAGATCCTTGATCAGAGCGTACCTCCCGCAGGATCTGTGCCCTACCCCGCCGGAACTGCCAGCCTTGTCAACACCGACCTTTTCACTCTGGGGACAGGAAGTGGATCCCAATCCACAGGTTTCTCAAGGCTCCACTCGGGCACTTGAATTCCTTCCTCCCTCCCCGTCGGTGTTAGCAGTCTCTGAACTTTTGGAGCGTACAATCAGAGACTCACAAGGCGCCCACCAACGTACTTCCATCCCTGTCCTTCCGGCAGTCGGACCGGAAGCTTGGTGTAAACCGGGGAAGTTGTTCACGGCACAACTTCCTCCCGTTAGGCAGTACCGCGCTGACTATTATCGAGTCAGCTCGGCCGGCTGTCCAGCTGCAGCATCGACTTCCATATTAAAGGACGATGTACAGCTGGACCAACTCGTGCCTAGGGTGACCTCCTCCTCGGCTTACCGAGACCTTAGAGCACAAGAGGGTCTGGCCAAAAACACGTTAGCGGTGCTCTCCTACGCAGAGCACACTAACCTGGCCCTAGCCAGATCCCTAAAAGATAATGAGTCACTATCTGATGACACAAAATCGCTTGTGACATCCTTGTCACATTCGATTAGGCACGCTATTGCGCTGTCCGCCAAGACCGCAGCAAATAGCGTCCTACTCCGTAGAGACGCCGCACTGGGCTCTCTCAATGTCATCAGATCCCTCCAGCTGGAAGGGGCCTTAAGAACCGCTCCTATGGACGGTTCTTTCCTGTTCGCAGATTCTGTACAAGAGGCGGCTCAAGCACAGAAAGATTGGGACAAATTATATGCCCCCACTGCGACACAGAGGGCCAAGACCTCTCTACCTAACGCTAGAAAGATAGAGAGGCCCCAGCAGGCATCGGGTTCAATCCCGTACGCCAGGCAGGTCCTGCCTAGGCCTACCCCGCCTAGTCAGCCTGCTCCTGCTGGATCCTTCCGACGGGAAGCGGAGGGTCGCCGAACTGGAAAGAGGAAAAATACTTCCTCTAACCAGGGTGGATCCGGTCCGACTAAGCACTCCTTTCGCCCAAGGGGTGCTGGCCGGAAGAGGTGACTCCCCCCTCCTTTCTCCTCCCGGACGCAAAAAGGAGCCGACTCCGGTAGTCGGGGGCCGTCTGCAAAAATTTGCAGACATTTGGGACGATTGGTGCCCAGAGTGAAACTAGATTTCAACCGTACCCCCCCCCCCCCCCGACTACCATATATCCAACCCCAGTTCAGCCACCGAAGGACCCAGTCAAGGCCTCTGCCCTCCAAGCAGAGGTCGCGACATTACTGGAGAAGCAAGCTATCCAGGTCCTTCAAGATCCATGCTCCCCCGGCTTTTACAGCCACGTTTTCTTGGTTCCCAAGAAAGCAGGGACATGGAGGCTGATCATAGACCTTTCCAGGTTAAACACCTTCTTGAATGTTCCTCATTTCAAGATGGAAACCACCAGGTCTATAGCAACGGCGATACAGCCCAACGATTGGGCGGTATCGATGGATTTAATGGATGCGTACTTACATGTACCGATCCATCCAGACTATCAACACTTCCTTCGATTCCATTACGAAGGAAAGACGTATCAATTCAGGGCCCTGCCGTTCGGTCTGGCATCGGCACCCCTAATTTTTACGATGATAGTCACAGCCTTCGTCGCTCCCTTTCACGTGATGGGGTTCAAGCTCCATCACTACCTAGACGATTGGCTACTCCGTTGCAAATCGCGGGAACTACTACTGCAACAACTTCAGGTTCTAAAGCAAAAAGTAGTTTCCGCAGGTTGGATTATCAACGAAACAAAGTCAGAATTCATACCATCCCAAGACTTCGTTTACGTTGGAGTTCGGTTCCTTACGGCCATAGGGAAAATGCTGCCCCCCCCTAGACAGGATAAAGAAAATTCTTCATCTCGTCGCAGAATTCAGAGGAAGGACTCAAGCTCCCGCAAGGCGATGCTTGAGCCTTTTGGGACTTCTGAATTCGGCAGCAGACCAAATCCCCCTTGGCCGTCTATATATGCGTCCCATCCAGATGTTTCTAATGTCTCTATGGAAACCCCACAGGGACCCATTAGACAAGTTGGTATTGATACCTCAATACCTACTCAAGAACGTCTGGAACTTCTGGGAGTCGGAGACTCGTCTCCAAAGCGGTGTAGATCTTGCTCCACCGCCCCCAGAAGTGTCCCTGTTCACAGATGCTTCCCTACTAGGGTGGGGAGCACATCTGAACAACGGGGACATGTCCATAAGAGGTCTATGGACAAGGGAGGAGACCATTCTTCCAATAAATATATTGGAAATGAAGGCTGTCCTTCTTGCCGTGAGGGCTCTTTCCCTTCGCCTGAAGAATCGGAGAGTAACCCTGTTCTCCGACAATTCTACAGTAGTAGCATATGTCAGGAGACAGGGAGGCACAAAGTCCGGCATTCTTTGCCAGCTAACTTGGGAGCTTTACCATCTTTGTGCCGACCTTGGAGTATCGATATGTGCCAGACACATACCGGGCAATCGCAACATCCTTGCCGACGCCCTGTCCCGTCAGAACAAGCTAGTTCAGACAGAGTGGACACTCCATCAGGAGATTGTAGACGACCTTTGTCGCCTTTGGCACTCTCCGAAGGTAGATCTGTTCGCCACCAGGCTGAACAATCGCCTTCCCATCTATTACTCTCCACTTCCGGACGAAGAGGCCCTGGAAGTCGACAGCCTTACAGCCTCTTGGGTCGGGCTGAACGCATATGCGTTTCCACCCCTCCCTCTCATCCAACCAGTCCTGAACAAGATCTTGACCAGCCATCCGGTGAGAATAACTCTCATCGCACCTTGCTGGCCAAATCAGGCCTGGTTCCCAGCCTTGCTGGAGCTCCTGATAGATCACCCCAGGAGTCTTCCTACTTGGAAGCACCTCCTGTGGCACCCCCTTGGGAGATGCTACCACCAGAACCCTGGATTTTTCAAGTTTCACGCCTGGAACTTATCCAGTTGCATCTCCACCAGAGAGGCTTTTCGGACATCGCTGTCAAGCGCATGTCCGCACCTCAAAGGGGGTCTACCCTTGATGTGTATCAAGGAAAGTGGTCTACCTTCACTTCCTGGTGCAGGGAGAACGGAGTTACTCCGATCTCTCCCTCTATATACAGATTAGTTGATTTCCTTATTGAATTATTCACGGAAAGACAACTATCTGTCACGGCTATAAAAGGGTACAAGTCCGCCATCGCTTCTACCCTCCGTGTTTTAAGCACCTGGGATCTTCGTTGGGAGGACCAAATAACCCCTCTTTTCAGAGGAATGTTATTAGAGCGTCCTAGACCGGTTCACAACACCCCTAAATGGGACCTTTCTGTTGTCCTTAAGGTGCTCATGAGGCATCCTTTTGAACCCATGTCTATTTCATCCATGAAATATCTGACACTCAAAACGGTCTTTCTAGTAGCCTTGGCTACCGCCCAACGGAGATCAGAGCTCCATGCACTTTCTTTTAAGAAGCTGGCTTTTAGAGAGGGAGGGGAGGTTATCCTGGCTTTTATACCAGGATTTCTGGCGAAGAACCAGGGACCGGCCGCCTCTCGGCCCCCGGTTACTATTCCCTCTCTGTCAGGAACGATCTCTTATGATCTTCCTGACAGAACTTTATGTCCCGTCAGGGCCCTAAAGTTCTACATAAATAGGACAAAACCTCCCGGTATCCGCCAGGGGAGAGAGCGTTTGTTTTTGTCCTATAAGGAGGGAAATAAACGAGAGATAGCGGCCGCCACTATTTCAAGGTGGATTGTGGAGACTATTCGTCTTTCCTACAACACCTTGAAGACTTCCTCTGATCTTCGTGCGCTAGCTAACATCTCAGCGCACGAAGTTAGAGCACTAGCCACCTCCTGGGCTAACTACCGAGGAGTTGCTCTTCAAGAAGTCGTTTCCGCTGCATGTTGGAGTAATCACTCCACATTCTCTCGTTTCTACCTACGAGACGTTTCTTCCCTCGTAGATGGCATGCACACAATCGGCCCGATTGTGTCTGCGAGGCATGTTGTTTGATCCTGGCTAGATCAAAAAAGGGGGGGAAGCCCGATTGAAGAGTCAAACGCGCATCTTGCGCCATTTTTGATATGCCCTATCTTCAACATCCAGGCAACCCCTAGTAGACTAGAAAGGACGCAATTTCTTATTGTTGTTTAGCAATAATTCATTCTACACCCTTCAACATGCCTTACTTGCTCTAAGCTCTGTTGCCGGAAAGAAGATGGTTTTATTACGCAATTCTAGCGCTTTCCGGAGAATGGGTCTATTACTCTCTATAATATGATTGTAATACCGAGATCAAAATACCGGTCCTCCGGTTCTCCCCATTTCTTTCCCCTGGCGGTCCTCCTTAGCTAATATGCCGGTGGTGCCTCCTGGATGGAACAACAGCTCAGCCTTAGGTAAGTCCTCGTTTCCCACCTCCAATAGGTTGCTGGGATTCGATGCAAAAGTGTTCCATAGGTAAGTTTGAATGACACAAAATGCCCATTTCCTTACAAGAAATGGCCATTTTGTTAGTTCATACTTACCTATGGAACACGGCCCTCCCGCCGTCCCCACAAACGGGACATACTCTTTATTAACGCTCAAGAGTAAAGACTAAATATGGCGGCATGAGATCGGCGCGATCTCGCGGGATCGGTCAGGGCGCCGCCTGGCGGCCGAGCTGTTAACTCAGTTCTCCCTTTAGAAAATTAAAGGGATACTCTTGTGTTTGAGCCCAAATGGAGTAACATGCAAAAGTGTTCCATAGGTAAGTATGAACTAACAAAATGGCCATTTCTTGTAAGGAAATGGGCATTTGTTTCAGTGTCATTAGAATGTTACCGTATCAATTTTCGTCTCGCACTCACCATGGAGTCTCTGACTGCCATTCAATACCACATTCATTGGGTCGATCATCTGACCTGACTTGGACATCATCCACCCGTAGCCATCCTGAAGGGTGGGTTCAAAGGATAGGAAGATTCCTTCAGGCATTCTGGTGGCTGGCTTGTCAAACCACTGAATGGTGATGTCGATACCTATAAGAACAAATTGACACATTATTTGGAAAATGCACTACTCCTGTCATATCACAAGTGATCAAACTGAAAGAAATGATAGTAGTATTCTTAAACTTTCATCCATGATAGAAAAAATGGCCACTAGGTGAACAAATTTGATTAAAATGCTCACCCATGCGGTCAAGTTTGTAATCTGTGACTTGGTAATGAACCCAGATTTCGGATGGAGCTCCATACTTCGTAGCTGTTTCTGCGTCCTTCATTTTAAGATGGGCGTAAAAGTCGCAATCACTGTCTGCAATGAAAAACGGGGAAAATCGGTAGACAAAATCATGACATCACACGAACACATTGGTACCTCTTGCAGCTACATTATTATAATGAAATAAAATTCCATTGAATGAAGTTGTATGATTCTAATGGAACACTTGAGGTGAATCTACAGGGAGTACTGCCTTACCTCCTTTCTTCCTGTAAAACTCTGCCAAAGTTGGCTCCCAAACCTTGCTCTCTGGGTGCGCATTCTGGGTTATGTTAGGTTTGTCGATCCCGAGGTCAAACCAGCCATCATTGATATAAGCCGTCTGCATGGCGTCGAAGTCTGTCTGGTTGTACGTGTTGTAGTGGAACTTTGCTAGCCCGTTCTTATCAGAAGCCCATTCGATCTAGCAAAAAAACAGGTAATTGGATCCAGTGCATGACGGCTGGTGTCTTCGAAATCATATTTCATCATGGATTCTATTCTAGTAGATTAGGACCATATCATTCTGATTTTTATGTCAAAATTCGACTCGTCGTGCTTCTGAGATGGTGGTCTATGCGGTTCTTTGGTGTCTACATATTGATAACATATCGTGTCTCTTCAAAGCGGGAGTTGTTACCTGTTTGAGGGGATCAGCTACTTGATTAAGAGAACCGGTCGTTTCGTCAAAGCCAACTTGGATACCGTTTGAGCACTTGTAAAGAAGGATTGTGTCCGAGTGGTAGTCTGAAAGTAGCGTAGAGCAAAAATAATGAATGGAATGTCGGATGCAAGAGCACGGATTGCAATCTTCGGGCAGGCGAATGGTGTCGCTTAGGATTTTTGTAACCAACTCTCTCGTGCATCCTACGGGTAAGTCCAATTCTTTCCAAATAAAATCCGGAGGCAGTGGACCGGTCTCGTCCTGTCGTCCACCAATGTTTCCACCATCTGGGGCAGTCAATGAGAAGAGACGAATAGGACCACGTAATTGACTGCCCGAGAGTCTTAATTCTGAATGAAACTTCATTAGGAATAGTCGGAGGAACGTTCATCGGTCTCTAGACTGGTCTCGTCGTTGTTTCTTACCGGTGAGGTCGGGTTTGGAAGGCTTCATGTCGTCAAACTCTTTGGTGATATTCTCAGCCAATGGATGGTCTGACAGTGCGTCCACTGCCAGATAAGTGAATTGACGCTGGGCCATCCATCCGAGAGTGTTGTTTTTGAATTCAGTTGCTGTGGGAAAATGGGTAATTTCGTCAGGCGCCTATCTATGTAATTGTTGCAAACCTAAATCCGGAAAACACTAATTTTTCATGCTAAATATTCTTTTGTCTGAAATAGTGACAATTCAAAAGAGGGAACCGTACTTTGCCGTAAAATAACCTATCTAGTGCTTTTTCAAAAGGGCGATAGTAAATGCATGTACACCAGCGACGAAAAATGAACCCTGTGCTGATGGCTCTGAAACTCTCCGAGATCCCTTTGAGAGAAAATCAATAAGAATAGCAAATAAATGTCTGAAAATGATATAAAAACTCACAGTTCTTGACTGTCTGAAAGGCGGTGTTGTCCCAGTTGATCTGATCGGAGAGTCCGTGATAACCCCACGTGTGCTCCCCCGTTTTCAACAGCAGACGGCTCGAGTTGAAGAAGCGGGGATCCTCGTACGAGCACATGCCTAGAAACGACGGATTGAATGAAAACATTTGAATGAATACAATACATTTGTATATTGCGTGTACAGTCTCCTTCTCCGCCGTCTCCAAACACGTTTCCCTCATCCCGAATTCGAAGCGCGATGGCGAGTTCTCTTGCAATAAATAAGACAACATTTTTTAGGTAGGCTTTCTTCCAAAGATGTTAGAGAAAAAAAGATTCTTGTTTAGCATCATATCACGGCCCTCGCCCAAATAAAACAAATGAACTTTACCGTTCTGGATACATTCTGCCCTGCCCCTCATCACAGCTCTCATCTCGGCGACCTTTCTGGGGTCTGATTGGATGCCCTGAATCCACGTGTCTCCTATCTCGTTCCTGATCGTTGGCAGCTTAATATTTGCTGACATGACAGCTGCAGTGAAGTCTTCCAGGGACGAGGCGCCAAGTTTAGCGTTTGGGAATTGCCGGCGAAGAATTTCATAGTATCCGAAGATTTCCTGAAACGAGAAAAAACCGCTGCCTTGATTTTTTGAAAGTCTGATGAACGAAAGAACGCCCCGACTTGTTAGGAGCTGTGAGGTGGATATTAGGAGGAGGATTGATAACGACGAGGGGAAGTTGGCGACGACGATGTTTAAATATTTCACGGCCAGTCATATAACCTTGAAAATCATTTGCAGAGTGCAGTTTGGCCACTTTACAACAATGTCCCTGTAAGAGTAAAGTTGCCTTCTCACCTCCATTGACTGTGGTGGGCCCTGGTTATCAGATCTGAAGGCGAAGCACATGGCCTCATCAAATCCATCCACTGTCACGCAGTCCTTTGCCGAGAGACCGCCCGGAGACTTGGGGTTTCGTCCTGGGTTGTTTGGATAGCCACCTGGAAAAGGGGAAAGGTTAAGGTGAAGGTCATGGCGTGCAATGTGAGGAAACGCGAGTTAGCGCAAACGCATTGCAAGTGTAGTTTCTTGAACGTAAAGCCGTACGGGCGATGTGTATACCTGTATGTACTTGTCATTATCATGTTTCTGTTGTTCAATATCACTTTTATGTACTTTTGTGAAGTATAAGTTTCTTAGATTTAACATTAGAACGAATATCCAATGTATCGATTTAAAAGTTTATTTTCTTCAAGTCGGCGATTTTACTCACCCGGGTGCCACATGGCGAGAACACTCTGCCCATTGTATTCCCAGTTAAATATCCTGGGGACTGCAGGTGGTGACGTGGCAGCATTGACGCCAACAGTGATAGCAGCAATGCCTTGCTTGACGAGGACCGGTATCACTGCCTGGGTCATTCCTGAAAAGTAGTAAAATTTGTGAATTGTGTGCTTTCTATCTTTTTCCTCCTCCTTCTCCAAATATTGCTGAGCCTTCATTCATTACATTGTAAGCTTACGTCGGTGACACAAGTGGCACGTTTCTTGTGTGCGGTACACTGCCTCAATGCACAATAAAGTGCAGCGTAATATCCCCTCCTTCTCCATACATATTCTCTTCCTTTCGCTCAACTGCCGTCTCGGGTACCTACGTAACGAATGGAAGTCGAAATTTTGTCACAAACTAACTCCGCTTGACTCCACTTAACATCATGATAATGTATCATACCCCTGGCAAGTTTTAGTTCCCTACTTAGAATCATCGCCCGCACTTGGAATTACCCGCCCCCTGAAAGAATGTATACACACCTGGTACATCTCTCTGACTGAGTGTCCTGTATTTCCTGGTGATGTTAAACCTCGCATCGAGACTAAGAGTGAGGTTGAAGGCGTGGGCAAGGAGCGCTCCGTCTAGGAACTCATACTGCATGTTCATTGGTCCAGCATGCCACGTGATGAAACCAAGCTTGACCGCCTGCGTGAATACCTCAATATCTTCAGCAGATGGGCACTGTAATGAAATTTTTTAGGAGAAACGGATGTGTTAGTTCCATGCTGGTACAAAATGTGAGAACACTTCTCTACATCTGCAGCAAATGTTGCTAAGATTAATCTTATTCTTGGTAATTTCTTACTGTGGCAAATCATAATCATGGGGAAGCTTTTACTTATAAATTGCTTGCACGATTAATTCTGCACTAAGTTGTTGACCATATGCATGACCGAGGTTGTGATGGTCTATGGTACTTTCAAGTAATTCATACAACACAAGGATCGGTAACACCAAACACCGTGCAATCCCTGGGGACTATCATTTCTGATCTGTAACACCGGTTTGTGCCTGTCTCGAATCACATTATCGACGTGGATTTGATATGTATTGACAATCAAAGCGGATTAACAAAACGGTCATACCCTAGTGTGACCTCCCTATTATCTCAATTTAAAAGATACGAACTAAAGAAAGTGGCCCATGTCGATAACAAAATGTTATTTTGGTCGCCGTTCTATCAAATATAATTCAAAATCTTATGGATAAATACAAGCATAGATATGCTTTTTGATCGGTGCCAGGTGGCTTAATAACCTGGGAGATGAGCTATTTTAACCACGTTTCCCTTTATGTAAAAAATCCTCACCACCCAGTGTCAACTTTCAAACCCAGTTATAAAGATATACCTTCACTTTATCACCAGGGAGGAGATGGATGTGCTTCGGACAGTCCAGGTACATGCTGACCAGCCACGGGTGGGTCGTGTAGCGGAAGGTCTCGACGTAATCCCCCTCAGCAAGCTCTGCAGCACGCTGGACAGCCTGCGTGAAGTACTGAGTGAAGTAGAGGTTGATGACATTGTCGATGTAGTCGGTGAAACCTGCATCTGATGAAAAGTCAAAACGAGTTTAAGTCCCGGCCATCGATTATGTTGACGTTGTTCATGTTCCAATGCGTAAGAAGGAGCGAATATTTGACAAAACTATTTGGCATGGAAGGAGATTTTTTATCGACTTGTTCTCCTTGCCATATTTGCCACATTATGGCCAAGTCATAATAGATACATGCCCCCCGGCCCCCCACATACGCACACACAACACACCGCCCCAACGCCAGCCCCATTTTACTAAGAGCTCTTACCTAGATGATTCATAAATATGATGTGGACTTTCTTGACGTGAAGATTGATCTGTTCTTCCTCGTCGCTGTCATATTTGTTCTGCAAAGCCAAATGCCATGCAGTGTTATACAGTGAATGACATTGTAAAAGCGGCCTGGGTTCCCTCCGTCATGCAGTGTTATACAGTGACTGACAGTGTAAAAGCCGCCTGGGTACCCTCCGTCATGCAGTGTTATACAGTGACTGACAGTGTAAAAGCCGCCTGGGTACCCTCCGTCATGCAGTGTTATACAGTGACTGACAGTGTAAAAGCCGCCTGGGTACCCTCCGTCATGCAGTGTTATACAGTGACTGACAGTGTAAAAGCCGCCTGGGTACCCTCCGTCATGCAGTGTTATACAGTGACTGACAGTGTAAAAGCCGCCTGGGTACCCTCCGTCATGCAGTGTTATACAGTGACTGTCAGTGTAAAAGCCGCCTGGGTACCCTCCGTCATGCAGTGTTATACAGTGACTGTCAGTGTAAAAGCCGCCTGGGTACCCTCCGTCATGCAGTGTTATACAGTGACTGACTGTGTAAAAGCCACCTGCGCACCCTCCGTCATGCAGTGTTATACAGTGACTGACAGTGTAAAAGCCGCCTGGGTACCCTCCGTCATGCAGTGTTATACAGTGACTGACAGTGTAAAAGCGGCTGCCTTGGTCTCAGTCATGCAGTGTTATACAGTGACTGTCAGTGTAAAAGCCGCCTGGGTACCCTCCGTCATGCAGTGTTATACAGTGACTGTCAGTGTAAACGCCGCCTGGGTACCCTCCGTCATGCAGTGTTATACAGTGACTGACAGTGTAAAAGCGACCGCCTTGGTCTCAGTCATGCAGTACCCGGTTTGATATACCTTGGCTGACAGTGTAAAAGCCGCCTGGCCATGGGTCACCGTCATGCAGTATTTTATACAGTGACTGACAGTGTAAAAGCCGCCTGAGTCTCCGTAATGCAGTGTCATACAGTGACTGACGGTGCCAAAAGCCGCCTGGGTCTCCGTCATGTAATATTATACAGTGACTGGCAGTGCAAAGGTCGCCTGAGTTTTTGGTCCCAGAACGAGGTGGCATTTTGACGGCAGGTATTACGCATTGCCTCTCGTTAAAAATGCAATGTAACAGTTTGAATGTTATTACTTCAAAGTAATGAGTTTTTGCTTGAAACAATATCAGAAAACCATTTACTCTACACGACAACCAAAGAGGGAAAAAACACGCTTATTGTTTTCGTTCCCGGATCAAGACCTGAAACTCACTAATGATCATAAAACCTTTATGAATACACTTTTACCTGTTTTAAACTTGCGGTAAAAACACCAGAACTTGACAGTACTATCAGGAAAAGGACCAAGGCTTGACTATATAACGCCATTGATGTTTATGATATACATGGAGAAGTCCGATTTACCAAGATAGGGCGTCTGATATACTTAAAGCCTTCAATCTGATAATGAAGAATTGGCACGAACTTCCGGCGCTCCCGGGCAAATATTGATTCACGATCTACACGCTAGATGGCGAATCGTCTCCATTCCATGTTCCCTGACGCCAATCGAACGTTTGAGACGAGACCACCATTGGATATGTATTGGTGGTGATACAGTAAAGACAACATCGTAATGTTTTTATTGGTATCTTTACTGTCGAATAGGCTTATATACAGAAATGCTGCCCTTGACATGCGCATGCCCTTTAAACCGTGGCAGAGATCGGATTTAAAGAGATGAGCGTCACAATATCATAAAATGTAGAAATACTATGAATAAAAAATGTTTAGAAAACCTGTTATACGCATAAATTAACATAAATATATATACATGTATATCTGAAGTACATTCTGTTTGTTATTAATATCCATGAAGTCAAATATGGAGAATTTCTCATTTCCTGGGGTGGCAAGTTCACTTTACATTGGACTAACGAGGGCAGAGTTATTCAAAACTTGTTATCACTAATACCTTTCGTACCTTCGCGTTATACGGCACCTTTCAATTAAAGTCAGTAATAGCCCCGCCATCGTTTAGTGATAACTACTTTACATCTTGAATAAATAACACTACACCATAAAAAAGTATCTTCTCCCCTTCAAATGTGGTACTATGATAACTCGATGAAGACCTAAGCTGTTGGTGTTAGCTCCAGGTGACCGCTTAGCAAAGTGTAATGGGCAAAGGTGGCCAAAGGTGGTGGTAGAACGGCCATTATACTCCATTTTCCTTCTTTGCAGCTACATTACGTTACACGATTTTTCTTTCTTGTTACATTATCTTGAATTGATGCTTTCCGCCATAATGTGTATATATATAGATATTTCCGAGAGATTAATTCAGCTAAATTCTGACCAAAAAATCGTTGCCCTCAAGTTTTTGACCTCGCTCACTACTAGACAGTTTGAGGAGTAAAGCTGACGACGTGGCGCTAACCAAAATAGGCCTTCTGATTCGTGTATTTTTAATTACTACAGCGGTGATGCAGAATGAGTTTCAGATTGGATAATAACACCGGAAGTCTCACGACATTCTACTTCCGAAAATACCCGACTTGGCAGGTCCAAATTTTCAGTTGCCTACCATTCATAATTCACTTCCCCATAGTTCGCCTCCATTCCCGATTCGTCTACCATGTCAGCCGAGGCCGGAGGGTCAAAGCTCAACATACTGATATACTTCGGTTCAACGTTGGCCACATCAGGGCAGTCACGCATGTGCGGGTTGTCAAGTCCTGATTGTATGCTGTCTCCTCGGGCCATCCTGGTCATTGTTGATGCATTCGGGCCACTTGGAGATCTTGCAGGACATGCTGTCTTCCCCTGACGACACCTGACCAGCAAGACAACCATCACAATTATACCAACAATGAACACAACTCCTCCAACTGTACAGCCAACGATTAGACCAAGGGGAGCTGTAAAAGAGAATAAAAAGACTCGGAACACAATACCAAACAGAATGAGAGATGTTTTACCCTGATGTAGTCGAAGGAAGAAGAAAATGTCATGTTCATGCTCTGGTTTGAGCCTAAACTTAAATGTACATGTAAGGTCAAGTGGTACAATTATAGCCATGGTTCATTTAAGCCATAGGGTGTAGAAAACATGCGGCAGTACACACGAATGCACACAGGCTATAACTGTACCGGGCTATAATTGTACCATCACACCTTACAATGTACTAGCCTAAACAAGATTATCAAACAGTGTTGAAGAAAATATAGAGTTTACGAGTTCCTCACAAACGAACTTGCAATAAAATTAAAATAAGGGAAACTATATAAAATTCTTCTTTACCTTGTGTGGTATTTGTGCTCGGTGTTGTCGCTGTTGTCGCTGTTGGGCAGCTTGAACTTGATTCCGGTTCGTAAGGATCAGGCATACACTCTATGCCCCAGTAGCAAACATGTTGAGGGGCGCAGTACGGCTTGTCCAGGAGCCCACCTGTCTTGTCTCTCTTACACCAGCTGCAGCCCATTCGACTCATGCAGGTCCTGTGCAGAGAAAAAACCTTGTATCGTTCAAAACTAACACTGAACTACGTTAGAGTTACAGTAATTCTTTCATTTGCATTCTTTGATCAACAGGTCAAAACCATGTACGGACAAGGAGGTATTTAGAGTTCCTTAACTTCTTTGAGTCTGTAACTCTAGAAATCTCCCATTTTGCTTGATTTTATTTTTCCACATCCATCTTGGAGTGCGTCCAAGGGCAGTAGTGTATCACTGATAGTTTTGTTGTCATTAAGATACAGAGAGCTAGTTGGGATAAGAATTAAGTCTTAAACCCTCTTCCTTTTATCCTCCCTCTTGACGGCCGTGTAGGACAGTATATACAGCGGATGCTCCGCACATGTGTCTGCTGGGCAGTAGGACGGGGACATGTACGGAAAAGGAGGCGTACCATGCGTGGTACCCTGCCTGTCAGGCAGTAACACTGGACCACACCAGTATAGGTGAATTAATTGACAGTCCTACTACCCTACCATCTGGCCCAGATAAGGTTACTCGCTTTATCAATGATAAAAAGTTTTCAAACTTACGTTTTAATATTTCCAGTACAGTTCTGTTGGTAGCAATATGCCAGACTGAGGGCCATTTCCTTCTCCTTGGTTGGGATAGGTGGGATGTCAAGTGCTGGAGATCCGGGCGGGCAGGTCCAGTAAGAGCTGCTACAAAAGGAAATGATGTTAAACTTGTCCGGCTGCGAATAAAATTACTTTTTAAAAGAAGATTACATGTGAGATCTAATTTTTTATCATTGCCTGTGCTCTCACCAATTTTCTGGGCGATTTTGTTTCATTATAGCTCGTGCTGTTGGTGAAATCAGAGATATCAATATAGGAAATAATTTCCTTTGCATCTGGCCAAGCGATGCAACTAAGCTATTCTCACCAATTTCATTAAATGCTTGATTAACAAACTTAGATTTTTCAACACTCGACTTAAAATCTTGTTCAAAGAATTTTTTTTTGGTTTGTACTGAATGCAAGACTCCTACTTGTTAATATCTAGTTTGTCTTCGCAAGCTTTATAAGTCGTGTGGTTGTGGCATGGACACTGGCAACTTCCCGCCGCTTTACATTCGTACTTCTCCACCGACTCCGCGCTCTGAAAAAGATCAGCATGTGGCTGGATACGGCAAAGACAAATGCATGTGATATATACGATTGAGCCAAATAAAACCATTCTTTGACGTATCTTTTTCGAAATATTGTGTTGAAAGCTGAGCGTCAAGTACTCCGTTCATTTAGGCAAACCAAAAATGCTGAGTTCTGCATGTTTACCACAGCAAGCTGCATTGAGTACTTTTGATTGGCCTTTACGACCGGAAGTGAAAGTGCATGCAGGTAGTAAGATCTCGATTTCGACTGGGGGAACCAACATTGAGGAGAAGAATAACAGAAGAAGAAAATGATCGAAAAGCGGTTGAATAGGTACATGTATATCAAGATTTCAATCGTATGCTTGGTCATTATCGTACCTTTGGTATGCAAGAACAAGGAGTCGCAATGCCTGAGTTTGTCAACTGTTTGACAACCAGGAAGATGTTGCTGGCTCGGACGGAGGCCACTTCATACTTTGGATCTGAATCTTTCATCTCAACGACGATTTTGGGGCCGATGTCGACCTGGAAAAGCAGATCAGTGAACTTCATTACACATGTGACATTTTTGATAACTAAACATACATGAATTTACGATGTATTACACTTGTGAAACGAGACATTTCTGACAACATCAAATCTGCATATGCAAATGCTGTGAAAATACTCGTTAAGTGAATTCCCCTTAACTGTTTTATTGTCATATTGCCTACCTTCCAGCTGACCTGCTCCCTCATTCTCTTGATGTTGATACACCCTTGTTCCTTCATATAACCGCCACTGATCAGTCTTCGAGCAAGATCCGGATCCTTCAATGGAAATATGGCAGAACTCGATATTAAGAGAAATATTCAGGTTAAGGACATCCTTGAGAATCGGTTCCCCAACCAACCGAGATTCGTGTTTATTCATAGTAGGCCTTCCAACTTACCAAGCAGTCAAAGAGAAAATGCTTTTTTACTCACCGTGTGCTACTATAGTTATATGGTTACTTAACTAATACAGAAACATAAATTCTACCTTGACAGTGATATGCATATTTTCCATCTCAGGAACAGCAAGTGTTTTTGCCTCAATGAAATCCTCGTGGATGACCAGATAGCCGCTATTGTCAATTATGTAACATCTGCAAAATGTAAAGGCAAATATGATATGAAGGAAGAACAAAGAAAATTCTTATTCTGTGTTCTTAATTTCAGATTGACAGTCGGTCTTTGATTCGTCCTGGTCACGGTATAAAGCTGGTCCCTGGTGCAGGCCACAACTTTAGAATGTGGTTGGCCGTCGCTGGCTCGGTGTTGCAGGGGCAAAGGTCGTTCTTCCCAATACCAAACAGACTGAAGTCTGCAGTGGCCGGTTCGGAGGTCGAATATGATGACCTGCTCTCATCTGGTGAGATCGCCGTACATGTAGTTGTCATCATATAGGGCGGTTGTTCTTCCATTTGGTATTGGCCGTTTGTTGTCCATCATATGACCTGGTTCTATCCGACAACTCGGCATGTTTCACTGTAATTATTATCATTATGATTATTGCAAGTTGATTACTTACTCAAATCCGGCTTCCCGGCATGTTGGGAATGTTTCTTGCAATCGGTTATAAAAGTAGGCGAGGGTAAAGTCGATACCGAGTACGCCTATGATGGTGTCATTGGTCGAGTGCGCTTGTATGGTGGTGCTGAAATGAAGAAAAAAAGCAATCACAGCTTCGAATTTCAATCCTTAAAGCTCTAGCAGGGTCCTTCATTATGTCACTGTGATATATTGAAGAAGGTTGATGGCTTACTTTCGTCCAGTGTAGAGAGATTGACTCATTGTCACCACGATTCCGGCGCCAGCCACGTCGAGATACGGTGTGGAGAAGACGCTCTTGCCCGGCTGACTGACCGCGCGGGTGTACCTGCAGAGAGAAAATGTATTCTTGCATTAAAGTTTGACATTATGTCTGCCTCAATTCTGCGACTACAGTTTTTTGTGATTATAAGAGTCTCCCTTTATAGCTATAACCGTCTAGTGAATCTTTTAAGTTTACCGAACTCGCAGTAAAAATCTACTCCGACAGCGGTATACTTGGGAACTGCGCTCACCATGAACGGTACACGGGATTGAAAGCCTTGGCAATCATTGCCGAGGGAACGATCCTCATGATGCCATTGTTCGTTCCGATGTACCGCCATACGATGAAATCGGTCACCTTCGTCTTCCGGTTCGTCTGCCAAATCTCGTCTGCTTGGTTTGTCATAGCAACAGTTGCCCGGATGTCGTCCTAGAAAAAAAAATAAAGAATTCGTTATGCACAAACTCCCCGAGCTTTGACACTCAGAATTTTAGGTAGTATGATGATGGTCAGTTAGTGTCATAAAATAATGCGTAAAGCGCTTTTCTGAAGACGGATCATTGATCACAGTGATTCTTCATCAAAGCGTCTTCCAAGGGATGTTATAATGATGAGAAATGTCGGGTGGAGTTGAAATTCCGCTCCCCCAAACCGGCCAAAGCGCCTCAGGCTCGGGATTACATTTTTAGCTCAACCCCTCCCAGTCACGATTTGAATACAGAGACCCGCCATTGCAGTATAAACTTATTTCAAGTACGACCGGAACTCTCCGCACGTAACCACAGAATCTTTTAGACTTTGTTGAAATGTTTATCACTGCTCACCAGGAATCCTGGGTTGTCATTCGAAGCAAATGTCAAGTATTTCTCCATGGCCTCAATCATCTTAGCTGTCTCATTCGTCTCGAGGTACTTGGCGGGTTCCTTGAACGATTCTGGACTGAATTGTAGCACACTTCTTTCTAGAGTTTGGGTAAAAACGATTGCATAAGGAAACATGATAATAAATTCGTACGGGGTAGGGCCTATATTTGTCGTAAAATGTAAACTTTACAAATTAGTCATTCCGCACCAGTTTAACCTGTTGACAATACGGTGGATATTCCTGTTGAGACCAGCAAAGATAAAATGAAGTTGACATCGTCAAGACATCCCCTCACAGTACTCAAACATATCAGTCATGAAAGATATCACTTTCGGACCGATTTTAAATACGGACTGACGGCGAACGGTAATACAATATCTTCCAACTTTTTCGGAAAGCGGGGGGGGTAATTTATACAAAACAACAAATACGCGTAAAAACGGACCTTCCGAGATTCTCTGGAAGTGTCTGCAAGGTTTCTCAGGCGGTTCGATGTCTGACCGATGGTAGGTAAACGGCACGGACTTGTTCAGGTTCGGCGAATTTTCGTCCACGATGCCTTCGTCTTCGCCGCTCGCCATCACCAAACACACAGATAAATTCATTCCCTCCACCTGGAACAGCAAACGGTATGAGTATAAAGACATCCGCATCCGTTTACCACAAGCAAGTTAACCTTTAGTACAATAGTTTGCTAGCATCAGAACTTTACTGACGAAAAAGCAACCCGTATGTACCTATGAGGCAGGGAAGGTGGTCAACTGAGCAATAGGAAGGGAACATGCATGGAGAAGGATGGGCCGTATCGTACGTCTTGTGACAGACGTGTAACACAGTCAATACCTGAACTGCCACAGGATTTAGATATCAGATGAGCATTGGGAAGGGAGCATGTAAGGAAAAGGCTTGGTGACCGCAATAAGATATATCACATTGTATCACATGATTTAGGCCTGCAAGACGTTTAAACTTCAGGATTGGCATGCTTTGGAGCAAGAAAAACCACCATTGCAGGCAAGGTTCACTCACCTTAGTCCAGTAATAAGTTGAATTAAGATTCTGCCTGACGACGCCATCTCTAAACGGATCACCCAATGCCTGCACGTGGTAAGAAACTAATACCTTGGTGCCATTCTCTCCGCTAAAATGAGACAACCTCTCATGTGTCATCCATTATCAAAGAGACTAGACAAAAACATTGGTAATGAATTTAACCAATTTCCACAGCGACGTCGTCAAAAAAGGCGAGCCGTATCTACACAGTCACAAATACAAATGAAACAGATATGAAACTGTCAAAGGAAAAACATCAAACGTTGATGGGAAATGTTTACTGAGGTGAGGGCTGATTGTCAACTAGGACATTATTAGCTCCACGTGAACATTGTATCTATAACGACACTTGACCACATCTGCAATTCTAGCAAGTTTACATGAATTAGGATTAAAGAACAGAACACGATCAGAATGCTCAAAAATTACTCTAACCGTTTCATTGACTCAATCACCTCCTCTGCCTCCTTATTCCTCTCAAGCACACCAATATCGATATTAGTAGTCAACTCGTCCCCTGTAGCCTTCGCCAAGAGTGGGTGGATCCACGCCCGGCCAGTCAGGTCGATGACAAACACGTAATTGCGTTCAAAACGGTAGTCGGAGAACAGATCATTGAGAGGAAGGTCAACGCCTATGACCCCAATTAACCGGCCATTGTGGTATGCTGGGTCGGCCAGAGTCGTCACCATACCTGGAAAAACAGTCCAAAACCAAATTTGATGATGCCTGATATTTTGCATGTATGCTTATGATTATTCCTTTTCTCTGTATTGAGTAAGAAAAACTACCTGTCCATCGTATAGACGATACTTCATTTTAAGTTCTTCCCGCACCATGAAGTTAGTTCTCAAGTGAATGCTTTACACTTGTTATTCCTTTGTGATAGGATATTTTGTCGCTCTGGTGATCATTTGCACTTACCCAAACCAAATGCATCAAAGTAAGGGATGGTGAATAAGATGTTTTGTGTATCAGTGGTCTGGAACTTCTTGTAGAAGAAAGCCATTTTATTGCGAAGGTTCGATGGGTCCGTCACATGGGTAAATGTTCCTTTCTGTAAATAAACTATGGCTCGGTATCACAAAACACTACATGTAGTTCTGATAATGCTCATTCTGGGTAGTGTTCATCTCCAGTTTTTAATAGAGCAATAAAATGACTTGCTCTCATCTGCCTCAGAAAACCGGAAGAGACAAAATGTACGCTAGTACGAATACCTCAATATCCAAGTCTCGCCGTTTGTATCTTCTTAGTGATTGACTAGCATAATTTACTAGCGTGGATGAACTAGAATGTGAACATTCGGTTTGGTCCTGAAGCTCAGATTTAAAAAAAACAAACTTTCATATACTTAGTACGCACCTTATTTGTGGCGACGTTTGCCATTCCTTTCAGGGTAGCCGCGTCCCCGATATCTGGAAGAGAGGCATAGGCCACACATCATTACATAGAAGTACATGTACGTGTATCATAAGAATTTCAATATTCATTCAGCCCATGCTTGGTCACACTCTAATGTCAAACGATGACCCATCGATGGAATGTCATGCTAACTATCACGTGCCCAAAACCCTGTTCATGCACTACAGCGGGAATAACGATGCACCGATATATACGCGGGATATGACTGGAACCGCAACGGTCTCCGAGGATGATGTGCCTCCTTACCTGCGCCTAATCCATAGGTCATGATAGTAACCGAGTTGTTCAATGCCGTTTGCCTTTCCTTGACTACTTTGATGATTTTATGATGGCCCTCTTGTGGTTCGCCATCAGTTAGAAATAGGATCACCTTTTCTGGTGAAAACAGAAAAAAGAAAGTGTCATCATCTTCATGCCCAAATTCGTGATTCCGTTTTTTCCTTAAATGATTGTTTAAATTAACAGGGCTGACTCAATACTTAGACAGTTTGTCGGCAGGTTTCTCATTGTCAAAACCCTGCCTTTGTCTGTCGGAAACATCCCAGCGAAGGCTCTGACCATTTTCACTCTGTCCCCCAGAACAGGGGCATGATTTGGAGACTGACCCCGCCATAAAAACAGGCACACTGTGGTAAGACTCCCGGGGCTGTCCATTTCGTCATCCTCTTCATACTGGCTCATAGACATAGGGTGAGGGGCGCGACCGGTCCACTGCGTCCGGAGTGTGTGGTAGACAAGCTCAAAAGGAATGTGTCTGCTCACCAGTATTCCCAGCGCTTGCTTTGGCGTCAAAGAAATCGAACGCCTTATTCAGTGCCTTAAGGTAAGACGTGCCGCCACTTGGGTTGAGACCCTGGACGAACGTCTTGAGAGTCTTGATATTGTGTTCTGAAGCATGAGCCAGCCCCGTGCTGTAACACCCTGCGAGCGTCGAAGCCTCTTCGTTGAATTTCACCACTCCAACCTGTTGCGGAATATCAAAACACATATTGATACCAGGTCAAGTACTGTTTGAAAATAAAACCAAAGGATCAAGATGATTCGGACAGCAGTATTGCTCTGAGGCAGAAATATCTATCAGTGCAGCTTCTACGGTGCTTCAAAGCCCTATGCGGCGACTCTTGACTTCTTGCGCAAAGCAGCAGAACTAGATGAGTGAGGCAGACGAGGTTGTGTCTCGCCAGTGCGGTTACTCGCTCGTTGGATAAGTGAACTCGGAAACAGCACGACGTCGACAAAAATGTCCTGCTTTTAAGTTCACTTACCATGTCATGCGGATCTAGGGTGTCCAAAACAGCAGATGCCGCCTCCTTTGCAATGTCCATGAGTGTGGTGGGATCCTGACTTTGCGTTGGATCGGCCAGTAGTCTCATCGAAAAGGAGTGGTCAATCACGAGGACAACATCCTTTTGGGTCGGTGTTGCGGCTTCGACGTACCATGGCCTACAGAAAATCAGTTTTTCTCATCATCTCTTTACGAGCTTAAAGCGGTTACTATTGGCAACATTTTGGGGGCAGAGTGATACTCTTGTCGTGATAAGTAAGGTGCTTAACTATTTCTTGTAAAGGTGACGGGACTAAATAAAGCAGGTTTGGCCACCTAGGTGTGAAATTATGAACTAAAACAACTGCTCTTTGACTTGGATATTCTCCTGACAAAAGTCTGCATATCTACCTGATTCTTGGCTCGTACATTCCACATGGTTTGCTGTACTTATTTGCCGGGTAGACCGTTGAGATACCTTCCTCCGTTCCAAAGTATTGCCATTTCATGCTTGGGTCTTCCTGTAGATTCTTTTTCATGACCTCCATTACTGCTTTGGTGGGATATGTCTTATTTAGAGCGGAAGCTTTAGAGATCAAATCGCATGCTGTATCAACGTCAACCTTATGGACAGAAACAGTCGAAACGTGTTTAATAGCTATGTGAATTTGTTTGATTTGTGAAGGGCTGCCGTTAATGGGAGGTCGTGTTTTTTATATGTTCAGCGAAGCGACCTATGAGCTACACGTGCCTTTCGCCTCTCACATTTACAAGCACAACCAGTTGATAATTTCTTCCATCATTTTGTCATTTTGCTGTTTGTGAACGAGCCAAAATGGGATGCCATTGATCTGGTCTCTGGCTTAATGTTCCTCCACTTCAAGTCTGCACGAAGGAAGGGCGCATACAGTAAGGAAGGGCGTAAATGTTTAAAGCCTTGTCACACAGAGGCCCGGGTACAGTGAGGCCGACTTGCTACAGTTCACAACCTTTCTAATTAGTACTTACACCCGTGAAAAATCGCGCGTCAAATGTAAGATTGGTCACTTGGCAGCATCTGTTAAAATGCGGTGTGGCGGTGAAATTTTCATAGTCTTTTTCGACTGCCGTCTTCAGCAACTTGATCGAATCGATTAGCCTCTTGGACTTTCTGCTAATGGTACCCGCAACCTTAAATCGATAAAGGAAATCAGATTTCCAAACAAATTGAAACTGTTCATTCATAACACAAAACGAGTTTTAGTAGGAGAGACCTAGGTTACGCGAAGCTTTCACTACGAACAGGAAGCTTCGTCGGTGATATTGACCAGATGGCGGCACGTGACTCAAGGATGTTTTCCCAAACTTTGGGGAGGTTATGGTGGCCACCGTCGCGGTTGAGGTCAGGACAGTTGACTCGAATGTATATCGACTCTTTTACGTCTCTCCCAAACCTCGGTTGGTCCTTACCGTGGATGTTGACGTCCTCCAAGTCCACGTCATGTCCAAGGCAGTTTCTGTGGATGTATTTTGAATTCGTTTGGAACTATGAATTTACCCACACAGGGTGTAACCTTCAAGTTTTGGAAGGGAGGTCAAAAATATAGAAGAGCGGTTCTATTAGTAGTTAGCACGCCTATCGCGCTGCTAGAACATCTTTTACAGATTATTATCGATCTCGTCGTCAATCTTCCATGAGCTGAGGGAAGGACATCCTCTAATACCAGGGTCAGCTACAAGCTCCTCCCCTTGCACACATCACTCGGTAAGCGCGTGAAAGGCCCTTGCGTTCAGGATGAGGGCGGGGTTTGCATGTAGCTTTTGCCTGTGCTGATCAGACGTTCCACAGAACAGACCTTTGGCGCGTGTCAAATGAGTAAAAAGAGGGGACGTGTATGGAAAAGGGTGATGCTTCAAGGCATCAGAGTTCTCGAGCCAAATTGATGAAGATCTCAACAAATATACAGGCTCACCGATGTAAAGAGCTGTAGTCTTTCTTGCTTACCTTCTTGATCAGATTTGAACCTGTTGAAATATCCGCCGACTGATATTGTATGTTGTCCAAATAAGTCTGCCAGCTCTTAACCCTCAGTCCCTTGTTTCGCAACATGACGACGTCTTCATCGAAGTTGGCAGCTTTTATCCAAGGCTCTGCATCACATTTTGGCACGGGAGTTGAAAATAGGACGATCCCGGTCACAACACAGAGATGGAAAAGTTTAAGTTCCCTCCTGGTCCTCATTGTGAAGATGTTTGCGCGGCAGCTGGTAGTTTTACTAATCTTACCGTTGATGGACAAACGACTATATTTTACCCGCAATTCTAAGGAAAAAGACCCGAAATGTGTAATGTAATAAGAAGAAATTTGAAATATGCTCCATCACTAGTTTTGCTATCAGTGTCACGAATTATTTCTAAAATGAAACTTGTTTCTTTTTGAAAGATTGCTTCGGAAAAGTATTTAGAAATGTGGATTTTGAGCGTTTGAACCTAAACGTTGCTTGTGTATTCGAATGTTGTTAAAATTGATCAGAACAATATTTGAAATGCTCCTACCTCCGCCCTGTCTTTGTCTCTTACTGGGCCTGCCTGTCCTCTGAACCAGGAACTAAAATTCCGCAACGAGGCCCTGAAACTATTGACACTGCGCGGGTGTTAGCCAATCACCGATGAGCAGTAGCTCTTTTGAATCCAAAGGGCATGCATTTCTGAAGAGGTGGAAGGTGACGTCGAGAGTCATGATATTTTGCCATATTGTCGGCGTTAAGTGCGTGCATAATGGAGTTCATCTCTCTTCTGATTTATTTCCCTCAGGTTTCATCACAATACCTTTTGGCATTGTTGACTAAAAGGCAAACACAAGTAGACGGTAGAACATATCTCCTCGCGGACACCTCTGTAAGCAGGTCACTCTCTCTATTAATGACATTGGTTTTGTGCCAATCTGGCCAGTTCTATTCAATTTGACCTCTGTAATCAGGACACCTCTCTATTAAGGACAGTACTTGTCAGTCCCAAGGGTGTCTGATAGAGAGGTTCTGATGTTATTCAACACTTTGTCATATTCGTTGTGCCACACTTTTTTGAGGTCGCATATTCATTGATTGACTCTGTTGAGCGTGACTATGCTATAATACAGGTCTCCATTCACGTGCTAAATTTATGAGAATCCAATCTTGAGCTTCAACAAAGAGTTCTTATAATAAATATATGGTACAGTGTAAATCTAAACTGCGTTTTAGTTATTAGATAGTATTGCCGACAAACTGTCACTCTTTATAAAGTGAGACATCATGGACCATCGATGTCGAAATCCAGGTCGAGATGGCTCCTAGCTGATTTTTCTAGTGCATCATGCACATTCGCACATTCCCATGTGCTGGCTGTTTGCAATGAACCGGGAAGTCATTGAAATTAGACTGACTTTTTTTATCTCATCATGTACACAATATTATGTACTTCTGGCTGAAGAATCTTCTTCTTTTTCTTCGGGAAGAAGAATCTAGTCCGACCGGTGCTGCGAAGACAATGCACCAAAATCGTGCACCCGGTACGTGGATAGAGATCGAGTGTGGGGGAGCCAGGTTGGATTAGGTCTGGTTGTGACTGTCTAGTCTAGTCCGAGTGCTTTCCCCATGTTGGCAAGACGAAAGAGCTGCCATGTTACATTTGATCTGGCTGCAATTGTCTCATTGTTCCTCTTCGAGTCGGCAACGGGGGTCAGCAAGTTCCGATGCGGTCTGGCTGTTACTGTCTCATCTTTCTCACAGTGTTGTCACCGTGTTGGAAAGACCCGGCGGGGCTACCAAGCCCAATTGTGTCTGGTTGTGTTTCATCTTTCAAGTTTTTGCTGTATGTGGTCAGGCTGTATCGATGATGGAATTAACGAGCGGATAACAACAGATGACTTTATTTTTAGGACATCACTACAATGTTACACTGATTACACAGAGGCGACACCAGGCTTTAGAACAACGAACTAAACGTCTGAAGACACGAGTCCGTGTTTTATCATCAAATATATTTGTTAGATCATGTTATAACGTTATTGATTATCAAGTTTTTCATGTGTTAACTTATTCTCCTACCAAAAACGTGCTACTTCAATGTGAAGTTCATGTAATACACTCCAACCCGGATGTATATTGATAATGACTGTCCTTTATAGGACATATCGTCATGTTACACTTCTTACACAGAGACGGCACCTGTCGTTAGAAGATTGAACTAAACGTCTGAAGACGGCTCATGATGGCTGATATGAAATAAGTCTAGCAAGTGCTTTTACTTCAATTTAGTACAGAAATGCCTGGTGTAAATGAACATGGAGTTTTGGATAAATGCATTTGCTGGTGCTTATTCATATCATACATTGTCTCCACTATCACCTCCATCTGCAACATAGTAATCGCTGTTGCTTGTTCATGTTACACGTCTTTCCAGTGGTAACTCCTCCTACCCAGGACCGGTGTGCCATTTTTCAATGTTCCATTTCTGAATGTTTCAGCCGCCATTGTTTGGAACACTAATGGCATATTGACACGTCTTTCTCTGTTATCCCCCTGTATATGGGGACACTGAAAAATGACGAACCGCCATTGTTGTTACACCGGTAACTGAATAATCCCGTTGTTCAGGTCATGTTTATATGTTGTGGGTTATCATGTCCCTCCTTCTCGGTCTTTCTGCGTTGACAGCAGCAGCACACGAGCAAGCTAATTATGATCCCAAACACGAAAAAACTGCCAACAGCGATGATGACGATCACCCACTTGGGCAAGGCACTTGATGGAGCACGTGGCAGGCCAGTTGTCCTCACAACTGTTGAAATGGTTGTCTTGTCATTCCCGAGCATAACATTATTCCCCTCACACTCTAGCATGGAAGTCACATTGAGGTCCATTACGTCTACGCCATTCAGATGTGGAGGCTCTGCACATTCCATGTATATTATTGAATTAGTGTTACTGTTATTTCGAAGCCATTCAGCAAACTTTGGAACAGTCTCATAGCAACAGTCGATTGGGTTATTATCAAGGGCGATCCAACTCGCGTTTTTTATTGGTTCAAAAACCAAATGGAAATCCTCCGGAATGTACTTTAAGTTAATGTCAATTAGTTCTATTTCCACAAGATTGCTCAGTCCCCTGAAAGCATTTCTCTCAAACCGATATGATTCGTTGCCAAGTTTAAAGCTTAGAGAAAGTGTTTTTAAGTTCGTACACTCAGAGAAAGTGTCATTTGTGATCAACGCAATGTTACCGTTCACAAGAAGTAAACTGTTGAGTTGACTGGCAACAGGTGCGAGGTGCTCTTTCGTTATCGCGTCCAAGTTTATATTGAATACAGCGAGAAGTTGCAGGCTTTTAAAATTCATCAAGGCCATCCTGGGAAAAACGTCGTTTTGGTCACCATTGTCAAGAAAGATCCTCGAAAGGTTTGGCAACCACTTGAAAACATTTGGATTCGAGACCAGTTTTGGGTTTGAGAGTAACACCAACTCTCTCAGGTTTTCCAAAGGGGAGAATGCGTTTTCTGATATTTCTGTCAAGTATTCATTGCCCTCGATTTCCAATGATTTTAAATTTCCCAAACCGCTAAATGCATCATCTTGCAATGATGTCAGGGCCGTATTCCGCAAAGTTATCCTGTTGAGTTTTTTCGAGGAATTAAAGTTTAAATCCAATGATGTTAGGTTATTGTGGGACAGCAACAGGGTCTCTAACTCCGGAAGATTTATCAACAAATTTCGAGACAAATGGGTCAATGGGTTGTAATCCAATTCCAGGCGCTTAATTTTGCTCTCAGGTGCGAATTCAAGGTCCAAAGATGTGAGGTAGTTGTCACTTAATTGTAGGCGTTTTAACTGTGGACAATCGTAGAATAGTCTTCGCGGTAGTTCTGGCAGTACATTGATATAAAAAATGATACTTTCCACGCGAGTTCCCAATCCTGAAAAAAGGTCCTCAGCGATTTGTCCCTGATATCGACTGGTATAGATCCGGAAGTCCTCCAGGAGGGGAAGTGGTTGAAGGAATCCCGCAGATAAAGAATTAATGTTCATTTCACGAATCCAGAGGCGTTTGAGTCTCCCTAATCCTTCGAAGGCAAGCATGTGAAACTCGGTTCCTCCTGATGAGTTCAAATCTCCTTGAATTACAAGAGAAGTTAGTTCTGAAACATTCTGAAAAACGGATGCTTGTAGAATTTTCCCAGTATATCTACCGATAGTTATGCCCATGCTCGTCTTATTGGGATTTGGCAGCTGCCTGAATAGGTCAGGCAATGTCGTTTCATCTGTCGAATTGCCAGACACGCATATATCATCAAAATGTTGACTGCTGATGTATACGCATATGCATCCCGGTGGGCACTCACTGAAGGCCGGCGGAATGGTCGCCACAAGAGAGGCGACGAGAAAACATATTTCCAACAACAGCATCTCGCTGTGTTACTGTTCAGACACTCTAGACGAAGTAGATCAGTCTCATCAACGAACAAATCGGCAACCTCGGGAGTCTATGCTCACGTCGATATAAGCTTTTACCTTTCTTCGACTTGAAAACTTAATAATGACAGAAGGAAAAGTATACTCTGTCCCAGAGTTCGGCCTTGTGAAACTGCGTACAATCGAATCCCACGAAAATATTATTCAGATTTAAACACGAAGATTATGAAATGAAAGTCTGATTTTCATCCAACGAAGCAGCTGCAGTCGGGGTTTGATCTCAGGTGCTCCGCCGGTTGATCTTCCAGGTGTTCGAACAAATATCCGACAAGTTTAACTGATATAAATAAATACTAAAACTGGTTCCTCCCCAAGCAGAATTGACCAAACTGACCAGAGCCTTTTGTATACCAGTCAAATTAGTTTCGCCACTTAGAAATTACACGGACATTTTTTGGTCTTAAATAGGTCTTATGAGAAGCAAGTCACAACTAGAATGTATGGGATAAGTTCCAGTTGACCGACATTTGAACGCGCATTATAGGCTTTTTAATGGATGGACCGATTATCTGGCAGTTAAAATGGCAGGTACGGGATTCCTGCTGTCAACCTGTATATTGTTTTGGCGAGATCAAGATTGTTATGTCCATTTTACAATGGATAAAAGCTCTCCCACATCGCAAAGCCTTGGGGAAGATATAGGGAAGGATACAGAAAAAAAATATGTAATAACCTCTAGATATATACATTCGGGCAATATACATGTACATCACGGACCGCCGATGTCGAGACCCAGGCCGAGATGGCTCCTAGTCGATTTTCCAGTGCATCATACACATTCCCACGTGCTGACTGTTTGTAATGCACCGGGAAGTCATTGAAATCATATTAGCTTGTTTTATATCATCATGTACACGATATTATGTACTCTTGGCTGAAGAATCATCTTCTTCCTCTTCGGGAAGAAGAATCTAGTCCGACCTTGTTATTTTGTCGTGCCGCGAAGACAAGAACACCAAAATTGTGCACCCGGTCCACATGGATAGAGATAAACGACTGCAACAACAGCGTAAACAAACATGGCTTTTTTCGGACAGGCATTTTATTTCCTGGTTCTAATTTCCTATTTTTCTGTAGTTCTGAGTGCGGGATTAAACCCGGTAAGATAGCATCTTATTATGTATGCATCTTCTATTACGTATTGTATGTTTTAAGTGCAGACTGCTCAAGCAAGTGTGAGATGTCGCAAGAATCATGGTACCAAAAAAGCCACCGATTGTCGGATGCAGTTCGCTTTCGACAACAGAATACAGGGTGGCCCAGAATTATTTCCCCTCTCACAATGGATACACAATAGAAGACTATTGTCCAAAGGAAAATAATTCCGGGCCACCCTGTAGAACAGCTGCTCTCTAATCACACCCCAAAAGAGGTCATCGGTTGACTAACGAAGCACCACTGTTTAATGGATGTATAGTTGAATGCGATCAAACTACGTCATTTGCGATCGGGGATTGTAAATTTTAACCTCTGTCAGTTTACACTACAGTGTCCTTCTACTTTTGTCAGCTTTGTTCTCACCAAACACTTTGGCATTTGTCTGGATGGAGGACTGGCTGTGTCAGTTGTAGTAGAACAAATTTATCAAAATATTTTTAACTGTCATCCTTCCATTCATTGTAATATTTCGTTACAGCGGACTTTTGCAAGTCATACAAGTAACCTTGCCAGAGAAGAGTTTGAAGAGAAGAGACAAGAGAATGCTGCCATCAGGAAGGTTCATATCATTTATATGAATCACCTTGGTAAGTACACATGCATTCACTTTAGGATAGAGGCCCTTACACCAGGTGGAGTAAGCCACTTCTGGCCACAACAAACAAGCAGCAAATGAAAGCAAGACCGTATGGTTGCACACCATGTTTTCTTTGGTTCGTTGTGCCTATATTTAGGTTTGTTTGGGCCTGCAGTGGCTTCCTCCGCCTGCTGTAAAAGGGTCTATTGTGTCAGCAAATGATATTTTTATCTTGATTATTACCAGATCCGTAACTTGTCATTTTCATTTTTGAATACTGATTTGATAGGCAGTTATTCAAGGCAGCATCGGCTCAGCCAGAATAAGTGCTACTGATACATGTTAATCAAGCAAGTAGTATGGGACCGAGGGGAGTTGTGTAAATCAATTTTATTAAATGTGTGCATCCGAAGTTAGTATCACATGTACAAGTAATGTGTTGAGCTGTTACTGGTATTCATCTTTGGTTTCTCATCTTTTTAATATTTTTGTTCTTTTGTAGATGTTGGCTTCAATAACTATCTTGACAATGTGATCAACTTGTACTTCTCGAAATATTTCCCACAAGCTGTTCAACGAGCTGCAGAGCTTTCAGATGGTGGTTATGACGAGACCTTCCGCTACACAACTCACCCGTGGCTGGTCAGCATGTACCTGGACTGTCCACAGTATATACATCTTCTCCCCGGGGATAAAGTAAAGGTATCTGTAGAAATCAGTTGTTGCAACAAGTTGCGTTTTTAATCAACAATATGTATTGATTAATGTCGCTGACACTGGTCATAGATCTTGTCTAGTCATGTCACTTCCAGTAAAGAGTCGGTGATCTACTTTTGTTTGTTCAGTTAAACTTTGGATTGGTCATGTTGTTCATGCCTGCAGTTTACACTTTTAACATTGCAATGTGAATTTACATTGTAACGCAAGGAATTAGTCCATTTGACGTATCACATGACACATAATGCGTTCCATGTCCCAGTTCTGATCTAGTTTTTCAAACATGTCAGCTGACAGGAAAGTGCCGGAGGCTACTCCTAAATAACGTCCGTTGATAACTGTATTGCCCTATGAAGAAAATAACTTTAAGAAGTTTGATGGTCCCTTCCACTAACCTGATCTGTGGTGGGACTGGGAGGTCATTTGTCAGCTGGCAGCAGCAACTGTGAAACCCTGGCAGCAAAGCACAAGGTTTTTAAATGGGGAGGAATGACAAGCCCCATTGATGTGGAACGTAAAGTCTGTGCTGGCTTGTACAGTAAGCAACCACAATGTCCCATTTTCAAAGGTTGCTTCCTTTTCAGTGTCCATCAGTTGATGAAGTTAAAGTGTTCACGCGAGCTGTGGAGCTTGGTATCATCACATGGCATGCTGGACCAATGAACATGCAGTATGAGTTCATGGATGAAGCGCTACTCACCCACGCCTTCAATTTCACTCTGAGTCTTGATCAGCGGTTTAACATTACCAGGAAATACAGGACACTCAGTCAGAGAGATGTACCAGGTGAGTGAGTACATGATCCGGACTCATTGAAGTCATATCTTCAGAGAATATGTATGAAATATCTTACAGTAGAAGTAGAAAAATTACAGATCTGTTGTGCAGTGTAGGCCAACATGGAGCATGCGTTTCTAACTTCAAGTGTTCAAGTGTTTTAGTGCAAGAACACTTCTCATGAGATCTTCACGTACAAAAATGTGCTGCAAATGCTGTATGAAAAAGCTGAAGAACTAAACTCATGTTTTAACGACATTTTGGATTTCAAGTCCAGTTAAGTATTCATTATTTTGCGCCAACAGGAATATCTACATTTTAACAGTCATTGTACTTCCTTACAGGAATGACCCAGGCAGTGATACCGGTCCTCGTCAAGCAAGGCATTGCTGCCATCACTGTTGGCGTCAATGCTGCCTCGTCACCACCTGCAGTCCCCAGGATATTCAACTGGGAATACAAAGGGCAGCGAGTACTTGCCATGTGGCATCCGAGTGAGTAGAGAATGAGATTTTTTTTCAACCGAATATTCAAAATGCTTGTTGGTAACTCTAGTATGTAAAGTAATCCTATTTCACTCAATGTTGACCATTTGTAAATATTTTTTCTAATGTCGGTTGAATTACAAGAGTACTATATGGTATGACTTAGTACGGTATATTATATGCATACATCTTGGAGCTCAAACCGATGCCACCATCCAACTATGTTATAAATTTTTTCTGACGTTTCTTTCAGACGGTTATCCAGACAATCCAGGTCGTAACCCTAACAATCCCGGTGGTCTGTCAGTAGATGACTGTGTGACAATTGATGGGTTTGACGAAGCCATGTGCTTTGCCTTCAGATCTGACAACCAGGGACCACCACAGTCTTTACAGGTATGGGACAAATTGTCAATGCAGTTACTTGAGTGCTGGTAAATTAATAAACCAGTACTCTGATCTTACTTAGTAATTCCTTTCTTATGGAGTATTCACCTCAACTAAATTCATGCCCAAAAGGGTTATTTAGGTCGACCGAGGCCTTGTTTTACTGTATGTGCCCATTTTGTTCTGACCAGTTTGAATTTGAAAATGAGATATTTTATCTATACTTTCTCTAGGAAATTTTGGGATATTATGAAATCCTCCGTAAGGAGTTTCCCGGGGCCAAGCTCGGTGCCTCTTACCTTGAGGACTTTACAGCAGCCGTGATGGCTGTCCGGGACAAGCTACCAACCATCACGAATGAGATTGGTGACACGTGGATCCAGGGAATTCAGTCTGATCCAAGAAAGGTGGCTGAAATGAGAGCTTTCTTGAGAAATCGAGCAGAATGCTTGAAAAAAGGTAATATATTAGAATCTCTATCAAGTAGTCCTTAATTTAGAGGTGTCCTGATTACAGAAAAAAACGAAATTATGTAAAACACATAATATTCTTGTCTTCAAGTTGTTACTATCTGGCACTGCAAAAACAACAAAAAATGGTGTGTGGGACACCCATCAAATGAAGCAAGACAGCTTTCCTGTCATCAGTAACCATTCATACCACCTTTTACCTTGATGCAATGGAATAATTAGTGTGCTCATTTCAGGTTTGTGTTCCTATAGTGATCCAAGATTCTTCAATTCAAGTCGCCTGCTGCTGAAAACTGCCGAGCACACCTGGGGCAGGAACGGTGTGTGGGACACCATCAACTGGAGCAACACAGCTTTCCAGAAGGTCAAGAACTGTAAGTAGAGAATTTGAAAGGCCTGTGTGGTGAGAGTGCTGTACATTTGACTGAGAGGTCATAGTTCGAAGTCTCTTCCAATTCTTGATCTCGAAACACCATTATTTGACCACTCTACTTGGGCTCTGCACACCATCATTCTACCACTCTACTTTGTCTCTGAACACCATCATTTGACCGCTCGACCTTGTCTTTTTGGCTGAACTGAATACCTCGTCAACTGCTGGTGCACTGGACTTAGAATATGTTTCTTGCTCAGAAATCCCCAATGTTTTTTTCAGCCAAGGGATTCAAAAACAATGAACAAGCCTGGCTAGGCCAGCGTTACTTCACCTACTATGCACTGAAGGCTTTAGGAAGTCATCCATTGGCTTCGGATGTCATAAAGGAATTCACTGACCTTCAGGCTCAGAAAGTTGACCTCGCAGGTAAGTTTCTCTCTCTGAAAGTTCTTGAAAATTTAATGTAAGGTGAAACAGACTCCATCAAACTGAAATGTTTTGACAACTTGTTTAATTTTTGTGGCAACTTGAGTCAGCTTGAAATTTCACTCTGTAGACAAACCCAAGTTGCACAATCCAGCTAGGATCTGTACGCATCTGCAATGTTTTGTACTGGCAGAGGTTCACTCTCGCCACCTCATTAAGCCATTACATCATGTCGCAGCATGTCAACATGGAGCTGAATTGTGCCACTGTGGTAGTCCTTGATGAGCGCAAATTTGCCAGCTTGGGTTTTGTCTTCTTTGAACTTTTTATGGTACAGCAGAACCTCTCTCCATCAAGGACACCGTTGGGACTGACAGATGTTGTCCTAAATTGAGAGGTGTCCTGATAACTGAAGTCAACTTCAATGGAAATGATCATTTGGGACCAGATGCAGTATCCTTAATTGAGAGGGTGTCCTCAGTGGAGAGGGGTCTGCTAAGAGAGGTTCCACTTTATCATTATAAACATCATTTCAAATTTGAGACCAATCTTGCTTGATGTATCCCGCATTTAAAGTATTTGGCAATTGATGGATTTCAGGTTATGAGAGAGACATTGACTTACAATATAAGTGTAAGTTCGGATTAGCTTTGCAGTTTAGTAATCAGGGGTTCATTCAGTGGCTGAGTGACAATCGGAGTCAGGTAGGAAGTCTCCACCGTAGTATTACAGCGATCCTCGTCTTCCTTTCCCTCCTACTCTAACATGTCTGATATGTTTTACTGCACCTCACTCTTTTCCTTCGACCACATCTGTGTGCTTTCTTGTTTTCAGACTATCACCCGTTACCTTCCAGTGACTTCTTGTTTGAGTGCTTGAACGGGATCCAAGTAGGATTCAATAACATCACCGGCTTCATCACTCAACTTTATGACCCACTTAAAAAGGTGGCTATATCTATCATAATCTGTCAATTTCAGTTATGCCATGCTACCTATTCTGATCTTTGTTGCCATATGTGAAACTCAAATCTTCCTTGCACCTGGGTAAAAGGAACAACCAGGATAAAATAACGACAGTGGATGCTAAGAAATGTAATAAATAAAAAGGACAGGGAAACAAAATTCTCTTGACTGGGCTTTTAGTTTGGGAGCTTTGAATTGCCAGTGTTCCTCTATAAAAGGATTGTTTCCACTATGGCAGCTAGCACAGTTTCCTGCCCAGTTTTCACAGACCTAAGATGAATTTTGATGTAAGTTGTTTGATTGGCAATTGTTGTTGACCACATAAAATGGTGAAATAAGCCATGGTTCATCTTTGTGATGTAAACAGGCCTTCAAGCTATCAAAGTGTTGAGGAGATGCTTTTTGAGGTTTTCCCTGACTTAGTAGTCTCCTTTTACTGCAGATCCAGTGGACATCAAGGGAGAATGGTCTGGCAAAGTTCCAGTACGTCACCTATAGTCAGAAGGACTTTGATGCCATGAATGCAGCCTATACCTATGCCACGTGGTTTGCTCTCGGACTTGAGAAGCCAAACATCACCAAGAACGCGCATCCAGAAAGTAAAATTTGGGATCCTCAGTTAGTTGAATTCTACAGAAAGAATGGTAAGTCTGCTATTGTATTGTTGGTGTTGGTCTTGATGCAGTTGTACATGTACACCAGGGCCAACCGAATCGAAACACCGATAGCGCTAACAGGGCCTAACAGAGAATAGTGTAAAGCATTTAACCATTACACTATACTCTGTTAGGTCCTGTCAGCACTATCGGTGTTTCAGTTTGGTCGGCCCTGGATTACATTATGCTAAGCAGACTCCCCCATTTCCTCTCCTGGATTCAACATGGTATTCACATCATTTTAACACTTGCAGCAACCACTAGGAACTTTCAGAATTCAGGTTCTCGTTGCTTTACGTCGCTTTTGAAAACGATGTACACTTATCGTTTAATTGATAAAGAAAATCATACATGGAGTTAATTGGACCACTGTTCCTTAATGTAATTTGGTTGAGTAAAATGATGATTTTATGAATAAAATGGAACAAGGGGTTATTAGTCTGTGATAACTACCTTTGGAAAACAGACTATTTTCTCATCAAGATACAATTTGAATTCTTCAGATGGATCCTGTGACTTCTACGCCCACCTTGAGATGAAGGAATTCCAAACATCCACCAAATATGGCGCTCCTCCAGATATATGGATTCATTACAATGTGACCAACAGCAAAGGTAACTTCCTTAGGTATTCTAATCTATATGGGTCTATGTATCATGTGTCCTTAATATAAAAACCATTTATTAATGCACTAAAGGAGGGCTTTTATTTTAACTTAACTCATTGATGAACATAAATATATTTGGTTTGACCAAATTTGCCAATATCATCGAACATCACTGCCATAGTCCAAGATTACATCTACCCCTGCGACAAATGGTTATCAATTCAAGTCTGCCTCTTTTGAAGACATGGTTGTTCCACTTATTGTTGCACCTGTCCTTCGAATGAGACTTAAAACCGAGGTTCCTTGTATCTGGTGTCCATGCCAGGGCAACTGAAAGACCCCACCAAGTGAGAAACACGAGTAGCTTGTGTGGACTCCTACTCCTTGGCCAAAGTCCCAGTAAATGGAAGAAGATTAATTTTTCTAATGATAAACCTCTTTTAGGAATTGATGTCACCGTTCAGTGGTTTAACAAGCCGGCCACCAGAATGCCTGAAGGAATCTTCCTCTCATTTCAACCTGATCCTCGTGATGGTTACGGGTGGATCATGTCAAAGTCAGGCCAGATGGTCGACCCAACAAACGTGGTATTGAATGGTAGCCAAAGGCATCATGGTAAGCGTAACTATTAAAATTGTTAGAAAGATGTTGCAAACGTTCATTTGAAAATTGCTCAGGCCTACTTTTGCCAACAATGACACATGTATAGGCCTATTGATGGCTGAGGACACACACCATGTCCTTACTTATCATTGCCATCAGCTAAGGCATTTTGGCTCAGAATTCGGCCATTGGCCACAGTGAATACATTTTGTCATTCTTGCAACTATGATAGGCAACCAAGTTCTTAGTTCTACAAGTCACCTGCCTTGGAAGCCTACTTCAAGCAGATTTTTGCCCGGCGCTGGTGTGAATTGCCGGGTTCAGTTTATAGTCTTTTATCGTCCTTTGTTTCAAATTCTGATATGGACTGAACTTACCCTCTTTCCAGCCATAGATCGAGGTGTTGCCTACGTCAACAAAGAAGGAACTGGCATAGCATTTACTTCAAAAGACGTGGCGCTGGTTTCAACTGTCACCAAGAACCTCCCGCCAACCGCCTTCCCGTTACCGCTACACCAGACAGATGAAATCACAGGGATGTCATACAACTTGTTTAATAATCTATGGAATGTCAATTACGTGTTCTGGTACCCCTATGCACCGGGTGATGAGGACTTTAAGGCCAGGTTTTCTATTAACTTGGTTGACGACAAAACCTGGAGTCATGAAAGAAATCCTCGTGTCCAGAAAGATGAGACCTCAAGTTTGAGGTTTAAGTCTTATAAGGAATTGAAAGAGTTTGAAAAACTTTGATTATGCTGGTGATTCCGTCCCTGTAAGGGCTCTGTCCAATTCTTTGTATAAAATGTATAACTGGAGCATGCAATTACAAATCTGTGATACCATGCACTGAAGCATCATATTGCTATGTCGTAGTCCATTGTAACTGTCACAGTCCTAAAATTGTAAAGTTTAATATGAATTTCTTGTGAGATTTAGTGTTGGTAAAGTGACAATTGGGAGAACACAGAAAAGTTGTGCCTATGTGATAATACTCATGATTGAAAGTGAAGTTATTCCTGCATTCTGGTTGTGACTTTGTCATCATGAGACCAATTTGAGATCAATTGAAATATTATAATCAAACACAATGGAATCTCTCTCTATGGAACAAAACAATGATATGTTGGATTTGTTATATACTTCCATAATGAGAGGGGCACAGTAGGCCCATCTTGGCTACCAATGAAGGTTGAGGAAGTCGCAGGGAAGGCAGCTTTAATGTAAAAGTTGTTTTTTCTATTCTGTTCAGTGTTGCAGCTGAGATTATAGAAAATGTACCAGTTTTACATTTCAACTTGGATGTAGGGCAATTAACCATTAGCTGATGCTGATCAAAATTCCAGAAAGGTTGGTAATCTCAAATCTAACAACTGTGATAAAAATACACCTGAACATTAGGGGCCAAATTCATAAAGGGCGTTTAAGGGTTAGACGTGGGTAACTTCTCTCTAATCAGTTTCAGGGCCTATTGATATTCTGTGAAGATTTACATGACGGACCTGAACCTGTCTATTCAGTAGTTAAACGCTGTTTTGCGCTAAACGCCCTCTATGAATTTGGCCCTAGATGTTCATCTTTTCAAATGTGTGTTTGCCATTACAGCTGAAATTTAACTTGTTATGTACATGTGCAGGAAAAGAAGACGTTTTATGTATGATCTTCGTTTTAATTAAACAATTCAGTCAATTTCGTATAGCGAATGTGTAGTGCAAGCTTGCAAACACTTCTGATTATTAAGCCTATTGGTATTTTTTCAACTCATTCAAACATTCCGTTTATACCTGTCATTCCATTTAGCTAATTCCTGTTTCGATATTTTTCTGATTAATGTACAAAATATTGCTCCAAGGGTAAAGAGAGTCAATAAAATGCAATGAAAGTCTATACATCGATCTTGAAAACATAGCACAATAATGACAGTACTCTAAACATGCTGTAATGCTGGTTTGTGGTTCAACTTTTGTTGATAAAATGTGCATAAAGTTCATTCATAATTTCATTGTAAAATTTACATGCATTTGTATGAAAAGAATTATGTTATATAGAGTAAAAAGATTAATATAACACCCTGAAGTTCAATATCTAACATACATAATCTTTGTTATGTGTTTTTTTCGTCTCCACAAATGGCTAAGTGGATTTGGAAGGAAACTCTTGATACAGCTAGAAATTCTAGGAAGGGCGCTTGCCATCCCTAGACCACACCATCACTGCTCCACCATCTTGCCAACATGGTGAGACAGACACAACCAGACAGAATGGGACCTGGTAGGCCACGACTGTCCTGCAGATGAGACGGTCACAACCGGACAGAATAGTCACACCATTTTGCCAACATTGAGAATAATGAAAGAGCCTGAACAAACCCTGAATCACAGGCCAGCTGCATAATCTTGCTAACGCAATAAGCGAGGTGAGACAGTCACAACCAGACCACTCAACCTTGCTGCTCTATCGTCTTGCCTATACGATTAAAGAGTCATAAGACCAGTCAGAGACCGTCACAACCAGCCAAATGGACCTGGCTACTCCACCATCGTGCTAACGCAGTGAGGCAGTTTGGGAAATCACCAACAGCCAAATGGACCTGGCTTCGTCACCGTCGTGCCCAGACGGCCGGTGCGAGAATTAAGTCAGATGAGAAAGCCACTATTAGGCCCCTCCACTGTCTTGCAAGTATACAGTGACACAAGTTGAACCAGTCACAGCAAGACCGAATCGGACCTTGCTGCGCCAAAATCCTATGGCCTACGATGAGACAGAGGAGATAGCCACAACCAGAATGAATTCGGCCTGGCCGCCCGCCGTCTTGCCAATACGGGTTGAGAGTTAGCTGTGGCTTTCTCACGGGGGGACTGAGACAAGCCGAACGAGTTGGTGACGCGATCAGAGAGTTGAGACAGTCGCAATAAGACCGTCCAAAAATTAGTCCTAGCAGCTTCACCAATGATACGTTATTTGTTAAACGCATTTGGTTATTATAATTCGCTTCATCACCATCTCCGGCCGGCCGGCCGCGCTGGTCTGCTGCGGACGACGCGCGGGAAATGAAGGGAATTTTGAATTATCCCGGCAAAAACTTCCGACATAATGCTAGGCCTTGTGGGATTTTTACATGACGTCCACGTCACATCCTAGGTCCTCTCTCGCGGCGAGGAACAGGTCAAACTGGCAGAGAAATTTCTGATGATAATTTATCCGATTTTATCTCGGTAATCCTTCACCAAAATCATTTCAATCTCTACGAATGGTAACTTTAGGAGTCATCAAACTTGTGAGGAGAAACAAGTTGTTGTAAGTACCAATTTTTGTTAGATTTAGAACCACTTTTTGTTCGGATTCAGGCCTGTCCCTCGTGCGTTGAACATGGCCTGTGCGGAGCATTGCACTGCCAAAAACGCACATACTTTGAAAACTTGCCTAAATTGTCATACATTGCGGTCAGTGGCCGACTCCAACCCCCACCCGGAGGCCGTTGAGATATAATGAAGATAATCACCATGAGACGGTTTGCGAAAATACTTTTCAGCCATTTTACAGATCCAAACCTTGTTTGAAAAAAGAGAGGTTTAGCTGTCCTCAACGTTGAGCGCTTGGGAGCGTGTTCTTTGATTTCGAGAACAGCCTCCATGGTTTTAAATCGGTTTTCACTTCATTTTGAAGGAGATCTAATTGGTTTTCGATTTCAGGTTCTAGCCAAAATGGTGCTATACCTATTGCCAACCCTTATGGATAATTTGTTGGCTATATCAGATATATGTTGTACCCATGTAGTTTCCTCTAAGCAATTACCCTTGCTTACAAACAGGGACTCGTCTTCAGGTAGAAGTGTATTCATAACTACATGTACATTGCATGACTGAATTTCGATTTCGCTTCCTTCCAGGACACAAGGTCTGTTTGAAATTGGCCTAGGCCTATGATGGTATCCAGACCAAGTGAGACAATGAATCCATATCAAGCGAGCACTGCATATAAGATTGAAATTTACCTGGAGATTTGTTTGTAAATAAGGGTATCGCCAAAATTGAAAGATTCTGGGTGAATTTTCCAGAAATTTTTACAAGTCCGAAACCTAAAAAATGAAATAAAATAAAGAATGTTGCTTGCTTACTTATATCTGAGATATTTGGGTTCAGTAACAAATATTGAATAAATCAGAGTAGGCCAAAATGTTAACATGATCATATGGTGTTTTGTGCCATAGATGCTTGCTTATCTGTGCGGAGAGGGCGACAGGAACTTCGGTCTGGTCTGGGGTCTGGTATAGGAGCATTGAATGTATCCCTTAGATTTCGTACCCTATAGGCCCTTTGCCAGATACGCCGGTACCACCTAGGGTCGGACCGACAAACCATCTTTACAATAGAACTTCGCGGTCAATGACGCCAGACAGTGCCTCTCGAGCCATTGTCTGATGTCATTGACCGTGAAGATCTATTGTAAAGATGGTTTGTTGGTCCGACCCTAGGTGGTACCGGCGTATTTAAGGCCCTAGCTAGATACGCCGGTACCACCTAGGGTCGGACCAACAAACCATCTTTACAATAGATGTTCACGACAATGGCTCGAGAGGCATTGTGTGCATGGGGTCATTGACCGTGAAGATCTGGTACTTGCGTATCTGGAAAAGGGCCTATTGTGTAGTGGATTGTTTCGGGGGGGGGGGGAGTTGCTATGCATCTCATGGAGACGCAAGACCTCAAAAGTCCTCAATCAAGTATAGCCCTCTATTTTTCGCGATTCTCCCTCCTAAGACTTGATTTCCCTACCATATTGGGTCTCTCACCACTAAAACTGGGTCCCTTACCACTTACAGCTGCTTTCACGGTTAAGCGAGGCAAGTCAGGTCTTAATACCCCGGATGGGGTTACTGACTCACTCCGGTCCTTAATTTTTAGTGAATCTTATCAGAAAACAGACTCTACTGAGAGGACCCTCGCCAAATTACTCACCAAAGCTTTTTTATATCACGTGCACTTGATATAAATATTAGCATTGTATTATGTGCATTATGTTGTGTTTTTTTATGTATTATCTGTGTCATTGATATATTTAATTTGTATATACTTCTCCTTTAGCAAGTTTTATTAAATAAATAAATAAAATAATAATAAATTGGCTTACCGTCTCCACCCAATCATGAATTGTCGCAACGGCTCCTGGTCCATTTCACTGTAATGTCAGGATGGGTCTCTGGTTATTGATAGCTTCGTGTTGTTTTGTAGATACCCTGACTTACTCGGCTTGTTTGTGCAGGTTTTTGAAATAGCTTGTCCAAAAACAAGAGCACGCTGAATCAGAAGATCAGAGAACTAATTACTAGGCCTACTGTGCCCCCTTGCTGCATTTTGTTTTTCATGGTTAAAAAGTCTTTCAAAAAGACTTTCCCCGACTCCCTGATAATGCGCCCGAATTCAGAATCGCTTCACAACTTGCTTCAAGGCATTATAGTCGGTTCCATTATCATCCTGAAGACATCCGAGCTGTCCCTTTTTTCATTAAAAATATTTTGCAATGTCTTTCCAATGGTGTTTTCTTTTGAAGTTTCTTTTGAAGTTTGTTTGTTTTCGAATAGCTCCAAGTACTTGCTTTATCTAAAATTAATTTTGAGTATTGACCATAGGCACCAAGCAAAAAATGTGGTGCCTTTGTATGAATTATATTTCAATCACAAAAAAATGAAAAATAAAATGCTGTCTGATTTTATTTTTTGTAGACTTTTTGCTGGCAAACCGCGTACGGGGTTCGAACTCGCGACTTTTAGGCTAAAAAACGCCCGCAAGACGTCCGCCCTAACCACCAGGCCACGACGCGCTATGAAAAGTAGAGGCATGTTCTTCTGACCGACTCTTGGACAACATTTATACGTCATCGAGCCACGGAAACCAGTGTTGGCCTATTGAAATCAATGATTACGTGCGCTATTCATGTTGAATGGGAGACACAATAGTCCTCATTGTATATGAAAAGTTTGACGCACGCTTGCTTTGTTATGTTACAAGTTTTCATTTAATAATCAAATTAATTTTATTTTATTTAGCTGTAGTTCTGTATAAAACTCCTATGTATCACTTACAGTGGTTAGAGACATTAAAGAATTAAATTGAACTGATCGTGATCTGATGGTATTTTTGGCGGAAAAAAGACGTTCATCAACATCACATGGTCGGATGCCGCTGAAAGTTATGTATCGGGTGTTCTCTTTGTTTCATTTTAAAGTTGTTCAACAAAGACGAGAACATTTCTGTTACCTCAATACTCTTCAGCATGATAAACCAACTCGATCGATTGATGGACAATCTTAAATGGTGAAAACTGAATAGTGTCTCGGTTGTCTAATGTCCTGTCCTGTTTCTTTCATTTTAGATGTCCGTCTATCTGGCGTATCTTCTCGTTGTCAAAGCCGATGCATACCACACTTTCAATGTCATGACGGCGGGATCCTGGCCGAGATCACAGTTATACCAAAGATACGCTGTTGAAGCATGTAATTAAATACCTTCAACGTCACGACAGCTCTTCGTTCATATGCTGATGAGATTCTGCCGAAGTGTGCATCATCAACAGTATCTGCTCCCGAGTGCACGCCATCTTGAGAATCCTGGAGCGATGACGATCCAAAACGGATGGATGCCATACATTGTGAGTAAAATCTTGTGCCGATTTGCTTTCAAGCAATCAACTGAGTCGTCCCTTTTTTCCTTTAAAATATTTTGCAATTTCTTTCCAATGGTGTTTTGTTTGGAAGTTGTTTTTTTTCTCGAAAAGCTACAAGTACTTGCTTTATCTGAAATTACCTTGGGGTTTACCATAAGCACTGCCATTTTGACTAGAACTTGAAATCCTGAGCAATCAGAACTTCATCGAAATGATGTGAATGCCAATAGGAGTGTGTTTTCTGTTGAAACAAAGACTTCAAATTGGCACCCACTTCTGAAAAGAATCAATTGCTTTTGAATATCAAGTTTAAGCCAAAATGTGGTGCCTATGTATATAAATTATATTTCAATCACAAAAAAAATGAAAATAAAATGCTGTCAGTTTTTATTTTGAGTTTTGTAGACTTTTTGCTGGCAAACCGCGTACGGGGTTCGAACTCGCGACTATTGGGCTAAAAAACGCCCGCAAGACGTCCGCCCTAACCACCAGGCCACGACGCGCTATGAAAAATAGGGGCATGTTCTTATGACCGACTCTTGGACAACATTTATACGTCATCAAGCCACTGAGACCAGTGTTGGCCTATTGAAATCAATGATTACGTGCGCTATTCATGTTGGGTGGGAGACACAATAGTCCTCATTGTATATGAAAAGTTTCACGCACGCTTGTTTTGTTATGTTACAAGTTTTCATTTCATAATCAAATTAATTTTTCTTTTATTTAGCAGTAGTTCTGTATAAAACCCCTCTATGTATCACTTATAGTAAGACATTAAAGAATTAAATTGAACTAATCGTGATCTGATGGTATTTTTGGCCGAAAAAAGACGTTCATCAACATCACATGGTCGGATGCCGCTGAAAGTTACATATCGGGTGTTCTCTTTGTTTCATTTTAAAGTTGTTCAACAAAGACGAACATTTCTGTTACCTCAATACTCTTCAGCATGATAAACCAACTCGATTGATGGACAATCTTAAATGGTGAAAACTGAATAGTGTCTCGGTTGTCTAATGTCCTGTCCTGTTTCTTTCATTTTAGATGTCCGTCTATCTGGCATATCTTCTCGTTGTCAAAGCTGATGCATACCACACTTTCAACGTCACAACAGCTCTTCGTTCATATGCTGATGAGATTCTGCCGAAGTGTGCATCATCAACAGTAGCTGCTCCCGAGTGCACGCCATCTTGAGAATCCTGGAGCGATGACGATCCAAAACGGATGGATGCCATACATTGTGAGTAAAATCTTGTGCCGATTTGCTTTCAAGCAATCAACTGAGTCGTCCCTTTTTTCCTTTAAAATATTTTGCAATTTCTTTCCAATGGTGTTTTGTTTGGAAGTTGTTTTTTTTCTCGAAAAGCTACAAGTACTTGCTTTATCTGAAATTACCTTGGGGTTTACCATAAGCACTGCCATTTTGACTAGAACTTGAAACCCTAAGCAATCAGAACTTCATCGAAATGATGTGAATGCCAATAGGAGTGTGTTTTCTGTTGAAACAAAGACTTCAAATTGGCACCCACTTCTGAAAAGAATCAATTGCTTTTGAATATCAAGTTCAAGCCAAAATGTGGTGCCTATGTATATAAATTATATTTCAATCACAAAAAAATGAAAATAAAATGCTGTCAGTTTTTATTTTGAGTTTTGTAGACTTTTTGCTGGCAAACCGCGTACGGGGTTCGAACTCGCGACTATTGGGCTAAAAAACGCCCGCAAGACGTCCGCCCTAACCACCAGGCCACGACGCGCTATGAAAAATAGGGGCATGTTCTTATGACCAACTCTTGGACAACATTTATACGTCATCAAGCCACTGAGACCAGTGTTGGCCTATTGAAATCAATGATTACGTGCGCTATTCATGTTGGGTGAGAGACACAATAGTCTTCATTGTATATGAAAAGTTTCACGCACGCTTGTTTTGTTATGTTACAAGTTTTCATTTCATAATCAAATTAATTTTTTTTTATTTAGCAGCAGTTCTGTATAAAACCCCTCTATGTATCACTTATAGTGAGACATTAAAGAATTAAATTGAACTAATCGTGATCTGATGGTATTTTTGGCCGAAAAAAGACGTTCATCAACATCACATGGTCGGATGCCGCTGAAAGTTACATATCGGGTGTTCTCTTTGTTTCATTTTAAAGTTGTTCAACAAAGACGAACATTTCTGTTACCTCAATACTCTTCAGCATGATAAACCAACTCGATTGATGGACAATCTTAAATGGTGAAAACTGAATAGTGTCTCGGTTGTCTAATGTCCTGTCCTCCTTCTTTCATTTTAGATGTCCGTCTATCTGGCGTATCTTCTCGTTGTCAAAGCCGATGCATACCACACTTTCAATGTCACGACGGCGGGCTCCTGGCTGACATCACAGTTATACCAAAGATTCGCTGTTGAAGCATGTAATTAAACACCTTCAACGTCACGACAGCTCTTCGTTCATAGTATGCTGATGAGATTCTGCCGAAGTGTGCATCATCAACAGTAGCAGCTCCCAAGTGCACGCATGTAATTAAACACCTTCAACGTCACGACAGCTCTTCGTTCATATGCTGATGATAATCTGCCGAAGTGTGCTCCCGAGTGCACGCCATCTTGAGAATCCTGGAGCAATGACGATCCAAAACGGATGGATGCCATACATTGTGAGTAAAATCTTGTGCCGATTTACTTTCAAGCAATCGTCCCTTTTTTCATTTAAAATATTTTGCAATTTCTCTTTATGTTTTGAAGTGTTTTTTTTTTCGAAAAGCTACAGGGACTTGCTTTATCTGAAATTTTAAGGGTTTACCTAAGGCACTGCCATTTTGACTAGAACTTGAAATCCTAAGCAATCAGAACTTCTTCGAATGCCAATAGGAGTGTGTTTTCTGTTGAAACAAAGACTTCAGATTGGCACTCACTTCTGAAAAGAATCAATTGCTTTTGAATATCAAGTTCAAGCCAAAATGTGGTGCCTGTGTATATAAATTATATTTCAATCACAAAAAAAATGAAAATAAAATGCTGTCAGTTTTTATTTTGAGTTTTGTAGACTTTTTGCTGGCAAACCGCGTACGGGGTTCGAACTCGCGACTATTGGGCTAAAAAACGCCCGCAAGACGTCCGCCCTAACCACCAGGCCACGACGCGCTATGAAAAATAGGGGCATGTTCTTATGACCGACTCTTGGACAACATTCATACGTCATCAAGCCACTGAGACCAGTGTTGGCCTATTGAAATGATTACGTGCGCTATTCATGTTGAATGAGACATAATAGTCCTCATTGTATATGAAAAGTTTGACGCACGCCAGGCCTACCCCAGTTCTTGTGCGTATGGTATAGAATTCTACATCTCTTCAACGTTATCATCCAAAACCCGTAGCCAGCGTTTTGGTCATGGAAGGGGGGTTTTAATCAATGTGCTCAAGCGGTGCATGCCCGGTCCATCAATTATATTATCATACAGGACCTAGCCTTTTCACCAAATGATCCGTAGATGCCATCCTGTTTGATCCGTAGATGCCATCTTTTTTGAGCGGGTGTTATTGAAAAAAAAATTCAAAAAGTAGCTGAACGACTGGCTTTTAAATGGGATTTAATTTGATTTAATCTCTTAGCCATTGAAGCTTGTGGCCATCAAGCCATGGATTCTCTCCGCTGACCCGGATGAGGGGAGGTAACGGACCGAGTAACTCTGATGATTCAGAATGCTTTTCCACTTCTACACCGGTCTGAACTCTGGCCTCCCAGGATCACTTCCACTTGAAAATCCCAGTTTTCTTTTCAGTTGCAGCCGAGGCAAAGTGGCCGTATCGTCTCCAATCCCAAAGCCCTATACCCTTTCTCTGTTACATGAGGTCACATCCTCAGTTTAGGCCATACTCTTGTTGATAAACAAAGTAATGAAATGTACATTGCTTCGGATGGTCAAATTTTAGTTCATGGCCTGTTGGAACTTGACCTGTATCCAGGCCATGTGGGACATTGTGTCCATATCAGGCACTGTACATTAGATGACCCGTCAGAGCAAAACCAGGCGCATTTCGGTATTGTCTGCCTTTTGTGAATTAATGAGCATATCAGTTTCTTCCATTATCTCCTGGTGTCATTTAGGCTCATTTTCTGTGCGACTTGCGCCTGGTTTTGCTGTGACGGGTCATATTTATTTATTAAGAAGGGTATGGCCTTAACTGGGGGATTGAAGAGCACAGTAGACGTACATTCGAAAATGCGCCATAAACGTTTCTGTTTGGGCCGCGATTTTCTTGAGACACAGCTCCTTGAAGTACGTTTATGCCTATAATAATGTCGCCAAAGGTGAATTCCCCCCCCCCCCCCCCCCCCCCGTATAGATTTCTCTCTTTGTCCATGTGTCAGCCGAGGACTAACAATATAAATTTCCGTCTCATTTCAGGTATTTATCGGTTGGACTGTGGCGGAGTTTACTCGAGAACCTATCATCCGAATGGCCGCTGACATAAGAGAACTTAACACGTAACGTGCGGACGGTTCCTGATATTCTTGATGGTGGATGGTTCCTGACATTCTTGATGGTGGCACCAGTTGTTTTCAATATGTGGGATGGCTGCTGACATAGGAGAACGTAACGTGCGGACGGTTCCTGACATGCTTGATGGTGGCACCAGTTGTTTTCAATATGTCGGATGGCTGCTGACATAGGAGAACGTAACGTGCGGACGGTTCCTGACATTCTTGATGGTGGCACCAGTTATTTTCAATATTTCGGATGGCTGCTGACATAGGGGAACGTAACGTGCGGACGGTTCCTGACATTCTTGATGGTGGCACCAGTTGTTTTCAATATGTCGGATGGCTGCTGACATAGGAGAACGTAAACGTGCGGACGGTTCCTGACATTCTTGATGGTGGCACCAGTTGTTTTCAGTATGTATGCGTCTGGGAAGTTTAAAATTTAGTGTGAGTGGACAGAATTTTTTCAAACCCTGAACATTGTTGATCTTTTTACCTTGTGGGAATGATATTGCTTTACGGCAGTCTATTGGATTAGTGTGGCGGATGTGCTTTCGTGATTGTAAAATAAAGCAGAATGTTGTTTGATAAAATTTCATTGTTGGATATATTGTTTGATAAAATTTCATTGTTGGATATATTGTTTGATTAAATTTCATTGTTGGATCATTGCCTCCAGTTCAGATTTTCAGCATTGTTTCATGCACGTGATGAAAGAGATGTTGTCAGCGCTTAAACTTTTCATCTTTTATGTTCGGAAGGATTCAGAGGGGTAGCTGGAATATAATACTATTTTGTATTGTATGTGATACCTTAAAGTTCTCATGTTCTTGTTGGATCAATGCTTGCAGTTGATGAAAGAGATGTGATCTCATAGCCATCTCATGTTCTTGTTGGATCAATGCTTGCAGTTGATGAAAGAGATGTCCTCTCTTAAACTTCTCATGTTCTTGTTGGATCATTGCTTGCAGTTGATGAAAGAGATGTGATCTCATAGCCATCTCATGTTCTTGTTGGATCATTGCTTGCAGTTGATGAAAGCGATGTCCTCTCTTAGACTTCTCATGTTCTTGGTGGATCAATGCTTGCAGTTGATGAAAGAGATGTGATCTCATAGCCATCTCATGTTCTTGTTGGATCAATGCTTGCAGTTGATGAAAGAGATGTCCTCTCTTAAACTTCTCATGTTCTTGTTGGATCATTGCTTGCAGTTGATGAAAGAGATGTGATCTCATAGCCATCTCATGTTCTTGGTGGATCATTGCTTGCAGTTGATGAAAGCGATGTCCTCTCTTAGACTTCTCATGTTCTTGTTGGATCAATGCTTGCAGTTGATGAAAGATATGTGATCCCTTAGACTTCTCATGTTCTTGTTGGATCATTGCTTGCAGTTGATGAAAGAGATGTGATCTCATAGCCATCTCATGTTCTTGTTGGATCATTGCTTGCAGTTGATGAAAGCGATGTCCTCTCTTAGACTTCTCATGTTCTTGTTGGATCATTGCTTGCAGTTGATGAAAGAGATGTGATCTCATAGCCATCTCATGTTCTTGTTGGATCATTGCTTGCAGTTGATGAAAGCGATGTCCTCTCTTAGACTTCTCATGTTCTTGTTGGATCAATGCTTGCAGTTGATGAAAGAGATGTCCTCTCTTAAACTTCTCATGTTCTTGTTGGATCATTGCTTGCAGTTGATGAAAGAGATGTGCTCTCATAGCCATCTCATGTTCTTGTTGGATCATTGCTTGCAGTTGATGAAAGAGATGTGCTCTCATAGCCATCTCATGTTCTTGTTGGATCATTGGTTGCAGTTGATGAAAGAGATGTTCTTGTTGGATCATTGGTTGCAGTTGATGTCCTCCCTTAGACTTCTCATGTTCTTGTTGGATCATTGCTTGCAGTTGATGAAAGAGATGTCCTCTCTTAGACTTCTCATGTTCTTGTTGGATCATTGGTTGCAGTTGATGAAAGAGATGTGCTCTCATAGCCATCTCATGTTCTTGTTGGATCATTGCTTGCAGTTGATGAAAGAGATGTCCTCTCTTAGACTTCTCATGTTCTTGTTGGATCATTGCTTGCAGTTGATGAAAGAGATGTGCTCTCATAGCCATCTCATGTTCTTGTTGGATCATTGCTTGCAGTTGATGAAAGAGATGTCCTCTCTTAGACTTCTCATGTTCTTGTTGGATCATTGCTTGCAGTTGATGAAAGAGATGTGATCTCATAGCCATCTCATGTTCTTGTTGGATCATTGTCTGCGGTTGATGAAAGAGCTTGAGGAACGTGTGGTTCGTCATGGGAATCGAGAAAAAATTTTTTGCAGATTTCCGTATAATATAAGTGTTTGCGCCGCCCAAAAAAAATTTTTGCGTGGATTCGCTCCGTAACTTTTTGATGACAAAGAGAGTGTTGGGGGGGGGGGGGTAGTCATGCAATTTAGTTGTTGGCACGACTATTAGCCCCCCTGTTATGAAAGACACAAAAGGAATTGAAAATGAGGTTTTTATTATAAGATTTGAAAATAAGATACAGAAGTCTAACGTTTTGTAACAAGGAAAGATCAAGAGCATTTGTGTGTTGTCAGTTTGGGAAGCTATTGAGCTATTATTTCCATGTGCCTTGCGTTGTCGAAATGATTGATAGAGAATTGATAGAGTCTGAGTACTGATAGAGTCTGACGGATGATGGACGACAAGTGATGGACGACAAGTGATGAACGACAAGTGATGGACGACAAGTGATGGACGAGTCTTGGCGACGACAAGTGATGGACGAGTCTTGAGGACGACCCGTTGAGGTTGAGTCTTGAGGACGACCCGTTGAGGTTGATTCTTGGTGATGGACGATTGGTTGAGAGGCTTAAATGAAAGAAAAGTAAAATTGTTTGAGAGGATTGAAAACGTGAGAACGAGCAAGTGTGATTAAGTTTCGATGACTGACGGACGTTAAGGTAGCGAATAAGTGTCTTGCTTTCAAGTCATCATCAAGAAATAAGACCACAAACAAATTCTATGTCGACCTACAAGTGTTATATCTTTTATTTTCCATGTAAAATGCTAAAATGCACCAACACCAAGAATATGTATCAGTAGTTTTATATCAACACGATAAAGGAAGGAACGGTTCAAAGGACAAGTTAAAGGGAGCCTTATGTCAACTAACCCATCAACGGTAAGGCCATATTGTGGAAGAAATGTACACACCTGTGCCAGTTGGGTTATATGCAGGCGCCAAATCTTTCCAAGTGACTATGACGTAAGGGTCCAAGGGTCCAAATGACTATGACGTAAGTGTTCAAAGGTATCACAGCTGGTTCAAAGGTATCACAGCTGGTTCAATTGATGTTGTCAACATCTTCGAATATCCAGTCAGTCGTGTCGTATCCTCATCCTCCTCTGCACCAGTCGTTAGTGTCGAGTGTTGGCCTGTAGTTCAGGATGTGTTGTCAACTGCTTTATAAATTATACCTACAAAATAAAGAAGAAAATAGTGGTTTACATAAGTTTGTAGAAAGGGGTAACACTTTGTTACCCGTGTTGGGCATATTTCGCATTTGGTGACGGATGACGAAGTACGGATGACGAAGTACGAAGGTCTTATGTGCGATCAAGTCCCGTAATAAAATTCCGAAAATATTCAGAAAATGAGCCATATCGGCCCTGCTTGACAAAAAAATCCTGTCCATAGGTAATAGACGGTGATTCATATGAAGTCAATGTTTCACATGGCCTGGATAGTGTAATATAGGCCCAGGTCAATTTCAAACAGATCTTGCGTCCGAGGTGGAGAATGATGCAACCATTCCATGTAATATATTAAGAAATGTGATTACACTTCCAAGAATCGTCGACCTTGGCCTTCAAAGTATAGCAGACTGCAAATCATCGCTTGTCATATAAGCAATGGAGGAAATTTTGATAATGTCGATGAAGTAAATTTACACACTTCGCAGTTCATCGTAAGTCTTGCGAAACCTGCCTCACTTGGAAAAAAGGAAATTGCCTATGGTATCACCATTTTGGTTAGAACTTGAAATCTAAAACCAATTAAATCTCTTTCAAAACAAAGTGAAGGGCAATTTCAAGGGTGGTAGTCTGTTCTTTGTTTTCTAGAGAACATCCTCCCAGGTTTTAAATCGACATCCACTTCATTTTGAAGTAGTTCTAATTGATTTTTGGTTTCAGATTGAGGGTTGACCATTGGTACCGCCATTTTGGCTAGACCTCCAAATCCTAAAGCAATTGGAACTATTTCCAAATGGATCGATTGCTAATTTAAATCATGGGAGTCTGTTCTCTGAAAGACAAAGAATAGACTTTTTGCTCTTGAAATTAACATTCACTACGTTTTGAAGGAGTTCTAATTGCTTTAGGATTTCAATTACTAGCCAAAATGGCGGTACCTATACCTACATTGTATCGTGTCGTGCTCAAACCGCAATGAAAACCAAAAGCTGTCTGACATGTCTAAAGGCCTATTACAAAGACCCATATCGAGCCTGCGAGAACTTTACTTCACACGCTAACGACAAAAATAATTTTCAAATGTTATCTTACCGGAATAAAGGCATAAAATTGAAATATCGGGAGAGAAGTCCACGCTTGGTATAATCCGACATCTTCTTCCTGTCTCAAACTGAGGCCAAGAACAAGGGTCTACAAATTCACCAAGCAAGGGCCTGGGAAAGCGGGAGATTCAAATATATATAATTGATTTGGAGGAACAACCAGTCCACACTGTGAAAAACCTACCGGCTACAGTAAAACTTTAATGCCGAAAAATTGACTTCGTAAATTTGATATATAGAGCGTTTCTCTAGTATCAAATTAAAACATTAACAAAGGCCTACATGTATATAATCGGGCTTTACTGACAGCAGATGTATAGGAAAACCCATGAGGTCACCCGGCTGCAGTCACGGGTAAATGGTCTGTCTTCAGTATGAATACAATCGTGTTTATTTACCGATGACATTGCACAAAATACATCTGATAATCTGAAATGTTTTTTCGCCCGTATCAATACATGGTACCTTGGTTCTGGGAAACCTCATTACGCTGGTGCTCTCAAGAGCGACTGCTGGGTGTGGCGCGAATGGTATTTTCCCGTACAGATAGGCCTTCACTTATGTAGGCAATGTGCCGCACGATAACCAAACCAAAACGTATTTCCCTTCCCAAGTTGGCCACTTTCTGTACATGTATACCCAAAACACCCTGCCACGACACTGGTGGCGCTATCACATGATAAATGGTTTTTCTCCCGTATGAATATGAACAGATGCGTACCAGGTCTGCATTGTTTTATGTCGTTCAATCGTACGCGAGTTCGTGAGTTCGTGAGGACCGGGGAAAATGCTTTTTTTTTTGATAAGCGGGCAAGGACAGCGTGGTTTCGGTCTCGCTTGTGACCTGGTGTCAGACTCATTAATTGATTGCTGTTTTGATTTTAGCTTAATATGGCCTTAGGTCACGTTCTTCAAACGAAATGTGAAAGACTCTACATGTTTATAAACGCGATGACACACTGAGCTAGCCCGGACTTCCAGCGCTTTTGCCTCCGTATATCGACGCGCTTTGTCTGGGAGCATCCTGAACCTCATCGTCTTACTCCCTTTAGGGGTTGACCATAGGTACCGCCATTGGGCTAGACCTCAGGATCTTAAAGCAATCAAAACTCTTTTCAAATGAATTCAATGCTCATTTAAAACCCTGGAGGCTGTTCCCTGGAAACAAAGAACAGACTCAAGCCCTTCAAATGAGCAATCACTACGTATTGGAAAAGTTTCTAATTGCTTTATGACTTTGAGGTCAGCTAAAATGGCGGTACCTATGGTCAACCCTTAGACGTGGCTATGAGGTTGTGTGGTCATAAATTACCTACTTAAAAAACAAGCATTTTTGAGATTATTGCAAGCATTTGGACCCGATGACGTACACTAAAGGGACAGTTTTGGAGGCCAGGATGTTCCATCCACAATTGCTCATTCTGGGCAGAGTAAAGACAATAGGGCAATTGGATTACATTAGAAGGGCTTCACTGTCTGGAGAGTTTAAGGGCAAGATATTACGATCTTACCTTATAAAAAGGAAGACTAAAAACAACAAAAGTAGTTGCATTTTACTATTTATTCATCACATATTGATATTTCTCCATAAATATTACAATATCTGGATGATGATGGCTATTGCGCCCACTTCCCTACAAACGCTTCAGAAAATGCAGGTCATGAAACATTTAGACTGATTACCTCATGGCGACAACATCCTGGCCTTCAAGATGTCACACAAAGTCACAGATCAACGCAGCGGCAACGCTGAAAAGGAGGACCACAAAACGTCATGACATGACAGTTTTGTAGTCATCACAGCGACAGACACTGACCCCAAATCAACAGAACATTTATAGGAACCATGTGACCATTGTGAGGTCATTGAACAACCGCTATCAGCTATCAAATGCGTAAATTAAAACTCCCCATTAACTAAATGTAGTAGTGTTTGATATTTGAATAAAACATCTGAAGTACTGTAGCATCTTTCAAAAATAAATAACAGAAAGTTAAAGGGACAATATAGGCGGCAGCAAGATAGGGCAAGATAAAGTTACACGAAGTCGCCAATAGGGGTCTCTCACACCTCACAGTACGTCGAAATGATTCACGCTTGTACGAGGAATATATCTAGTGCTGAATCTGACATGACCCAGGGCCCATACTGTGTATATTAGTCACTTGAAGACGGCTAAATTAGCCCCTCTTCTCCTGTCTATAGTCCCCCTTTAAGAGTCCATTAACTATCTTATCAGAATGTGGAGGTAGCCCGTGCACATACTAATGCAGCCAAGATAAAACCTTTATCGAAGTTGGACAAATTTGTCGAGTCGAATTGACCACCCTAAACAACAACGAATATTGTAAACTTCCTGTAGTAGTATAACCAGTGTACCATTGTCCACAGTAATACTTTATACTAAAACTTTCACAGACATTACATGTACAACACATACATGCACAAAACTTAATATAAATCATTGTATAATTAGGTATAAAAATACAAATATTAATTTGATTGAACATTGCCAGGTTGTTGCAGAATTACAATAGAAATGACATGACAAAAAGAGATCATAAAACAGGTGTTCTTGTAGTAAAACAGGGTTTTCTGTCAATAATGATACTCAAGATACCAATAGGCTAACATAATATAGCCAAATGTATCAGGTTGCTATCATGGTTTGGATGTCAACATAAAAAGGATCTAGAAATAAAAAGATTATGTATAACAATAATTTAAGAAAATTTTGTTTTTCACTGCCCTTTGATTTCATACATTTTAAAGTGGCAGGCAATTTAAATTGATGATTAAAAGTATTTACAGTAATACAGGTTACAATAATGTAAAATATTGAGTCTTGCCACATTTTTTACATGGGCATGTTACACTCTGAATTATTCCATGATGATAAAACTATGTTTGGATCGAGTGACTTGTGAAGGTAATGTACAAGAACATTGGATTTCTGCCACAGCCATGATAAATGCTTCATTTCATTATCTTACAAAATATTTACAAGCAAAATATACAAACGAAATGCAAGTGATAGTGTATCAAATAAGTATATAGTATAACCAGTGTTATAACACATTTAGGGTTAAGACAAACCAGACAAATAGCTTTGATCAAATGAATGACATTTTTGAGACATCCAAAAAGGATTCGGTTCTACATTTGACATATCTAAGTATCTAAAGCCTCTTGATAAAACTGATTTTCATACTAACTCTCAACAAAATATAAAAGTTGCACATGTTTGTTGCACAGGCAGATGTGTACATGTACTACATTACCTTGCAACTCATTCGAGATAACATACATCCATTTCATGATAATGGCTCTCCCGCACGCTACCCAATCAACTTGCCATTGGGTGCGCTGCTCCCCCCCTACATTTGTATAAAATGTTGTTGACATCTTGTCTCAGTACAACCGGATTGAATAAATAGTTTCCTGTAAATAAAAGATAACAAATCACCATTACATTACATATGTAAGCTTGCACTTTGTACAACAACATTTCATGAGCGTTCCGGTGAGTTTATACGCGAACCCTATATCTGCCTACATTATAAAGCATTTCCCTTTCATGTATAAGTACATCTTCTCTACAAGCATGAGATGACAAGTTAAGCAACCAAACTTACATGATCAAGGACTAGACAAGACCAGACGGACTAGTGATTATGTATCTTTTTTTACAAAAATAACTTTGATGTTTACATGACTGCATGTATATGTAAAATGCCACATTCACTAATAAATGCTCCTCCGTAAAGGAATGTAGAATTTTACTGAAATGATGGGCAAAATTCTACATCTTAAATCATTCTTAAGCCTTTAACAACACATACTGTCGCTGAAAGGGTGGATGTCGTCCTGGGTGCCGACAAATGGTACCCAGGTTCGAGATCGACTGGACAATAAGCACCCTGGGTGCCATTACACTAGACAAATAGCACCCAGCTTCCAGGACGACATCCACCCTTTCAGCCATACTGTCTGTGTACCGAATGCACACTTATTGTAAATGCTGGAGCATCTTCGGCTTCAATTGATATTTATGGAACTGCTTATTGTACAATACATATCGAGCCTTCATAATCTGATCTCATGCAAGTGTCAACGTGTATCCTATAGCCTCACCACTCAAGGGTAGACTCGGAGCATCACCAGCCACACCATGCCAATGAGAACCAGTGACAACTTCCACCCTACCCCTCTTCTCCCCACACACATCCACATAACTAGATTGTACTGATCCAGTAAGGTGGAAAGCCAAATGGTAAACATGTAAAATAGCGTAATTCGTCAACGCCTTCAGAATCTGAATACTCTTTGAATGATACATGATACATATTATTGTATCCCATGGAATTGTTAACTCAATGTCCATGCTGATAGGTCTGGAATCTCTTATTTTCATCCGGAATGAATTTCGACACTTGGAAGAGTAAGAAGCAGTATGCATCCCATAATACTGTCAAGAGTTGCGTCATGATCTGCAGTATGATTGGTCGATATTGCTGGCTATTGTCCAATAGTCTTGTAGCACCTCAGAATGTCAGTGTTGGCTTTTGTCGTCGGTCGCAGACATCTGAAGAGAAGAACATTTAAATTGAAAAAACAGCACAAAAAATTATTATAAGAAATATTTATTACACTTTAGCACCTGCAGTCAAGAAATGATTTCAAGGGCTTTTCTGAAAACACTTTAATATCAAAACATAGAGCATGATACCACTCGTACTTTTATTTCAATCTGACTGGCAACAAGTGTTGGAGGTCAAAAATCTAATTTTCAGGCCGAAAACTTGGACTGGCTTGATATGAAAGGGACACTGAAATGTCAATAGTTGTAGGAAAGGCAGTTTTATCAAAAAGATATATGGTTAATACAAGATGCGGATTGAAATATTAACTGGTCAAAACTGAGGGTGGGGGGAATAAAAGGGAAAACTAATGGACTACTGGATGCGAGGAAAGGGAACTTAACGGAAGGATGTTTCTTAAACAGATTGCTACATCTTAATTACAGAAAAAAAGGCTAGTTAATGCAGTCGTCATTCAAATTTTGTTCATGTCATCATTGACAAAGTCATTTGAGGTCAGGTGTATTTTTCAGCATAGGCCAAATGAAGGGTCAGTACTGAAAGAAAATACTATATGGGTACAAGTTCAGCTTTGGCGATTTCAAAAGTTTTTAGGTGGTACATGTACATGGATGATGCAAGGAGGTGGAGGAAAATGTTCAAAATAAATAACGATGCAGGCCATCCACGATGCAGGCCATCCTATGATGATGCAGAAGAGGGGAAAAAGACCAGAGCAGGTTGTACAAAGTTGTAATGACTACTGCATTCCACCAGATTTTCAAATATCTGAAATTTTTTAATTGGAAAAACTGAAAAAATTGTTATACGCCAAAATGACGGAAACAAATTCATCTTTTTAAGTTATTTTTACGAATCTCAGTCCTGCTGTCAAGTGATCCAGAGTTCTTGGACCTGACTATAATTGTCATAAGGATTCATAGGGAATAAGGTGTCAGAGTCAATCACCTTTAGACTTTGATTTTTTCACCCAAATGTCAATGGTATCTGAAAATTACGAAAGAAAATATATCCTCTGAATATATACAAACCTCTTGTGTGAGTAAAAATCGAAAACAACTGTTAAACACAATAAATTGTAACAAACCACAACATTTACCTAAAGCTAACATTAAAACAAATGTTCACAATATGACAAAGTATCCGTTTGTTATGAAATTTATGACACTGTACCACACCCACTACTCTATCATCTCATAACCATACAACTAAAATAGAATATTATGAACACATCATACATATAAGGTGTACAAAACCACAAAATACAAAACAAAGATATTATTGCAAAGTTTACACACTCGAGGTGCCTTTGATGGTCAGAAGGTCAAAATGGCTTCTTGTTTGTCTAAAATATCTGAAAATAAATGGTTAGCACAAAGATGTTAAGATTAAGTTGAAAATGCTCTGCTTTGCTGAAGCTTTTTCGGCAGGCACCAATGTCGTCATCACTAGGTACTAGCCTACAAAACAATGAATAGATACCAGGCTCGTCCTTTTGAAAGGTTTTCGGTAAAGTTTTCGTTTTCCAGAGAACTGACTCCCACCCTTGAAATTGGCATTCACTTCATTTTGAAGGTGTTCTAATTGGACTTCTTTAGGACTTGAAGGATTTGAAGCCAAAATTGTGGTGCCTATGGTTAACCCTTAATCCACAATAAAAAGCATCATATACGCATTTATTTGTACCTACCGGCAATAATCCGATGCCACGGTAGCGTGACGTATGTAAGGTAGGAATTCAAGGGCTGACAACTTGCTCTCTTCCTCTCCTTGAACCAGTGCCATGCCTGTCCAAACGTTGAGCCGAGGAAGCCGTCATAATTCTCAGTGGTCGCTAACTCTGCAAGAGAGACAAGGTAGAGGTTAGAGCCGGGGGTCAGATCAAGATTCCTATTCAAGGGGCTAGGGGAACAAGCAATGGTCATTAGGAACATAGCCATTTGCACAGGAGGGAACACTTCTGTGAATTTTTCTATCAAAATGATTTTTAGCTACTGTAGTCTGATTGATTCACAAACTGTCAACAAAATTGTTACGCTTACTAGACATTCCCATTGCCCTTTGGTCGTACCAGAGAAGATGCTATGCAGATAGTGGAAAAAATGCTACAAGTCCATGAGCTCAGAAGGGAAAAGCCCATGGATGTGCAGCCTTATATGATGTGTTGTGGCACTGCATACTGTTATAAGAGGACATGGCTGACGTGCAATGGTACTACAATGGAACGAGGCAAATGATAATGCTTAACCTGCTCCGACTGCAATGGTACTATAATGATGATATGAGATATGATCCACCGAGTTCCAGGACTTTATCATTCATATCTAAACCCTTTGACTAGTGTGTTGGTGCATATATACATGTAGATATGGGTTTCTACTGGTCTGTGCATCACTAGGACATGCTGAGACAAGACGAGGGTAACAAGACAACAAGGCAGGGATACTCAAGGGTAGATCTTTTTCATCATTATCATCATCATCATCTTTGAGAATTGTTGTAACCCTCACAAGTCTTCAACATGCAAACAACACAAGAAAGAAATGTGAAAAATACTTCAGGCTTTTTCTGAACCACTTGTACAAACAGTTTGGGGGATTTCAAAGCCTGGAGAATCAAAGAGAGTCAATCGCCGGTCAAGTCAAAGAACAAAACCGATCACCTCAAAGTTACTGATCTACCCTTCAGACCCCTGCCTAGATCACAAGTCGGTGCGTGTTCCAATTACTGATTTTGAATGTGGGTCATTAAATCATCACCAAGGTAATCAGCTTGCAAAGGCAACTCAAGTTAAGGCTACACTATTATCAAACATCTGTGGAGCTGAAATTCCAAATGATACTGAAGTAATTTCTTGCCAATTATAGAAAGCTTTCCACATGATATAAAAAAGATCCATCTATATTGGAAAAAAATCTGACTTACACTAGTTCCAATGTTGCAACTGAAAAATCTTCATTCACTTCGAAGTTTTGTTTTTACAATTTCGAAGAAAAAATGCAAAAAAATGCCAAGTTCAGTACACGAGGAGCAAACAATATACCTTTGATTTAATCCCACAACCGAAGAACTACAAGCCAAAAGGCCTATTACCGCTACAACAACAGGAAACAGCCTTCGTCTAAATTTGCTGAATTTCCTCCAAATCACTCATTTTGGTACACCCTGATACTAAAATTAAAGCCTCCCTCGACGCTATATCGTGTGCTCCACACAATCAACTGGCATAAAAAATGGGAACAACTAAAAAATACTAGAAGAACTTTTGGTGAGAGTGAATCTGCAGGACATTCAGAGTGTCAAGAGTGACATGCGTGAGAATTTGTAGACTCCATTTGGCAATAGCCTGGGGTTATCGTCCTTTTTTTCATCAGGCTCTGGTCGGTTCCCGAGGGGGAGATGAACTTGATGATCAGGTGATACCCCCCCCCCTAATTTGTAAACATCATTGGTCTTGATCATTTTCAAGTTGTAGATATTTCAGACAACTGCAATGTATTGCAGTTATGTCGACAAATGATTGCATGAAGAAATTTTTAGAACTTGATCATCTACAAAGTACAAGAAGCAAAACAGTTGTACTGGCAGATGTCTAGAATTGTATGACCGTAGCTTTGCTGCCAGCCGGAAAGAGGGGTTGGTTGCCAACTAAGGAGGGATTAGTGATTTGGGCTACTACTGTGAATTCTAAACAGAGTAGTCTAGGTGTATGCGAAATAGAGTCTACAAATTCCACAACAAATTCACAACAGAATCGCCAGGTTTTATTAAGATAAATCCCGGGAAAACAAACTGTCACAATAGAGTGCACTGGTGTAAAACATGGAAAGAGAAACACACACCAATCATCAGATGTCAAAGTTCAAGGTCAAATATGTAAAAGACGAGGACAGACAAGGTTAGAAGCCCAATGGAATTGCAACATTATTTGGTTGGAAAAAAAGATTATTATCATATTATCCTTACTATGCTGCGGAAGTTCCTTAAAGATATTTTAGGCATAGTATCCCAATTGCTATAAAGAATGCTAATTCTAAGTCAAACAACTAATGGTTAAGAAGCCATAGTAATCTTCTTGCCAAGTCTGCATTCATCTGACCTACGCATTACATGTAATTTGAAAGGCTCTTCATGTCTTAGTACCATCCTGGCCTGGTTTTCGCCAAAATTGATATATTTTGGTCAGTGTCTACTATTGCAGATCATTAAGTTTTTTCTGAAAGCAGTTGAGGTGCCATGTACAGGCATTTACACTTATTTTCATTTTCACAATTAGTTGACGAATCAGTAGAGAATACGTCATAAAGCTGATGGATAGAGCATGCAGATATTTGAACAATTACTTCCAGTACTTGAATGGGACACAAAAGAACGACTCATTATGTTGTGATTGTTAAGTTTATTTTATCGGACGATAGAAGGTAGAAAGGAGAAAAAATTTAAGATTTTTCAATTATAATTATATCATCAATAGACACCAAGCAATTTACAGATTTGACTTTATCAAGTTTCTTATTATATGAAACTTTATCAAGTTTCATATAGTTTCATATATTAACATTTATTTCAAGAAGCAAATTGGTTTAAACAACAAGGGAGTGTTTTATAAAAAGACACCAGAAATCTTTCATCATGTGTGCTTAATTCAGAGTTTTGCTTGCGTGATGCTATTATTCTTTACAATGTCAAATACCAAGCTTTTTCTAAACTGTTATGTCAAAAAAGTTTTATGTTCTCATTTCATATGTTCAATCAAGGTCGTATTATAATTGTAACATCACATTGAGCTTCTGAAAGGTTGTGTTTCTACCAGGAAAACCAAAATTCTACATAAAAAGATAGCTTGCCTGATCCCCTACCGTCTTCTGGATGAGCTGCCTCCACCTCGGTACAGCCATCGTAACCAAGGTTACTGTCGACGCTTTCCGTTTCTGATCGTGATTTGCGCATACCCTTCTTAAAGCTACCCTTCATCCACGAGCCGAGCATTGAACTTGGGTCGCTCATTCGTCTCTGATTATACTGATTCTGAAGAAAAAGCATACTGAGTTGACTACCCGGGGCGCGGGGTCACTCCCCAAGAACGAATGTGCACATCTGTGTCCATGGAGTTATTTTTTGAAGCCTTTTATGGCCGGGAGGCACCGGAAGCTCTCTTTGATAGGGTAGTGTCCTCAAGGGTCGTCGGTTTCCTCCTCCTCCTCCTAGAGCTAACAATGTCCTAGTTGAAGCTCAGTTCTCACACAATATATGAGAGCGTGGCTTAAAAAAATTGGCAGAACTTTTACTTACCTGGTCTTGGTCATCTTCAAAGTCATTTATCGGGAAGTTTTCTGTATCGGGAGTTTCAGGAGCACCTTTTAATTTGCTGACGGCCATCTCAGCGTGACCTTTGCCTCCTGGGCCTCGCATTCGCACAAATTCGACCCTCCGATGACCTTGGAACCACCCCATGGACATTCTTTGAACAAATCGCGATGACATACTATTCTGAAAGGACGAAATGATAACAATCAATAAGCTTTAAAGCAGTTTTTGTAAAAACTTTCACACTGTTTGAAACAATGAAGTTTTTGCCTGATTGCATTAAATTTTCTTTGCCATTCATCTCTTTTCAGAGGAGTGTCTCTTTGAAATTGAGATGCCGAACATTGCAGAGACATGTCGTCAGCCTCTGTTGATACTGACGTCACAACTGATCTAATGTTGGAAATCAACAGACGCTGCCAACATCAGCTGGCAAGTTCGTTTCCCCACCATGCTCCAGCTCTAGGGGCGCTGATTAGGAAAGACACGAATAAGCACCTGCACCTATTTCGACACAGATCAATATACTCACCCTGGCATCATAAACCCTTTTTAATGCATCGTAACGTATCGAGCCCAGAAACAACACCCCTTGGAATTCACCATATTTGTCCGTCGCTATTAATTCTACACACACCATTTCGCTATCTCGTACTATACAGTCTGCAAAGATCTGAAACGAAGATAAAAAAAACACATCATAGAACCATTTTCCAATTTGCCTTGCCCTGAACTTGTATTATACCCTTGTCCGACATCCTCATAAAAAGTTGCCCCAAAACAATATCATCTCATTTGTTATTGCACATGTCAAAACATCATCTTTTGATTTTGCAACATTATCACCATAAACAAGAGAGGACAGACCGCATGGCCATTTGGCATGGTTTTTTGGGATGCACCAATACATTTCAAATCATAATCGAAGCCCGAATCAAAGACTAACCTCTTCAAAATTATCTACAGTGAAAAATATATTTGGATATGTAATCTCTTCCTCCGTCCCTTTGGAGTCCATCTGTCGTCTGCTCGGTGATGCGTACACACGCTGCGAGAACTTTTTAAGTATTTGTAGTTCCTTCTCTCCTGTTCTTGAACATATTGCACATGTTACTGTATACTCGAACTGTCAAGAGAAAAAGATTTGTTTTACAGGTGGTTGTCTGAGGACATTTCATGTTCCTGCAGGAATATCACATTTCGCTGTCAATATCAGCACACCTCAATTAGTACAACAAACACTGTACAGTCAGCAATTACCACGACCGACATCCTGTTGCTAAGGTTATCGTTATTTATTCAGCTTCTTCCCCTAAGGACGATTGTGCTGGGCAATGTAATTGGATTGCAAAATGTCACAGGTCACATAGCATTGCCATTACTGAATATAATATATTGTGATTAGACCTGGCTATCATTGGTGTTCATTCTTGGTGAGCCATTGTGGCAGATACCTGCGGGATGCAGATATTATAATGCGGTATACTTGAGGACTTGGAATCAACGTCACCATTGGTAGAATTTGGATCTCAAGAGCTCCATGCTAGATTGTGATGGCACAAAATGTATTGCACTACCATAAAAGACATCTTGGTGTGTCTTCTTCTGAGTTCTCGTCATTGCCTCAGGTTATTTATTATTCACTACGGCTATTATTGAATGGTACAGTAATGGTGAGGAAATGAGATACTGATACCGAGAAGGAAACTTGAATAGCCACAAAGAACTACCTGATGGATATGTTCTTGGTTGTGACAAAACAGATTTGGATTAAAAATGCAAATGGTTAGAATATGGCTGAAAATAACTCACCTGTTGTAAAATGAGATTTAAGTAAACAGTTTCTTCCCAGTCAATATATTTTTCTTCAAATGACGGCAAGTTTTTAGATTCTCTCCTGTAAACTTCTATATCAGTCTGGAATAAAACATGGATAAATCTAAGGAAATTATACAGAACCTTGTTATTTGAAATGTGTCATACAATATCGCTGATTCCTACTTCAAGTAGATTTGATCATCATCACCGAGGACATTTCTTTGATGTAATAACTGCCCCTAGAGATGGTTGATTTATTGATCTCCTGTAAATGCTATAGCACTAATTAATGGACCGTCTGCAGAGTAATTAACATCATTCATTACCGTAGTATTTCCATCTACTCTCATTGGGAATGGGATGATACAGTGTATGGTTAATGTTACTTGATGGTGACCAGCACTCCATCATGTTTATGGCAGTATGATGTACGTTGCAACTACTGGTATACTCAGTCAGTTCCTACTTTAAGGGGTTATGAAATAAATTCTCACCTTGACATTTCTTATTTTTGAATTTGTTGGTGTTTTCCGCACAAAAAATAACAGATCGTCCCGCAGTTCATCGGCACCTCGATCGCCAGGCTCGACAAAGTGTGTCCTAAAGAGTTCTGGCCAGAAATGATTTGGTGAGATAATGATGAAGTCATCTGAAAAGAAGAAAATTGGAAAACAGTCTAAATTTTTTTACTTTACTCATTTGCGACCAACATGTAGGGCCAACTACACCAACTGCATGTATCCATAGGATTTGAGGACTTGCTATTTTAATGTGATTTATGTGCAGACTGCCAGCCTTCCAAACAGGCAGTATAAAACCCCTTATTTCAGTGGCTCTAAATATTCATAAAATCTATTTTTTTCAGATTTTAAGTGTATTTTCCACATGACCAAACCATTTATTTGAACATTCTCGCACCATTGGCTGAACCTCCATGGCCAACAGTACTAATAGTCAAGACTGCAATGCAGTCCTGTCAACGGACAGGATATATGCTGCCAAGTCTTTCCCACTCAGAGTTACAAATGGTGCCTATCAACAAATCGAACGAGCCAGGAAACGCTTATAAATCACTGCTTCAGACACACAAAATTGATTTTTATGTTCCGACTGGCTACAAGAGTTGAAGGAATACCAATATCTGCAGTCATCGCCCGACAGATTTGAAATGTTAACCCCCTGAAAACGATTCAGGCTAAAACACTGACAAGACTGATCTGATGAAAGTCCCAGTTTGATTCCCACATAACAAAAGCAAGACCAGGTCTTATCAAGAATTATCGGAGATCATCATAAAGAGCAACAAAATCTACGATGCTGTAATTCATCACTCTCAACTATCAAAGAGACGGAGATAAGTAACATGAGAGATTTTACTAGCAAGTTTGTAATGACAGGAGAAGTCTAGAATGTTTTTTGCCTTCCGAGCTAAGATGGATTATGGAAGGAGACATGAAACTGTTGTAAGCCAGGCATCTAGTGGAATTCTGCCTATCATCATGGAGCTTGCCAAGGTCTTGATGACTCCCGAGGGTGTACAGCCAATATGCAATCAGGGATGCCAATGAGAGTATCGAGACACAATAGGAATTCAATGTATCAGATGCGTCTACAACATATGTAGATATCGACAGTCCTCGTGTCAATGACAATGCTATCCGAAACGAATTTCGAGATCTGGGTGCATAACTGTAATAGCGGCATGCAAAAACAACCTTCCTGCCTTGGAGGAGGAATACTCTCTGGAATAAAACGGGGTTAATCACATGCAAAAGTACATGCATGCATGATCTTGCACGTTATCAAGAATATTGATTGATTGGTGGGAGATGCACTGCAAGGCGGTTTAATATCTTTGTTTTTAAAATCAGTATTGATTTTCTGTCAAATTTATTGGCAAAGCTACAATGTTGGATAAGATGATAAAGACATGAAAGAATTACATGAGGTTGCTCTAATGTCCACAGATAACAATAAATAAACATGGTATATTTGAGAATTTGGCCACTCCAGGCTTGTTGGGAATATGATCTCAGCTTTCATGAAGACAGCTTTGGGATAATCGAACAAGGACAACACTTTTGTAAACAAAGCCACCACAGACTATGACAGACTCATCACAGAACAAGAAATTTAAAACACTAGCCGAATGTATTTTAACCCTCTTCCACACAAACGATGCAATCCGTGAAAAACACCCAAAAAATGTATCTCCAATCAAGTTGCCTCTTTTCCACTCACAAGGATTTAGTAAGGATGCCTAATCTGCAACAAATCTGTTACCATGGAAACAGAGAAACCAGGCAGGACAACAGACGTCGCCAAGAATTATCAGTGGTGTATAGGACACGTAGGAGTTCTACACACAGCCCGAGCCTCAATATATAACGTAGCAGCAGTTTACATATCCATGATAGCGTGACGAATCAGATTGCGAGACATAGCCCTCATCATTCAAATAAATTGCAGTCCAAGTGATATAGAAATTACAGCTCCAGATTGTGGGGTACTTTCTTTTCTTGGGATGACTCAGCTGCAGGAGATAATGACATTGAAGAATACTTGTGCAATATGTGAAGAAGTCACTTGTTTGATGCCGCAACATCTAGCACTAGATGGCCAGGAAACCTTGCAAATTGCAACCAGTGTCAATAGGCCCTTTGTCGGTACCACTTAGGGTCAGACCAACAAACCATCTTTACAATAGACCTTCACCGTCAATGATGTCAGACAATGCCTCTCGAGCCATTGTCTGGCGTCTTTTACCATGAAGATCTATTGTAAAGATGGTTTGTTGGTCTGACCCTAGGTGGTACCGATGTACCTGGCAAAGGGCGTATGGCACCGAGAGCATGACAACCACTCAGATTTTAAAAACTATAGGCCTTTCTTGGTTAGCATGTTCATTTTGCATTAATGAATTAAAAAGGTATACACTCGGTTAGTAGGGTGCTCGAGATAAGGCCTAGTACATGTTCATCTGTCTGTCAGTCATGTCTGTGATAACGAGTGATGACACTGTCACTGACGATTGTCACTGAAATGCAAAACGGTCACTCTGCAATGTTTTTCCTGAATCAAGTGTATTTTAATCTGGCTGAGTTATGGCCCTAACCTGGACCCGTGCCCAGCACCCAAGCATAGCACACTGCATGGACTGGATGTGGTCAGGTTAGATGTAACGACGTCTGTATGATGCCTTGATGATCAGAAAACATGAATCAGATAGCTTTGACACAGTGGCATGACACTGTCAATGTGCTGACAGAATGAAGGGCCAGCCATAGTCCTACATCACTTATCAGCAAGGGCAGGCAGAATAGAATGACATGGAGTGCATGGACATTGATGATGATGAGGGCTGGAGAATTTGAGAAATGGAAAAACACATAACAAATAGGGAAAAAATCATGATTTTTCGTCGAACTCACTTGAAAGTCGTAGTTTACGCATGTCCCTTTCTCTTTCTTCGGCTATTGCCTCCAGCATTTTTTGAAAAGAGCTGCTATGCTTCATTTCTGGGCCATTTTCTTCCCCTTCTTTGGGTTCCTCTACTCCTGTGTCCTCCATCTTAAATGTTGTTATAATAAATAGGCCGTTCGGCAAGGAGGGGTGATAGCTAGAAATGTCAACTACTCTTTCATGTTTACATATCTAAGGTTTATGAACCATTTCTGACATATTTATCCTCTTAAATGTACTTAGTAAATATTGATAAGAACCATATTTTATTCGACATAGTGACTTAATTTGATAAAGTATATGTGGGTTTATCAAAAGCCACCCCTTTATAAAAGTGGAATCGTCCACTGGGTCACATGATGGCGTAAAAATGCAAACATGAGTAATGTATTGTAATGCATTGGCCATTGTGCATAAATCATTGATTGACTGGGTGACGGGGAGGGGGCTGTCTCAGCAAGATCTTTTTCGAACCAAGACAAAAAAGTTCAGCAGTAGTCACAAAAGGAGGCGCTGCATTCGTTTGTCTCCATCGCAACTGGGTCTGGGCCAGAAAGACATCATTTTGAAACAAATGAGCATCATGATAGAATGTTACAATGTTCAGAAAATCAAAGGTCAAATAGCCTGCTTATATAAGTTTGATGAAGTTTAAACTTGGTGGAGAGACTGTTGGGTGTACCGTGTAGTTTAGGATGAGCCATTTATATCAAAGAAACACAAAAGAAAACAATTTCAATCATTCCATTCCAATTTATTACGTTTCATCACTCGTCATGAGATTCACTCTGTTACGACACAACCAAATCAACAAACACTGTATAAGAACTAAAATGTTTTAATATCAGGGTATAATTGAATCATTGAGTTAAACAAAAGGACCAAACTCCTTTTTCCTCAACTGCTGAAAAAGAACCCAACACAACAATCTTTAACTGACCTAATGATTATTTGTCCTGTATAGTTCTAGAGAACTGCTCACAAGGTCGCTTTCCTAACTTGAACCATTTAAAGTGCTGTAAATTATGATATTGAATAAAAACATAACACCTTCTCCTGAACAGTTTACCTTGGTGGAGTTGGACCCCTTCGTAATTCAATGATTCTATTGTCTGAAGCACCCACCCGAAAATGGGATATCAAAGCTTCACAAACCCTAGAAAAAATAAGCCATTTTCAAAGCAAATCCTTTTCAAAGTCAGCAAGGATTAAGAAAATGTCCCACGCAAAGCCTTGTGAACCGTTAAATTTCAGCACCTGGACCCATGGGGTTGATCGTCCTTGTACAAAATGGTGCAAAACCGAAAATCAGGTGCCATTTTAATTACTTTGAAGGTGTTTTTTTACTCTCAGTGGCAACAGTTCCATTCTTTTCGCAACAGAATAGACTTTTTAAAAATATAGATATGGTAATGGCCAGATTTTTGAGACCATGACAAACAGAGCAAAATGATTCGGAATATCACATGTATACACACATGCACGACAATTATTCTGATAAATGACTATTGTAATCAATGTGAAATATCTGACACCTCCCGGCGTCAAGAAGGTTAGGACAAAACGAAGAGTTCATCATTAAAACAATGCAATGAAAATGTGTCAACATGCTCCACCCCAACAGGGGCAAGTACTGTGGAGTCCATCTAGTTGTGATCGTGGCTCCTATAACATCACCGTTCTCACATTTTAAAAATGTGAATGCCAGTCATTGAACAGCATAACCTAGACCTTGTCACGAAAGGCAATCACATGATTAAATATGAGGACCAAAGATGATACAAACCAAGATTGTATGGATCTGCCAGAAGAAGTTAAAGTTGCACTGCTCTCAGTAGATGAGCATCACAGGGACAATATCATATCATCTTGCCTATTTAGAACCAAACACAACATTCAAATTACAAATATATTTGGATTAATTAAAAGGAAGAATTCTAAGATTTATACAATGTGAGAAAATTCCTACGTGCTCTAAGAATTACTGGTATTAACACCAACAGTGTGTATGGATTCAGTAGTTAGTTTGCGCACATATTCTGGCGCATACCAGAATTTACTGAAACTCTGAACTGCTCAATAGTGCTTAGTGCTGGTTCGGCAGATCTGCTCTTCTTCCTTTACAGAGAGACTAAAGGCAACAGCCAGGTGGGCCAGATGAGTTTTAAAACGTTGCTGACTATTTAATCCTTTGGGTCAACATTTAAAAGCAAGAAATAGGAATGAAAGACAACTATTCTCTTTATCTACGTAACTATGAAAGCACTAGAAATGCATCCACTCTGACAGCAACTGAGAACATGAAAACAAACAAAAGAGTGATTATATATTATGACTATTAACATGATAAGAAGACAGGGGTTTCAAATTCATACCAAGTGCCATATAGTAATTGTGAGTACATGTTGTGCTGCAATCCACCTCGCCTCAAGTTGAGAGCAGGATAAAACAATGAGATGTTTCCTGTTTGTCATTATTACCACAATAGTGATAACCAAACTCAATAGACAACACCAAAGTTCAGACCTCACATCGATATCATCACCGCAAAACCCTGTCCCTGTTGGTTTAGGCGGTGTGCATGAAAAAGCGATTTTCATCGACTTGTCATCAGGCTTGCGTTAACAACTCGAGGTGAGATGGAATATGGAAGATGCCATAGTACAATGCAAATATATAAAATGAGACGAGAAATTCATGTACTTTTCACAAGCCAAGAATGGATTTGAAAAAAAAGTGGACTGGAAACAATTGGCACTTAACATTAATTACAGTGGTGCATTGAATTCTTAACAAAAAAGATTGAGAATCTTATGTTGGCCTTGCACAATGTAATTATTACTTCAATGACTGAAGCAAATGCCGTGTCCCTATAAAGGCGACTGATTTGAAATGAAATGAAATTCCCTTTTAGCAATTTCAACCCTTCACGGCAATATAAAGTACTGTACCTGAAGTTTTTCAAAGAAAATGAGTTGAAAGTCATGGCTTCTATACCAATAACTAATATGGTATGAGTACAATGACATACATAGTTGATCATGATGTTTATGTGACATTCATATGTTCATTATAACAGTATGTGACAAGATTTTACCAAAGAGTATCACAATTCTGATGATATATCTGACTATGTTGTTCACACAATTTTACTAGTAACAAAAGAGCCAACACCACATTTGCGCCCAGCAGGTACCGAGCACAATAATCCATATCATAAAATCTTGTTAAAGAACACCATTGAATTGTATGAGCATACACTAGAATACTAGCAGTACCCAATCATCCCTACAGCACCATCATGGACTACAATGTCATATCTGCTTGTAATAAATTCGTGTTTTGGGTAGTTTCATTACAGTAGCCAAGGGATGGAAAGGTGTGGAAGAGTTAAGAAAGGCATTCACTCCCACAAACACCACCAGGGGTCCTTGTTCCACGCACCGCTCCTCCTGAGTGACATTCTAAGTCTTTGTATCAGTAGAGTTTGTCAAATAAATCCTCATCAGATTCAATTGTTTATCATTCGAACATGCAATCCTAAGGTTCAGTGAAATCCATCGTCACCATAACGTGAAAACGATATCCTACGTGTGAACAGGAATGAATAATAGCCAAGCAGGAGTTACTATTCCTGAAGTTAAAATTCGTATAATCCAGTCACATGCCAACATCCCATTATTGGCATTTAGTCAGAAGTCTTTGAAGCCTACAGCCTCAGATAATCACTTAATCAGTCTGTGCATCCCGAGTAATGTCCTTATCTCGTTTCTGTACAGCCACTCCATTAAATAAAACGAGGCCTTTGCATGAAACGTCTGACACATGTCCTCCGTGGAACAAAGAGACAAGGAACCACCTGGTGTGTAGTTTCGGTACAATAATATAGAGAGAGTGAATTTTGATTGTTTGGGAAGTTGTCAACTTCCATGAGCCAAGATTGTGTAAGAAAGAATTCCAACTGCCATATGACATGCCATACTGTCAAGTTGGTAGTAGAAAAACGTAAACTGAGTTTTGAAAATCTTAAGTTGATATCTTGTTGCATCAAAATTTTGCTGCTCCAAATTTCAAAATATGTGGTGTTCAACCTTTGTGGGAAGTAAATTTAAGCAAAAATATATCTAACGAGGTCATATATTTTTGAGATAAAGCTTTAAATAAATTCTTGGTTCCGACCACCCACATTCAGGTCAGGCCTTAATCATTATTGATTTCACAAGTATCAGCAAAATTTCGAGGCACAAGTAACCACAATTATATCAGATTTTCTTCACATCAAAATGAAATGTACAAATTCCACCACTAATTCGTTTATCTAGGAGCTAAAAAATGACAATACTGGTGTTAAAAATCAAAAACTAACCACAGAAATTTTTACAATGATCTTTCATATTTTCGACAAATATTCTAAAATTTTAAGCATGATCTCTTCAAACAGCATCAGCTGGACAAAACAGCAACAGACAGTTCTTTCTCCACTTTTAATCCATCACACAGCCCCGTTTTGATTCAAATCAAGGCCCCAAAATAGGCCAAAGACCGTCCGTGCCGAGAACTTGGCCAGAAATTATACATGCCTCAAAATAGGCAGCAGAATGTTCTCAGGGTCATCAAGCCTCGATAGTTCACCGCTATCCACAGTCTTGGTATCAAGCAGGGGGGACAGACATTAAATTTTGCAGTCTTTGCTCCCCGTAAGGGCAACCCGGCTCTTAGTCAATCTTTCCCAGTTGTGTTGTCGTAATCGGTTTTAGTTGTCATCATCGTCTGACTCTTCTTCAGCTTGTTCCAGCCACATCAGCCATTGGTTCACCTGGAAAGACCGACAACAATCCATTACATTTCATAAGATTTTTACATTCTTACACAACAACAAAATATTTATATTGAGACATAATCAGCCAATTACCCCATGGCACCGACTCATAATGAGAAGCAACAAATTCTCAGTGAGTATGAATGCAGAAGAAGTTGAAGAAATCATGCAACCTTACCTGGAACAATGCTTTTCCTTTACCAGGATACTCATCATTAATCTCCTCCTTCCACTTGAAGAACGCCTCCTCTTCAACGATCTCGAGGTCATAGAAATACATGAAGAATCGCAACAGCATTCCTGAAATGAAAAAGAATAAGAAATCCATGTAATACATGACAATTTGTTCCAATTATGTGTTGAAGATGGGGTCATTTGGTCAAAATGGTGCTGTGCCGGAAAACGCACTGATAGGTGTTACTGCCAAAGGGGAAGACCTGAGACAAAGTGTCCCAAATCAGCTGTTGGCAGAATATGTGGATTCACTGCAGGCTGTAGTAATACAATGCGTGTTTTATGCTTGAACAGTGACTCACTGACATAGCACCTCTATTCCAGCTCCTTCGTTGAGTTGCCCCTGATGGCAGACTAATCAAAGCCAAAGACTTGAAGTCGTGACTGAAGAAAATGAAACCATTCGACATACCTTTTGGAAATCCACTACTGTGGCTATGAACCTGCAGTGCATACAACACACTGACCTGGAGTTCAGCGTGGTCATGGAGGAACATCTGTAGGACTCCCTAGAAGAGATGAAAGAAGAATTTAGGGAAAGAATCAATTCAACCAAAAGACCCATCTCAATCTGAACTGCCATGTTCGGCTGAAGAAACACAAGTACGACCTTATTGAACAGCCTATCAACACTGCAACTCAGCTTTTAACTTGGAGTTATGCCAACAAAATTAGCCAGGGTACTCTTGCAGGCCTTAGACATACCTTAAACTTGGTCATGAGTTCCTTCTCCTTATCCAGCAGGTTCTTGTCTGGCAGTACATTAGGGTCGCCCCCCTCTGGTAGACTACTCTCCCTCGTAATGTACCGTAGTAAGCTGAAAGTCGGATGAGGAGATATGAAGTCATTGAAATATTTCTTTTGAGAACTTTAAAACTGGCTTTTCACTACTTTATACTCATCAAACAAAACTAAAATCAATCCCCGCCACCTCCAAGGGTTTTGGTTCAAACGCTGGCCAGGGTGTTTCAACCCAAAAGCCAACATCCTCCATCAAAGAAAATAGGACAGCTCATCATCAACGATCCAGCCTCACTGTCCACTGCAAAATGACTTTTCAGAAGTTGGGCAAAAAGAATTCAGCCAACAGAATCACAACTTACAGCGTGGCGAGTATATTGACAAATCCCTTATCACGATGAAGTCTCTGATCAACGTTCTCTTTGATCCACTTGTACAGGTTGCCTGCGTTGGGATCTTTCTGGATCTGTCGCCACAAGTCGTTCTGGATGCGTAACATTGGGAATAGGAAGCTCAGGCCTCGGTCTTCAAGAATCTCCATCATTTTCTCTTTGTTACGATCAGATTCTGAAATCGTTTCATGGATATTATTATCTACATCACAATCTTTAACAAAAATTAACTTTTCTATGGCCCCTTTGCAAGTCCTTTCAAGATTGCAATAAGAGGACCTCTGGAGAATCTAGCTGCAAAGACCTTAAATCTTTGGAACAATCTACAGTGGAACCTCTGTTAGCAGACACCTCTCTATTAAGGACAACCTCTCTATTCAGGACACTAGTTTTCGTCCCAAATTGGTTGTTTCCATTCAATTAGACCTCTCTAATCAGGACACCTCTCTATTAAGGACAGCACTTATCAGTCCCGAGGGTGTCCTTAATAGAGAGGTTCTACTGTATATGTAGTAAAGAAGTGCAAGAAGCAACAGCCACTAGAACATGGGACTGAAAAGTTCCAACCTCCTCTTACCTGGTAGCATGTTCTGTAAGTTAATCTTGCTCTCGGTGTACTGCTTGTACAGCCAGTCCTTGTTGTTCATCTTGTACATCTGTTGCATACACAGCATGAAGAGCGGGTAGTAGTTCCCGTTCTCCATCGGTTCGCACAGATCAACCAGAGTGATGATTTCATCAATCACCGAGCGTGCCGCAAACTTTGCAACGTACGAACGAACCAAAGGAACATCGACTTCAAGTTCGGACATCTGAGCGAGTATACAATTGAAAGCCTGAAAGTAGAGGTAAGATTATGTGACTTTCAAGTGGGAAATATGAAGGACATGGCTAAATTCACAACACTGAGACAAACGAAAGCAGTACCCACCCACAGCTGGTAGCTGTGGCATAAATTGGACACCAAGAGGAAATGTACTGTGCAGAGACTGGCCATGTTCATACCAGGCGGAACAACAGGGCAGGTCTTATGGCACCAAAATAGGGTTTCACACAACTTACATCCATAAAATGTTCCGAGTAAATGACATTTTCTGCTTTCATTGACGACACAAGCTTGCTGACGGCAGCTCGGTCGTTGTCAGTTTTGTCAATGGTCTTGATCATCAGGGAAGTCACCAACTCTGGGAAATACCTGCAAGCGCAAAAATACGTCAAATAAGTTCTCTGATTGAAAAAGAATCCCATGGTTAGAGCTAGTATTTCTAGTTTCACCTTACCATGTTTCAAACAGGTTTTCACATTCTGTTTTTAAGTGACATTATTAAAGGCAGCGACTAACTCTTCAGTTTTTCTGTTTTTTTTGGTAAAGTTGCTATATGTTGTGCTCACTGTGCAGTCTAAGATACTTTTATTTTCACGAGCTCGCCTAACTGCACAGACAGATATCAAAATGTCACAAAAAACTTGGTCTTGAATATCTTACTTCTTTGGGACTCTCCAATCCCTGATAGTTTGCACGGCCTCCTCCACATTAGTATTCTCCAGATAACTGGTCAGCACCTCATCCAGAAGCTTCATGGCCTCTTCCTTACTGGGGGCCTGCTTTTTGTCGCGTTTATTCTTCTCAGAGTGCGTCGGGGCCTGCTTAATTTGGATCACTTGCTGCAACAGGAAACGTGAAGCCAAAGGTCATGATAAGTACACAAGTATGAAATGGCCAGGGCCATTGTGCTCACCTCATGTGGAGGAAAGATGGATAAAGAGCATGGTATTGTGTCATGTAGTGTTAGGTTTGATGTAGGTCCAAGCAATTACAATTTCCCCAAAATGGCCAATTTACAGTACATTCGACCTCTGTGACCTTGAAAAGTAGGTCAAATCAAAGAAGACCCGGGTGACATATTGAATGGTTGTTAGAATTAGATGTACCTATGATATAAAATTGGTGCCAATCGGGCAAGTCATTACTAGGAATAATGGCATTTTGAAGAATTTAGGATTTGGCCCCCTCCCTGGAGGCCAAACGGCAAATCAGATCGCACCAAACTTCGGTACCTGAGATCACCTGACCAAGGGGTACATGTGTACTTAATTTGTGATCAATAGTCATTGCAGTTAAGAAACGTGCCATAGTTACGGCCTGACGGCGAATTTACACCATTTGACCTCTGTGACCTTGACAAGAAGGTCAAATTAAAAACCTGTGTGACATATACTGTATGGTGGTTAGATGTACCCATGATATCAAATTGGTGGCAATCGGGCAAGAAGTTAAGGAATAATCACATTTTTAAGGTTTTGGGATTTTGCCCCCTGGTGGTCAAGTGGTGAATCATATTGGACCAAACTTCGGTCCCTGAGATCACCTGACTAAGGGGTAAATGTGCACCCAATTTGGTATCAATAGTCATTGCAGTTTAGAAATGTGCCATCGTTACATCCTAACGGCCAATTTACACCATTTGACCTCTGTGACCTTGAAAAGGAGGTTAAATCAAAAACCCGGAGGATATATGATGCACCTTTGCTAGAAGTACCTACCATATTTTTTTCAAAATTTCCCGACTACTATTAAGGGAGATATTGCATATTTTCACTTTTAACGTTTGGCCCCCTGGTGGCCAAACCATGAAACGAATCGGACCGAAACTTTGTCTCCAGGGTGTCATTACATAAGGGTACACGTGTACCAAGTTTCAACTCAATAGCTCTAACGGTTACGAAACGTGCCCTGCTAACGGACGACGGACGACGACGGACGACGACGACGACGACGACGACGACGACGACGACGACGACGGACGACGGACGCCACGGTATGGGATAAGCTCACCTCTGCTAAGAGGTGAGCTAAAAAAGCAAGTTAAAGTTTAGGGTTTATAGTTTGATATCAACTATGGTCGAGGTTTATATCATTCATCCATTTCTGCAGCATTTTTTGACTTCAATCCATAGCCTTCAACCTGCTGCAGTAGCCTACGAGGTCTTGGTTGTCATCACCACAGTTTTGGACCATCTGATCTGATAAGCACCAAAGGTTAGTGCTACTCGATACTTATAATGTATTTTCTGTCAACCTACCTGTTTGGGCATGAGTGGGTTGATAATTGGCATGTCGCCCTCGTTCCGCTCATTTGGCAACGGCGCCAATGGCGGCGTCTGACTGTTATTCTGAACCTGTGCAGACATCGGTAACATGCTTGGCGTCCCGGGTTTGAACATCATGAAGTTCTTGGCCGGTCTGAGGTTGATCTCACCCTCGCCTGACCCGACTTTCTTCATGAACCGTGGGGGCAAGTCTCGATTCTGGAGTTAGAAGTAGCATGTTACAAAGGGTCATAGTAATCCTGACAGAGAGGTGCCAATCCTGCCAAAACCTCATTAGATATTACAATATCAAGAATGCTAAACACAGTAATACTGAACAGTGTTCCTCACATGGTTTCGACTGATCTCCACTGGGATTTATGAGTGGGAGTTATGAGTGGGAGTGGGAGTTCTTGAATATCTTACTTCTTTGAAACTCTCCTTTATAGATTCTGAGAAAGAGAAAATGCAATATACAGGTGTACTTTTTATCAAACTCCCCCAAAGTCAATGATTCAGAGCAAGCATACTTACTGGTTTTTGTTGTGGTTGTGGCTGCTGTTGTTGTTGTTGACTGTTCGTGTTCTGTTGTTGATCGAAGTCCTGATTCTGGTTATTGTATTGTCCAGGTTGAGGCGAGTGATTATTGAACTGTCCTGGTGACCCCCGGTGGTCGTTATGATTCTGACCACCGCGCCCGCGATAATTGCCGCCTCGATTCTGTTGTTGTTGTTGGTAATTTCCGCGTTCTCGTTCTCCTCTGTCACTTCGATCACTGCGGTCTCCACCATTTGAACTACCTTCCTGGCGCTGTTTCCCGTAGTTAGGAAAGAAGCCTGAAATAAAAGTTCATTTGTAACGCAACATCAAATCGGAACTACTAAGGAGGAGGTCCTCTGGGATCTCATCCGATGAATTCAAATTCAGTTTACTTTACGATCCATGATGTTACAATAAAACCATCTTCCTACCTTGATTTCTATTTCTGCCCATGTTGTTATTGTCAAATGCTGGGTTGTACCCATCCATAGTAATAACGCCTGGGCCGGTGCCCATTCCAGCTGTATCTGAAATAGGAGAAGAACAACGTCTGTCAGCTCCAAGGGTGTAGTGCATAAAGAGGTTCTGCAGTACCATTATGGTAAGCTCACTAAAGGACTAAAGGTGTTGCATATCTTCCAGCCATACTATCACAATGACGACAATCAAAACACCTACCCATCATACCCGGAGTGAAGGCATCAAGCATGCCTATCCCTCCTCGCTGTGTCTGTCCTGGCATCCCATTCCGTCCAAACAGATTCCCAGAGCTGCGTACAGGATTACTTGAGGGGGGCTGCAAGTAAATCCCAAAGTCTCGTGCAGCCTCCTCCCTAATCTGTTGGATTGTCCTCGGAGCATTGTCAACCAAATTCTTGCGTGGCACCCACTGAAAACGTATTAAGCAGTAATGAGTGATTCGGTAAACAAAAAGCCATCACAAATTGTGCCTTCCCCATCCCCGCACCGGTGCAGTGTATTCATATGCTGTCATTACCAACATACACTTTCATTTTATAAACCTGCTGACAAGGACATCTATGTGCAAGTGCAATACACAGACAAGCAAGCAAGTTTTTTGAAAGGCATTCATCGTTTTTTATATGACTTCCATGATGGTTTGAGCTTTTTGGTACATCGTATATATTTTAAAATCTCAAAATAGCCCAGTTCTGTAAGAGGCAACACCTACATGTATTCAGAGATTTGGATTCCTTACCTTGCACCTCCTAAGATCCACTATGTCCTGCAGCATGAAACGGTTGCGTGCAGGCAGGAGTGGGTTCATTGCAAACCCTTGGATACGGGTAAAGTATTGATCCATCCATGACTGAAAACACAAAAGGAATTCTGAATAATTTTAAATTGTTAAGTAATACTAATAGTAATGAATCCATTTTCAGCAGGCATGTGTCCAGAGTGGATGCCCAGATACCGTATTTAGGCACATTAAAAAAAAATCTCAATCAGTTTGAAATTATTAAATTAATAAGAATATTGTTGGTGTCCAACAGTATAGATAAAACAGCACTTGAGTTCTGAGAAGCAAATCATAACTTAGATCTAGACTCTAAACGATTCTGACATTGTCAATATCTAACCCATGGCAATAATGCTGAGCTGAGCTGTAATTTTTTACTTTCAAAGAGTCACAAAGTAGGAGGCAGAGTTGCAAGAACCATGGTAATTTTTGGGCCTACCATCTACGACAGTTCAGAGTTCAGACATCAGGCTTACCTTCGCCTTATTGGTGTCAAGGCGTCGGCCAACTGTGCGCATTATCTGACAGAGGCATTCCAAGTCCTCTGCCATATCCTGCACCCCAGTTCGTCTTTTCTTCTCCAAAAGCTGCTTAATGCATTTATGTAAAATCCCCTCGTGTAACATCTCCAATTTGCCAAGTTCACCTGAAAAGCAGAAATGCCACGGACACATCACAAAATGGCTTCCATTTTATATAAAGTTCAGCGACTTACTTGAATGTTGGAAAAAAGGCCAACCTATTTCATGCAAAAAGGTTATGATTGCCATTATTCCTAATGAGAGAACCAGCTAGACCTTGCTGAGGGATGGTCCATAATTATTAATGTGTTTCACAATCTGAACACCCTCTTCTAAATTTCCAGAAGAAACACTCTTATTCAACTGCATTCAGCTGACAACTAACAGGGCTCATCACAACAAGCAACCCTTTGACTTCCCAATCATGAGGCGGCTGCCTTTCCACTTGGCTGTAACAATCGCACACAAAAACGCCATATTGAGTGTTGAATGCATACTTACCAATAAATTTGATGTTCCCGAGCATCTTCTTCTTGGCAATTTGGTACTGTTCATGTTCTTCATCACTGAATGGGCCTTCCAGCTTATCATAAGCTGAAACGAATCAGATTTGCCTCTCTCAGTCAACTAATGATTTCATAGTACGGGTGTATGTAATAAAGAGTGAAACAGTCCTCTTCATTATGGCATTAAGTCATCATAGTTCAGGACAAGACCATGGAGCTTCGAACAATGACCGAGTTTGCCATGTGGGCACTTAATTTTCCCCAGTGATGTGCTGGTCACACATGTCACATGAAGCACACAATCAATAACCAACTCCCTTCAAACATTTTCAGTTATGTGTGAAAAGTTGCTTCATAAATAGTGCCCATACATCATTCCTTTGTGATTCATTGGAATAGGCCTTGGTCTATGATGAGGTCACCCGTTGAGGTGTTATTAAGATCAATCAATATATCCTTACCTTCCCGAGCCCGGGATCTGTTTTCGAATTCATCTTGGCACTTGTTCAACAACAAGCGCCGAAAGGTCTGAAGAGACAGAGGATGACCAACATTAGTAAGGAGCCAATGCAATGAATATCATATCAATTTACGAAATCAAGGAAGGACAGAATTGGATACACCACTTTGTATTGGAAAGACATGTCAAAGCTAATTTGTCCCCCCCCCCTCACACACACACACAGTTGACAGACCTCAGAAAACACACCAAAACACAAAGTGGGTAGACAGGTACTTTTTTATGGTTTGTACGTCAGCAGGCCAGCATGAACAATGCGATAGGCAATCAGTGAAAATTATTATTTTGATAAGTGAATCTGTTTTAACAATCACCATATGGTAATAATACCTTGGTAATCAAAGTCTCCTCTAACACATCCCATTAGAGCATATCTTTCTATCAACACTAACGACTCTCCTATTCGTATTATGTATTAACAGCACAATCATTACAAAACTGGACTCTGATATTTAGCAAAAAATGTCAATAATGTTGCCACGACAACCATATACCATACCAACATAATGGTGTCAGGTTACTTCACAACTCAAGGATGTGCTGCAGCTGGAAAATTACTTCCATAGCTATTTTAAGATAATCGACTGATTTTGCCTATGAACTTGTCTATGAACAGACATAGCCTGGGGCCACAGTTGGATAAAGTGTACCACCTACACGAAGGGGTCCCACCTCTCGCGTTTGATGTAAAGAGAATCAGTATTGAATCATCCGAAATGCCTCACATTCGGTTCAAGTTTGGTTACTCACAGTTGGTCTACTCACAGTTATAGTAGAATCTGGAGGCTCGAAGTTTGGCGCATCCTCACATAGACGGTGACATAGTTGAGCGTAAAGGCTACTGTACTTGGGCTCATCAAGAGCCTTCTCAAAAATCTGGAAGGAAAAACAAGAGCTTTGATATCTCCAATGCGAGAAAGTCTGATACATGGTAAGATCCAAACAGAGCACACAACACCCAGCTATTTCCAGTGTCAATGACTGTAAAGCAGAATTTTGGAGACTGTGAATCCTATTGTGGTGGTCTCCTCCTTGGTAAAAGACAGGAGTCACTCGGCCACTAACCAACTGGTCTCTACTCCAAATTGTGAATGTTAGTTGGGTGCCACTCAAGAGGAAAATGAAGCGGCCTACTTACCAACAAAATGATTCCCTTCAGAATCAGCTTTGACTCGATGCCTACATTAAGAAGTTCAAGGCTTAACTTATCGAACTTATCAGGAGTAAGTTTATTGAGAATCCTGAAAAGAAATACATTTTTGTACAGACATATTTACAACATAGTAACACAAATAATGACATCACAAAACAGGACTGTTCTGTCTGTTTATCCATGTCTTGTAAGGGGGCCTCATTTGAGTTGACTGAGATTGAGAAGTGGTTTTTCAGTACAAACAATGTCAATGGTATGGCAAAAGGTCCACAAGGAGCAATAGAACATTCATTGATGATGATAAGACTTAACAAGTTGCGAGACAGACTCAATTTCTTTTATATTATGTAATTATGAAAGAGAACAAAATGAAGAAAAAAATGTTTTACTCACCCACGGACACGTCTAAATACAGAGTCATTTCTGTCGTCATTTGCTGTACCTGACTCCCGTTTAGCAACAACATTGCTTGGTGGCACCCATCTTTGGTTAGCTGGATTAGGGGAAGCGGAGTTGGGAGATCTAGAATATTGGGGTGGTCTCTCGTCCCTGAAATATGAACACAAAGATTGTTGATTAAGATGGCACAAAGACTATAAAGAAGATAAATGACATTCCTTTGACAATCATAAAGCTCGGGTAGCTTGTAATCAAGTATGCTTTGTACACGTACCTGCTTCTCCAGTTTCCACTTGCACTTCCAGTTTCTGTTCTCATTACACCTACTAGTATTCTGTACATTAACAGGAACACAGTTGGCGAGTACAAAGTCCACTGCAGACTGATTGTGAAGCAAGTTGTCTAACTTATTATATCCAGAAACTGAGTAACTGACAGCGACAGGTTTCAGTTTGGCTGAGACAAGACAATGGATTAGTTGACATGATTGCAATTACATCATATAGCTTGGCCCAAGCAGAGCATACAAATCAGTGAACTGACATCATTATGCTCTGTGAATAATGAAGCTGATGAAAACAAATAACAGTAATTAAGGCCTGGATAGCCACTCACTAGAGTCACTATGGTTGTCGACTTAGTTTACCAAAAGCTCTGGACAAGTCTCAGCAGCAGAGTAAGAAGATGTGCCAGATTCATTCGCTTATCTGATTATCGTACGGATTACTCACCTTCCTCCCACACGTCGAGAAGCACCACCCTGTCCTCTCTGGTAGTCCAGTATTCTGGTAGATGTGGCAACCGCTCAGAAGAAAAGGGGAATATAAAATAACCTGAAAACAAAGACGGAATAAACTTGAAATTCTTCTCCTTCAATGAGTTCACTCCTTCAGTTGATCCTGGATCATTGGATGTACTCAAATTACTAGTATCAGTATCTGGAGATGGGTAGGCACTTCAATTTAATTAGCCTTGATACACAACCAGTTCATTTTGGGTACGTCGGGCAGGCCAAGCTGGGTTGCTTCAATGGCTACATTCAGATTCATCAAGGACGATCTTGAACTCTAGTTCGAGAAAGACAAACCAGAACAAAAAACCCAGAAGCACTCTCGATCAGAACACGTCATGTCAGAAGGCCTAAGCCACCTACGGACACTGCCTTCGCCGGCACGCCGCACGGGTTTACAATTCCCCCCCGGGGGCCGAACAAACTTGGTCGAAATCGTCCACGCAGACGTCGAAGTGACGTACAGATGAGAGTTCAACTTCCTTCTAAATTTTGTATTAAAACATCCATGGTGGTGTTAACATCATGTTAACTATCAACGTGAGTTGGCCTACTCAAGCATGTCAAGATGTACATGATTCACGCAGAAACACAAAACATAGTGTATTATGTACACAAACACTACAACCAAGCAATCAACACAAAAGAAATCCGGATCAGGATTGTGAAAAATGTTGAACTTTGGGTTGTAAATAAAGCTACTTTCCGATACAAAGATTGCAATCAGACAGCACTAAACAAAGTGGAAATATGTATATTTTACATGGTTATTGGTAAACAGCAAATAAAATGAGGAAAAATAGAGAAATTATGACATTTTCTTACCCTTTTTCACGGCAACAAAAGTAAAAATATGGAGGTTGCGAAATTGTCGTAGAGCAATCCCACAATCCTCTCTAATTGGGGGTTTCCGGTCGCTGAAAAGATTGTGCTGCTATCTAATGTCAAAATGACGAACTGAAAAAGTGTCCTGTGTCCTTCGCTTTTGGGAGAAATGGTTGTGTCGAACAAGCAAGCCTATACCAGGTCTATGTCCTCATGGCTTAAATGAAGAAATCGTTGAGGCTTTGATAATTAATTGCAATGCCTGCTGTAGAAAATCCAGCAGGCTGTTGCCAGTATTGAGAGTGTTACTACCTGGGAACCTCAGGTCGCAATGTCACAACCTGTCGAGCCTTCATCAATTTGCAAGATCCGAGAGGACTATTGAATAATTATTATTGTAACCAGTAATAGTTGATTACATAATAGCCAAGTATTAGTCAAGCAAGTGGGGCGAATAGACATGCCAAAGATATCTGATACCCATGTCACATCATGTCTTTGCATCTTATTGGCTCATGTAGTCACAACCAAGTCTGCCAAGTCAGTCGACTGATATTTGAACCGTAATGCAGGAGCATCAAAAGGACACCACATATGAACCCTGGGAACAAAACAGAGATTCGATGGTGTCAGATGATACAGTGACAGTAGCCGGGTTGTATATGAGAAGATGGTGGCATTTGTAGACCACCAGGTGGTTTTGCTGGTTTGTTTATATAGCAAATATATGCAATTATGTGCAAAAAATCAACAACAGAATTATGCTCAACATCAATTATAACTTTAATGACTCTAATGTACACTCATTGGTACAAGTTATATACAATAATTATGTACTACCAAAATAGCATACTTTCATAAATAATTCTTCAACTAATCAACCAATAAAAGACATCGACATGGACTTGAATTTCTCAGAAGCACTGCTGTACGTGTTGCTTGTCTTGAGATATCAAAAATGCCCTAAGGTCTAAGATTAAGAAGCCATTTGCCAAGAACAGCAGTTTCACTGAGCGCAAGCACCCATTATTAAGTATCGATGCTTTATGCATTAGACTGTTAGTGGATGACGCCATTGGCACCAATTTTTTTTACCTGGTACAACCTGGTAAGTACAAACAAAATTACTGGGTTCTTGCAGTATACAGAGAATTTCTGGATGTAATGTACAACTGTTTTCCTAATGTATTACATACAAACTGACCATCACTTGGCCATCCACTGCTTCACGAAAGGGAGCACAATATAAGTTTTAAAACATTGCAAACATGCATTTCTGTATGATTGGTTAGATATTCATTAGTCTTTTAATCTCATGAGAACTGTTCTGCTTGCTCCTTGCGATGACGTTTTCCTCCAACTAGCATTTTGAAGGGATTCTCCATTAAATCTCTAAATTCTTCCAGATATTCTGCAGCGAGTAAGTCATCTACTATCCTGGCATCTGACGACAGTGTGACGGTCATCATCGTCTTGGGTTTCCCATTTGTGTCAAGTTCAAGTGTTGATGTACCTATTGCCATGATACTCGCTTGTGGTGGGTTGATTACAGCTGAGAACTCTGTGATGCCAAACATACCAAGATTTGAGATCCTGAAGAAAAAAATTCAAAAAAACTTGTGAAAATCTCACAATGACAAATCCGAAGTTAGTTTGTGCGCATCAGTTTTGTTCCAAAATGAGCCTCATCATGACAGGCAATTTGTGACACGACATATATGGATGAATGGAGTACAAACTGACGTCTTCATAACATTACAAAGTCATAATTACATGTATGATATCCTGCAGATCAATTCCCAAATGAGAGGATACATTTAAGTTGCCATTTTCTTTCCCAAAAGCTTTCCAACCTCAGAAATACAGAGACGGGAAACAGCCAGATAAAGATCTTGCTGAAGGTTTCTGGTCACTTATATGCAATAATATTGTATTCATAAATGCACAAGCAAGCTTTATCATCATTCTGTGAAAGTTACAGATCTGTACTTACGTGAATGAACCCCCTTGAAACTCATGAAGTTGAAGTTTACCAATCCTAGCTCTGCCAGCAAGATCTCTCACTTTTTCTGAAATGTCCTGTACCCCTAGGCTGGCAGCATCGGTGACAATAGGTGTAATCAGTCCATTATCTGTTGCCACAGCAACTGAGATGTCTACAGCAGCCAGTTGACGTGGTGCTTCCCCTCCCCATACAGCGTTTACTTCTGGGACGCGCTAAAAAGGACATATATTACATACGGTTTTTAGAATGCAGAATCAATTTCATTGCATTGCAACCATACGATGATGCACACTGTTCAGTTTATCATAAACATTTTCACAGAATAAGGGTGATGGCATAATCAGCAACAATGGGTGATATGAATAAAGGCTAGCAAATCCTTTTACTTCAATTTTGTACAGAAAGGCCTAGTGTAAATGTACATGGAGTTTTAGATAAAAGCATTTACTACTCTTTATTCATATCACCCAATGAAAAGCCAGAAAAACTTCCAATTTTACACAGCAATTATTCAAATTCAGGATGTCAGTCTGATCACTGATGAGAATGCATTGGAACTACTTCCCTTACTGATCTCATACAAAACTAGAACTCTGCAACTTACCTTCAATGCAACTGCACAAGCCTTGATTATGAAGTCATTGACAGACACCTTGATACCATCGTTTTTCAACTGTTTACGTAATTCTATAAGGTTCTTCATATTACAGCTTGTAGTACTATAAGTATGAGGCACTGTTTGCTGAAACAACATCAAATGGATATATAAACAAATAGGAGAGAAACTTACTCAGTTGGAAACTTTCAGGACGTTACAGACATCATCGGCCGTCTTCAACTAATACAGACGTAGTGTCTCATAAACAAACTGCTGATCAGTCTTCCTGGAGGTCAAATCTTCATGAACTTACTCAGTTGAGGAGTTTTGATTGTCATTTACAAGGGTACAAAGAACAGTTCTGATAGGATGGACAATCCATTTTGCACTAACAGATTTTCTCTGCTTGAGACTACCAGGCAAAAATTGATAGATTTTTACAAAAATAGGTACTATCAATAACACATTGCTTGCCTTGACGTAATGTGATGATGTGGTGCAGTGTGATATAGCAATTGTTCCATCCCTACCTTTGACTCGGTCAACCTCTTAGCTATTGTTCGACGCATACTGGTTAGTTCCTTATCTTCAAAGTCAGCGCCAGCAGGAGGTGGTGGTGGGGAAGCGACCGGCGTTGGAGTCACAGGAGCAGCAGCAGGGACAGGTGCTGCCACAGTGGCCGGTTCAGCAACTGGTACAGACACTGGAGCGGTTGTGTGATCTACTGGTTTCAGGTTATTCTCATTCACAAACTTTAAAACATCCCTGCAAAGATTACAAACTTTTACAAAATCTTTCACTAATCTTTTCCAGGAGTAGATAAAACTGAAGAATGTCTATATTTAGGTTTGTTTTCGGCTTTGAATGGCAATCTCCCAAGAGGCTGAAACAGTTCTTTTTACAAAATATAATAATGACATTTACCCTTTCATAACTGTATTACTTGGCCCACTCGGGGTTACATCCTTGATATTTATTTGATACATTTCCAGTAGCTGTTTCACAGCTGGTCCAACCAGATGCCTGCAAAGAATAACTTAATCTTTAGCAACCTTTCAAAACAGTTTTGAAACTCATTAAAAGGCTATTTTTCTGCAAATTGTTGACGCAGGCTTCTCTTTATTTTGGGAAATTTTAATTCTTGTAACCAAGGGATGCCAAGGGACAACAACAAAATTCTGATCAAAAGCAATATTATCACTACCTCTCAATTCTAAATTCAAAACCTGAGAATACAACAATTTATGATGTTTTTTAAAAGCATGGATTTACAGATATGTGACCCCGCACATCAATCCAGGGATTAAGTCGCATTTTGGTCATATTGAGTTAAACATCTCTTCAAATCCCTTAGGCTTCAAGCTTCATTTTGGTACCACCCCAACTTCATTATCTTATTTGGTTACAAAGTTATGACTGTTTGAAAAACGGCATTTCAACATCTTTCTCTATTAATTCCATTGCTTTTATCCTTGTTTTCTCAATACTTTCCAATGCGACTTAATCCCTGGTTTGATGTGCGGGGTCACATATGTGACATAATTTTCAATCTTACCCATCTCCATAGAGCTCAGTCCCGTGAGCTAACGGACTAGTTGGAGCTGCTTTTGATGCTGGACTAGGACTAGCTTCTGCCTCTGTAACAGCTGCTGTTGGAGCAGCTGCATCCACCTCCTCTGCTGGTATCTCAGCATTTTGCCAGTCGTCACCTTCTTCAACCATAACAGCTATCAAAGTTCCAATCTTGACATCTTTTGAGTTTTCTGGTTTCTGAAAATGAGAGCATCGATTAGTTTGTAAACAAATCACAAACATATCCTGATACTGAGTAGCAGGAGAGGTTGGGTCATTACAGCATTGCACTTAGAGACTCTGAAGGGAGCTCTCCGACTGTTTGTCAGTTTATGTTTACCGAAGTCCTTATCCATTAACAGCAGTCTGGTATAACAGTTCAAATTGTCTACTTCACAGAAAGCACTGATAAAATACCATGAGTGTATAGCATGAATCCTTGCTTATGTTCTATTTGCTTATTTTCAACTCCACAACTCCTCAGGTAACAAAAGACAATGGTGAATGCATGAATGGTCCTAACTACCATAGTCAGTGTGTCACTGGTAGTGACCCCCCACCCCCTCCTTCGCTGGGCAAAAGATTTCGATTGGCAACTTGATCATCACATTCCTATCTTAGTATAGTAGTAATCTAGTAGCACAGTAGCCTTACCAAAATCTTTGCCAAAGTACCTTCATCATCAAGTTCAAACGCTACCACCGCCTTGTCTGTTTGAATCTCACACAGGATATCACCAGGTGCTATTGGGTCGCCTTCCTTTTTGTAATATTTCAAGATGGTCCCTTCTTCCATGGTTGGCGATAACGAAGGCATCTTGATGCCGATTGCATCTGAAAATGTACAGATACTGTGAAAAAATGGTTACAGAATGGTAAAAATCACTTTGGGACCATTAAATTTGTTTTTTTAAGAAAAAACTAACTTCAATGAATACGCCAAAGTAGTTTTTCATGTTTTTGCACCAACAGCAGCCGGCCACGCCCCCACAGCCATGGCATACAGCTCAGCTTATCACTATCAGACTAATTTGACAGTACTAAATCTATCCGAAAGTGTTAAAAAACATGTTCAAGAATATCTGTGTACAATTTGATGATTTAGAGTAGAGGGTGGAAAGTTGTCGACAGATGACAGCCCTCTTTCACATGACATTGACCAATGTCACACACACAGTACACATTGATTGAAAATGTACACGAGAAGAGAATGAGCACATAGATAATCTCTGCACAACTTTCCTCTCATTTTGCAATGATGTCCCAACGGATCTTACCAAAGAGTGTGGGTGATGTATGAAGATGTGTAGTTTTATCATTGTAAAGTTTGTTTAGACGATTAGCACCAAGGAATCTGGTAGACCATCTGATTTTTGATGCAATTTTTGGAAAAAACTGCAACCGGTTCGCCATCTTGGATCCGCGATTTATTACATCCTCGATGTACACTTTGAGGGATGGCGGAGTTCTTCTAGTAATAACACTACAGGTGACGCCACCATTAGTTCATGAGTTCCTATAACGCGGGAAATACGAATTCGCACACGTGGCCTTGGTTACCAGTAGTTTTTAAAAATGGGATGACGCGTCGTCGAGTCATCGAGTCGAATACCACAAGCCTCTCATGAACTGTGACAGAGACAGTAGGTCGAGTGAGGTGAGCCAATGATAGTCACCATCGTCGACGCTTGGAGAATGGAAGAGGCTAGAGAAGCAGGTCCAGGACAGATTGCCGCGAAAATTTATAAATAGTTTGGGAAGCTGGCTTGACATCCTGACAAATCCGGCCATCGATCACTCGATATGTGGCCTCGATATGTTTACTCCCTCAATCAGAAAGATGCGTAAGGAGTAGGCCCTGTTTGCAAGAGGATGCTGCAAGAGGATGTTATAAGTTTCCCGAACTATTTATAAATTTTCGCGGCAATCTGTCCTGGACCTGCTTCTCTAGTCTCTTCCGTCAAGTATTGGCAACGCCATCATGTGACGTCAGTGAAGAACCTCTATTGCCAGGGTATTGAACTAACCCATTCGTAGAACTCCGACATCCCTTGAAGTGTACATCGAGGTTGTAACAAATCGCAATCTTCTAAGTCTTGAGCAAAGCAGATGTCAGTAAATCCCAAATTGCTGCCTGTTTCAGTTAATAATAATGTCTAACAAGTCAAAATTACAATTCTAATTGATTTTTTTAGCAAAAAGTTGATTTGTGAATTCCACCCAATTCGTTACATAATGACAAACTCAAACTGATAAGAGTATAGTTGCGCAAGACTGTGCACTACCGGAAGTGCATGCCTGTCAGAAGAAATTTCCAGATTCTGTTGGCTTTTTGTTGTTTATTAACTGATTGTTGCAAAAAAAGCGCGTTTTCCCATCATAACGGATAGGATAAAAGAACAATTGCAATTGTCATGTCTGACAGCGAAAAACCTATGGAGATGAAGAAAGGAAGAAGTGATCAGACAGTTCTGTTAGATTGTACTCTAGACCAGGATGGTGGTGTTTTGAAAGAAATCGTCACACCTGGTGTTGGAGAGGATACTCCCCTTGCCGGTGACAAAGTCAAGGTTCATTATATTGGTTCCTTGACAAATGGCACCAAGTTTGACTCCAGTCGTGATCGGGACGAGTTCTTCGAGTTTACGATTGGAAAAGGTACTGAACTACACACTATTTTTCAGAGCTTGTTTCGGGCAAAAGTGAAAGTGAAGATAAAACCCATCATTATTGTGAAGAAAACTAGAGAGATCGTTGACTCAGTTGGAGAGATCTTTCCCTTGGCGGTCTTCATGAATGGCACAGTTAAAGAAATTTACATCTCAATGTCATGTAAATTATGAAATACATTGTGTTATTTGCATTGACTCATCCTTACTCTTGGTTGTACTATTATTTCAGGTGAAGTGATCAAAGCATGGGACCTTGGTGTTGCTACAATGAAGAAGGGGGAGAAGGCGATCCTGACTTGTCGACCAGAGTATGCCTATGGCGAGGCTGGTGCTGGGGCGGACATACCACCAAATTCTACCTTGCTATTTGAGGTGGAGCTTTTTGACTGGAAAGGTAACTTGATCACTGACGTACCCTTCCATTTTCCCTAAAAGATTCAGAAACACGTAAGAAAGTAGTCAGGTTTTCAAGCTCCTTACTCCGCGACACTTTTGTCATTGATACATTCAGTGGTTTTGATAGAGTCATCATCGGTTGTCAATAAGAATATAAGATTTTGTTAACACAAGCAATCCTGTTCAAAGCAAAATAAGTTCCTGATCATGCGATTTGTTGTAATTGCCTGTTTATTGCATGTGTTTTCCAGGGGAAGACATCTCGCCCAAGAAACACCCTGGAACAATCATTCGTCGTATTCTCACCCAGGGTGAAGGGTTTAAGACTCCAGCTGAAGGAAACACAGTAGATGGTTAGTTTGCATTTGCTTTTCAATATCATTTTAGGAATTACTGAGCACGAAGAAAATTCCGAGTCCATTTCAGTCCACTTGCGCAGCACATCTTATTGCTATAGTGTCATGTGTCGTGTTCATGATCTTTTTGCCGACATTAAGTCTGTTAAATTGGTCTTGCATATGGGATGGATATCACTGAGCAGACTGGATAATTATTCCAGCTGGATCATTTGAACTCATTTGCAATTTTATTTTACCTTCCTCTTATCTTCAGTTCACCTTATTGGAACATACAAAGGAAGGGTTTTTGAAGATCGTGAAGTTCAGTTTACTGTGGGTGAAGCTTCAGAGGAGAATGTTATTGAAGGAATCGATCATGGGATCCGCAAGTTCAAGAAGGGGGAAAAGTCCCGGCTGCAGATTAAATCAAGTCTGGCTTATGGTTCAGCAGGGAATGGGGAGTTTGATATCCCAGCAGATGCTGACCTGACCTATGAAGTGGAATTAAAGAATCTAGAAAAGGTAGTACTGACCTTTATTTGGGTGGCATTGGGTGGATTTTGAAAGGATAATATGATTTTTCTTATTGCTAATTATCCCTTTTTGTGTTTTAAAATGAACAACATACTGGAACATACAAATAAAACTCTCAATACTTCTTTGAACCAAGGGCATAAAGAGCACCCTTTGCTTTTTGCGGAAAACTTCTAGCTTCTGTCATCTGACATTTAAGGCCTCTCAGCTTAATTTTGTTGCAAAAATCAAACATTTGTTCAACTCCTGTTTCAGACTCTGAAAGAATCTTGGGAAATGAATGATGAAGAAAAATTAGACCAATCAGAGATGGTGAAAACAAAGGGCACTAATTACTTCAAGGTGAGTAAGACTTTTCACTTTTCCTCAAAGGGTTCATTGAGCCTGTTCTGATGGTTCTTTGTGTAATGATTGTTCTACTTTTGGGTGCAAAATCTCATTAAGTACTGCAAAAATCACCTTAACACTTGTTCACACCTTTTGTCTTTCAGGCAGGCAAATATAAACTGGCAGTGAAACAATATAAGAAAATCACGGACTACTTGGAGCAGAGTGTCAAAGACATGGACAATATGCAAAAGGACAAGGGGAATGCCTTGCTTGTTGCAGCGTACCTCAATATGGCCATGTGTCATCTGAAGGACGAGATTTATCATGAAGTTGCGACAAATTGCGACAAAGCTCTTGAGTTGGATGAAAATAACGTGAAAGGGTTGTTCAGGAGGGGACAGGTAGGTTTGACTTGGACTCTTCTGTGTTAAGATACAAGCAACGTAAAGTTATTTTTTGTTATTGTTATTGAATCTAGAAAGTCGATACATGTACATGTACTTGGTAATCTGAAAAGTTAATATCTTGCAGGCAGCTGGTTGTAAAATTTACTGTCCTGTTCATTCGTTAAAGGGAACTGGAACCGCCGAGCGATTTATTCAACTTTTCGACTTTCACCGCCCGAGAAAGTCAAACTTCCAACTTCCTATTCGAGTTCAGATTTGTAGCTCCGCCCCCAGTGCCCGAGCATGCGCAGTTCAATTTGTTACTATTGAGAATCATGTGAGAATCACGTGAGTCATGCGATCTTTCATTCATGAGTTTTCGTAGTAAATTCCATAGTAGTGACGTCACTCAATGATTGACAGCTAGGCGCCATGTTTCATTCATGCCTCGTTCTGATCACCCGATACGCGGGAAATGAAAACGAGGTCATACAAACTGGCTTGGCGGTTTCAGTTCCCTTTAATAGTTTGATTTGGAGTTTTACCCAAATCTGGTGTCTTCAATTTATGTCTGTCTGTGTTGTGTGTTTACAGGCTAGATTTGCAATGAAAGATTACGATGGTGCAGAGCGGGACTATGCAAAGGCGATAAGTTTTGACCCTGAAAACAAGGTCGTCAAAAAACAGCTAATGATCACTCGGCAGAAGCTTAAGGATTTCAAGGAAAACGAGAAGAAGAAATATTTTGGGATGTTTTCAAAGTTTGCTGAGATGGATTCTAAGGAAAAGGGAAAGAATATGCCATACCATGTCAAGGTGAGCAGTGGCTATTCTGAAATTAGTAATGCCAAGCTGAATCGCTTTTTCCCCCAGCCTTGTTCCATTTCCAGCTAAACAATATTCAATATGTGTTCTAAACCCAAGTCTTAAATGGATTGGATTCTGAGTTAGTGAATGCCGTCCGGCTGATGTTGTGGTTTGGGGATGAGTGGCATCTGAATCACGAGCTCTGACCCAAAGAATTATCGTTTTTCTCCTGTTCTTTTAGAGTGATGAAAAAGACAAACAGGCCGACGTCATGGAAAATGTGGAGGAATGGGAAAACAAGATGGCTGATGGTATGATGTCTTTGGAACAGGAGGCGGAAGCATTCGGGGAAGAAGTGAAACCGAAAACGGAGGCTCAGAATGATGAAACAACTAACGGAGATGTAACTGAGGATGGTAAGTGTAAAAAAGCATCTCGAAAAGAAGCATTAGTTTTGAAAGGCATGGTAAAAAACCTTAGATGAGTGGTGCTACTTTCTAAAAGGGTTGCTTGCCAGCAATGCAAATAATCCACAAAAGTCTTATTTTTTATGGGCCATGAAAATGCTGACCCCCTCCTTCAATGATACATACATGTACTGGTTTAGCTGGACCCAACATGGCCCCTGTTGTGATAGAAACCCATAACCATACATCTTATAAGGATAGTGTTTGTGGAGAGAGATTCCAGGAGTTCAATTGAAATTTCTATTCATCACAGATTTGTCTCAGGAGGACAAAATCAGAAGAACCAATGACCGGGATGAGAAAATATTACTTTAATTGAAAATGCATCAGTGCATAGCAAGATGTCAAATATTTGATGGTCTTTGGACACCCTCCTGAAACAGCACCAGGAATATACTCAGAAAATATGAATGGTGATAATATTGGTGTATTTCCTTTTTCAGGGGAGGTGATTGATCACTGAGGTGTGTGCGTGATTGGAGCAGTTTGATTTGACCAGCTGCTCGAAAATGTCGGAGGGTGGCATCAGGGAGCCAGAAAGATTATGCATATCTCAGATGAAATTGAAGCATTTATTTACTACATCTCATCTTCAAAGTCGCAACAGTTATTATTGTCCACGATGGCCTCATGGTTGAGCCTTTGCCGTATGAATGGAAAGGCATTTCTTTCAAAAATTGACTTTGTGCTGATGATGTCATGGACACATCTTACGTTTTCATTGTAATAATCAGATGGCATTAAATATTCACAGAACAAAAATGTGATGATTAAATTGATCAATTTCTTCAAATGATTAAAACCATCACTTGGAACATGGAACATGGGTAAACTGCAGACGCCTACAGTTCGTGGAAAAGCAGTCAATAAGGAGTCGTGGCAGATCATCTTTTTATCAAAAGAGGGAGTCTTGGTTTCACAGCATTCACACGACTCCCTTTCTAAACATGTAGTCTTCATGTATTTATGTGCTAATGTGTGGACTGTGTATAATTATTATAATCGAGGACCTTTAATGTAGTTTCATTCCAGTGGACTATGCCTTTTCATTTTTACTGGCGATGCACTGTTGTGTATCAAGCATTTAAGTGTTTGTTAAGAAAATATATGAAAATAAAGTGGATGTCACTGGGTAACTAACTTGTTGTTTGTTCAGTGTATGCTCCCTAACCTTGATTGGTTTGCTCAGCCAAAGTAAGAGTCACATGGCTAATAAAACCAAATGGCACTTTACCATAGTGGCATGCAAATGCACATTCCGCCTTGGAGGAGAAACACTCACAGTGGAAGAACACTAAGTGCAGAGCGGACATTTAAGAAGAGTGGTTTGCCACTGCCACTATTACAGATATATCCATGCTGGAGCTGGATATATCTGTTTCTTGGTTATCAATTGAAGGCATTCGCCTATTTGCCTTGACGTTTAGAAGTGCGAATCCACTACTGGCTACTCCCCTCATGGGGCCTTTTTGTTGCCCTCACATAGATCGACACTAGATACAACGGACCGCAGCTGACAGATGGCCTGGGACCTGCTCCTTGTTGGACAGACAAGTTAACATTCAGACCATCGCGGTTCCATGCCTTGGTATGGACTAGGTGGTCAGTGTTCTAGGTTGTGCTGGGGTGAGTTGAGGTCATCACAAGTAAGTCTACTCGACCTTTCCAACACCACATGAAATGCTATATCTTTTCCTTTGGGGAGGAGGGGGGATGATATTGTGCCTACTACATTGCCAAGTTATTCCAGATTTAGGCCAATTTAGTAGGCCATTCCTCAACTGTTGTCAATAGCAAAATGGGAATGATGGTCCAGTCTGCAATTTCATCCTTGCCTACATATACCGGTGAAGTGTGCCAGTTGTCCAATCGAATGTTCGGATTTTACTACAGGAGAGGATCATTGGACTTGACACTTCACACCTGCTCTGAGGGCAATGCACTTTGCTGTTTTTGGCTCGCAAGCCTACCAACTCCTGACAAGGACGGCCTTGCACAAACCTTTTTCGCACCGTACCCTTCATCCTGAGGAAATCAGGGGTTAATGTTTCTCCAGCCCTGCACAGGGGTTTGTGTGCAGGGCCATAGAAGCGAACATTAACCTTGGATTTCCTCGGGATGCATACCCTTGGACAGGCTGGACTTCGGTCACTCTGTTCGGCAAAACAACTTCATAAACATTGCCTGTAGAAGATACGCTAGCTAGTGCTGTTTCCTGTTACCAGGACATTGACGTCTTGACCATAAACATTGCCTGCGACAACACGCTCATTCAAAAGGCCAGGTGGCCGAAGACTCAAGTCAAAGAACCGTTTACAGCGCGGGATCATTTGACTACCACAGCTACAGCAATAAGTTCATTATTAGAATGCAGACTTACCTAGGTCTATCATGAAACCTGTCAGTAGATCTCAGATGAGCTGCTCGTTCAGTGCTCAAGTGTTTTTCTGATAGATATCTGGCCTATGGTACTTGCTCGGCTGACCTGCAATAGTGTGCATCACACAGCCCTGGGCAGCCTTTCTCACAGCCGACTGGCCAAGTGGACACTCCTAAGGATAATCTAGTGTTATGCAACACCACAATCTTAAGGAAAATGTGATCTGGTCACATTTCCCCAGAGTTCAACCAAGTACCTTTGGTGAGAATGATATGAAACACTTTACAAACTGAACATTACTACTTGTTCATTCATACAACATAATGGAGAATCTCATTATCGACGGAGTCCTGCCCAGTCTTACACTGACCAGGACCCTCTTTGACCACTAGCTGTAAGTCTGAGCGATTAGTCAATAGCAGCTCCTTTGAATGAGGTTGTAACACCCTGATCACCAAGCTCTGGGGCTCTGTGATGGAACTCTCCTTTTTTCCCAAAACAGACCGACTGTCTAGCGCGCATCTCAAAATTCTTAACGCAGTAGAAGAAGAATGAGCTTGGTGTCGGGACTGACCCACTATAGAGGTGAAGAGAAAGTGTCACAAAAATAGACAAATACTGACTTGTGAATGAATTCACTTTTATTGCATGCTCAAAGGTAATGGATGGAATGTGCACCATAAGACAATATCAAAATACATCAGGAATGACTTCATGTTTGCCTTATATGAATTGTAATACAAAATCTAGAAATACTCTGTTGGAGACCAAAAAATATGATGGTAATGGATGGTGCAGTTGAACATTTGTCTGTCCATTGCTTGTGATTATGGACTCTTCTCTTTGAAATACAGAGATAACTTTATTGTACATGTTGGAATCTATCTCAAAGAATACACAGTTAATTAAGTAGACAACTTACTTTTCGATCATGTTTGCACAAAATCTGTCATATATCACCACAAATTTCAGTGATTCTGGTTTTGAATACAAGTAATATTATCACACATTTTCAGGGATTCAATGTTTGAAGACAAGTATAAATATGATTGTTGCATCCTTATTTACAAGTATCTATACAACAGGTGTATGATACAGTGAAAACATGCAATAGGCTTTCATCTTGATGACCAAAGTCCGTCATAGCGGACAACAGATATGAAGGTTGTACGACAGACTGGTCACTGGGTTGTAGATTAAAAGTATTTTTGTTCAATCATCACATTTCATGGATATAACATATATCCACTTGTTGCTTAACAAGCACTTTCATTTCATAGAATTTTGAAAAATCACAACTTGGTCTCCATTGATTTTATGAATTATTCAGCGAAATTATAGCAGAGGTGCACAAAGAACCCAAGTATAAAAGTTATACGTACATGTACAGCTTGGAATGCAAGGCCATATAATGCCTGGAGTATAATCCATTTAAAATTATATAAATGTAGAATAAACATAGAAATAATACTTTATAAAGACACCTGGAATGGCAGCAGTTTTTGAAGGAAGAAAGTCATGTTAAGGTACAGTATCACAGCTAGGCTGGTGAAAAGCACTGAAAAATCTTTACTAAAGCCTTACAGTATTGAATCATTGCTTCCATCTCAGGATTGGCTACCAACAGAGAACAAGTCTCTTCCTCTATTGAAATTTTCTCAAGTAAGGACATTTTTGCATGAAAAACTAACACACCTAATGCCGTAATTGTCCTTTTAATAAAACTACATTTGGTTGCTTCAGTTTTCAGCTGTTGAAAAGAGCTTTGTTTCTGTTTCACCACAAGGAGACAATCATTTGCATCGTTTGAAGGGATAGACAACTACCAATGAACATTAGTTGATATCATTTCAAGTTGAGACGGAATTTACTTCGGAAGCTTTGGATCACAGCATATGAGTATTGAAAGACAGGATAGAGTTTTAACAACAACCATTGGTGCCTCAAAGAAACAATAACGATACAATTTTATGATTGTAATGCATATTATCAACAGTTTCAGATATTTCATAGAGGGTTTAAGGTTCGGTTCGAATAAGTCAGTTTCCTTAACAGATTTAGTTCTTGAATCAGTCCAGCTTGTTCTACATAGTCACTCATATGTGCACATGTAATATATCTGAATGGAAGTAGTACCATTTTTAAAGATTTCCAATGTTTACATGGCAAAACATGATCAATGTTAACATACAACAAACATCAATATGGAATTTATACAGTTCATGGTCTACAAATTTTATTCATCTATGCTTTTCGGTTGGAGACACCACAAGCAAAAAGCATCGGGAGTAGATTCTGTGAGAAAACTTCCAACTCGATTCCCAGTTTTTCACCTAGGTGACCTAATACCTCTCTCACACTCTAGAACCCTTTGTGAACTCAACTAATCCCAGTGGAAGATTTTACAGGTACCATACAAGCAAGATTGCAGCAGCTAATCATATATATAACATATTTCTACCTCATTACATAATACATTCGATCACTACGACTACTATTAGTTTAACATGATACGGTCCCGATCTAAAACAATAATCATAATGGGCTTCGCCACATACCGGTACATAAAATGTGCAAATAATTAATTGGGATATTTAACCAAATACCTGTATCCCACATGAAACTGACTTGGGAAATTACACAATTTTTTTCCAAAATATGCTAAAGGCTATTTTCAACATATCGTTACATCAATCATACATATAATCTTTTAGCAAATACTGCGATCAAATTACATGTATACTATTACAGGAAATGAAGATGTAATTTTCATAAGATTTCCTCTCAGATCCACGGACCATTTTATCAATAGGGCAATTATGGATTTAGCACATTTTGGAATCAAACTTTTACTCCAGTTATTATTGAACGGTCCCAAACTATACATACTGCACATTGTTTAACACAATTAGGATGAGGACGATCAGAACTTTATTTGAACCATTTATCTGCCGTTGACAGTCGGGTTAAGCTAAACAGATCACAGCCAAACAAGGAAGCTGATCACACTCTCTTCTAGCCTTAATGGAATCTATTGAGGAAGTCGTTTGACTCGAATCCGCTCTTCATCACGTGGATTGGACAAAGTTGGTGCTGAGTTCCTCTCAGGTAATTCTGAAAAACAGAAACATCATTCACCAGTATTGATAATAATGACAAGAGTGCAGTTTGCACTCGAGTTTATCAAGCTAATGAGACCTTTGACCCGCCATTACGAAATTTCAGTATGACATCTCATAGGGGATACCGTAGTTGGCTGGACACCTCTCTATAGGAACAGTGATGTTGGCTCCAAATGCACTGTCTATATAATTTGACCTCTGCAGTCAGGACACCTCCCCTTGGTCCCAAATACTTACTTCACAGAAACGCCAGAAGTCGTTTACATGTGACAAGTGTTAGCAGCTGCATGTGCAGTGAATTGAACAGATGACTTGCATGGCACAACAGCAGACGATGTCGGCCATTACGTAAGTCAGCGCCATGCCACTCATAACGACTCAGGCCAAGTGGTGGAAATAATATTCTATGATTCCACAAGTGACATGAATTCCCTGATGTAGTGGGGGAGTGCCTTTCCAACATGAAAGTCATCTATAAAAGTCTCTTTTTTGACTGGTACACTTACATGTGCATACATCAACGCATTACTCTTCTCTTTATCAGAAGCCCCCTTGCCGACCCACACAAAACAGTCAGTTCCAAAATCGCAGATGAAAACATCCTGAAAGCACAAACAGATGGGTCAGTGACATAACATATAATTCTGCAGATCGGGTATATTATCCGACATTCAGACAAAGTTTCTTTCGTTTCAATCACTATGGTAGTTTAAAGTTTGAATTCAAATGCACATTAGATGAACCGAGTCATTTGGTTTTGGGGACCTACTACTAAATAACACATTTGACTTGGACTTGGAATGTCATCCTCAAGTCCCTATCATGATCATGTGAGATAAACTTCAGCAAGACAGAGGTAATGTGCTTCCATTTTACAGTGCTTAGGATTCCAGTGGTCATAATAAGGAGGGTAGAACGACAGCATAACATACACCTGGTTTAAGAGAAGAGCCACAGATAAAAAATGTTTTGATTGATGGACTGAAAACAGGGACAACGTCGGGTAATAAAATTTGTGCTTGACAAAAACACTCAGTCATAAGTACATGCAGTTACTTTTCAGAAAGATTGACTGCTGTATCATCATGGATATGTGAGTGAATCAAGAGGTCTTGCTATGATAGATGATTCAAATTATCTCGATTGTGGTGTGGGGTGCTGCTAATTATTTTTTTTAAGAATGTGGCAGTTTCAATTGTGCTTTTGCGACAAGCAATTTATAGCAGTATTAGTGGCCTGAAAGCAGACAAGATGTGGTGTACCCCTTGAATTTAGTAAATTTATTCAAAAGTCCAGGAATATTTTTACGGAGTCAGAAATTCCTACCAATTTTTCTTGTAGAAATAATAGGGTTTAAGTATCCAATTCAAAAAGTCACAACATCAATTGACATATAATAGCAATCATGGTTTGTTAGTACAGGGAAATCACAAAGTTCATGCAGATAAATGATCACTCCATCTTACGAACAATGATGGGGTGAAAGCATGCGTTGCTGTGGCTTTCAAGTGAAATTATTAACACATAATAATATTACAACAATATTAATTTCCTCCCAAATGATTTTAATCTCTCTGATACGCGAAGCAGCAGCAATTCTTACCAACACCGATCGTATCCCTTTTTAGTAAATTCACCTTGTCACTATTTTCTTCGAGTTATCAAAATTAGTCAGTAGTAAAAATTTTGTTTCATATTTAGGTGCTTGGAGAAAACCCAAAACCACTATTACTTTGTAAATTCCATTTATATCTGAAAGGCTTCACCCTTATGACAAGATTATCATAAGTGCACACCAGACATGCACTTTTTATCAAAGCCGCATTCACATGCGACACAAATTGCTAGTCAGTGGCATTATGATAAGAATTGACTCTCAGCAGCATGGTTTTGTCCCAACTTGATCAGACAACAGAACTGTCTTCTGACAAACCCCTTCAATTAATAGATCCCTGATAAGGCACAAACCCCACATGAGAGCAGCCTTTATCCTATATTGGTTCCATCATAAGAGTCTTTCGGATGAGACCAAAAGTTGTGGTCCCTTGTGCCCGAGTGTCTATGCCAGGGCAAGTAAAAGATCCCGCTGTGTTGGACAGTATCCTACAGTGGACTCCAAACCTCCGGCAAAAATCAAACAGGGTTTACGGCACAGGTAACGATTGATTGATTGGTGACGTCTCGCGTAGGGAGAGGAAACTTTCTATTAACTTGTCCATTTCACTACTAAAACTAACATTGAATTGGTGAAAATTTAAAGATTCAAAAGTGGGGTCTAAGAAGCATTGCAGGTGAGTTCTGAAAACCCTTGCTGAAAACCTATGATGTTATGTGACAAAAGGGCAACAGAACTGACCGGCAAATGCAGAGAGCTACTCAGAGGGGAGCAGAGAAACAGCACCCCAGCACGAACCTACAGATGCGAGCTCAGGTTGCGTTCCATCTGCATTTGCCGGTTGTCGCACCAAAAAAGAAGGACTTATCAGGTCATTTAGAGGTTGCAGTATGTCGTGGCTCTACACCTGCTTTTCCAGCACGCACCAAAAGGCTTTAGAACTTAATTGAAAAAGTTAGCGGAAATACCCTATGAATAACCGACTAGATTTCATAGGTTGGAAAAAAATTTCAAAAAATTGTAGGTTTGAAGAAAGAAAATGCTGAAAAGTTTTCATTCCAATGACCAAACCGATCACCAAAGAATTTCCAATTTTCAAGGGGAAAGTTGATGCATTTTTAAGGCAATTTGGCAGAATTAACTAGGGGATGCTGTGATATAGGTGTCAACAGAACTTTAAACGGGGTTAATCTGTCTTGAACAATAGATGTATTACCATTTACGAAATTCTCAAAAATAGTGAAAATTTGATTTCTCAAGCAAGGCTCAACTGCAGCTCCACACTATGCCAAAATATCACACTTTTGTGCAATCCTCACCATGGCAGAATTGTGACTCAAGAGTTTGTCACACCATGTCATGACAGATATATTGTTACGTTGGAATCCTTTGTAACGTTTGCAGTGTGGAAAAGTGTAAGATTTCTACACAGTGTGGCGTTGCTGTTGAGTCCTGCATGAGAATGGGAAGTTATGCATTGACATCTTTTCAGCCATACAAAGGGTACCATTTTAAAACTTAGGATTTCCAAAATATCGAGTGGCATGAACCTGCTGGGTTTGAGATTAGACAATGGGGGCGACAATAAATATCTTGACCCCCAACTCTGGTGACACCTATGTACTACAGGAAAGGAATAGGCCAACGCCATTGAGGACAAAACTGAACACTTCCCACCTGGGCACCTGATCCCTGAAAGAAATTTCAAAAGTGATATATTAGCAAGATCAGGTATTCCACATTTTCCATTTGGTGCAGCTGGCTTTTCATAACTGACCTTTCAGTCAGTTACACCCTGAAATAAATAGATGGGTAATTATTTTGCATTTCAAGAGCATTTTGGCCAGAATCAGTGACTGTCAGTTAGGATGGTGGCCATACATTTTCGTCCACTGCTTAGAGACAGAAACTTTCTCTTTGCATTCTGACGTGGGACCTGAAAGTTGAGATTTCAAAGACAGTTCACACACCAACACTCACACAGATGATAATCCACATCAGAAGAGGTAATCAAAACCCCAAAAGAACAGGACACATCATATTCATACATTGCATATTGTGTAATGCACCCCCCTCATTAAGACAGTATTAAAATAGAAACCCCCCACCCCCATCACTTATATGCATCATGACATGTAAATCAGACTGGCTTCGTTAGTCCATGTTTATCATGCATTAATTTGGCTTTGGGTTCTATAATTACCCTGCCAAAGAGAATACACCCATCAACCATACCATATTATACTATTATTTTTTATAGAAAACCTAGTTGCAAATGACCTTAACCATGGTGGTGCTTATGTTACAAGATGTGAACTTAAACGTACAACATTAATTGATGTACCCCTTGCCATTCCAAAAATTGTTACTTCATCCCAGCAGGTCAATCAAATCATACCGGTCGTGATATGTGCAAAGGCGTTGCATACAATCCTGTCTCAAAGAAATGAAATAAAGATGTTCAAAGAAGTGGACAATACCCAAAGCTATATGGTACTGCTTTTCAATTCTGGCAAGCACATGTGGTGGTTAAGCGCATACCATTATAACTTCTATTCAAATCATATGCAGCCTTATGGCATAACCTTAATCAGCAGTGGTCTTATGAAGACTTCACATCGTACCAAATGCTTAGGCAAAGAGACGAGTGTTGATATTTCACAACCACATATGTCACAAGAGGCTCTTGGCAAGCTTCTCCGCGAGCCCCAAAGCAAAGAGCAACATCTTTATTAAATTTCTTGTAAACACGTAACTCCCCAACAGAACTTGTGACTGAAAGTAATCAAAACAGTAAAAAAGTCAATAAAAGTATCAATTGAAAGTAATTGTGCGATTAGTGTCGTGTATTAGTTCACAGAAATCAATGGCAGTGTTCGTACATGGACAAAAGATCCAAACATAACAATGTCTTGACCATTAGATCGCCAGGAAGATTTATGGAGATTAAAAAAATGTACAATATAAGGTTACGTGGTACAATTGTAGCCTTATTACAATTATACTAGCCTCTCTCTCGTTCCCAATTCCTTATAGCTGAGAATCAGAAATAAGCAGAACAGGGAACAAGGAATACCCGGTATGACAATAACGTTAACTTGGTAGATGATCAGGATTTCATGCAAGTTTATATTTGCTTCATCGAATATCATTTAATATTTACTTTTTGCATGCAAGGATGCTGTCTAATCTCTAATCTAAAGCAATATACATTTTGGATAGAGTCCAGCAGATTTCCCAGCCCACAGTCCAGCTAAAAAAAATATTTATAGTCATATTACAACAGACTGTAGGCAAACATGCTCTTCCCCACATTTTCAGTTATAAGCTTGAAACAGCCAATATTGATTAATGCCAACCTGTCCTCCGTCATCCTGAAATTGAAGTTAAATTTGTGAAAAATCTATTTCAATCAAAAACAAATATGCAAATAATGTGTCGACCCTATTTTCCTGGCGATCTATTTGGTGATGACTCACACTAAAGCACTCCCAAAATACAAGCACTTATTTTTTTGAATCGAACTCACCTTATTGCATTTGGGATTCTTCTACAAGTAAAACATGTCGCAGTATGTACAGCTTATCTATTACTTTATACACAAGTTCTCTACAGACATACATGTTTTTGCTACAATTAAAGGCTATGCTGTTTGTTTTATAGTATTTACTTGTGGTTCAGGTAAATGGAAATAAACATTGCCATATTGTAGTCATTTCTAGTATTTTCATATCAATCTACACAACAGATTTCCTCAGCAGATTTTGACCAAAAAATATTGACTTCAGGCAAACAACACTGAAGCATTAAACTATGCAATAACATGTGTAAATGTGTCTGGTTGCAGTGGTCTCTTGTGAAGGCCAAGATTTTCTCAGAAGAGAGATTTCTCCATTTCGCAATGTATGGTCAATTTTGCAGCCGACATGAGAATTAGATACTTTTAGGAAAACATAGTGTACTGGTTTCAAAGACTGTGAAATTTTTTGAGACAAATTTAAAAATGTTAACAGTTAGTTGATAAATCAAGTCACAATCAAAATATATTATCAACAAATCTTAACACATGTGATGAGGTCTGTGATATGAAGTGGATTTATACTACATGGTACACTTCATCACCTATACAATGAGCTACATATGTGTGAAGCAGTTTCGAGATGATACCTCACACACTGAAAGGATGTGTCTATTTCATTACATACCTGAGGGTCCAACTTGTCTCTCGTCAAGATTCCAGTCTGGACTTCTGTGAAAGTCATTTCACCAGAGGCATCTGACAACCTAAGAAGATCGAAAAAAACAAAATATCAATTGGCTCGGTTGAGTGAGGAGCCTCAAGGGCAGAACTGCTTCATGATGACAACTACTTTTATTACCGGTAGTTTAGGCAGACAATACATGAACAGCCTCCTAACTGAGTTTATCTGCATTCACTCTCGTTTGGGTTTGCAAATATGGGAAAGTTTCAAAAAGCAAATTCTGCCCAACACTTTTATTGTTCACTTGAATGAACGCCATCGACGGATACTGACACTGGTCATTTTCAGCCTTAACCAGTGTACGGAGACTAACCTGAACATTGTTGCCTGAAAGTCCTCCGCAGGACCATCAACGACATCCTCATCATCATCATCATCATCAGCAGCCTCATCAGGAACCTCAATGGCTTCCTCTGCTGAATCTCTTGTGATCAATTTCATAGCCATGCCGGTGCGTTCATTTTGGAGGAGAGCAATATATTCTCTTGCCTGAACAGATAAGTAACAGAGTATAAGAAACTGTTGAAATGACAAAAGATAATAGAATTTTGATTAAGTGTTGAACAATTTAGGCCAACCAATGCCTTCGCTACCATAAGCCACCAAATTTTCATAGGCATTTCATTTTTGGAGATTTGCAAAAATGAAAATTGCAAAAAGATTTGGAGAAACAGAAAGAAATTGTGTACCGGTAATCTTTCACAAACGAAATTTTCACCATTTGCAAAATTAAAGAGGTGCGAAAATTTAGTGGTTTACCGTATATTTTGTATCTATTGCAGACGACACGAGATTGTTCAGACTTGTTGTTCGAGCCAAAAAATGGTAGCATATCAGTTTTATACGTTGAAAATTTAGTGGTTTACCATATATTTTGTATCTATTGCAGACGACACGAGATTGTTCAGACTTGTTGTTCGAGCCAAAAAATGGTAGCATATCAGTTTTATACGTTGAGAATTTCGTTAATTCTGTTGTAGCAACTTCATAGACTTTGAGCATGTCATCAGAAGTGTCAATAAGAAATAAAGTGCCACATCTTTTGTGGACCAAAAAAGTGCCATGTTTTTTTGGACACTGAGTAGTATTGAACATACCCTATATTTTTCATCAGCTGAGCAGGAACTTCCATTAATTTGGACTACCTTATCCCCGTTGTCCAGGACAAAAACATCGTCTTCGTTCAAGTTGGATTTCTTGGCCGTAACCTGCAAGAAAGATGTTCAATACTGAAGTAGACCAATAGTCAATCATTCATCCCTTAAGTACAATGCAGACAGGTGATTTTTCATGGCAGTGATCTGTGATAATTATGGCTGTGATGAGTGATAAAAAGACTGTCACGACTGGGTTTGATCATCGCAGGACGTGATGATGACTGATTCTTGGCACTGGCAATACTGCTTCAAACATAATAAAATCGAATGTGCAAGAGGGAACAAGAAAGAGTTAACAGTAAGGACAAAACATTCAGTGACTCTACCTCGTTGATCAAAATGTTTTTCTTCTTTCCGGGAACAGCTGGCTGTTTCTGAACACGAAGAAGGCGGATTTTGTATTCCTTTGTTGTAACATGTCGGAATCCAGAATCGTAGCCTCCCTTCAGTATGCTGAAGAAAAGAAACAGGATTATTTTTCAAACATTTAGGTAGTTAGCAGTCAGTTACCCTGATTGCCAATCGGTTCTCTCCATGGAGAGCATATCAACATCAAGGAAAATGCCAGGTGGCTTTCTACAACATACCATATCTTTGGGAAATAGCTCTTGAACAGCGCCGACTCCTTTCCCTGGACCTCCCGATGTTGCACTGGCTTATCATCATGGAGGTTGTCTAACTCGACCGTCTTATATGCAGCTGTGCCATACTCATCTTGCGTGCTGCCAGCTCCAATCCAAAAATGAATGTCCTGCGTGAAATCATCCGAGTCTGGTTTCTTTGTTTGCTGAATGTGAAGAACGTTACAAGAGATTTTCACATTAGTTTATCTTCACGATCTGAGTGAAAGGAACTTAATCGCATGAAAAAAACCCACTTCCTCTCAAAAATTATACCCACCCACTTAAGGGATTTAATGGATGGTTTTCAGTTCCAGTCCTACTTTAACTACATTACTACACTTTGTGATGTCACACCAAATAATTTTCATATTTTCTCATAACTCTAATAATATTTGCTACATAGACATAAAACCAACCCGTACATATTTTTACTTACTCGGTAAACTATATAACTGTCGCCATCATAGAAATTTCCAAATTCACTCTCTGGAACTATCTCGACTTTGAATTTCTGTAATAGATAAAAAAATGAATTCACTTAAAGTTAGAACTGATAAACTTACTTGCCAAGCAATTGAACTGTTATACAATGGCAAATAAATCAGCACTGTGCCAGTATTAATTCGCGAGTCACTTGTTGGGAGGCAATGCTGCATTTTTAGTAAAGAAACAAAAGGGTGGTTTAACGATTTCATGGGCTTTTGCAGGCAAAGCTCCACTGAATGGGGCTCTTGACTTCACACTCGGGCCTGCCCCATAGACGAGAAATTAGCACCCTGAAACCGGAACAAAGATGTACAGACACGGATCAGATGTACTTACATTTATTCTAAAGACAACAGTGTGTGTTCCTGTCAGGTTCGTGGTCACTTGCCATGCTTTCTCTGTCTCAGCCGAAGCCTCTGAAACGATGGATATTAGGATTTTTAAATCATTCTAAAGGGTGCTAATAACTCCATAAACCTCATCACATAACAGAACTGTCCATCTAAGATTGAGAATGCAAATGATTGTAACTGCATTGCATGCTTGATTATGATTATCAGCTGCAGCTGATAATACTACTAATTATTACATTACTACATCATATTTCTATTGAACAGCGCAATTATCACAAGATAACTTACTCTTGACCTTCCGGTCCACATCGGTACCGAACAGGGCCATGTTGGAGTCCTTCCAGTCATACTTCTTTGCTTTCCTTAGGCCGGCCATTCTGCAAGAATTAAAATGACGAGTAAGGTCACAAACAATTATTCAGTTTTTGACTCTTTTGTGGATAATTTCAAATAAAACAGATTTATCCACCTGTACTTCCCATAAAAGAGGGACAAATATCCCAGTTCTGTCCTTTTTTGTCCTCCCTAGATGTCATTTTGATACCCATGTTGATATGATTCACAGACATCAACTTGACCCAAAATGAAACTTCCCATTTTTCATACTTGGCCCATTGCCTGAAAGCATTTTTTAACCCTTGGAAAAGTACCTTGACAATTGGGATATAGGAAATGTAAGCAAAAGCCCTCCAACTTCAGTGGTTCTAGAAATGTACTGCTACTTTGGCGAACTATGACACTGTGTTTGCGAGTTAGTTATGAATGTTAGTGAGAATATATCGCAAGAGGCAGATAATTCAGAGATAATAGACCAACTATACCACATATATTTATAACACAGCGTTATACAATGTAAGCATGCAGTGAACTACAATAGATAGCCCAGATCGGCAATAACTTATTTGCTTTGTGCTGTAAACTGCATGTGGATAAAATGCCATAAAACTGAGGTCTCCATGCATGGATATGCCTGGGCAAGAAATATAGGTGAACGTTGTACTTTTTAAAATCCTTTCCAAGAGGTCAGTGATAATTTGCATGACATGACTGTTAAGAGTTGGAATTTTTCATTGACGAGTCACCGATGGTTTCTATCGACATTGTTAAGATCCAAATATGGTGAAGTGGTTACACCAATCAGATTCGTCAAGGGCCTCCCATTTCTACAGTTCATTGTATTCTAAAGGCCTGATACAAGTCAGAGGCCTGTTCACGGTCTGGTTTTTCACTGAACGCGATAGCAATAACACTTTTTGCTTCAATGCACCCAAACCCAACCCAAATAAGCTTTCGCTTTGCAATTCCGCTGTGCGATTAAAGCAAAATCGCATTCCGTGGTAACCTTCCTTATGAACCGGTCGGTTATTTCCACAGGCCTTCTTGTAAGAGCTTCAGAACGAATTCTATGTCCAAGTTCAGCAATGGCAAATGGTGTACCGGGTAATGACGAACATGGCAATAGAACAGTTACTTTCAACTAGGCTAAATACATCTAGACAGTGAACAACAATTGTCTGGCCTCATCATAATCATTTCCTCTCATCAACTTATTATCTGTCTCTGCAACAAACAACTTTGAATGGCGAAGTGATTTAGCTTTCAATCAAGCATGATATATCGTTTTGAAGGCATTTTGAATTGATTCTGACCTTTGTCTAGGCATTGTTGACACACGTTGCATGTGTCTAAATGTTTGACATATCAGACCAGTGGGCAGACAGTATGCTGCGATCAATACATCAGCATGGCTATACTGTCCCACTGTGCCAGCATTCCAGACTGGTGTTCATGATACAATCAGATATGTCTTCCAAATACACCTCAATTTTTAATGTTGCATGTATCAAACACAGGGTCTTGTGTTTGCGCCAGTTTTCTTGATTTTTCTGTCAAAATACAGATGCTGCGATTGAATTGCTCTGTGTTGGAATCCCACCCAAAAACATTTGGCCAATGGGCCTTAGGTTTGAGGTCAATTAATCTGCCTTAGAAACATGTTTTTTCTGCGAAACTTGGGAAGGGTTGTACCTCCCTCCCCTCATTAACTCTGCCCGACATGGCCCAAAAGCTGGAAGGGTTTCATCTGATCTAGAAATTATCTGGACAATGCAGAATGCATCATGGGTCTTTACTGATAGGTAAGTCAGTGATATATGGCCCAGGAGAGATATAGATTTTCATGCAGTTTTTCACTGCCTCGCCCAAAAACTTCTCGACCTGCCCTGGCTGAATGAGCGTCTCAATGGCATTGTTGGTGCACAGTCATCCAGACAAGTCATTGATTTATGGCAACCAATCCTTCTACTTGTTCCCGTATCAATATCATATGAACATCGTACCTTTATACCAACACAAATTTATTCCCTGCCCAAGTTTGGTGCTGGAAATCAATTTGGGTGTGTTCAATAGCGATGTGCATGAAATACCAGATAACTGTCAAGCAAGAGCCCTCCACCCCCTCCCATTTTGGTATTTTTTGCACAGAAATGTAGATTTTTCATGCAGTTCAACGTAACCATGACATGTTGGTATAGCCTTGCGAGAGAAGTATATGGCGGAGTTCCTTGTTCCAATCAATTTGGGTGTGTTCAGAATAGCAGAAAGGCCATACACTTCATGATGAACTACCCTGTGCATTGTTATGTGAAAAATGCTATCATATGACAAGATCATATAGATGTGTACTATTAAAGGAGGCACTTAATACTTATGAACACAGCCCCATAAATAACAATGGCATACAGTCTAAATATTGACTTCACGCCACACTGGGCAAGTAATATAGTTGCACTCTTGCAAACTATTTCGATATGTTTAAAATTTCAAGTTATCGTTCTACAAGTTATAAAGCATACATGTAGCCTTATATTTGATTGACAGGTGGGCGAGACTCACAACATTCAACCACTAAAATGTTGATCAATATCTCCCTATTGTCAGCATGCAGTTTAGAAATTTTTCGAACAGCGCTGCCACGACTAACTAGCATGCATTACCAAATATGGACTTTCAGAGACTGCGGCACACTCAACTAAGGTGTGACAGCCAATACTAAATCTGAGGTAGAATGTGACAGCCGTAGTGTAGTAAAACAGATGGAAGAGTTACTTTAAATCAAAGTTTCAGAGTATTGGTGCATAAGGTGGTTGATATGTATTGGGTCCTGATTTAGTCGCGCTACAACATTGTCAAGGTGAACCCTGTTCACTTTGGTCGAATTTTTCATATTTTTTGAATAATAAATTTAGTATCAGACATTTGAATATAAAGTAGGACAACTTTTTTTGCGATGGATCAAGTTCCGACAACATCAGATTGATTCCAACATCAGAAAAATCTCTCTGATAATTAAGTCAAGTACGCGGCAATTATCTGGGCCTCAATCTCAATGTTACTATTAACCCATATAAAACTCATCAATGATATGACTGAGGAAACGCCTCGAGGTAGACATCAGAGTGGAGTGTCCTGATACAAGTGACGTCATTCCAGATTCCACTTTAATTCTAGTTGCCAGGAGCAAATACATTTACTCTTGTCAAAGCGACCATAGTCATCCTGGAGATTCAGGGGGTTTCCATTCCTATTAATATCCTATGTCACATACGAACCCGGAGTAAAAATTCACCAGCTGTCAGATTTTAATATATATTCTAATGACAATAACTTTCTCATGCTCTGGTCTGCATGCAGTTTACACAATACTGAAAGTATGTATCTATTAGGAAATTGAATTGATTAGATCTGCAGGAGGAGGGGAAGAGATCTTCTGGCCAAAACGGTGCAGTACCTTTAGATGGTCAACCCTTTTAAAAATAAGCCAGCTGTTTTTGCAGCATATAGCCTGACACTCCAAGCAATTATAGCATGATATGTGTTACATACACATGACTGCTGTCAGCCGGGGCTGTATATGGCACTGTCCACTTACTTAGTACGTAACAATTTAAAACATGAACCACAAAGCGTATTACACGAGAACTGGACTTACCTGTTTTCCTTTCTGTTCCGCAGTCACAAACAAAAAACAATCTGCACTCAAGTCTGCAACAAGATGAAAGTAGTCTAATAAAAGATTGTAGGCAGCTGGAGAGACACAACTTTTAAAATATCAAACAACAATTCACTAAATTTTGGTAGAGAACAAAAACTAGTATCAGGGACTGACTAGACTCACAAAGTACATGTATGGGTGTAACCAAAGTCTGTGACTGATAATGTGTATACATGCACAACTAAACCTAGTACTACTCTGAGGTAATGGGTTTTGGTTTAAGCTAATAACCTATTGTCTGGGTGATTCAATATTTAGCGAACGAAAAAGTTCATAGCAGGGACAACCCACAACACATACAAGTCCTGGCCTAAATACAAGGTTTGAGGCCAGAGTAATTTATTATTTGGTTTTGGAATTGATACAGAACTGGAGGTATTGGTTGTCTCACCAAAACTGCTAGGGGGGAGCTAGAATGTAGACCAAAACCAAGGTGTAGATATCATTATTAAGCATGTAGTGATGTAAGTCCAGTGTTTCTTGATTGGTCTCCCTTTAGAAGGGTTAAGGTAGAATGGGGTAATTGTAGCCCCAGTTTATTTGTAGCCCCAGCATTAGTTTGATGCACAGGGATATCAATCAATATCATAGGCAGGGGCTACAATTACACCGGGGCTACAATTACCCCATTCTACCTTACTACTCAAAAGTCTAACTTGTCTGATTGCAGGCCTCTCAACGTTCCACATTTTCATTGACTCACAGCACGAAAGTTGGAAGGTTCAACAAACGTATTGAACTATGATTATGAATTGGTTGAATGAGGTCACATAAATTCATAGAGGTATATAAATATGTTTAGGAATGCATTTTGCCAACAAAGAGACGATATGGTGGTGTGTACACTTTATTGACGTGTATGTAAGAAGGGTGACTCAAATATTATTTGTGAATAGTTCTTTACATGAGCAAAAAAAGCTGAATTCACATAGAATCGTGATTCCTTTATAGAAACTTAAGCATCAGCAAGTATAGATTTTGGCGTCAGTCAAGACAGAAGAAACGGTACCTTCAAAAGCTCTGCAAGACATTAAGGTCTTGTTTGAAACCCCACAGATCAGTACTTCTTAAATAATTCTAAAAGGGGATAATTGTAGTTTCAAGCGGTTCCTAAGGCATACTGCAAAAAGCACTAACACTTACTCAGATCAGAAACGTGACAATACATATTTTTTTAGAGAAAGATTGATATGCAGGTGCACGTACATGCAGGCACTATGACTACATTCCAATGTTGGTCAATATTTTGCCAGGCCAAATAAACTCTATAGTAATTCAATGTAATATCATTTTATATCTCGAATCAGAATACATAGCGCCAACCTAGCCACACACAAGTTACATGAAGGAAACTCGTTACAGATTTAGATCAGATATTACATACATTTTGTAGACAACAGGACTTGACAAATTCCGGATTAGACACTTCACTCAGGTTGCATAATACTGTGTAGTGCAGTCAAGCTAACATTGGTCATATATAGGTGATAAGTTCAAGCAACGATTTTAGTGCTTCAGCCCGAATAAGCTGTGACAGATTTGTATCCATTTTTCAATATCGAATTTTATGTTCCCTGTGCCAAACTGGGGTCCAATTAGGTACAATGCCAAATTTAAAGGGCACTTCCGGATTAGCCTATAGTACAGTAGAACCTCTCTATTAAGGACACCCTCGGGGCTGACAAGTGCTGTCCTTAATAGAGAGGTGTCCTGATCAGAGAGGTCAAATTGAACGGAAACAACCAATTTGGGACCAAACCTAGTGTCCTTAATAGAGAGGTGTCCGCTAAGGGAGGTTCCACTGTAGTTTGCATTTGCTGTACAAGCCCTTTGCCAGCTACGCCGGTGTTGTCTGGCGTCTTTTACCGTGAAGATATATTGTTGAGATGGTTTGTTTGCTCGACCACAGGTGGTACCGGCGTATCTTGCGAAGGGCCAATTAAAAGAATATCTGGCTGCCTTTATCTCAAAATTAGATTTTGAACAGTACTGCTGTTTGTCACACATCTGTCCAAGGCTTCATTGTACAATCATTACTGGGTTTATTTGGCAATTGAAAGATTCAGGTAATGGGTGAAAATTCAATCTAATTTTTCCGATTGAATTTGAACAGTACTGTAATACTGTAATGGCAGGCCGCCTGGAGACTAGAGTATGCAGAGATCATCCCTTTACACGAGGCACCAGTCAACAACACACAGGGATTCACACCCAAAAGCAATATTTCTCAAATGCGTATGAAATAGGATAACTTATTTCTGAACAGTACTGTATAGGCTGGTATGGCGGGGGAATGGACCGGTCCGAATATGTCTGATCACTAAGCAGGGAGTAATCAAAAACTACCCACATAATCAAATCGACAGAGGGACACTTCCTAAAATTATCTCAAATAACAGCTATCATCATCAAGGAAAAGGATAAAGCTCACAAATATCCTGAAAAACAAGAAATTATATCAGAAATTAACGTTTATACGCACCTGTCAACACACGTCCACCAACTCGTCAGTCCAATCAAACCCAGGGGTGTCAGATAGCGGAATCTTTCATACACTCTAACTCTCAAAGTTTATGAACAGTTTTAATCAACAATGCTGAAATGCTGCAGACTATAGTTAACTTTTCTTTCTTAAACAAAAATTAGTTGTTTCATTTAGGAAGTACAGGGCGACGACTAATGGTGTTCATAGGTGTTGGGGAACTTCACCTCCCCTCAAAAATAATGGTTTCACCCAATTAGATTACGTTTTTCGACCACCTGACCACAGGCAACTCGATGTTTAACATATCTGAAATTGCATTAAAACAAATAAATTCTTAACTAACTGGTGTTTTTTCTAATAAAAGTGTATATCTTTATTCAACATATCATGTATTTGTTGTATCTATTTCCACAACTACTCCTTGATGGAGGTGAAATTAAAATTTTCCATTTGCCTGTGCAAGATGGTATTAGCGATTTGTTACATCCTCAATGTGTATATTGAGGGATGTCGGAGTTCTTCTAACAGGTGACGCCACCATTAGTTCGCGAGTTCTTATACGCGGGAAATAAGAATGCGCACGTGTGGATGGGATGGCCCCCTCAAGGTCCCCAGTTGGATTTATGATAATGTGAAGGGGGTCCTGGGAGGGGGGGGGGGTGTTCCCAGCCTTGGGCTTCTGCTAGCCAGGATTCATACTGGTGATAAACCATTCAATCGGGCATTCAATGGGTACTCAGATGAATGTGATCTTTGCTATAGAGCTCGTTCATTGGTCTGCTTTGAGATGGATTATCAGGTGTGGATCTGCTGGTGCTGGCCTTGGCTCTGGGTGTAACAGCATTTGTTATCTCGCCAGGTCTGGTTGTGACAGTATCTGCAATCTCATCAGGTCTGGTTGTGCCAGCATCTCCTGTCTACAGGTCTGGTTGTGACAGCAAATGCGGTATTATAAAGTCTGGTTGCGGAAGCATGTTATGGTATGGTTGTTGCAGTATCTGCTGTCTCTTTAGGTATGGTGTTATGATTTCATGCCATCACTTTATGAAAATGATCAGGTATTCACCATGTGAAAATGAGACACATTTTTCCTGAGGGTGGAGACAGCGGGTCGAGGTTATATCCAATCCGCCTTTGCAGGTCATGTGTCTCTGACTCTGTCAATATATGATACTTCTCATTCTTACATTCTGATCAGCTATAGGCCTACTATTATCCAGGAAGACACCTGATTTCCTTGAGTGTGGGACGAAGTATTGGTCTAAGCGGATGAGGCTAATTCGTATTTCCCACGTCATGAACTAATGGTGACGTCATCTGTTATTTCTAGAAGAACTCCGATATCCCTCGAAGTGTACATCGAGGATGTAACAAATCGCGCGGTATTAGCTTCGTCCTTCTTGGCATGAAAACTAAAAAATGGCTGCGAATTCGAAAGTTTCGGAAATTGACGTTGAAACTGTTGAAACACGACATATCTTCGATCGTGCAACAATAAAGAGCATTCCGAAATATAGATGCTTGAAATGCAGAGCCAAAGACCAAAGAAACTGTTCAGATGAGAGCGGAAGGCTTTACCTACAATGTAACCGAAAATGGCAGGAGGTCGAGAAACTTGACAAGAAAATCAAGTTTTTATGTGGAGAAAAAACATTGAACGAAATCAAGAAATCTCCAGAAATTGGAATCTGTAGGAGCTGTCTAAAAGCACTGAATGATGCTTACAGAGTTATTGTAAACATTCATAAAAGCGCATGGGGTTCATCCTTAGATGAGTCAAAAAACGCGAATGAGGACAATAATTATAATGGTAATGGAGACACTGTCAACAAGGGGCCCACAGATCTTGATATCGCTGATAATATTGCTGCTGGCGCTAGCGCTAAGGCGCGCGATTCGTCTAGTGATCATAAAAGGCCTATTCGTGTAGTTCAAGGAAGTGATGATGAAGACGAAAATGAAGGGTTGGTGAAGAAGTCAACGGCACCACTTATCATACAACCAGAACGTACTCCCAAGGGATGGGGGCGTAATCTTTTTGATTACCATGGTTACCAGGTGACGAAAAAGAAGAGAAAACATCCTACTGCTGTTGATGGCAAGTCAACGGCTAAGGATCAAGGAGGTGTGCTGGTGACCTATACATGTTCTGATGGTACTGGACCGGATCCGAGTGACACGTATACCATCACGTCTAACTCTGGGGAGGACTATGAAATAACAGATGAGGAATTGTTGAGAAAAATAACCAGGAAGGAATTTCTGGAAATCCTGAAGTCTTTGGCCAACTCTGCAGGGGTCGGTCCAGGAGAACAAGTCGTTTTTCGAGTGGGACGTGCAGGTGGTGATCAGCTGAAAGTAGAAGTTGTGAAACCCTCTATGCAGAGAAGTTGACTGTGGTAATGGATTATGGACTGAATAGTTGATGAGGCAGTGGTTCTGTTGACTTGACTGGAATTTGAACTGCATTGTCTGAATGCAGAGTGACTTGACTAACTTGACTGAAAACCTGTTACTCCAAGTGTAGCATAAGGTTGCTCACAAGTTTCATCACTTCCCCGGGTCCTGGGCAGATTGCTCAAATTGTATCTAGAAGTGGTATTGAATCTGGTTTCGAGGAAGGGTCAATTCCAGTGAAATTTGTAATTGAATAAAGCATGTTAAGTAAAAGCACATGGTCCACCCTTCTTCCATGCCTTGTAAAAATGTATTTCCGACAGAAACAAATGTTGCCTTTAAGTGGTGTGAAGATTTTGTTCTTAATAAAAATGGAAACTTGGCAGTATAAATAGGGACCAACCATAACAGAGACATAGGCACAATCAGCCCACGGTCTTCAATTTCGCTATGGAATAAAGTGTCCCATACAACTGACTCAAACAGTAAAACGATACCAGTCAAGTATATTTCGCAGTGCTCTTCCCGCCGGCACATCAGTAGCTGGTCAACTGCAACAGTAGCATGACCCACCCACACAGTTACGGGGCGATATATATATATAGTTAAATGTGAGAACAAGTTGTCTTGTACGTCCTGTCTGAGAGTGTATACAACGGTGAAACCATAATGATGACAACTGACTAGATGAGGCCGATGAGAAAGTACTTGTCTCCCCTCTATTCCATAATAATTCTGCCTATTGTTCTGGATGGCTATAGAGACCAATGAGCGCGACTGCAGACTAATCGTTTTAATTTAGTCCAAGGCCAAAAAGATAGTCGCAATCAGATGCGCGGCATTGAGACATTTAGTTTCAGAGTATAAGGACAGATGTCGCCTCAGGTAAAAAATGTAACATGCTGAAATATAAAGCCATCGCTCTGGTAAACTTTGCAGTATAACTTATCTCGTTTAGGGTCAGAGAAGACATACACATGTTAAGTTGTATTTTGACCCGCACCCGTATGACTGCGACAATTATCGCTGTGATGCGCGGTAAAAAGATCTCTCGTCCTGCGGCTCAAAACTGGTAATCGCTGTGTTTGATGTGTTGAGCCGGAGCTATGCTCGATACCTGCTTGAGACAGCTGCGATTACCCCCGCAAACCAGAGATTTTGTGTCATGCGATGATAATCGCAGAGTGTTGCAACACAAATGTCTCGTTTGCGGGGCGCTTAGAAGGAAAATCTTGCAGATAGACCAAGCAACACGTTTGTTAAATACAGTATTGTGTTATTTATTTATGTGAACCCGTATTGACATTACATGGGTAATGTAACATTACCGAATACCCGTTTTGAAAAAAAGTAACATATATATATATAATTTGTTTACAAAGTCATGAACAGTGCATCCTGAACCTCATGGATCATACTCCCTTTATTCGTAGCCTGGTATATCTTAGTCGAGATGCAAAAACCTTGGTGGTCAAGATATGAAGAGTGAGGCACTAGAGTATTGTCTTAATATTATGCAGAGTCGGCGTTTTCACCCTCAGATTCATCTTTACCTTCAAGTTTTAGATCCACGACCGGACTCCGTTACAAAAAATGAGGTTCATACGGACGTGGCGCGACCAATCGGTCATGAAAAGGAAGTCAATACCAGGGCTAAAATTCCCAGGCATGTCATCTGGCAAATATCCAAAGGGTCAACCTAAATTTAGATTCCGTCAAAGTTCAAATCCCTTAAATGCTTAATCACCGGGGTATAAGCTAAAAAGTTCAAGCGTGTACCGAGAAGTTAAAAATGTCATTGTTATCCACCCCAGTGGCGTAAAATAGGGAACGTGTATGGAGAAGGAGAGGTTAAGATCTTGAGCGCAAGCGACATACGTCAAGAAAATGGCCACAGGTTGCCTAGTAAACGACTGTCAACGGAGAGATGACAAATTGTGGAGTAAAAAGACGGGAAAGTGTATAGAGAAGGAGAAGTCGATATCTTGAGCGCGAATTGAACGACCCTTGTATATGGCGACAGATTACCGAGTAAAAGGAGGGTAACATGAAAGGAAAAGGAGAGGTAGCGAGATCTCGAACGCGAATGACGCGCTTCAAAGGAGTGCTGAAAGATTGCAGAGAAGAGAGCGGAAGTAAAGAAGGAGGTGTATAGAAATAGAGAAAATCTTTGTCACGTATGTCGCTATCCTTCCGGATCTTTTAAACCTCTCTGGCTGAAGCCACAAACCACCCTCGACTAATCAAGATTAGTCCCTTTTTGACTTCAGTGCCGCGAAAATATATGGTAGCCCGTACTTAAAGGTCTTTCGTATCACATATTGCGCTACGCATAAACAAATACACAAAAACACAACAATATCATACAACAATAGCTGCTGGACACTCAACTCTGGGCTTGATAGATGACCACTGCCGAATTCTATTACCCGTTCTATCATTTTTGCTGCTCTTTCTCTAGGACTACCTTGAAATCGAAAGATTTTTGAAGCAGTCTTGATGTTCCTTGAATATATTTGGTTCCCCAAGACTTCTTTGACGCTTTGCACTAGTTCTTCGGCTGTGAATGATTTGATGTTCAGGGTGATGCCGTAGTTTTTGTGCTGAAGTCTCCTGGCGTTGTATGGTTGTTCTGCGGTCAGCGGGAAGCCGATCATTGGGACACCCCCGTAGAGAGCCTCAAACTGTCCACTATTCCCACAATGTGTAATGAACAACTGCGTGTTTGGATGTCCAAGGATATCATTCTGAGGTATCCAGTCTCTAATCAAAACATTACTTGGAATTGAGTAACCCGCCGTCTCTCGCCTAAAACGGTATTTCCAGATGATACTTTGATTCAGTTGCCTAAACGCCTCCAAGAATAGGATCATTTTCTCATCCGGAATATTGGAAATGGTACTGCCAAACGACACAACGACCAACCCATTTGTTGCATTTCCCGCGAAATAGCGCATTTCATCTGGTAGACGTTTGTGAGGTTCGGTCGAGAGACCCCCAACATATATCATATTTGGCATAAGCGGCACGGGATAGTCCAGTAGGATGTCTTGATCTATTAGCCAGAAAGATGTCTGACTTGCTAGGTGCGTGAGTGACTTGTAAGGGCGTTCCTGGATATATTGATTGTACTCGTTCGAATCAATGAAATGATACACCATGATGTCGCCGAATATTTTCAAGATAGTGTTCAGTAGACGTTCCCAAAATCCCATTTCGTTGGTCATGTGATGGTGTCTCGCAGGGGCAATGGACGGCAGCAGACTAATTTTTGAAGCGTATGGCCAAATAATGGCGCTGACACTGCCATATTTGACGCCCAGTTTATGCGGAATCACATACAAACACAGCGTAAAGGCGTAGTCATCAAGAAGAATAAAGTCGAAATTTATCTTCCGAAGTTTCTCGAACATTTCGTAGTTTTCCAGGATACTATGGCATTGGTATTTCGCTTTGTCTTTGAGGTAGAGAACCCGGGAAAATGTCGACGACTCGACATAAGACTGGACGTTATCCTGATGAAACATCGACTCAAACGGATCAAGACTGTTGTTGAGTCTGTACTGGATAAATCTTATCCCCGAATTTTTAACCAGCGGGGGAGGATTCGCCGAGTTGGGCAGCAACATCCAGACGTCATGGCCGCGGCTGAGCAGCTCCTTGCCGATGTGGGTCATTGTGAAAATGTGACTTGGAATCAAAGGCGAGACGAGAAGGATCTTGCTTCCTGAGACATTCCCCGCAACTACAATGCCGAGGAGAAGGAAACTTCTAAAACACATCCCGACATCCATCCTTATTGATGACGTATGCTGTACCTGAAGCGAAAAAAGATAGATTCTTGTCATTTCTGGTAGACGAGGTTCAGCCCAAGGGCTGCCATTTGTACTGTTCTGATGAAAAATATGTCGGGATGTCACCTTGACTATACCGAAGCGGCTTCCACTGTTCTTTATACTCGATTGGTAGAGCAGCAGTTGGCTCACAATCCAACGATATGCGGTCATAATCCCCTTGTATCTGAGATGTTTTCGTCGCTCAGCTAAAACATGATTTACTTTATTATGCGGTGTTGAAATGCAAAAGCAATTATGTTTTTCAGTGACGGAGTTTGAAGAGGTATACAGCCATACAGCCAAGGATGCGCGCGGTTTGGTCGTTTAAGCGTTGTGGTACATGTACTAGCCTTTTCCCATCCCTTTTCCTGCGTGGCAACTCGCCCAAAGCAAAACGGGAAACGAACAAATCGACTGTGAAAAAATCCAATAGATTTTTTTCCAAGATCATTGAAAAACAAAGTCCAAACATCGCATAAAAACAGAAAATGAAATTTTCAATTGTTTCGTTTAAAGGGCCTATAAATTGAATCTTTTGACCCGTAAACATAAACTTGTTTTGCCAAACTTTAACGCGACCTTGCAATTTTGTTGTTTTGGTAATGTTACGCAATGTGCGTTACGCCAGAATTGAGTTTATCAACCTAATCGTATGTAAGGTTCTGTATGCATTACACAGTATGCCGAGATAACCAATTAAGTCGGGAAAAAAAGTAAAAGTTTTTAATACAAATAAGTGTGGGTAATAGTCCCGAAAATGGGGTAAGAAAGATGAGGTGAAAATGATTGTCCATATGATATCTGAAATCGAGACGACCGGCTACTTGAGATGTTGATTTCTTAGTTTTTTTAGGGCCGTGTTCTGTTCAGAAGAATGTTCACTGTTTGCAACTTAAACTCTTAAAATTATTCCTTTTAGTGCTTTATCGTGGTTTCATCATCATCCCTTTTGCCAGCAGTGGTGATGGCAGTTTACTAATCAAGTTTTTAAACATTGCACATAACGAACGAAATTTTGATGTGAGTGGGCTATATTCATGAAGTTCAAAGTGTAAATATAAGAGTACATAATATGGTAAGTTTTGCATAAAAAGGGAAGAGTTACCATCACGTTGAAAAATAAACGAGGAAACGCTCGGAAAATGATAAAGGTTGCCGTCGTGTTTAGAAACACGGCAACGGCAGCAATTAAACCAACACAGAGAATAGAAACGGCAAAAATGAACTTACCTTCGATTAAGTTATTGCGACTTCTCTCCCGTTCAACCGTTTCTTAAGGAAAAATCCACCTCTCCTGATGCCAGTACGGATTTCTTCTCACACGGTTCTTGGAGGTATGGCTTTTAAAGCGATGCGGCGACCTAGTTTTGGCTTGTCCTGGATAGGACACTGTTTGTGACGAAACTGACTGACCTTTTCTAGGCCAATCGGACAATATATATCTTGACACAGTCAACTCAAGACTAGATCATGACGTCAGCCAAAATCCCTAACCAAACTTGATTTTGATTCATGAAAATGGAACGAACGTATTTCCTTCGGGCATGAATGAACCTCAAGATTTTGTGAACAATTCTGCGATATTCTTCTTCCAGAACTTATTTATTTTATACCTATATGGTGGATGGATATGAATGAATTAAACGCGTAGGCACGGTAGATTGACCTGCGAGGTAGGCCTATTCGTTTCGGGTCATTGGCCAACCTGTGTTTCATGTCTTGCCTAATGGATATAAATGTTGCCCTGAATGGAAGGAGGCATGTCCCATCTCTGGAATGTCATGTTCTCCGAGGCTCCTTATGTTTACATTGCAGGTCAGTCTCAATATCTGGTCTCACTACCCATGAAAGGAGCATCTTCTACAGCCCGATGACACGTCCAGGTGTAGAAGTTTTTAAAGTCCTATAGGATAGAGTGTCTGGGGAAAAAACATTCTTTTTCCCGGGGAGCATTTTTTACATCACACCGGACGAGTAACACGTTTCGCGGCGAAATGTCTGATCAAGGGAAAATTATTGTTAATTCCCCTTTTTTAGTACAGGATCAGTTATCACTTTTCTTTGTTATTGAATAGAGACGTCATCAAACATTTCATCAAAGGCTTCAGCGCTGTGCGGCATTTTAGAAACTCCGATATATACCATAGCCCATCCAGTTTAGCCTGTCCAGCAATGTTCGTTCCAGGTCGGTGCCCCCAAGACCAACCTGTTCAATCACGGATATCAATTCAGCCCGAGAAATGAATGCCCGTAAATCTGATATACTGATACTGCCCCAATTCAATTTAAATGATTGTGCACGTCATCTACATTAATCATATCATGCACATGTCTTTCTCAACTTTCTCCTACCAGGTCATCAGATTCTATACCTAAAACAACGAGGAAAGAAGTTTAGCTGACAAGTGACGTTGTCAGTTTACCTCTGATGTCATGACATTCCTGCATGCCATTAGAGGTTTCCAAATCACATGGTCAAAGGAAGCCTCCAGTGAGATCCTAGTAGGTCAACCCAGGACGAATATCCTGCTAAAATTCGAAAATTCGTTTGTGGCAGTGAGCGCGGGGTTATCATGATGACTCACTGGATCCATGCCTTGTAACATATGTCGTTTTTTATTCGAGAATAAGCCTGGCGAAGGGCCGTAATTATTATTTTGGGCGACACCGGCTGCACGCTGATCACGTCATAAGCCTGGCGTTCATCATCGGGTTGGGCTTTTGTGGTCCATGCTGCTACAAATTGATTTTAAAAAGCGCTTAGTTACATATATATTTAAACACTGTAATGCCATATGTTGCTGTTGCTGAAATACATGAAGGTTTTAGGCCTACGGTGACTCGGAGCGACTGGCATAAGCGGCATTCGTGGCATTGGTGGAGCGACAAGTATCGCAGGTTTTTTTTCCAAAGTTACTATCTTTTGAATTGGGAAAGAAGTGACACTGATCACCTGTTTTTGGAAGACCTTAAAGTCGACCCTGAAAGCCATGGGAGTGGAGTTCTCGAAGTCAATGCCGCCCAGCGCTGCAGAGCTGATGAAGACACTATGTGCTGGCCAGCCTAACCTTGAAGCGCTCCGGGGACTAGACCTCGACATAGAGAATTTAGCTTTGGAGGGAGGTGGCGCCAAAGGAATATCCTATATCGGTGTGTTGTTGGTAAGTGCTATCATCATTATTATCATCATCATCATCATTGTCGTCGGCATCATCATGGTTATAGTCATGAGCATCAACATCATTTCATTTGGCTTTGATTCATTACTCCGTAGAATCAAATTCTAAACTCTGAGCATAACGCGATTCCGAGCATTTCGTATTTATTTTGTGTATCTCTTCAAATGTGCAAGGTTCTATATTCCAAAATGTCAAATAGAAAAAAATCGGCCCCTGCCCAGACCCCTCGAAATCGTCAAAAAGTGATTTGTTTGCTTAATTCGCATACCTCTAATCTGGAAATTGTCTTTCGCCCTAGATTATACATAGATTTAAAGAATTCAAAATCGCGTCCACAGCATAGCTGGTCATGCAAGGTGACCCAGGTGATTGATATCCTTTTCTCTCCTCTAACAGGCGCTAGAAGCTGCGGGCCTGCTGTCGAAGACAAAGCGATTCGCTGGTTCCAGCTATGGGGGCATTATTGCCGCCAACTTGGCAATGGGAGCTTCACTTGAAGTCATGACCAAAGGCGTTTTTTCCAACTCTAGTGGAGGTATCTTTGGTCTTATAAAGCGTACGTACGACGATTGGTCAGCTTTCTTCCTTCTAGTATATATGCTCCATCTAGAGTAAGGTCAGAGTAACATGTAAAAAATGGGCTATCAGACTACACCTTATCCCAGTTGTTGGCAGCATTTGACTTTTGAGTGACACGGTATCACTCGCCAAAAGCTACGCTGAAAGCTACATTGACACATTTCTGTGCTTCCCCACATTGAAAGGTCATCATAGCTGTCTATTTTATGAAAACACTGAAAAATGGTGGGGAACAACCACAGCTGTTACACCGGCGCTCTAGGCAAATATTCTGTATTGACCAATTGGTAAATATGTTATTTCAGTTCTGATGAGTATTCCAGGTCTTATGAAAAACTATGGGCTTGATAAAATGACGGAATTTGAAGAAATGTCAAAACTTACTGTGAAGACATTGACAGGAAGCGAGGACACTACATTCATCCAGGTAGGCACGTTTCCCCATCGCGTGAACAAGAGGTCGTGGTTGGAGGCCTGCGGCCAGTCGGTTCCGAGATGTCAATTTGGTTAGAGACCAACTTTTCGCCAGCTGCCTGGCAGTTTAGAGATACTGTAAAGCCGAGAGTAACTCGTAACCCGAATTCGCCTCGGCTGGAATCAAAACTTGCGCCATATAGATTGATGGCAAATGTCATTTCATGATTTAAAAACTCGGCTCCGTTGAAAAACAAAAGGTTTTGTTCATTTCAGCTTTATAAGAAGAGAGGGGTCGAGTTATGCCTGACTGGAACGAACGTCAACAAGCGCTGCGTGGAATACTTTCATCCAAAAACCACGCCCAACATGACAATTGTTAAGGCCCTCAGAATAACTGTTTCCTTCCCAGGTAAGAGAGCTGATGCCGGGCTGCAGATACAGGTTATCTCACACAACGCTGCGAAGGTGGAGCTAAAATGTAGGCCGCGGCCGGCCCCGAGGCGGTGTCTGAGGTTCTGGCCGAAAAGACAGCTCCACACGAGCAACTGCTTTGCAACAGTCTCTGTCCAACCAGCCTGCATATGCACTCCTCAATCCACTCTGAGCGGTCGACCACCACCCGACATCACGAGATCTCGCTGTGAGGTGCGTGGTTTGCGTTGATTGAGCTGCTCATCTATCTGAGCTACACAGTGCCATGTTTCAGCCTCCTAACACACACACACACCACTGCATTCCGGACGCAGTGGACCGGCCTCGTTCCCCAACGATGAGGATGACGAAAGTCTACACACCATACGCACACACACATAAAATGTGTACTAATTTTATTTTCTTTCACAATGATCCAGTTGTAATTGCGCCTGTTCATTTGAGATCCGGTGATGTTGATCACTTGATGGTGGACGGAGGGTTGGCCGATAACTTCCCTCTGCACGTGTTCGACGGATGGTACCTGAGCATGGAACAACGACACTCATTCTTCCGCATGGTCAACTCAAAGGAACCTCCATTTCATGGATCGAATCTTAAGACTATCGGGGCAGTAGTGGTAAGAATGTTTCATTTATTAGAGAGCTGAACCACTACACCATTTTATGGATCATCCATTCAATTAAGAAAATTTTACATTTTGATATCCAGTCAGAATTCGACTTATGTATACGTTCGTGAAAAAATGAAACAAAATATTTGCATAAGGTGCTTTAGACAGCCACGGGTGCGCGTATGAATAGCATTCCGCGAAGTTATATTTATAGCTCACAAGGTCATTTGCATAAGATATTGATGACGTTTTAGTCACGTGACAGTCGGACATCGACACTTATTTCTACGCATTTGAGCTTATTTCAAAGTCAATTATCTTTGACCCTGCATTGTTTTTAGCATGAATGATACCATAGAGTCAGAGAGAGAAATATTCAGAACAATTATGTAGTATTTCCAACACTCGGACATGTGCCAGATTGAATCTAACTGCCCTGGTTAGAAAGCCTGAATCCATTACGAAACCGCATGTTTGTCCGACATTACCTGTAATTCAGCGATGGGGAAATAGAGGGCAGGAGCTGCAGTGACGTCATCTTCGCGGAATGCTATTTTGCAATACCGCGTTATTACAGATTGAGTGCTATTGATAAATTCCGTATCTTTTTTAGTTCGACGTCTCTGATTATGAAGCAAACGAAGCAGAGCTCATGGCCCGGTATGGAAACGATATCATTGAGAGACCGGACACGTGCCTTGTAAGGTGTGTACTGATCCTAAACATGGAATGTCGAAAGAAATCTCACTCACCAGATTTGGGTTTGATTTGACCAGTTTTGAGTTAGTACAGTGTTTTGCCACTAATCGTGTTAGCCATCTCTTTCATACACGGCAGTCTCATCATTTCCTCTTCCTACAAAGGCTGCGATGAATTCGAGTATTATCACCTATAGAGCAAAAAAGGATAACCAACGGTATACGCATGAAATTTGCAAAATCTGTCTTGCTTTCGGATGACCCAAAACTTGCCCCGATTGGTACATTCATAAAGTAAGTAACGCCATGCTTTTGATGATTTTAGAATAAAGAAGAGAAGTGTAGACGAAGCTCAGGAAAGGAAGACCCGCAAACTAAAGCTTGGGGCAGCGTGTGAGGATCTCCTGGAATCTCTCTCTGCTAGCGATGGTGACCGCAATGGATTCATTAGCAAAGACGAGTTCAGAGTGGCCATGAAAAAGGTTTGGTGTGGACCAGAGTCTTTCAAAAAAGTTCATTTAATAGACTCTCGTGTGACATTATTTAAGTAGAATTCTTACATCAGTAATTTGGTCAGTTCCAAGACTGTAGCACCTATGTAAATTGATTTGTTGAATTTCATGACTGTTTTGCTCATGCTAATAGCAGCATTATGTTCGTCAAATATGCAAATTGATGAAAACCTGGGATTGGCCATGATACTCTTGGCTCTCTCACCGTCTGATACCAATTCAATTTCCATCCTGTTCCTTATGTTCTCACAGGTCTTGCCGTAAAAAGAATTGTTCATTAGTTTAAAGTGATCTTTCTCAAAATCAGCCTGAGAGTCCATCTTCCTTTTAGTGTTAAAGTCAATATTCTTAGTGGTTTTGCTCCAAATATTGCCGAAATATTATTACCTAGGTTCCTACCAACGCCTTTCCCTATTATTTATTTATCGTCTCTGCAGTGTCACCGAAGGGTATCTCAATGCATTTTGATGGTATCTTATTACATGATTTGATTACTCTTTCTTCATCAGACCATATGAAAAAGACTGTTTAGATGAAGATACTTCAGAATGCCATTTAAAGACTTGGCACAGTTCAGATTCGACGGCCATCTGCCGTTGAAGGGCTGAGAACCAGAAGTACCCCAGTGACAGTTGTGAAAAGTAGGCAGGATAACTTCAGAAGAAGTGTTGCCCATTTGTGCTGGCCGGAGCAATATATAGCAACTGTTCTCTTGGTGATCTACGTGGAATCGACACCCTTTTGAAAGTAACGTTGATATCGAATCAAGTTAAAGAATCATTTTATTTTGCAGCCCTCTAAAGAAACCATCGATCTCCTATTCGGTGCAGGCTTCAACCTCGAAACTGCTTTCGATGAGATAGATGCATCTGGAGACGGAAAGGTACACGCCCTGTCACCGATATCTTCCTACATGACTCTAAAAGATTCGAAAAATCGCTATTTTTAAAAGTAGGAAGTGACTGTTTGGCAAGCCCGGCTTACCAAACAGCGACTTTTTCTTGTCCTGAATGGAGAGCCGAACTCATCAATATTAAAGTAAAGTCTCCAGCTCGCCAAACAGGGTAGATTTTTTACCTGTTTGGCAAGCCCGGCTGGCCGAACAGGGTGGCTTTTTAGTGCTGTTTGGCAAGCGGCTCTCCAAACAGGACAAAAAAAGATGCCTGTTCGGCGAGCGGCTTGCCAAATAGACCCGGCCTTTTAAGTATACATATCGATTTCATCGCATCAGTTAATACTTTTCGCGTGCATAGAGAATGATTGCGAGAGAATACGATACTGCAAGTATACTGTAGTGAAAATACCGCCTTAACACTGACCGTTTCTGAATTTGTTTTTAGATAAGCATTGATGAGTTTCTCCAATTCACTGAGAGCAAAGGACATCGCCACGACTTTCACCTAACAACTTCCCGTATCGCCATCGACATCAATAACTTTCCTGAGTTCCTCGGTGCAATTGTTAACCTGAATGGTAGTGTTGCGGCCGACCTCATCGCTAAGGTCAGCAGCACCATTATGATATACATGTTCACGGTTTCCCAAAAAACGAAACCAATTTTGATGTGAATGTAACACAGCACAGTTTTCCTGATGGTGTAAGAAAAAGACACCCGTGAAATTGGCAACCCAACATGCCTGAAGGATGGGTCATAATGGAATTAACGTTGCCTAATATATCAACAAAGTTCCTTTTGATCACGCCTTGTATGATTGAGAGGGTGACTCCGTCGGGGCCACATTTACTCTCATCAATACAAATTATTTAACAGATAGATTAGGCAATTAATAAGAGGCAGCACTCGTCTCCCTATACCTGCAGATCTGCTCCGAGTCTACCTGCCCATCTGATAAGGCACTCTATAATCAATAAAGCATGATTCTCAGTGAAATGCTTACATAATCAAGCAGCCTCTTTTTTCTAATAAAGGAACCTGGTGAGAATCAGGTAAATCTCTTTAATACTATCCTTAAAGCTCGAAGAATGTAGAGTTGATTCATACTGCCTCTTATGAACTGCTGATTGATTATTCTTGCTGCCGCTCAGTTCTCAACACCGTCTTTTAACTGAAAACAATTATTTGTTGTTGGTTCACAGGAAGGTGACCTAAACAGGACCATCGGTGTCTACACAGATTATGTCGGTACAGGAAATATGAATTGCGAGATGGAGGACATTATCTTTTTGATCAAGGTCAGTGCATCATTGCGAATATTGGGAAGGAGCGTTTCCTTTCATTCTTCGTCTTTTAGCACAAAATTGTTAAGAGTGGTAAACAGCATTTCTTCCTCTCCTTATCATCTTCAAAGATGTTAAGGAGTTTTCCAGTTCCATGATAAACCACTAGGAGGTGCTTATTTGTGTTGGTTGAAACCCCCCAATTTTAAGAGGAGTCCGAAGCCTCTTGTATCGAGACCTTCGAAAAATTACCATTGTAAGAAAATGTATTCAGCACGGCCATTGCGACCCACATTACTGGTATGTGTGGCTGTGAAATTTCAATTTCAATTTAGTTTCTAGAACACAAAATAATTATTCAAGATGATTTAGTAATTTTTCCTGATATTTGTCCACAGCAAGGCTGGAATGCAACCATGAAGTTTTTGGAGACGAAGGCCGGAGAACAAAAATGAGACGATACACGAAATTCAAGAATATCCGATTTGCCTCGCATTATCATGTAACCTAACACATCCAGAATTGAAAAAAAGAGAAAAACTTACACCTGAGCATCCTTCGGTGATGGGCCCTGGCGGGTGGTTGGAGCCGATAGGACTCTATGTCTTAGAGTCTGTACTTTTCTACAGACATTGCGTCTCATCGCACGTACAACTCATCTCTGACGAACACGTGTAAACTACGTCCCATTTTATGGGTGGCGTAACCCAACTTTCGGCCTGGTGGAATCCGACATTTAGAAACAGACACAACTCTGAAATCGCTGTTAATTTCCCGCTATCCGTATCAAATGATATGTAGTTCATTGCATTCGATCACGGCGTAATAGCCGTTACAACAGGGGAATGGACTCATCTATAACAATCGTCCGTAATAAAAGAAAACGGAGACAATATCTGAACACGGGCTAGTTGTTAAACTTTATTCATATAAAATTAAAGTAGGATCTTATAGGATGGTCTGACACTGTGCATTATATTTACAAAGCGTTCTTCCTACGTATTTACACGATTTCAGCAGACTGATTCATGGCGGCGGCGTCCTCTCTTACGACGGGAAGATAGCTTTTAAAAATCAGAGTTATAGCTGCGCTAGTCAATGATATAAGTACATGTATATCGATAGCTCGTCCTCCAAAAACATAAATCCTCCGACAAGTCGCGCGCTGAAGAGAATATCAAAACACTTTCTATCAGACCTTGATATTATACTGAGGATACGTAGTCAATGACAGTGACCACGACAGTGACGTCCACGTAGAGTCAATCTGCTTAAACCGTGTAGTGTCGATTGCATGTGTACATATATACGTACGACGATGACGATGTATTGCTAATGTGCGTTACTCACCTCGCCCTGAAAGCTAGTCTAGATGCCAACTCTTGAATTATTGCTCGTCTCAATATATTCACACATGATTTAGACACAAACTGGGAATTATATACTCTAGAGAAATGCTCGCTTTAACCGAGAAACTTTCTGGTTGGTTACCATCCATGCTGATGGATGTCTGGAGTTGTTTGACCAATCTGAAAAATGTCTAAGAACCAATCAGAAGAATTACGCCGCTCGTGCTAAATTCGAAATTCGAAATTGAATTCGGGGATTTTCCAATTATGTGAATGCACACTGAATACATGTACACATTTCAACATGCTGCTGTTGTACACAGATACCTAGATACACTTTATGGGGGTAAATTTTCATCATGTTGGTATTTACCTATAATGTACACACCAACGGCGGAAAAAAGGTGCCATACAACACATATCTTAGTATTGAATGTTTCCGAGCATACCAGTACGGTACTGGCTTTATAATACATCCACATGCATTAATACGTACATTGAAGCCTACAACTTAAACGGACATTCGAGGAGTATACATCATAGGTATATTGTACAATAAGATAAATAAATAATAAGTGAGAAACAATGACAATGTCTGTACAACACACCACGACATGTAGTCCATTAAATTCCGAGTCCATTCTACCTATTCCTGAGCTAAGCATCATCACCATCATCATATTTCGGTAGAGTAACCGTTTTCTGTTTTTTTACCGATACATAGTACATTGCTCTCGCGCGAGGTGACAATAACACGTGTTACTCACTTGAGCAATGAAGTACATTTATACTTTTGCAGATGATGGAGTTAATAAAACTACACGTTTCATCACTGGTCTCAAGTACCCTTCACGCACAGGCGCAGCGCAGCAGCAGTCGGAGTGACGTACGCTGACCGTCCCTTGATTATGTCGCCTGTGTGTGCCGTTATTTATTACATGTAAAAACATACCGGTATCTATTTAATAATAATTTGTTGTCCTGTAGTTAGTGGGTGATTTCTAAATCTTGGTTGTTCCTCCTACTCTATAACATATCTATATTTACAAGATACCTAAAATTTACATGTCATCATAAAAACTAAATGTATCAAACTATTAAAAGCAACATTTTTGGGCATGTTAATTTTCGCTTAATTTTGGCAAATCTCTACCAGATTCCATGATTTTGTATCACCTCATAGTTCGCCAGCGGAGTTTATCCATGTATTGTAGTGAGGTCGAATTTTTATATATCAAGATGTGCTATCAATGCACAAATATACCATACTTTTAGGAAGGCTATAAAATGACCTTCTGTCACAAATAATATACCGTATGATATTGATGATAATAATATGACACATTTTACATACATTTATTTTGTTCACTAAACAATACGTTTTGTTACCGGAACAATGGCTGCTAGACTGGCAGAGTTTTGTAGCTTCATTCACCAGTAGGGCGACCAGTGCAAAAGGGTAACTTAGTCCGCCTGGGAGAAAAAGTCCCACGTTATCGCTTCATGACAGAAAGTTCATGTCGAGAGAGACCAAATTCTCTTGGTTTTCTCCACACTTTCTCCACCGAGTCTGAAGTCCCTTCCACACCGGCAGGGATTTTATTCTCGCCTGAAATCCCCGCATGCGACTATCAAAACTAGCAGCAAAGTAGTCCAGGCCTATATACAGAAGCGCCTTTTAAGGTGTCACACAATTTGCACCCCCGCCTCGACGCGAGGCATCACACGTGTGGCAAAAACTGTGCCGTTCCGCCTTTCTCATTTTTGAATATTTTCGTAACTGATCCCTCGAATTAACTTGTTATAAAGACAAAATTTCGTACTTAAGACTCGAAGGACCAAGTTTTCGTGAGGAAAGTTAAATACTGAATGCAATTCTTTCGTTTCAAGAATATTTGAACTTAAATGTATGTTTCTTTCCGGATCTATGATTCGGTTTGTCTTGATCTTGCCCCCTGACCCTCAACCAATATCAAATGATGAAGAACCTAATACCTAATCCAAGTCGAGCAATTTGTGCGACGTACGGTAGAGTGTTTTGCCGGTAAAATGTCAACCTACGAACACATATTTGACGCAATGTTGTTTGTGTTCAGTGAATTCTAAGATACATCACCATCTCATTACCACGCATTTTCCGAAATTTAGTGAATAAAACCTAATTCACTGAGATTCATTTTCTGCAAAAAATAATACTCTTTATTTCTTCTATCCGGCAGCGCTCACTCCTGGCGCTAACTACACTAGATGGCGATAGTGTCCAGAAACAAGAACACAATATGGCGCTCTGCCAAGAATATTTTACAGAATTTATAATACAGAGGTAAAAATCACGTCTTCGAAGAGCCGTTATCTCAAATGTTTGCATACGGGCGCTTTAGTTCTATGCTCAGTAGACCTCAACTTCACACAAAATGGCGCTGAACAAGCGACTCCACCTATCGGGCACTCCGTACGCCATCACAAACACGTAGCGGCCATACATTTGTCGTGTACATTCCACGTGGATTCGAGGTTTGAAGAGGGCGTTGTTTAATCTGGTGACGTATCCGCACTTGTGTTCGGGAACGTCGACTCGATCCCTACCAGACTTCTTGTCAATGAAGACGACCAATTTCTCCAAGTTGTATGTGTAATCACGGTAGGTTGTGTTAGGGTCTGAAAAAGGAGTTTTCGAAAAATGAATAAGAGCTCCCAATACGAAACAGTTCATATCTCTAATCAGCTTGGTTTATCCATACCAGTACTTCTTGCTTATGAGTGAATAATTCTATTGCGGTGGGAGTTGCATGATGATTTTCTCTCCGATGCCTACATGGCTAATGAATGCAACAATTACTACGTCACTTTAGGTTGATTTCTCTAAGATGTCACGTAATGTTCATAACTAGTAACTGGCTTCAAATGCATTATTTGATACGACTGTTAATCAGCATCAGTATTGATTGATTGATTTATTGATTGAATGTGGGGGATCCGGAGATAAAATTAGTAGAGTTGACCAACGACACCCGAATACATAATACATGAACAAATGTATTCAGACCAAATTATTTCATGAAAGGTAAGACGTTGAGAAAAAATGACCTCGAACAAACAACATCGATAGCGACAACTGTTACAACTGCAACATACTAAATCCATTTAAAAGATACTTTTTATTATTTTTCACATCTAACATGCTGAAAGGCTAACACTAATGATATTGAACACAACTTTAGAGTAAGTAAAGGTTGCTGAATTTGAACGTTAATTCGTTTGATGATAATGTATGGTACTGTCAGCATGCATTGACTGCAAATGTAAAACAGAATACCAATCAAAAATGCTTATGATCGGTGCTACGATTAGTACTTTTACATGCAAATTTAAGATATGTACGGAAATCGTTCTTTGTAGCATGAATTAAAAAAATATTTGCTACACGAATTTGGGTTTTTTTCCATTGTGTTTGGCGTTAGTTTGCAATGTACATTACGTAGCATGCAATGACTTGTGCATGGTTTTTTATCATTTTCACTAGCGATCTGATTTGATGGATCGTGTCATTGGAATGAGATATGACTTTACCACTAATCGATATCAGCAATTTTGTAAATGGTGATCACCGTGAAAAGCATAATCTCTCAGCGTGTGAATTACAAAAGGCGCCGCATGCTTAGGGACTAAATATCTTACTGAATTGGTACTGCATCATGGATTTTATTTATGTCATCGTAATTAATCCAGAACTAATTTTTTCTGGTTAATTAAGTGACTCCCTGACCTCTTATGTAACTGGTTTAAGTTAAAGTGCAATCCGTTTTTGAAACATGAACTTTCTCGTCGTGGTCATGCAGTTGATATAAATCCTGACGGTTTTTTATTATTTGACGACAAAACTAAGTACGAAACAGAGTGCTGATTCTGAAAGCTTTAGTCCACTATATTTGCATATGTGCTAAGTTTATTATCACCCCTGGTAAAAAGAATACATGAAATATAAGTAGAAATGTGAAGAATAATGCACGGCTTTAGTAGGGCGAATGCATTAGAAGGCTGATGGCTAATAAGGCATTCTCAGTGACTGATCTATTCGCAACTGCTGCTCATGCAAGAAATGCTCTTTCAACTTACCGGAAGTCGTGCATTAGACTTAAAACCGACGAGGTAACAGCGAAGGATCAGATATAGTGCCGGTTTGGTTAATTTGTTTCTAATGGTGGTTCGATCGATTCTGACGATGAAAGATATTAGCCTTTTATGTTGCTGGTAAATTCAAACTCTGAGAAAATATCAGCTCCATACTAAATTGCTTGCCTCCAAGACACGAGGTCGTCCAGGTCACCTCGACCCTATCCGCCGCGCAGCGGAGGGTCGAGGAAGCCTCGTTGATTTACCCGAGGCGAGCCATACATTCTCAGTGCATACAGTGGATGCACTGTCATACCGAGCGCTCTGGTATTGCAGATTATTCACTTGGATCGAGGTTACCCATCCTACAGAATAACGCGTGACCGGCTACCGTCAAGTACTAGTCTCTGTAATGAGTGAATGGAGGAGACAGGTGAATGAGTCTAGACACGATGTTACGCCACATGACCTCAATAACGTCAATTATCACTATATGGCGTCTGCCGCGGGAGAAAAGTTGGAAAACACGACCATCTTAATTAGATTGGGATGTAAAATCAGAACTTAGGCGCCGTCATTTGATTTGATTGAAGGTGGGTTTTACCAGTTGTTTTATAGACATCTTGCTCTTGTGCAAACCGAACCGAAAGAAAAAGGGAATGTGATAATGGAAACTAAGAATAACACCAAGAATAAAGTAACTCGTGTGTATCACTTCGCTGTCACCTCACGGCTGCACTTGCTAACATGGCCAAACCTAAGCTAAACATTGGACAACATACCGTTAATCTCACCTTGACCTTTCCCCTGCCATGTGTGAACAATGGCGCCATTGATCATGGTTCTCTTACCAAGGTCAACCATCCAGATCGGGTTATCTACATACGAGTTGTCAAGGACAGTGCACGCGTTCAAGGTCGAATCCATGTTTCCGTCGACAGCGCGCGCAGCATGACCATGCATCCACGTGTTTCGGGTGTGACGCTTGTATTTGCTCTGGTTGTTGATGAAGCTCTCTTTCTTGTAGGCGATGTTCTCGACTGAAATGGAGGCATAGGGCAGTGTGTCAGTTCACAAGATTTAGGCCCTATAGATGCAGTCATAGCTAAGTATATGAGCAACCAAATCTTCATTCAATTTAAATCCAAATCTTTCAAATATCACATGAGTACCAACGTCTAGTAACTGACACCCGAGAATTTTTTTGCGAACAAATGGCATTTCTTTTCCTTTGAGCTTTGGAGATACTGGAAGTTAAAAGTGTCAGGTAAGTTTTGAAACACCCAGTACTCAGTATACTCACTGCATTGCGTTGCCTCGTTGATCCTGACGAATCCCTTGTCACATGAACCTGCAAGAGGATCAGACGGATCGCCTGAAGGAACAGACTCAAGTGTTATCTAATTGTAATGATGGTTAATAAGCAGGCAAAGCACTACAATCAAATGATTAGATGTCGCCCTGAAATAAAGCGCCTACAGGCAAGCTTACTGTTGCTAAAATATCTAAAGGAAAATTGCTCGACGTTCTCTTCAATTCATCTTAAAGTATCGTATTTATCTACATGGAAGATGCTCTGATAACAAGACTAGTAGTAACCTTTCAAGAATCTTCACCACAAAAATAATCCTTCGATACTACAATACTCAATTTGACTCATAACATACTCTTTTATATAAAATCCATTTTAAATGTCGTTCATTTCTAATCCACTTCAATTTGAATTAATGGACTAATGATGATTCTTTCTGTCTTGATACCAATATAATTACTTCTGCCAGATGCGAGGAAACTGTCGTAGCTTGTAGCAATTAACTAACACTTGAACGGCTTAGAGCAGACAGGACAGTGCAGTTTTTGAAGAAACAAGTTTATGTGAAGAGAAACTGAAACTTTCAAACTTGTCAGCAACTCTTTTTTTAAAATTGCACTTTGTCCTGTGTGCTTTCAACCCTTCACTTGGCGTTTTCCTATTCCGAAGTTGTGCAGAAGAAGACTAAAAAAAGAAACCTACCAACTATAGACGGCGAGAGGCAACGAGTCATTAACATGTGGTAAGTTATCTCTTTCTAACCCTGCGTTAGTTAAGCGATGGCATGTCTCTGGTGTGGGCGCTAAACTGGCAACAGTGCGTGGTTACTATGAGAGGCGAGTAGTCAAAAATGGGTAGTACACAAAAGAAATTATGAAGATTTATAAGAATAATTTAATAGCTTTATAATGAGGTCGTTGTGTCATTCTTTTTCTCCCAAGTTTAGATACCTCGATTTTTCTTTTTCCCAAGTTAAGGTGCCTCGATTATTTCGACTCCCAAGTCTAGATAACTCCATTATTCTCACTCCCAAGTTTAGCCACCTCGATTATTCTCACTCCCAAGATAAGCCACCTCGATTATTCTCACTCCCAAGATAAGCCACCTCGATTATTCTCAATCCCAAGTTTAGCTACCTGGATTATTCTCACTCCCAAGTTTAGCTACCTGGATTATTCTCACTCCCAAGTTTAGCTACCTGGATTATTCTCACTCCCAAGTTTAGCTACCTGGATTATTCTCACTCCCAAGTTTAGCCACCTCGATTATTCTCACTCCCAAGTTTAGCTACCTGGAGTATTCTCACTCCCAAGTTTAGCTACCTGGATTATTCTTACTCCCAAGTTTAGCTACCTGGATTATTCTCACTCCCACGTTTAGTTACCTCCATTATGTTTACTTCCAAGTTGTAAACTGACAGTGTTTCGAATATACGCACCATCTATGCCATAAACAGCTACTCGTGACGACAGCCAAAAATATGATTTCCAAAACTAACTAAAAACCAAGGTGCATTGGAAAGTTTTGTGCCACCCCCCCCCCCCCTTCTACGCTGAAAACTAATTTCGGATACAACCAGGTAATGCTAATTATATTTCTTGTCGGTGTTTCTTTTTCCGATGTATACTAGATGTGCTCTAACAATGCCTTAAAATAACCTTTACACCTTGTAAGTCACTCGCGCCTCATGCCGACTACAGGAAGCTCTAAACTGGTCGCATACTCACTTGCAGAGTCCGTGCCCTTACCTTTCTGTGGGCAACCAATCAGGCCTGCCCGCATGGCAATGGAGCGTTCCCACTCCGCGGGATGCAGGCGTACAAACCTTGCGATGAAGGGTCGATTTAGGTAGTGGTACCTGGGGATATTCTTGTCGCTATTGCCGCCGAAAAGCTGAAGCAGAAAAGTCAAGGTTAAAGTTCAAGGCTATATCATGATGTTGGGTCAAGGCCACATTCAGAATCTGTTCCTGAACGATGTCAAGGCGATACTTTGTACACGTATCTTTTACATACCTATTCACATCATTAGACATGAAGACATTGTCTTGAAATATCTTGCCAATATTGCTGTTAGTTTGCAGTTGATATTATTTTGTCGCTTATGTGCTGTGAGTTCATTATTTGATTCTGTCATATGAAGGTGTAATTATTTTGTAAAATAATGCTTGTTTCACAATGCTCATGAAGCGCTATTAAGGTTACACATGTAGTTACTCTCATGATGAACATGCATAATATCAGAAATAGTGCATTGGTTGCAAGCAGTGTTGCGTTGATCAATGGATTATTTGTCATTTTAAACATTTCAATAAGAAAAAGATGAATCTGCTATATTCGAAATCACCACATAAAATGACATCAATCCATTCCGAAAATGAATACATATAAATAATTAGAAATCCCATAGATTTCTGAACTTGAAACTTAACTAACATAATTCATTCTCATGCGAAGATGTGTTAATATATTTTCTGTTTAAAAAACTTCAGAAACACTAATGAAATAAGGTCTGCGCAAAATATACATGTGGAATATGTTCCAACGTTGATTAAATCAACTTCTAAGAGTATACTATTTTTGAACAAACGTAACCTTAAGCAATTTAACTAGGCTGATGGGATGCCCATGCAAAATAAACGTGTGTTGCATTATCAAAAGTGTGAGAGAAACATGCTCGCTTACAAACACATGAACTAAGATTGGATTCTTGCTTGTGAAACTGCTGCTTCGTATTCATATCAAGAATGTAGTATCTTTTTTTCAAAGCAACAACATGGATATCTTTATCGTTTTCAAAGCAATTAAATGTTGAATATGACGTGAAAATTTGTTGGCTAAATGTTGACTTGACCCAGCATATACTTTATGAAGCTTTACTAAAATTCTTAGTTGATGCACGTATATTTTTATAAGAATTTCTTTCATCTTTAATGACTTTTATCAATACTCCAGTTACTTCTAAATGCTATTAATAAAGTAACCTGTAAAATGGGGTTCTTCTCGGATAAAAGGGATGAATCAGCAGGGTTTAAGTTTCTACAAGAAACATACTCAAAGTGCCTTTTGGTTGTTGGAGAGCAAAGATGGTTCCACCAGCAGTTAGAGGTCTCGTGCTGGAACGCATTTCACACAATATTTAGTAATCTAACGTATCTCTGCAGAAGCTTTACCAGTGCCAGTGCATCCTTTTTAACAGCTTTGTGAATTAATTCAAACGATATTGGGCCATCGTATGCATAACTAGTTTACCCATTTTGATGGCCCTTAGGCCTACAGGAAAGAAAGACATCAATCGTGACATTAAATAACGCAAAAATTCTACTTAGTATTTTATGTTGAACTTCGAAACTCACAGTTTGATTTAGATATTGAAATAAAAATATTCGAAATAGGTCAAATCTTTGAGGAAAGGTAAGACGATGTCGTTGTATGCTCGGCACAGCATCATCAGTTAGGATTTTGCAATGACTGATTGGTTTCTAGATAATTTTTCGGTCCATTTGTAGATTCTGTAACAATCGTCATGATAAACACAACCAAACTTGTCGGTGTTTCGAAGTTCGATACAGTTCTAGAACAATGCACTCGCAGTTTCACCGCTTTGGGATTTTTTGGCAAGGCAATAGTGTGTGATGTTTGCAATCGTCAGAAGAGATGAACGTCAGTTCATTTTGCCAACAATTTAAGTTCCCGAAAGCTATTCATTAACCAAGGTTAATATAATTTTGTATCCGAAATGCAAAGAAGAAGAACGTCTTTCCGATGATCACATTGTTGCCTGTACCAATGCCGCCGTACGTTGAAACTCCAAACCATCAATATGCTGCTAAGATAAAAGTTATTTGATTATGATGTGAAAGTGAACATGCAGTTATACAGCTATTTTACACATGCCTTTCATAACATCAGAAAGTTAGTCAGTTTGTTTCACATAGAGCTTTTGTTACACTGAATAAATTTCTTTTTGCTAAGCTTGAAATCGGCATTTCATGTCTCGTTCCAAAAAACAATAGACCATCACGTACCCAGATTTACTAGCTTTTATACTCGTGCTCTCGATTCGGACTTCCAGGACCAATTGTAATCAAGATGACAATCTGTACAAAACTTACTCTGCATCAAACAGTCAAAGTTCGGTGCAAATAGGAGTCATACTTACATATAACGAAGAATAAATTAAGACTGATATTCATGTCACAGCCAATTAGAAGTTTAGCAAAGAGAACATTTCAAGCTATTTTAGCATTAGCATACATGCCAGCCCCTTTACCGATTAGCGTTTGCACAATCTCCTCCAAAAGCAATGAAATAGCAAAGTGTTTTTATTCGCTCCTTTGCCAATGAAATTGCCGATTTTGTTGTGACAAAGGAAATACGAAACATCACAGAAAATATTCTATCAAATTGAGATAAAATGAGAGTACATCAAAATACTCTTTGTCAAGTTGGTGATATGATATATGATGGCAATAAGCACCAGATACGAGATAGAAAGACTTAGTAAAAGACTTTTCAGTTTTGGGCTTTACTCTCTCGAGTGGGATACAAATATCATCAACTTGATGTTTGGGGAAGAGATCTCAGCCGCTACCGCGGACATTTATACACCTGTATATAGGTCCGTGGTTGCAAATTTTACCTCAAGTTTGAATAGGATATTTTCTCAAAAGGTTCCTTGTGTGCTGTCGATAATTTCAAATTGTTTTCATAACTGCAACGTGCAAGCCTTCTTTGACTTCTTGAAGCGATAACAGAAAGCGAAACCAGAAAAAAGCTAAGCAAGCAATGATAGTGATAGTCTCTAGTGCACAATGTAGTCTAATGTAAAGTCTATAGACATGTTCATTGGTCAACTGTAGCAATTGCCCCGCAAAATGATGCTTCGCTACCGGAAAAAGAAACAGTGGCGCTTGAAGGATTTCTGATTTCAAAAGAGGTACATGTGGGGTAAGGTGTGGGGCTACAATTGTACCACTGACTTTACCTTACCAATAAGGCAAGTTGCTGGATACATAACGTTGGGTATCATCTGACTGCTGTTTCACTCTTGCCAGGATTTCATCGAAACAGTTCTGCCAACCAAAGTAGCGAGAATTCGAAGCACTGTGCAACTGTAGGTGCTTTCATACAGTATGACATTACATTTCTAAGTGTTCGTGAATTCTGCTGATCAGAATGTTTGAAGCCCTATGTAATGCTACAAAGCAGGTAACCAAGCATGGGTAGGTATAAGCTCATGGGGCGAGGTTTCTTGTGCATTTATCGTGTGCTCGTCGGTGGATATCACGGCGGGACGAGGTTTGCGAGGTCTTCTCCTGAACAGCGTATCTTTGAATTTGCCGACCAGCGTGGGAGGGTGATTAATTTCACCCTGATCCAAGTTTCTATCGAATTTACCGCAGAATACGTTGTATTCTTCTCGTTTTTCGAGACAACTTTTTTTAAAAAGATGGTTATGATTAGAAAAGTTCCTACCGTTATCGTAACCAAAAGCGTTATAAACATCAAATGCGGCGTTCATTTTACGATAACGGCAAAACAAGTCCAAATTAAAAGCCCACGCTATGAGAAAAGGTTTTGAGCTCAAAACAGGAGCTGAAGGACCATTTCTTCGAGCGTGAAAAAGAAAGGAGAACAGATAGAAAGAACGACAGATATAGCACCAGTCAAAGAAGGCTATTTCAGTAAAAAAAAGTAACTCTAATTTCATTAATTTGAAGGAGATATGCTGTTTTGTGAGAAGTAATGCAGTTTTAGACCCAAATAATGAGGCTGTTGACTCATTATGCAGGGGAGTGCGAATCCAGACAGGCCTTACCAAACCCAGGGACGATGGACGATTTTGAATGGGTATAAATCCACCTTTCTTATTACTTCCATAATTCCAGGAGTAAACTTGCGTCTAAAATAAAATAATTCATTTAAATCTGAAATTTAGGACGCCATGTTTGCTGCAAGGGTCAAGGTCGCGCAGGAGTCTACTAGTATGCTCCAAGTGACGCATGCGCGCTATCAGGAAAGCGCATGCGCTATGCTGACCATATTCCTCTTTGATACAACTTTAAGTGTGCAAAGTATTAAAATTTAAAACTCTATCCACTGTAATTTTAAACACATTAATTATATCATTCTTCATTTTCATCTTTAACATGTTAATCTCAACGGGTCGTATAACTTGACACAACAACACAATTCAACATCATCTTATAATTAGAGGTACACCATCTGACTTCTGCAGACAGTTCTTATGCAATTTCTTTCTTTATATCATGCCGTATAGTTAGTTATTTCAGTGTTTAGTTATTTAATTTGACAAACTGAAAACATAATTTAAAGCCAATTTGCATCATGAAGACCAGAAAGCGGCAAAAAGAAACGAAAAATGAAGCTCTTAAGTAGTCAGGCAGCCACACACTTAATTGTGTGTATTGTGTTTATGTATTTGATATCATATGTCGCTGTTGTGTCTGACGGTGCCTGAATTGTTCTGTTCTGAATAGTCATTTTTTACCCAAGTGTTAATTGGTACATCATCATCAGTGCCATTGGGTGCGGGTACAGAGCAGTCATCTGAAACAGTGACACAACTCGACGAATTTTATGCAAGTGTAAAATCCCTTCAATAAAATTCGTGAAAGATTTTGAACTTCAGTGATAAAAATCGTAGCACATTCTGCCTTGACTTCATTTAGATAATGTCAATTATAAACCACCACCGTGTTTTTTATAATTAGGGACATTTAGTGAATATTGGTTACCTTGGTGATCCCAACAGTGGTGACCATGACACCCATGCGTTCAATATCATTACGCCATTATCATTGTTGTGTGGAGTTATTGTTGCTTGATTGGTGATATGCTGTTTGTACATTAGAGAGCGCTCACTGTAAGCATGCAAATCGCTGGGGGCTACTATTGAAGGATAAAAAAACTAAAACAATTTTAGTCACTTAAGTGTCAATTCAGGTTTAATGATAAAGTTTGTAAAGGAATAAGAATATTCCAATGTCGATGTTAGTTTTTCGCAAAAAAATGGCGCATGGTAGCCCCCGGTGCACATAGGTTTCATGTCGCATTAAACCAACAGATGGCGCTGTATTAGATGTCAGCAGAGGTGCGCTGGGGTGGGGGATGCGCGCGTGCGCTCTCTAGTGGCGTCTAACTTCCTAAAAGGGCGTCAAGAAGACTGAAAAAAACCTGATTAGTAAAACGCGACTGTGATAGTCAATTGCAGAATGAAGCAAAGAATATACAAACTGATGAAAGATGACGGGTTTTCTTGGAGAAAGGTCTTCCTTTTGTCAACGTTATTTGAACTCTATCGATGGGAGCTGCAGCAAATTACTACTAACTTCTGGCATACATCATCAACACACCACCCCATCACAAGTGATTTCACTCTCTACGAGTGATTATGCCTGTTTTCGGGACTAACGCCGGCAGTCTCTTGGTTTACACCCATCAGAACAAAAGTGCCCCAGAACGACCAGTGACTTTCAGGACCTTAGCCTGTCATTTGCATTTCCCGTGGTATCTCGCGAGACCTACCTTAGGCGCGAGATGTTCCTCGTCTTTGTAGTAATACCAGATCATGCTGTCATTACTGTAGGACAACCTGAATCTCTTCACCCATTCGTTCTTCCTGGTGTCACCACGGCCCTTAATGACCAACCCGGTGATCATGGTCGGCGGTCCCACATCGAACTGCAGCCATTGGTTCTCTGCAAGAAGATCATTTTTATGTGACTGGTCATGCCAAAGTAGCAATAAACACCACTCTCGGGGATGTTTAAACATCATGTAAACACAATGCTGCCCTTCATATGCCAGTCTATTAAACGTTTTCTCTCTTGATGATACCATATTACAAGGCTTTGAGACGCATAAATGTTACGGTCAATGTGAACTGTCTTTGTTCTACGTCCGGTATCTATGATGAAGTCAGTTAAAGATAAGATATTCTAGTGTAAGCCAAATTCACCTACCATCGTCCTTTCTGGAGCACCAGGCTTTGTTGCTGAGGATGTGGCCATCTTCTGGGAGGCATGAGCTGCCCTTCCTGTAGGTCTTCCAGCTTGAGGCAGTGATCTTCCCATAAGGGGGCATGCCTATTAGCTCCTTACATTCTAGAAAGTCAAAGAGAGATGACGTTGTGTAATGTTGATGATTTGAAAAACTGTGATTGGAAGGAAAACGTACACTGCAAAGCACTCTGAGTGACCTGGCATTTTGTAATTGAGCGGCGTGTAGTTTCTGATGTGGTCGGTGGTGGTGGTGGTGGTGGTGGGGGGGGGGGGGTGAGGGGAGGGGTTGTAAAGCACTCCGATTTCTCATAAGACAAGACATCACGATGTGCAAAATCACCATCGTCAGAGATGATCAGTTGGGGTCTAAGGCAGCGATATATATTTTTAACCCAGCCCCATTATCAGCTTAACTTAATCCATGTAAATGGTGAAATATGGCATCATATCCATCAGACGGCGACCTTTGCTGAAGTGACACTGGGGAACAGAGCAGCTTGTTGTATTCGAAAAAAGATTTATGCCGCAGAAACTTAGCTGTCATGGCATTTTACTACAGATCACCTATTCTAAAACCCGATCAAGTTCAACCCATTTGCCGAGATATTTACCGATGATTGCAAAAATGAACAAAGAAATAAGTTTTAAATTGCTCTTCTTGTCGCACAATGTTACAAATTTAACTTGAATCAAGTTTTAAAACCCTCTTCGAATGTAACAATGAGAGGACCCTCCAAGTAATCATGTCTGATAAGCCGGCAATTATCTAAATATTTCTTTAGACCCTTTTTTCAAGAGTGTCGGGTTGAAATAACACTTGTGTCCCATCCAAAGGGCGTTTGTAACAATTAGCCACCCACTATGTACACTGTGTTCCCTATGATATTAGCAATCGTAATTTCATTGCTCAATGGTAAGGTTTTGAGAGGAAGATATTTTGTTTATCTATGAAAATGGTCTAACGTTGTCACGATACTACCTCACCAATACATCTATAACATCATCACAGGCCAGACAGCATGCACGAATAAAAGTACATGTATGCATATGCGTGTAGTCATAATGTATTGGTTACTCGTACAGTGGAAGACGAATTGTAGAAATGTAGAAGGCAAATAGCAAGACTTGTTTGGTATACAAACCTTGGCAACCGATGATCTCTACCCTGAGACTGGGATGCTTGCTCCAGTGCACCGTGTGGAACTTCACGAACCGTGCCATGACTGGCTTGTCCAAGTAGGAGTGCTTTACGCTGTACGAGTCGATATTGCCTTCGAAAATCTGAAACAAGTCATTTTTTAATATGTTAAAATTTTAACATTTATCAAATGTATAATTATATTTATCAATTGTTTAACTACATTCATCACTTTTCTAACTATATTTATCAATTATTCAACTACATTCTTCACTTTTGTAACTATGTTTATCACTTTTGTAACTACATTTACCAGCTTGTTTACTAATTTATCATCTTCGTAACTATATTTATCAATTGATTACCTACATTCATCAATTTTGTATTCTCCTATATTAATTTTGTAAATTATTTTTAAATTTTGCCACTTACCCTTTGGTTGCCATACTGGTCGACCACGTAGTCCCATTTTGAGGCATCCATACTGAACGAAACCATAAATGATGTCACCCATTCTTTTCCATCGCCTCGGCCCTGTGTCATTACACCAGTCACCTATGGAAAGAAAATAATTTACATTTAAGAAAGTTTTATCAAGACACATTTTGACTCAAAGATCATATGATCCATCTTTTTCAACTGGATCTAGTCGGTTTTCAACTGCACCGTTGCTATGCATAACAGGCTTTTGGGACTGCATGCAGCGCAATAAAACTTCACACTTGTATCATATTTTGATCTCTAAAGTATTAAAAATAGTTTAATAATGCATCGAAATTTAGTATCAGCATTTTTAGACTAAGTCTCAATCTACTCACCTTGGAAACAACTCCAAGGTCAATTTGCAGCCACTCCGATGATGACTTGTACTTGGCGCACCATCCATACTTGTTTGGTTGGTAAAGTCTGGCAAAGCGTTCATGGCAGGCCTTGTCCCACTCCTGTGGGTACGTTGATGAGGCGGTGATCTGCCAATCTTGGATGTCGCCATTGATCATACCAAGTGGCCCGCTGATATCACAGGCTGGAAAGATTAGGGAAAAAATCAGGATTTTTTGTTCGAAAAACGCCATTACTGATACGGAGCATCTATAAATGTAAATGTTGAACAGTCAACAATTAATTTGTAGAATTCACTAACCTCTTAGTTTCCTTTCAACAACTTCATTGAAATCTGTTGAGTCATACTCCGCTGCGGCCTCTGCAAATCAGAGGTCATATTATAGAATGATGAAAGTGTTACAGTAGTTGTGATTGGCTGAGCTATAGACTATTTCACCATTCTCCATACAGGTGCCCTTTTATGAGTCACCGTTTTCAAAGACGGTGAGAAATTGATAGACGATAATCTATGAAAAACATGCATCAGGTTAAACGTCGATTGAAACAGTCAACACGAAAGGATGAATCTGAACTGAGATAAAAGGGCCACCGACTCCGCATGTGTTCTGTTTGACAATGAAATATCACATTATCATACACGTCTCCTATGTATAGATACTCACGGAACATCTAACTTGAGGAAATTTTGGGTCCCCTGTCGCCCCCAGTATGTGACCCCTGGTGGGAACTTTTATGACCAATGCCACACTGGTGACGTATAAATGCAATAACCATACCATGTGTTCTTATTCATCTGTTATACTCTTACACTGCTTGTCGTTGGGGAGATATTGATACATTCAACATAGCTTCTTTCTATTTTATATAAAACAGAAATATTTTTGTATCAGAATACAATTGGTCCGGAAATGTTCACCAAAGGCTACCAGTTATAAACGATTGATGTCCAAAATGTATTGTTACAAAAGAAAATGATTACAAAAGTCATGGCGTTCAGTTAATGGAAATAAATCTAGTGAGAATCGCGTAAGCTCCCACAAAATAATTGAGCTAATCATTACTTTCTTACGAATATATGCAAGAGATAACTCGGAAATAGCCAGGGCCAAATACAATGATGTGATTCGAAATGATATGGCATTTTCTTCGCTTTCACACAGACGACCTTCGGGACAATTCTTGATAGAAAGGAACCTTTAACAAATATACCCCCAAAACACCCTTGCAAGTAAAGTTAAAGGTGGTTTAAAGAAATTTATTGACATTAATGTCCATTATTCTCGTCCATATTCAAAAATGTCAATATTTAGAAATCTTGTTTCAGGTAAACTCAAGACGTGGACAACGGGCAGTAAGAGAATTTCACGAATATGTTTTGACCTCTTTCAACTAGTTCACAAGGCCATTTGTGCTTCAATTGAGGTTGGCACACTCGATAAATATCCATTTGAACTTGATTTCGGTGTCAAAAGATTCAGAGAACTTCCATCATGTAAACGTTTTTATATCTGGTTCAGCAGGCTACTTTAAAGAAACGAAAGCATACTGATTCATTAATCACTCAAAATCACTTTTGTGTTACAAATAACAACAGATTTAAGTTATTTTCCTTTTAAATTCTAATTGAAATTCGATTTTTCCAGCCCACTGCACTACCCATGTAAACAGAAAGTACTCCCAAACATTTTGACAACATGTGTACCACTTTGAAAACACACATTACAGTAAATAGAATGAACTAATAGGCAAAATTGTCCCATATTTCGCGGGACGAAACACCCGATACGATTTTTTTTTAATTTATCAAATAAGCACCTATTTTTACATTAACCACTTAGGCCTACATCTAAACAAATATTACAGCCGCAATGTCGAATAAAGTTCTGTGATGAGTAAAGTGGGCAATTTATACCTATAACATGCACATTAGAAGATAGATTCTTTGCTGAATGCGAGGGTCAAGGCAATACATGGTTGAACTCTACGACAAGCCGTTAGGTATATAGAACATGTTGTGGATATTGACAATAAGGATTTATTTTGCTATGCATGCATGACCTTGATCATATTTGAGATTGCAATCGACCCTTGACCGATCCTTTGAACCATATTAACGAAATAAAGACCCACATTCACGATATCTACAGTCGTTTTGTGCAGCAATTTGATGGTACTAAAGTTTACATTCCAATGTTTGTACTGTTGAAGATTTATGTGAGTCCTCCATCCCAACTGGCCGGCACAACATGGACATCCTTGTGATCCAATTATGTGATCATGGCATAAGTATGTACATTCATTTACTTAGAGACAAGTTGCAGTTCGAAGGACTATCTCAGTCCCACCTGAAGATGGCCGATAGTGTCATGATCACAATCATATCCGTCTTGCCTTTTGCTGACGTGGTCCACTGCTTAGAAAATGCAAGTTAGGCACTGTCACGATTATGTCACTTTTGCCTTTAACGGATTTAAAATTCATGTCAGAAACTTCCAATATATATTTCACTTTCTGTTGCAAGCGGCAACATTTAAAAAGAATTTCTCACAGCTGAGAAATGTTTGACTGAAGTTTATGTATTCACGGAGGTCACGTATTTTGGCAAAATTTGACCTCATGACATTAGTAAGTTGTCCGACTTCAAAAGGCCGCGACGCCGCTGCAAAAATGGGAGGCGAAGCCATGTGATGAACGAGTTATCTATTAACTTCAGGTCAGGAGTTCTTCTTTTTAGCATAATGTTATCAAACATGTACATTGTATTATTATTAATGGTAAATGTGTTTGACAATGATATAAAGAGAAAATTGAACAGTTGCGAATTTGCCAAGTTGGTCCTAAATACTGAACTACGAAGTTAAATAGCTACAATTGAAAACTTGACAGAACTTTGATTAATCTGAGGTAGGTTAACCTATTACATTCTGGCAGTAAAATCATGGTAGCCGGTACTATTTCACAACACCGAACATTCCTTAACTGTCCTGGTGATGTTTCAAAACAAGAGTAAACAGGCAGAAAAGTAAAAATAATTTCTGAGCGTTTTATCCAATTTATTTATTTGGTCTAGGCTTTTTTGAATAGTTTGAACTAAAGAATACAACAAAACCAATAGAAAGAATCGTGGTTACCACAATACAACCTTCACTACGACATTACAAGTGCAGGTATGTAGGTTTTTTAAGGCTGTCCGTGATGAACTGTACCAACAGGCGACGGATTTTCATATTTGTAGACTATCAATAGAGCTATCAGGCGTGATGGTTAAGCATGAATAAACCAATGAAACTATTTATCAATATAATAATAGATCAAACGGTTTTATATTGGTCGTTGAGAAATGATATACCCAACATGTTTTTTTTCTCTTTCTTTATCATCGCTGTACAAACTTGAGGTACAACCGTGAAGATATCATTAAAAATGGCTGTACAGAAACAAATTAAGATACTGGTGAAGATATGAAACTATTAACAGCAAACTGACTTGTCATATTATACTATCATTCGGCACGTGGGCTCTGCATGGGACCTTTCCAAGCTAGTGTGCAAGGGAAAGTGCATACTACTGTTATTGGTATTCGAGCATGCATACTCAGGTGGACCGGTTTTAAAATTGAATTTATAGAATGTTGCAAGGCATTACTGGATAACCTATTAAGAAATTGATATTCACGTTTCCTCACAATTAGTTTGACATCTTATCGTCTCGAATCTTTCTGGTAAGGCGATCTAAATGGCGAGGGTCTATCCTAGCGCTTCAGTGTGGTATCCGCGGGCCAATCGTACCCATGATATCATATTATACCAGTATTTGAATGTAATTCCTTAAAGGTCAGATCCGTTCGTGTGGCCTTCAACAACACTTACACGTGGCCCAAATGAAATAGGAAAGAAACATGGCCGTGTGCCGTTACATGTATTTTCGACAGCGCGGTGAATACCGATATAGTGTTTCGACATGTATATCCGCGAGAGAAGCAGCACTGTCGAAATTTACATTCAGTATGTACTTACATAATTGAAAATCTCAAACTCAGTTTCAAATTTCAAATTTTGAACGAATGAACCTTGACTTTAATTGTGCATTATGCGCGGTCATAGAGCGGGCGCCAGTTCAAACAGAAGGACCACTAAATCTGCCAAAAGGGTGACAAAACAAAACAGACACCGCTCACAACAAAACCTTGTGATATATCGGAGTTATTATCAAGCCGACATCTCAATGGATCCATTGGACGCGCACGTGGTTTAAATAAGACGTGGATGTAGGTCTGTGACATTTCTGCTAGTTCAATAAATAACGTCTAAGTCGGCGTGTTATCAGAAGGGCCCTTCTCAAAATGATTATGTGTGACATTTATCACTATTTTCTATGTGTTAAACAAGGAACTTATCGTCAAATGATATTATGAGAAATTGTTTTAGCGGCATGGTCAGAAGCCGCAAAACACACTGCCCGAGTGGCCATTGTTTCAGATATCTTTTTTTTTGCTTTTTACGTCATCATCATAAAAGGTTGTGTTTGATACCATTGTAAGCACTGTGAGATGATTGCTTAAATACGGAGATAGTCCCTTATTGTGCTGTTTAGCACCGGGGTGTTCTCAAATCTGAAATAGGTAAACAAGACAGGCCATCGTTGTCAAACATACCATTCAAGTCATCGATAGAAGTATTTGCCCTTTGATTCCAAAAGCAGTCAGTAAGATTCCTTGCACTAACTCTACTAATGTTATTCTACGTTCCCACCATAGTTGTCGATATTTTCGAAATTTTTTAACGTTAAAATGGGAAGCAAAATGTTACACCGGAACAATAAACGCCCTCAGTGCAGAATAGTGCTGACAGTACACACTGATGCACACCGCGGCTATAATGTACGAACTTGAATCACTATGACCTCGTGGATCGCACTTCAGAGCGTCAGGTTCCTGCAATTGCAGTTGGGTGATAGTTTGGGTAATTGATAAGGTGGGTGTCTTCAGCAGGGGAGTATAGAAGTCCATCCCTTTATCATATTTCATGAATATGGTCTGGCATCAGATACAGGGGGAGTCATAATATCGGATATCGAGGCCGCTGTTACTGGTCAGAACTCGTGATAGTGGTAAGCTTATATAACGTGAAGAGTTGTTCTTGTATTAAAGTTGTTCTTTGGTGGTATTTAATACCAGTGTATATTACACGCGCTATCGCAAAATCCTATCATGTTAAACGTCATTAGAATTTTGTGTGGGAATTGAAGAAAAAGGACTAAGGGCATTTGGGAATAGTTCTAAGGTAATTGTCCAATATGTTTTGTTCCATTTCATACATTGTTTAACATACGTCCCCTAATTGATTGTATCTACTAGATACCAGGGTTGATTATGGACATGATCGTATCATGAGAAGACGATTTTTTAATATGCCACAGTTAAGTGAGACTTAATTGAAGGAATCTATTTTCGTTTACAAAAAGGAATAAATACAAGGCAATTGGCTTTGACATGTGTTATCTCAAATCTGACGTTCCATAGTAAGAATTCGATTTTCTCAGCCTTGTTTAAATTTTAAGACACTTGTACACCTAGTAGGATCAGGCTTAGATTAATGTCTAGGCCTACTTGTCAGAAATGTTCTTAGGGGAGCGCTTTACGGCCCTTTTTATCTGATTTTGATCCAGTCTGCTGGAGCTGGATCGAGCTTTGTGAGTTATTCCCAGAGGAAACCGCCCAGAGGACAGGTTCCAACAAATTGGTTGATCTTAGTGTATTATTTTTACGATACCATCAAACATCTTTTTTACATCATTTAATGTTTCATTTTCCCAAACTGATCTTGATGTTCTTACGCACAAAAGTGCAAAAACTCCATGGAAGAAAATATGAAACAGACCAATGCTCTATACATGTACTACACAGACAGATAGGTTGTACTGAGGTCATGGCGAAGCTGCAATCTTTGTCACATTACATAACGTTCTGGACTACAGTCAGTGAATTGCATTAGGAGGCAATTTTGAGAACTAGTGTCTTAGTTTCACCGCTGGCATCGGGGAGATAATCTACCCTTAGTTGATCTTTCCAAAAACCTTTAGTATAGCGTTACACTATCATTTGGGCTATCAGGTTTTTTTAATTTATCGTAGCACAAAAAATCATTCGATCTGTTCACGACAACCAGTATAACGTCAATCCGCACCCACCTATATTTGGCTAAGTAGCTTATTCTTACTCTAGCTGTGGCGCCAAGAGGACCAGACGCATGTTGCCCGTTATTTTCTTTATTCTTAATGCCTTTCACGACAGGTCAATTTGCTAGTAATAACTAATAAAGTAGAAGCTTAGCATTCACGTATAATATACTAAACGGCACTTCATTTAATGCTAGAAAAGCTGTTTTGATCCTTGGTCCTGTATTATGAAATTAAGTAGTAAAATATTGTGGGAAAGGGTGTTATGTTTCATTTGGTATTTGGAAAATCTATGAAATGACACATTCTGGTAAATAAAATAAGTGCGAGGTCCAGACATACCCAAGTATCTCAGAGATCTCAAAATTCGAGAAATTAATGTAAGTCGGTGCAATTTTTGTTTAGGAGGACGTGTGTCCATCATATGATCGGTTTAGAGATACTCTTGGCCCAGTTATACCGCATACTCTTACCATATATCTGTGTGGCGGCGAGCAGGCAGACGAAGAAGAGGTAGAATAATCTTATATATACAGTCATCTGAAACGAGAAAAGGGACACATCATTAGCACTAAATTGAAAGATGTTTTTAAGGAATGTCTGTCGAAGTTGACGCGATTTCTGAACGGTATTGGCAAACAGCTTGCAAACACCCCCTTGAATTCTAACTTTGGCGAACAGGTTTATTGAAATCATCGTAACGCGTTAAATTGTCTGAAGTACCGCTTGTAGACAGTTTCATTTAGATGGATTGTTATCACTTCACGAGTATCAATTCAATTGAATTGAGGGAGGAAAACAATTTGTGAAAATAAATCAACACCTTTGAGTGGTTTTATTGGCCATTGTGAGATCTTCATGGTCAAGACCGCGATGGTAGTGTCATGTCTGGAGATTAACAATCTAGAGAGGGTCCACTTATTGTCCTGAGATAAATCTGTCTCAGTAGACCCCTTGGCATGTTTGTAGTAAATGTTGCCAGAAACCTCTTAAAATAACTCAATTTTCGTCTGAATGGGCTGCCAATTGACCAAGCTAAGGTCAATATTTAGCTGATCTGATTTTGAATGCCATCCTAATGGAAGAATTCCCGAATCGATACAGTGTTATTTTGGTTAGAGAACCTTGCCCACCTACGTGATAAACCCCGGAGGTATGTAAAACCTGCCTTTGAAATGAGTGCTTAAGTTAGCATTGGCAATTGGCATGATATCGTGAAATATTTCTTTCGCGACTTTTTAAAAAAGAAGCATCATAGTTGATACATACCGTATTTTGTTCCTCAGGACGGATTCTTTAAAACGATATCATCATAGGCCTAATCAACAAGTCCTATTTATTTTCCTTAGAGTTTAAGTAAATTAGATCGGTCATTTTGGTTGCAGGCAAAAAATAGGCTTTTTACCCCCTATCTCGATAATTAATCCAATAAAACAATGGGTGACACATGCTGAACTCATGAAGTATGTTCGTATTAAATAAAATAGGTCACGTATACATATACGTTTATTGGTCTTAAGAGTAAGCGAAATAATTTGATGACTGAAATTACCCCCTGCCAATAAATATATACAATTATAACGACATTGTGAGTAAGGGGTCCAAGGAACAGGAACTTGAACAAGATTATGAATAGCCGGTGCGATAAACGGTTGTAACCATATAGGTGGCTTCTAATTATGGTCTCACCGAACTTCTTTAACTTTAAGGTACACGTTAGTTGCTTATGTTTAACATACACTATTATGTTTAACAAATTTTGATTCCTTTTAATGTGAATAGTGTGTGTTTTATGTTGTATGACGCGGAGACGAAGTAACGTACGATGTTAACCAAAGTCTTCCTGGACTTCGGTTAACATTTCCTACCATTCTTACATAAAGGTCAAGCCAGCCGTATTGCAGTAGCAAATACATTTATGAATAGGCTGAAGCAAGTTAGAGTATTTGGCCTCCTATGCTGGAACCGCCAGAGTGCTTACGCCAAAGAAGAAGAAGAAACTAGGAAAGAAGTCAAGAACAAAAGAATGGATGACATATAACATAACAACAAGATTGTGTTTTTGAAAGGATGTCCTCACGGTGCACCTATAGACCAAGAATATGATGCCCCGTATCACGATGGAGACAATAAGTGGCGGTGCTATTACAAAGCATCACTGACATTCAATTCTTGTATTGTAAATTCAGTTCAGATAGTTGCTGAAGTGTATTAAACGGGTTTATTTCTGCATCACACGCCCCATCCCGCTGTGGATTTCGCCTCATAGTTGTTTCAGGCGTTCACCTTGCCTTCGGGAAGGTAATGCGATCCTGGAGGCAAAATGTTTCCAAAGTTTATACGTTCATGGCGGCCTTGAACATCGGAGTCACTCTGCCATTATAGCGGTGTCTGCCCATTCCGCCTCAACCTTATTCGCCTTATCCAATTTTGCCTTCTCCCATTTAGCCTTCTCCTAACTTGCCTTTTCTCAATTCGCCTTCTACGATTTCGCCATCGTCTTATCTCGCCTTTGTTCCAATTGGCCTTCTTCCTAACTCGCCTTCCTCTCATCTTGCCTCATCCTAGTTTGCCTTTTCTTATTTCGCCTTTGTCCTATTCTGCCTTGGTTTCATCCTGCCTTATCTCATCTTGCCTTTTCTTGATTGACCTTTGTGTCAATTCGCCTTCTTCCCATTTTGCCTTCTCCCGTTTCGCCATATCTCACCTCGCCTTTTATCAATCCGCCTTTGCTTATCTTGCCTTTGTTCTATTTTGCCTTGTTGTCTTGAGAGCTAACTCGTTCTGTGAGAAGGCCTCATAATTCCCCAATGATCAAAGGAATACATCTTCCAGATTGCTGGATTTGAGTAGGCCTATTGACTATAGTTCATAATAAAGAACTTCAGAAGCACTCACACTTTGAATGATCAATAAAATACTTAGCACCCCCATCCCTCCTATATAGTACCAGGTCACAAGTCTTACCTATCAAAGAATGCCAAAACACTATGCCAAAATATTTCCATGAAAGACTTGGAAAACTCTAAGATTTGACAAACATGGGTAAAGATACTAAGTTGGTTTTGGAGATACATGTAAGCTTACATGTAGATGGTTCAGAAGTTATGAAGATTTGAAAACATTGGTAATTAAACAACAGCCTTTGGGTAGGGTACCAAAACATAATTCGTGGAAACACTCTTATATGAAAGATTGGCCCCACAAACATGGGTAAAAGAGACAAAAGTCTTTTGTAATATGGTATGTAATGTAATATGACTATAATGGCTGAGAAGTTATCTACACTTGTAATTTTGGCAATGTCCACCGGGTTTTGGTTGGGGGTACCCCCGAATGGACCTTAGAAGCCCTTCAACACTGTTGAAGACACTTTCATATGAAAGATTGACTCAACAAACCTGGGTAAAGACACCAAGTTTGTTGCAAAGTAGGAAGAAGGCGAAATGGGAAGAAGGCGAAATAATACAAAGGCGGGGTGGGTAAAGGCGAGATAGGATGAAGGCAAATTAGGACAAAGGTAAATTAGGACAAGGTGAAATAGGAGAAGGCAGATTAAGACAATGGCAAACTGAGACGAAGGCAAGAATGGATAAGGCAACTTGTGATAAGGCAAGATAAAACAGAGGCAAAATAGCATAAGGCGAAAAATGTAAAGGCGAAAAAAGACAAAGGCGAGATAGAATAAGGCGGATTGGGAAGAGGCAAAATTGGAAAAGGCGAAATAGGAGAAGGCGAAATGTATATTTTTTAAAGGCAAAATGGGAAAAGGCGAAAAAAGACAAGGCGAAATGGGCATGAACCATTATAGCAGCGGGTCGTCTAACTAGGAAACGTGTTTTAGAGAGAAGCTGACATAGATAATATGAGAGAGCTAGTTGTGATAGGCGTCAGTTGGCTCCAATGTTTGCCTCAAAAACAGGTGTCTGAACATTTACATCTACATGTACTTGTATTTTGTTTAATTTTTGACAAGACGTATTATTATTTATGTTGAAGTCTATCACCTTCCAATACGATACTGCACAATGTAGAAATGCATAATCCTTATAGTTTGAAAAATATTTCATTAACACAATTGAAAAAGCTTTGCATTGCCTTCAACATAACAACTTGGAATATAAAAAGCATAATGATAGACAGGAAAAACTCACGGAAGACTAATAAATAATATCATAAAAATTGGCAATAACACCATACTACGTATAAGTATAATAATGATAAATAAAACATTTTTCACAACGTGTACAAACTCACCATTTTTTTAACCTGAATGTTTGTTGTCTAAATACTAAAATATCCTTCTTCAGCAAGAGTATTGATAAAAACAGTAATCCTCTATTCGCGAGAGTTCCAAACGCCCTGGGAATATCACGGGTTCACATGGTCGTGGTTACTACACCATGAACCGGAATCAAGCCGTACTCACTCCTCAATCAGAATAAATCATAAAATGTAGAGTATCCTGTGTGAAATACTAGTAAAATCTCTCTAAATTAATTTGATATTTCCTCTCGACTCAGTAATAAAAATCTCATACGCTTAATAACCTGTATGTGTAATCCTTCAGAGTATGAACGCGTTGTGCGGTGCTTTGCGGCCAATTGACTGTCTTTGGAGCGATCTCGTGACGTATTGGGGACTTGGTTCCGTGTGAGTGCCTTTCTATATCCACCAAACAGAGGCCACTAGCGTAAATATTGCCATGTCGCGATGACAGTTCTGAATTATTTAAATATTTTCAATTCTCATGAAGTTTGTCAATTTTCTTTTGATTGGCCGTGTGACATATTCTTCTTTGAATTGGGTGTCGTCGATATTTTGGTTATATTGATTTCGAAATCAGCGATGTTTGTATTTGCAAACAGACCCATAAACAACAACCCAACAAAATCGTTGCGGTATCAAAGGAAAGAGGTCATGAAACTAAGACTTCTTTGAAGATATATAAGAGTGTTGGATGTCACGAGATGTCTGACTTGTGGACTGGTTGATATTTGCTGCAATACATTTGCAATAACCAACCAGAGTAGTTGTTACATCTGCGTGGCAGTGATGGTGTAACAGGTTCAGGTGAATTAAGCCAATAAAAAAACTAAGTAAAATAATGTACATGTAACACGACAATGCTGATTTGAGCTGAATTGAACAAAACAGAAATTCGAAGTATGAAATTTGAGAGATACTATTCAAACCATGTGTGTGTTGCTCTGTATGTGTTCGAAGATATTTCAACAACTTCACCTATCTTTAGTTCGTATTCTTTGGTACATTCTTTCTAAAATATCGACCAATTGGTAAGTTCCTTTCACGGGACATGTCCGTGTACATCTCAAGTAACACATTAAGAGCTCCAACATTGTTCAATAAGTAAGCAAAATACACTAATTTCTGCTTTTGGTCACACTTATATCGCTATTAGAAGATCACAACGGGATGCCGAGCTGGAACCGCCCATGACTAAAATGACTACATGTTTGTAAAAGGTGGCATTTTTAGAGGTGTTTGTCGGGAGTAGAATGGATGTAAGTTCCGTGAACGAGTTGGCATTACCAGGTCAGACTTTTCGAAGATAATGAGGTCCTCTTTTGCAGAGGCTACATCAGTGCCGTGTTATTATTTGAAAAGGAAATTCATGTTGGAAAATCGAGCAGAAAATAGGTCATAACATCTCTAAGAATCGACTATAGATATTATGACATTTGACTGACTATGTATCGCGATGCATTTACCCTCCACGGTTGCATGTACCTCATTATTGGGGAAGATTCCGATCTGCTTATAAGTGGGTCACCATGTGCTCCGATTCAACACATCTCATGCAACTCTACTGTTCAAAGGAAGTTCTTCAGAATGTCCACTCAATTACCATTATGCCAAAGAAAGAACTCAATTCTAGGCTATTTGGCAACCATTTTGGATTCTGGCGGCCATCTTTGAATTTAGGCAAAACCCAGGCTGGCCCCATAGTTTATCTGAACACCTAGAATTTTGTCTCCTGGACACAAAACCACCGAGAAAACGTGTACGAATGTAGTAGATTTTGAGCAATCTTAGATATTTCGGACACATCAACACACTGGATGTATAGTATTTCCTGTTATCTGTCACATTTCTGCACTGAACAACCAGATAAACTGGAGACTGTGCACGACTGCCTGAGAAAGGGCAACGTAACGACGGCATAAATGTATGCACAGAATGAAACCTGCAGTCGTCAAAACCTGCAGTGATAATTTGCACAAGAGAAGTTCGATCAAAAGTAGGTGAAGAAATGTTCAACATATGTCTATCGTTTCGACGAACTTAGGTCCCCGTGTCCTGTTGTCCTGTTTTTCTAAGCGCCCAGAGAGAGCTATTCAAGTCTCCGGATCTCAAATCCAGGGTCCTACTACTATGCTATCGTAAATAATTCCTTCCAAATGCGGCTTGGCGCTGAACCATCGGCTTTTGGTTGTTGAATGTGTTGTTCACTCCCAATACAAAGAAGAAGGTAATTTGATTCTTTATTGAAATAAAATGTGCAAACCCATGCAAACGTATTTTAATTCATTTGCACATCATAACTTTGCTCTCATAGGGTAGTGCATTTCAATTCTTCACGTCCATTTACCTAGTCTTTCTGAAAAGGCATATATCAGTTAACATATGATACAAACTTAGTCTGATCTAATCCAAACTGTCGGGCTGATAATCTCCATTAAATTTGAAGGTATTTGCACCAAAGGTTGCCCAGCATGAATCCTGATGTTGAAACTTGAAGTGGGACAAATTTAAGGGATCGGGATTTTGACAGGTAGAAGCATTTGTGTGAAGGGTCGAAATACCACAGTAATCAACCAATTACCAACAATTTCAATACGTCTTCGACCACGAAGACCTCTTTACGTTTAATGAAGAGATTGGTCAACACGGGCCCTATTTCTCACATGTTTGACAAATAGTTTTGCAAAGGCCTTCCAAAGTGCCAAAATATTTTCTAAAAGTCATTATTTGAAGAACTGAGTCAGATCCTAAGGGTTTGGAAGTGGAGGATGACATATTTTGGTCGGCCCAATTGAAAGATTGGTCGACGGTTCCATATGTTATTTTTTAATGCATTTCTTGCACCAGAATGATCTTGACAAATGTGCACGTGAACCGAGTAAGAAGTTAGACTGACCAAATCTAGGTCAATCGATTTGTATTGATGCAAAACTGCATTACTGTTAACTGCATTTACTTCACAAAGAGACTATCGGTAATAAAAGGATACTTTATCCTTTTACTATCGGTTAATGCAACATTAAATCAGAATGAACTGAATCGAAGTGGAAGCAATTGTGAAACTTTCCTCAGTCACTGCAGCAAGCTGATCTGTACATATATCATCACCAGCTAAATCAGTTGACAAAACCGATATGTCAAAGAGTTCCGTGATCGAATGAATACAGTGGTTACGGTGTGATGCGGCCAAGGAATGTAAGGTCACATGAGATCACGACACGTACTTTATTGAAAAAGACACGAAATCACATCATACTAAAGCTCACAAAGATAAACTGGAATCTCGTCAACAGGCATGGGACATTAAGCATTCGGGCCTTTTATCACGCGTTTGGCAAGAGCATATGTACAAAACAAATCTGGCTTCAACCCAGGTCCAATTCAATTTCGGTCTCGGAGAACACATTATCTAAATATCTTTTTAAAATTTAAGGTCCAAGTTGTGACACTGTTTGGCTACAATTTTTTGATTTATTAAACCAATTTGTTCGAGGAAGATTTTTCTTTGCTTGGCGGTACTTTGTTGCTGAGTGTGTAGTACCCTGGACGAACTTCCATAAAGTACATGCATGTCAGCAAAGAATTTAAAAGACTTTATTAATTCTCGATATTAGCTATGTGATTTATCTTTTGGTGGATGATTTTCTTAGTCCGCATATGATGGTCCGGGTTTAAGGAATTGATAGCGAACTGGAGGTATGGGTTATCTCACTAAAACCGCGAAGGCAAAAATCGAGGCGGAGCCGAGCCAACATTTCAGCTCCACATTCTTTATAAAAACCGCAAACCAATCGACGTCGAGATACGGAAAAGGCGCCCATACATTTCAATCTCACGAGGTCCTCAGACAGGAACGTAAGGTTATGCATGATAGCGTCATGAATGTGGACTCGTATGTCTTCTTATACTTTCTGCGTTTATTTGTAAGGCAAAAGAAATGCCTGTTAAACAGTCTAGAGTCAGAAAAATGACTTCACGACATGAAGAATTTTTAGAAATGGCTGAATTACAGTTGTGATGTTAGAGATAAGGAAGAACTTTGTGACATAGAAAGAACGATCAAAGTAACACGTTTTCTATAACCGCTCCTTAGATTAGGCGATTGAAGATATTATAAGCTAATTAGCAACGTAAAGCATCAGATAATGGGTTTTATTTCGCTTTTCGTATCCAAACAAAAACATATCCATGGGGTGAAACTTGAATAGAACAGAGACAAATCTCAGAGCAGTTAGTTTGAAAGCCGTTATGTGTATGAGTCGCAGCCATGCAAACTCATATCATTAGTTTATATCTCGGTCACGTAAATCTCGGACCAACCCCCTGATGCGAGACATTCAGAGGTTTCCTTAAATATATTTGAACCAATTTGGGCGAGGATTTTGATTATGTGTTGCATAGAAAAGGTCTTAGTTGTACAGGAGATTATGTATTCATGATCATACTGGGTGTTTCTTCTGTCTTTTGATATTTAAACGTCAGGGTTACGGTGTCAAATATTTCACGACATGCATATTGTGCGACTCCTTGAGGAATCTCAGGCTTGGCCCCAGGCCAGAATACTAGTAATGGAATCTTGCTGTGCATATACTTCAATGTTAATATATTTGAAATTCATGTATCAAAATGTGAAATTCATATGATTAATGAGAAAAATCAGTTAAGCTTGAAAATATTTTCTATGTCCTGTGATGCTTTATATGATCCCTTAACACAGGGCGGTGCAAAGCCTCAAGGTCGAGGATGGTGACTGAGGATGTAGTTGCTGCTTCTCGGTAAATCAATTCGGCAACGATTTCGGTTATATCAATCAACAATGTCTTATCAACAATGTCTTATAGAGCGCCAAACTCCAGGTAAACCTGCTCAAGGCGCTCAAGGTTATACCTATCATTGTGCCCATTTTACCGACACTAACTAGACATAACAATGAACAGAAATATTAGGGTGTTGCATATGCGTTGAAGGGTTGAAAAGAACACCTCAACTGATGCTATCAACTTAGATATTATCGGACGAAACGGTAAAAAACTCGGCAAAGATATTTTGCTTGGCAAACATTAGACAATTCGGATGTCACATGCATAACCTTGATTTCATCAATCAAAAATCCCGATTCAAGTGTCACAAATTTCAAATGTCAAAGTTAAGGTATGGTGCAAAACGCCTTTCAGCGAACATGTAATACAAACAGTACTTTCATTCTGAGGCATTTCTCTTAAAGGGACAGTAGGCTACTCCCGTTGTTTATGATATATTTTGTGGGTCAGCACATGTCTACATAAAATTGGTGTATCAAAACCCAAATGCACTTGTCCAGAACAACTATTTGAGCTATTTGAATATGCATGAAAGAATGATGCATGTTGTTGTGGTAACTATTTTTATCACTTCAATGAGAACACGAAAAGAAAAGGTGAAATGAAGTAATCTTGCCAAACTCGACGCAGACATATCCGAGGTGTGAAAATGATAATAAACAGACTGATATTTGAAAGCAGGACTGTCATATCATAAATGTGTTGCGTGAACATTGGGCAATCGCTTTGCTTCGCAAACAAACTTTATGCACCCGTGTGTCACATGGCTTGGTCTGATCTGGGCCTCAAATTTTCAAACATTCAATTTCAAAGGATCGTTTTTATCCAGATCTTAGGGTGCATGATAAATGGATTTCTTGAATTTTCTACTCCAAGTATGATTAATAATCGACAAGTATAGCGTAGTCTGATCCGTTTTAAATCTTTATCTCCAAACATAATACAATTTTGTGCCATCATTGTCGGCGTGGACAGCCAACTGTTAAACATTTCTGTAGAATTTCAAAACAACATTCCTGGGAAAATACACTAAAATTGGTAAAGAATGCCACATTATTCTTGAAAACTAAGACACATTTAGCTCCATTTGACCGCATATGCCCCAAGTTAAACACCTCTAAAGATTCCGAGAAAAAAGTGCACCAGTTTTCTGAAAAGGAGCTGTCTGGGTGACATATCTTCTTTCAGTGTGATCAATGACCATATTCCCAATTAAAATGAGGATTTCAAAGTTTAGATAAACATGTATTTTATCAACATGGTGAGCATATTGGTGATAACATGTATCAAGAAACCACCGGGAATCTATTATTTTTCCCTCACTAAAATTCCGGCTAAAAATTGAGTAGCAGAAACGATTTAAGTACATTTCATCACAAATTCTGAGATTCAATTTCACTGCTTTATGATATGAATCAGAAGAGCAAATTCTCCCTCTAAGCTTCTGGGGGATATCATTGGAATATGTGGCAAATGGCAGGTTGCCTAACTTCAGTTTGGAAAAATGAAATAGTTTGATCTCTCCGAATCCTCAATACAATCACCAGTTATTATTAAGCATTTAACACGCCAAGATATCCTTGGGCTATTTAATAAGAGTGCTAGTTACTACCAATTCCTTTGTGGAAGTATTTTGTCAGGCTTTGTGGAAATCTTAGTTATTTCTCAGGCGATTAATTGATATCTTGTAGTACGATATGATGGCCCGAGGGTGTGGGACAAGGATGGTTTAAGGAATCGATAGCGAACTGGAGGTATTGGTTTTCTCACCGAACACTTCGAGGATGGAGTTCCGCGGATAACCGTATACTATTTTACCATGCGATGATGTAAGAGACGTTCGTTGGTATTTTCTGGCACTATTAGTCCGCAATAATATATTTTGTGAAATAATACAGTATTAGCTAAATACACATAAACGACACAATGTATACTATGCGTTTCAAAAATAAAATTACAATTTTTGACTTTAACATATCACAACTTCAAAAATTACAATCTAATGTTATGTATTGCTGACACCCAAGGCATCTTCTAATGAAAACATGACTGCCTAATACTCCTATCAGTTTACAGAGATATGGTCAATCGAATGTGCGAAAAAAGTTATGAAATACATAGTGCATGTAGTACATTCTTTATTGCGTTCGTATAATTATATTGAACACCAGTTAGCTTCATCTGTGTTTTATGAAGTGTAATATCTTGGTGCAATAATTTGACTATAGTATGCATTATTAAATATGGGTTACACCTCAAATGGTCGGCTGCAAAGTGCCGCCTGATAAATGTGGGTAAGGCTGAATGCAGTCGATAACTGAACCTTTCGTCACCTTTTACAGAATAATCTATAAGTTCTGAAAAAACATTGAGCGGCCCGCAGACGCGATCGCGAGAGCATGCGACATAATCACAAGGTCATTCATTTCAGTCCGGCCAAATTTAGTTTGGGAAAGTTATCTTTAAATTCTTGATTCTACCAATAGCGGGTAAATTTGTGATTTTTGGTAGGAAGAAAAAAAATTCTATATGCATTATAGGATCAAAGAGATTATTTGATTTAACACGTTGATAACTGGCCACAACTCGAATGAGGAAAAATATACCCGACGTTTTTTATTAGTTTTTTTTATCAAAGTTTTAAATTGGTCTGTTGTTATAAGCGTACCGCGTGTTCTATTTGATGTCGACTACTTACTTTGGATAAGGCGTAATCAAAAATATAACACTGGATAAAACCACTCGAATTTCAATTCGGTTGGAAAACCCCTCGACTTAAAAAGATCGAACTTTGATCCCTGTAATCAAAAAAAGTTTCTAGCATAATTATGTTCACTTACAGTCTGAAGTAATAGAGATCATTACACATCTTTGACAATACTATGTATAGTTTAGTTTCATTGTTCATTTTTCGTTTTTGGCACACGCCCCAACACCTTTTTTAAAACTCAATAGCAATCGAATTTTAATATGATTATTTTTATTATCAAATTGAAATAAGTGCAACCTTTCAAAAACACTTTTGAGATTGAATTAGATTTTATTGGGTGATGGTTTAGAGGTATGGGCGGATTTTCCCTCTTGTTTATATGGTAACGACGCACCAACCGAAGGAATATTATAGAAAACAAAGAGCACAAACGAAACGAAAGATTCCTTCGCGCTGGGTTTGGCGGAAATAGGCAGTACAACCTTGTTATGACAACATGATATTCGCAAAATCGATCTTCAAGAACATTTATGTATGGTTATTGGCTGGAAGTAATCGAAACTAAATAAAGTTTTCTGGTCAATTTGTATTGCTGTCATTTTTCATGCATACTAAACGAGAGTTTCAATATTTGAACTCTTGAACTCACTCCATGTTTCACATCGAGTGTCAGTTGAAGTCCCATCTTATTCATCTCTCGATTTCCGATCACATTCTTGAGTGAAGTCATATTTTCATTGCAAAAGACTCGACCCACCCCTGCAGCGGTAAAAGCCAACTTTCCTTCAAATGAAGTTATATACCATTTGAAAAGCATGTTAGATCGAGTAATATGATACCTAGCAGTGACAAGTTTTGAAGTGGTAAATCCGACACGTTCATTTGTTTCTTTTTGTCTTCTTTGGTGTTATTGGTCTTATACACGTACATTGCCTGCGGGCTCGTCCGCAACTTCAGCGATAGCTAAAGATAAGGAACAAGTTTGAAGTTTAACACCCATTTGAGGTCAAGGGTAAGATTGTAGACTTTTGAAGCCAATTCTTGTTTTGGTTACGGACTTACCATCATCATGGTTTTAACATGCATAAAAGGGAATCGCCTAAGAGTACAGTGCCTGATTTCTAAGGCCGTTGAGTTGCTGATACCTGATAGTTCTTCTTGTATCTAACGTAAGAGAAATTACACTTACCAAATGGAATCGAATTGATGATTCTCTCATTCAGACCACTTCATGAATGAAATGTTTATTCATCAATGAAACCTGCTACACTAATTAATCATAAAGTTATAAATTTTTGATACACTAGTATTTCATTCAGAAATACAACGAGACCACTTAATGAGATTAATTACAAGTACAAATACACAGTTATAGGTGTATTATCTCATAAAGATGTTTAACAAGTTATGAAATGGATTTGAATGGCAATAAAACATCAAAAGACCGATCACAACCATAGCTAAATCCCTAAGAAAAATAAACGTAAATTCGTATTTTGTTGAATAAATTATTGATGCTTATGTATGGTCCTTACAGTGGCTCTTTAGATCTATACTAAGTACTTGTACTTGATGAGGTCCTTGTACCCCTTTAACTTTTAAGCAACTAAAGCTTTTTGCTTGCCAAGAATTGCAGTGAAGTGTTGCCCTACACGTAAATATCAATAAAGCTATACATTATATCAGCAGTTGTACCAGTTAAAAGAATGGCCCTGTTTTGACGGGGGTTTCATCTTAAATGTTGGAATCTAAGATGATATCATATTAGCTTCATGTTTTCAGTAAGCACACTTAATTTTCGAAAGTACCATGTATACAGCGTTACAGCGTAACCTGAGTGTAAGGTACAGTGGAAGAAAACATCCACCTTCACAATGGTACTACTGCTGATGCATATTGATAGTGTTAAAGCCCGAGAGGTTTGAGACCTTTTTCGTCGGGACAGGCGATTCGACACTTGTCTTGATTCAGTCGGTCCTCTTGGGATATATACCATTATGGGATTAAATACACCTCATTTATTTTAACTCCAAACCAATTTCGTCCATGATTAAAATCTGAACAGCTGTCTAAATGATTGTTCCTAGCTCTAATGCGCCATGCCATTGGCTGAATTCGTGCGAAACCTTCTAATGAATCAGTGAACAAGTTACGTCTAAGAATGACACAGGGGGGAGTTTTTTCTCCAGTTTTAACTATAATACAACCGCAATTAAATGCTGTTTGTTGGGTGGTTAATTAGCCATGAGGTAATTTGGTTTAAAAGTAAAATAAATCAGGTTTAACTGATTTTAAGAAAAAATGTTAAATCCTTGGGGACTGTCCTGTAGTTCAAGAGGATTCAATACTACTGATATCCTTAGGGAACAATATCGAAAGGGGTCAACTTGTCGGTTTTCCTACATTCCCACGGAGGGTGAATTGGCTTTCATTGATATGACAATCTCATGATATGATAAGGCCTTCAGATGGTTCTAGTCAGCTTCTGGACATGGCTTTCCAGACACGACACTATAACCTAAGCATCCATGCAGGTCTGGGAGAACACCTTAGCTCGGGCAGGGGAAGGTAGGCCTGATTAGACAGTCTCACAAGGCAATTACGAAGATTATAGAGAATTATCGTTGCCTTTGTGAGCAAACACCTTCCCATCGACATCCCCTTATACTTAATTAACTACTAATCAGCGGGTCGTTTTTCGTCAAAGGACAGCAGGGCAATGTGGCGGACATACTAACATAACCCTGGGTGGCCTCGGGGATTCATAAAAGACCCACCATCATTAAAGCTTTTTCCATCCAGTGTTCTCCGAATTCAAAAGCGGCATCGTCGCTTCATTAAAGACAGTCTTTAATCCATTAAGGTTAACAAGGCAGCAATGATAATTTGTACTTTGGAATTATGACGTCTGTGCAGAAAGGTTAGTTCAACAAAATGTATTACCGGTATGAAATTGGCGAATTTGACTATATGATAATGGCACATACGTATTATGCCTGTCGCAATGAGATGACCTTTGAATTGATATTTAGGACACAACTAATTCCATACGCCCATGTTGAAAACTGACAATTCTAGTACACAACAGTAACAAATCTTCTAAAAAAGTTCTTCCGTCCAAACAGATAGATCTAAAATGCCTAAGATAGTTTAGTTGAAAAGGTCTAATTTCTGTATACCTAATCCTTTTTGATCTTAAACAATCACACCTAACGACAGTCCAAGAAACCAAATGAGCCAGAAAATTGACTGTAAAGGTTATTTCCTATCCTAAAGATGTTAAGACAAAGGAAAGACCAATGGAAGTCAAAAGACAACTATGTTGTTCTATGAATGACCGACGCCAAAACATCATTTCACGCGAGAGAATCGGAATGACACCAATAGCACAATCAACTTTGGACAATTCATTTGCATTGCGAATGAAACCTGACTTTCTTGGGCAAACAATGATTTTCTTGAAAAATTTCATTAGGCAAGAATAAAAGGATATTCTTTCCCCTGTTATCGACCCTTTGTTGAGATAATCGTATACGCGAGGGGTCACTTAAATGGTACGGTTTTAGGGGGCCCTCGAGACAACTTCACAACATTGGCGTTCTTTGAAAGCTTTGGTTAAGAATCAAAGGTTTTCTGCTCATTAGTCAAGTGTCTCTGCAGATAAGGATTTGATTTTGACAGAACTTTTAATAGTTTTACCCAGCATTTGTCGTTACTTTACTATATCGTCACTATCATATTGAACTTTATGTGCACACATTATCAGTTGGGAAGGGATTACGCCTTATCACATCAACGTGAGGCAGCAAACACATGACGATTCTGAAGTCAGATACAAAGTAATCATAGCAAATTTAAGTTTAATTTGTGAAACGTAGCCGAAGAGTTCGACGTTCCCAGCACTTAAATGAACAAAAGGTCGATCGCGATTCAAAAGTTGGGCTCTGAACCTGTAAACCATATAATAATATCATGAAGTATTCAAGAAAAAACTGCTATACATACATGATGTATATCCAACAAAACATACAATTTGTACACTCAACTATAATTAAGTAGGTCTAATAATATTACAGTCCACTAAATAACTGAACGGAACTCATGTTCTCTGTATTGAAATTATGACGAGGGGTTTATGATTTTCAAAAGAGCGCAATTTCAGGTATTTCTGCCTTTTCGTATGTTCACCAACTGAAAGCTATAATCATCTTTAAGTGTCTGAGTTTTTAATTGGCCTAATTGTAGGATGTTCCATCCACGTATTGCAGAAGGAATTTCTTTCATACTTATAATAACGTAAGCATGGTTTTATTACAAAAAATCTAGGCTTAATGTTGAGCTTAAATTCAAATTGAGGGCGTGTGAAATATCGGTAGCTAGACTCGAGTAGAGGTTTCGATCTGAATAACTGGGCCAGTATTTTGATACACTGTACACTTTAAATTACATTGATTTGGTTCTTATCAAACTCTGCATTTCACATGGAGTCGCGTCTATCTCCAGCAGTGGTTATGTCCAAAATTCAATATACGTCTGACAAAAACTGCCATTTGGTATATCATGGACTATAATAGGTAGGTGCTTTTCTATGTAGGTATGTCAACAAGAATTTAAATATCAAGCTGTCAAGCGTTTGATCTGAAGTGATCATAATTCAATTCAATTCATATGAATTGATTTTGATAGAAAAATAATGAAGTTGTTCTACAGTCAGATTAGTGGTTTAATCCAAGATTACTGACCGTGTTAACAGTGATCCGTTGTGTCAATGTCTAAATCACCGATTTCATTACAAAGATAAAGTTATTTTATTCCAATTTCAGACAAGAAATTATTACAACTATTTAAGAGTATCAAGAGATTGGCTAACCTAAGTTCGTTGAGCACCAATTACTCACTTTCACAAGGTCACTGTCAGCCAGGACACGCGTAAAAATAAAGGTGTTTGAGCAGTTGGCAAATCTTTCATGTTTTTTTTTCAGCCAACACTAAAGAGTTTTTCACAAGCTCTAAGTGTGTACCACTGAACTGTCTTCCACGATGACAGCAAATGATGGTCCGGGAACTTACAGCTGGCCAAGCATCCATGACGAATAGAAGATAAATGTAATCAATACACCAGGAACACAACTGACCTGATATAGGGGAACAGAGAGTACCATCGTCGTGGCATACCTCTGTACTCAGTGTCGGATGTTGATGAAGTTGGTGTCGAAAAAAAATGTTTAACTATTATAGTACCGTTACTTAATTGGAGATTGCATTACAAGTAATAGCCATTATCCAGTATAAGAAAGAAAATATCACAACGAGCCTACATAAATAGTTGAGTGCGCTACGTTTATAAATACAAAGGTTAAACTACATCAATATTGGTGCCAAGAGTGGCCCCCTGATGCGAAGAACCATGGCTCTCAGTCTTTACTTAAAACATAATGTTTCGTGAATACAACTTATAATGGGCTACTATGAAACTGCACTTAAAATAATGTGCGCTGATTTTTAATTTTAGCCTTCAGCAACTTCAACTTCAACCGCGAAGATCGCCGGTCAGAAATCCAGTCGCTCGTGATATCGCAAAGCTCTCGGCGAATTCTCTTATATCTTCTGCCCTAGAACAACAGAAACGCTGATGTCACGCAAGGACAAGCTCGGGAATCCACCACCTGCGCTGACATCCGTATTCGAGTGGAAGATCCTGGACATAACTAAACCGCAGGAAACCGAGGGATTCCTTTAAAGTTGATACCTCAGGATGTGGCAGTATAGTTTCAGTCAAAGGATGGTGACCAATATAAACTAGGATGGCAATGTCACAATGTCCAACAGTTCGACCTCGAAATGGCAAAAATGAAAACAATTGATTGACGGAGTAAAACATACTTAAAACAAAAAAGGGTCTCAACACTTCATATAACAAACTTCAATCTAAACTTCATAAAAGGCTTTGCTCGAGATGAAAATGCACTCATTGACAAGATAAAACCAGCTTAGAGACTGACTCTCCCATCAACATCATGACCTATACTTCTTAACAATATCTTGTCTGAACTCCACGAATACAACTGGGTCCTCAGACCTGCAGGTGGTGTCTTTCCGACCCAAACCTTTAGTCACGATCGACATACAATTAACGACGCGGCAGGAGGTTTGTTGGTAGACTGTAACCCGATCATGACAACTCCTACGACCCTCTTGGAGTCTCCCTTTGATCACCCGAAAACCTACCTCGTACCTTAGACCAAGACAACGAACGTCCACCGTGTTTAGTTTGGAGAAATAAGTCCACTGGGAACAAGATCACCAGGAAGACATGACGGAATACGTGTCTATAACCTTAGCGAGAAGAATTTCGCAAGATCTGTTAAGTGTCTTACACACTTTTCGTGTTATTCGATTGGAAAGGAGCACGATCGTTCTCTACGCACGTTTTCAAGTGCCAAAATGCCTTCTTCAGGTGCAAGCATCAAATTATACAAATACTAATGTACATATTTACTGCCAAAAGTACTGGTATCTGGCGACAGTATTATTTACTGAGTGGTACATTATGTTTTTAGTCAAGAGTAACTTAAGACAATGACAACTCTAACAACCCTCTCGAAGGAGTTCGTTTACCATTCGCAATAGTAGCCTCGTGCCAAAGGTAGACGTCACCATATATTACGTATCAAATGCATGTTAAAGCTGGGGATAGACTAGCTGTGTACGAGGTCAGCAGGAAGAGGAAGAGATCAAAAGTAAACGCGACAATTTGAGGTGTATCTTTGCAAGCACTTCGTGTTTTTTCTGGGTTTCTTTAAATAAAACTCTTCCAAGGCAAAAGCTCCCTCATGCAGGAATGACTAGATGTCGCCTTAAAAGAGAGTCCTATATCTCTCTCGTTCAAAACAAATACCCCTGCTTTATCTACGGTGTGGGGTATGGAGAATTACCATGGAGAGTTCTAGGTGATGATAGTCTGATCGTAAATGAAAAAAGCTTACGAATGTGAAATTAGTGTTTGATACACATCGACTCAGAAAAAGCAAATTGAGACGAACAAATAAAATTTATGAAAAAGCAAAATAATTAAGCACAAATGACACGTTGCGTTGCTCTTTCAAGAACATCTTTAAAAATTTGAAAATCCCATGGTCGCAACCTGTGTTGTGTGCATAAGAAAAGACGTACATGTCGAAAATGTCAGAAATATATTTGATCCTACCTTTTTTCTTTATAACGCTGCTATCATATGCTTGTACTTGTCAAAAAACTTCTGACATCTCAACTGAGAATATCCAGCTCTGGTGTATGCGTCACAAATTGAATTCCACTTGAATATCGTTTATAATTCTATATAAATCCTTTAGACGTTCGCTTTTATATTTCAAAGGAATTCCATCGTAGTTTAGAAATATAACTCTTGCGTGATATGATCACTTAACCATGATGAATATCAACAGCCAACCGAATGTTAGCATTCAAAGGTTGAGATATTCAATAGACCGTCGAAAACAGACGTTTTTGTAGGTCGTGTCTGGGTCGCTACGACACCACGGGATATCTTAATGATTTACGGCTTTTGAGGAAGGAGTAGGCTAATGAATGCGCGAGACTGCTTTAAATCCCTTTTCGGTAAAAAAGAGATCAGTATGAATAAGCCCGTGCTCGTCAGAATACTAACATATATATGACAATCATCAATGTTGGGAAGTAAGTAAGTAAGTATGAAAGCGAGTATGAAAGCAAGTACAATGTAACTATGTCGAAAGAAAGTTGGTCTTCACACATCCAAGGACATCATTCTCAGCTTCCCGAAAAGGCATTCTTTAACCGTGCTTTCAAGGCTACACCATCTGACTCATTCCTTATTTTGAAGGGAGATCATCGGCAGAAGCTAACGTGGGTCAAACTCATGGTCTCAAAGTGAACTAACATGTACGTGATGCTATTATAATTAAGAAACTGGGTCTGATTGGATTTGGTGATAAAACTAGATCTCGTGAATGCAAGCTTAAATGGTGCCGATGTACAGTGAGATAGAGGAACCCATCGGCGACTTCGTACAGGTTGATCTTGCCCGCCTGGCTATTGCCTATGCATGTACAGTGTATAGTCTCATTTGGGAAAGAACAGTGGAAGATACGGTTAATGAGCCATGATGAAAACTCTTTCAACAACCTGCCGGGAGACAGGGCTTAACCTGACCTGAAGACAGGGCTTTAGACTTGACCTTTGCGACATTCAATGACCAATGACCACCACGATCGACGAAGACAATGGCCCTAAATGAAACTTTCACCTGTTATAGACGAAAGATTAAGTTCCAAATTTGTGTGGGTGTGGGTCATCTCGTCCGACATTCCATTGGTTATCCTATTGATGAGAAGATATATCTTGTTGTATGACGTGGATGTAGAAAGAGCCTTCGGGTCACGTTGTGAAGGAAACCGATGTAAATGTTTGTACCTAATCGCGCTTAAGATTCAAAGGAATGCATCATACTCGGTGTACAATGTAGTACATATTATGTGAATAGCGTGTTACACCCCCAAAGAAGCTCAATCAACGCTCACTTAAATTTATCACCGTTATGCTGATGTCATTTTTTCGAGAAAAATAATAACTCATAATATATTTTGCATGATCACTTTGGTTGGAAAGGTGGAAAGCTAATGCGAATACATTACGTACACGTTGGTACCTTTAAGATGTTAAGGAGCAGAGCGTTATACTTCCTCAACATGCAGCTGCCGCTTTGGGGAGACATTACCATGACCCACATGTTCCATCTTGACCCTCAATGTATTGACATTGCTCAGCTTTCAGACGACACGCGTAGGCTATACGGAGGCAATATATACCGCTGGAAGTTCACGAGAGGTGAAATTCCAAGGGCGGGGATGCCGTATTTTGTACCCTATTGTACTCTTTCGGAGTCTGGAGATGGATGCTTTTCGGAATCATTGTTACTGCATTGTTGGTAACAGTTCCATTATGCCTCTTGACCTCGTTTTACCTATATTCCACGCCCTACATCGTATTCTGATGTGCATTCAGGTATGTATCAAGTGTCATTTTCCGTAAACTGTCGTGCCAAACTGATGTCCTCAAAATATGAAACGATATTCTGTTATTTTGGAGAAGGCAAAAGCAAAGGCAGCCATGCCATGCATCTAGTGATAAGCCGGACCAGTGGCGCCGCATAGTAAAATTTCAAATAATCCAAGTCTTAACATCTCTCTCCTTGTTAGATGGGCACCAATTACGGTACATCAACCCTGACATCAATTCATTGCTGCCAAATCAGCAACATAACCCAAAATTGTAGCCAATTGGGTGGACGATTTATAAAATCATATTATGACCTGAATGGTCCTTTTGGAGCCAAAATTGCACACGGGGCAGAATCAGGGGTTAACGAGAATTCAGCGCAATGATAAGTGACATTCCGCACTGAATTTGCCGGACTCGCATTACATCTCTGTGCATTTTGTTCATAGATTTCCGGCAAGCTTAATGTGAAGCGTGTAAACAATAATATAGGAAATGAAATTACACTATATTACAAATCATATAATCACGTACAGCACCGCGTATTTTTTACAAAATTATCAAATGACATTTAATTTTTTCTCTGATATGTTTTTCTTTTGTTTAAAACATTAAACACATCAACGGGTCGACCTCAAAACATTTCTGCAATTACTGCATTAACTTGGACCATTTTGCACATAATTGCAAAATGGTCTTAGTTGATTGATTCATCAGTTCGTGTCTATGAATACAAATAAGATGATTATTGCAGTCTATATTGTTGATTGTCTATATTAATCGGGTATATATGGCTCGCACACAGGCCTCTGGAATTTCCTGTTGAGATTTTAATTACCCTATTTATTTCTTTTTATCCTTGATTGGGCCTATATCACCTACATCAGGAACGAGTATATTTGCCTTGTCCAAAAAAGGTTGCCATTGAAAGTGATAGTGATACTCATCCCAGAGTATATAAAATCTTAACTGTGTATTGCATGGTATCAATCAAAAAGCTGACCCCCGATATGCACCAGCGACCTCGATAACATTCAGCTCATTTTCTCAAGGTCGAATAGGCAAACCGTCTTAAAGCTACATCCAGCACAGCTTGCTTTGCGTTTAATTAGGGACTGGGAACTAATTACTGCCGACAGACGTTCACCTATGCTTTTGCTTGAGTAGGTATGAAATCTACCCGACGCTCTACTCATCGTTCATGGTCTAGAAGCCCTGCAGCAGACATGGCTGATACTAATTTTTTTAAACTGTTGAAAGAGTTTCTCTTTGGCCGTACTTTGAACTTTTCTGTAGTTAAATGATGCCTCAAATAAAAGATGTTATAACTGAAACGAGTATTTAATGACTACTTAATTTCTGCTCTAGATTGAGATGGTCACGTGCCGTGTTGTGTCATCCCTTAGAAATGGGGAAGTCAACATAGCAATACCCTCATTAAGTATCTGCTTGCAGTAAAAATGATGGTGGGCGTATTTATTAGGGAGATGCAAATAATGATCGGACGCCTACCAACCATTATGTCTGCCGAGCGACGTCCGCGAATATGCGGATGTCGTTGTCAGCAGTTGCCGAGTACACACAAGATAAGCCGAACAAACACTTCGATCAGAATACCAAGCTTTATCAAAAAACTATACGAAATTGTGAGGATTAACATATTTGATGCGGGATGCTGCAGCAATGACTCTCGGATTAGGCAGCTAATTGGCAAATTATACAAGTTCACAGTAGGAGAATTATTCGCTGTTTTCCATTCTGTTTCGTGAATGTGAAATGGGAAATCCCTTGATGTCAGTCCATATTGGACTATTCTCTTTGAGAAGTCTGATAGCTGGAATTTCTTTGTTGTCTCTATCATTTCGCCATGGTATTGTCCGTTCCACTGTCGAAAGTACCTGCTGATGATTCTTATCCTGGGATACTGCCATACATCAATTCGCCATTAAACTTGTAGTGCGCTATCACATTTATGACATTTCATTGACACAATGATGAATTATGTCGTGTAAAATGGCGTGTATTAACTGCATAATGAATGGGATGCATATTATGGCAAGGTTATTATTATGACTGAGATCAAGCTGAGATTATGGTGATGGGGACAAGGCAAGTACAATGGATGTGAGTCATGGGCGATGCAACATCTGTTAGCGGACCAGGGGACGTAAGATATTGGACAAGGACAATAACAGTTGATGTGAAACTCGCAAGAAACAAAAGAACCAACCCTCAAGAGAGCCTTCAATCAATCCAGATCCTTTCTTCCGCATGTCGTCTGCGCTATACGCCTCCATGCACACGTGGTGTCATCAACGTGCTGGGAAACCCACGTCCCGTTTAAACTTTTCTAAGCCTAAGAGCCTAAAGTAATGAAACCAGAGCTGATGACTTAAGCTAAGCAAACGAATAATTATTGTATGGGATGAGCGATATAAGCCCATGACACCTACCTCATTAATATTTAGGATGATATTTGAATTGAGTGTAGGTAAACTTGTTTTGGGGGTCACAGAGTGCGCATGACAATATTTGAGTTGACAAGTCTCGAAAGTATAATCCACTGCCGTCACGATTTTGACAGCTTTATCAGTCTATTAGTTTATTTAATTGGTTTGGGCAAATATTGAACTTTCAATCAATGACTTGATAACATATTTTGAAGGCGAAGTTTTACAGTTTGATTTGAAATATGAGTAAAATGAGTCATAGTGCCTTTTCAGCCAGGTGTTCTCGTGAACAATAGCAAATGAACAATAATATTCTGCAAATGAATGTTAACTTTCTACATAATATACTATGTCAAGCAACAAAGTATAATCATTGTCATATAAATGTATGTAGTTAGAAAAACATACAGATGACGCTGCGTCAAGCAACGCATAGCTTAATATTTTCGTTAAAAACCTACACAATAAGAAGACAATTACGCTGTGTCAAGCAACATGTTTTCGTGCAGCTTAATCTTCTAGTTAAAAAAACTCTACAGAAGAAAAAGGACGATACGCTATGTCACGAGCAACAAAGTTGTAGTCACCAGCCGGCCCACAACGAGATACGCATAAACGCTTACCTCATCACAGTAATCCACTATCCCAGAAATAATATTTTCACATTTTATATCCAAAAGTTTGTAAAATCTAGAGTAGTCCTTTAAATAAATCCCTAGAATATCGTTTTTCTCGAGCACAAAGAGTAGTTAACAGTCGTCCCGATGCAATCGCGGTATCCGTATCAGAGTGATCGTCCTGAGTGACTGACGAACTGAGCGACTGTTGGCTTAGGTGTACTTTATTATGCTCCGTTACAAAAATGGTGAAATGTTATCGGGTTTTTTTTAGTGGTCCACATAGATAACTGTGCAAGTTGTGACCGACAATAGAGAAAAACAAATGCGATAGATTGAAAATTTACGTAAGAAACTATAAATTTTGTTTTCCTGCGTCGGTATTGCGGGTTTTTTGTTCTTCTTTAACCCAACTTCCCGAATCTTTGCTAGTTCGTCGTGTTAAATGTATCTCAAAGTAGGTGTAAATGGACAAGTTTGGCAGTAATTCTTCAAAATATCACGAAAACGATATTCCCTCTCAATCAACTAGACTTTGATATTTTCACCCCAAATCTTGGTTCAGTACTCAGACTGACATTGTCTTCCATGTCATCAAGAAAATTTTCAAAGTATTTTGATATTTTCAGAACATGTCCAAGTTTTCATTTCGTGATATTTGCAAGAATAAATGGTTAATTAGCATTGATATCGATATTTCACTTTACCATCAATCAGATTATGTATCCATCATTACGTTCCCAAATTTTTAGCATCTTAGCGTTGCTCGTGATTGCCCTGAAAATCCATCCAAAAAATGACACAAAATGATATATTGTTATACCTTTAATTGATATCTAGACATGTCAGAACCAATAAAACACTGCCAATGTAGTTGTTGATGTCTTGCAGATGCTGCATGCAAAATTCAGCTCGAAATTCCAACCGCTTCATGGTTTTTCAAACATTTGGTAAATTTTTGCAAAATTCTGCCATCAAACTCAAAAACGGGCCTTGGATCCAGGGCCCACATGACTATCCATGAGCATGAATGTATAGGAATGAAAAGCCTGTAACACCTGGGTACAAGGTATTTTTAAAGTGGTCTGCATCCGCAAACTGTGCGTGATATAACGCTGAAAATGTGGGATATTGATGATAGATACATAATCTGATAGATGTTAAAGCGAAATTTTTATATCAATGTTGGTTTGGCAGTAATTTTTCAAAATATCACGAAAACGATATTCCCTCTCAATCAACTAGACTTTGATATTTTCACCCCAAATCTTGGTTGTCTTCCATGTCGTCAAGAAAATTTTCAAAATATTTTGATATTTTCAGAACATGTCCAAGATGTAATTTCGTGATATTTGAAAGAATATATGGTTAATTAGCATTGATATCGATATTTCTCTTTAGCGTCAATCATATTATTAGCTCACCTCTGGGGAGCTTATCCGATACCGTGACGTCCGTCGTCCGTCGTCGTCTGCCGGCGTCCGTCGTCGTTGTCCGTCGTCATATTGTCATATTCAATGGAATCAAAACTGGTGAAACTAGCCAGAAACTGTTCTGCCCATATCCACTGGAAATGACATGCATTACATTACCTGAGGTGAGCACATGGTCCCGGGACCATTTCATATAGTCGTTTACATGTATGCTTGTGGTTCGAAAAAATCCGACCATCGTAAAAAATCACCTTGTGGATGATGGATTACATGAGCCTCATCTACATGCAATGCATAAAGGCATGGACATAATTGAACCCGTTCACCTAATAATAGTTGGTAATTACTTGTTCTAATTACCAAGGTTAACATGAAACATGAGACGCAGTAGCCAAAAGAGCATGGGTGCTTTTTTTTCTCAAATTTCGACCGATTGACAAATTACCCGCCATATTGTACTCGCAGTGCCGAGCAACAATAGGCGAAGATAATTGCAGTGATGGATGAGAAATCTGACCCGAAACAAATGTCATATCATTCCTTTAAGTATTTTTGTGCGATGTCGTTTGAGACAAAGCTGTTTCTGGTCATTGGTCGTACGAATGAGGATGGGATAGTGTACGATGTCACTATGATAGTGCGCTAAAGATTGTTTGCCAAATCCGAAATCATTTCGTGAGGAAAGCATGGCTATCCACACTTTCTTTAACATTATCGCCTCAAAATATTTTCCTCAAAGAGTCAACATGTCTCATTTAACTACAGGGAGGCTCGTCACGATTTAATCGGAAGCTTCCAAGAAATCATCACCACGACGGCGGCAGCGGAGAATCGGTTCCCTGAGGAGTTGGCCAAACTGGTTTGAATTAATTAGCTGATTGTCCATGATTGTCTGCCGGATCAAATAGGCAGTGAAAGGACCTGCACGGGTTCTCATGATGGGCGTAAAATACCGTAATGCATGACCGTTGCATGACCATATTCAGGCTACATTTTCAGACGAAGTCGTTAACAATGAAGATCTAATCAGACAAGTGCCAAGAAGCTATTGCTATTGGAAGTCCATGTAACATATTCTTGTTTCTAGAGTGGATATTGTTGGTATGTCTATCAACTGTAACCTTGTCATCATGTTTAACCAAGCTTATTTACCACCTTTAGAGGAGCCTAGATAGAGGAAACTCGCCAGTAGCATCTTGGAGGAAGTTAAACTGATTCCGCAAGCTACCAACGTAATGGTAAAATTACGAATTACCCGAAAAATCAATCCGAAGAAGCTAACCAATATAGACTTTGGCGGATAAAAATCTATAGAGAAGATCCCAATTCTAAGTAATCCCAACACCTATCGAGAATATCAATCTATCGGTGAAGCTGAGGGGAAAATCTAATCATTTCCTACTTCACCGACCTTTAGTTGTATAAAGAACGTGCTCAGACCGTTATTAGATCCATGTTGAGACATTTCTGGAAAGTATTTCGTCAGGTGGTAGATTTCAGATTTAGTCGAATCGGAAACATGTGCTATGGTGTGTCTGATTCTGGTAAAAGAAGTGCATCCTGCTAGTCAAGTAAGTGAATCGTAGCATGATAGGAGAGGGATACTTACTAGTGATCAGGGCCCAGGTGTTCAAAACAACTTACGTCACATGCACACAGTGACTTGGCGTTATCTTCTTCGGCAAGTCCAATTGCCTCAACGCCAAGTTAAAGTAAACACAAACTACATGAACGTGACTTTTTTGAAAACAACTGGGAACAGCAGAATATTTTAAGAGCATTAGCTTCTCAGCGAAAAAAGATTGTTGCTGTTGGGCTGAAGAGCATTCGCATTGGTTGATATTCGTCACTTGGACTTTTATCAATTTCATGGTATTCTAGACGACAATAAAGGGTAAGAGCGGATTACTTAGTTTTCGAGGATGATAACCAATGTACCAGAATGGAGAGAAACGCAGACTGTCATTCTGGTGTTAATTGCGATGGTACCATCATTAATCAGGTCGCTAAAAGCTTTCGGAAGCTTGATCTGTACTTGAGGTTTGCCATCAATTGTTTTCTTAATTAAGAGTCATTTCCTTCCTTCCTTCCTTCCTTAACTATTAGTAGTCCCAACTGTAACTTTCCTGTACTTAACTATTCTTTCTTCTCCCAGAACAATGCCTACATCAGTATGTTTCATTGACTCTCGAATTCATTTTTATAGGTGTACAAACAGCGTTGGTACAATCTCAGCCAAAAGGTATCAGCGAACTTAGTAGAGTATTTGTGAGATAGACCGAAATATCAAACAGGAAACACATAGCCTGGATGATGTTAACAACATGCACGGAATGCGTTACACGTTACATAAAAAACAGAACATCAACAACAGGAAAAGTTTTAGATTTGAGTGTCAGTTAGAACAAGTATAGGTTTACAGCGAAAAGTGACTGAAATCTGCCAATGAAGGTTTCTAAAGAGGATGGTGAGTTGATCAGTTTCGCAGCGGAATGGTGCTATTTGGAAGCCGATCGACATTTCAACAGGTTCTTTTCGTTGCTCGGAAGAAATTTCGGGTGCCTATCGAAAGATAGCGGCTGGAACGAACTCATGATAGGTTAAAAATCTAGTACGGATGAATCGAATCACTAGTGGCAGAAAGCCAACCCGTGTAGGAGGAGCTATTCGATGCCTTGACGCTCTCAAAAGTTTTAATACTGACCACTCAGTATCGTGCTTGGTGTTTGAAAGCATTTTTTCAGTGATGAGCATTGATGCCGGCGGTTAGACCCGCAAAAGAATCTCCGACCGGATTGCATGGGCTACAATATGACTGCTGACCACAAAAATCAAAAGTCAAATATATCCTTGAACCATTTTAAACTATCTAATCCTTCAATGACATGACTGATATATTAGTAGTATATGCTGCAATAATGTATGGCAATATCAGCTTACTCGCTCTGACCAGCGCATGTATCAACCAATTAATGGCCAACACGCTGCTCCACATAGATACTGTATCATTCTGTCCGGCGTAACAATGCACTGTTTGATCCCAGTGCCCTTAATGACCAATCTATCATCTCTTATTGCTAATTCTAACACGAAGCGTGACAAGCAAATGTTGAAATACTTACTATTAGCCATTTCGCATCCAGACGCATATATCATGCCGCAATGCAAGTAATCTTAATGACGGTGTTGGTAATGATGGATTACCAAGCACAGAGTGCTTCCCCGCATCTATATCACTAAAACTTGCTAAAAGTATAAGCCTAGAACAGCAAAGAGGCTGTTGTGCTACTTTCGCAATAAAAAGGAAGAATTTGATGGCCGCACCTTCTATCATTACGATGAGGACGCCGTGGACGATGATTTGGGAATAACAGGCGGAAGTTTGTTTTTTTACTTGATGTTAAGGCAACAGTTAACCTATATACATGTATGTTCATCAGTTATAAGGTTGGCACAAAACAAATTAATCTTGTTTTTATTTCTTAAGAATCAATAATAAATGTTGGAAGTTTAGGGTACTATGATTCCGCACTTCTGCAGGTGCCTTGACCGACAACTTTCGTTGTACATTCCGGATCTTTTTGGCGCCACAGTTTCATTCTTTATTAATATTTTCGCATTGAATGTTATTATTGGGGCGAAAATGTAACCACCTCACCTATTGCTGTTGATCTCTTTAATTAATATAAATATCACCGTTTTCTTGTTAGTTTCAACAGCCAATCTTTAGCGAATCTCCCCTTGCTTGTTTTAATTCTAATTGAGGCGTGATGATTTTGTTTTTGTTCGTCTGGCAGATAGAAAATTCTTTTCCAGACCACGAGTATTTTAGTTACCTTTTGTCGACATCTTACCTTGTAGATGCTACACAAGTCTATACTTGTAACTCTAGGGAATGGAAGGTTTTATTGGCCTAAAGCTTATTACAGAAATCCATTGCAAAATGCAATATCGTAGCAACTCTACTCCCGACATATGACTCTGTTACTTTCGACACAAAGAAATGTAAAGATTTGTTTTAAAGCTAATTCTAAATGTTTTGCTAAGAAATCGGAGACAAATGGTAACACTTGGTATCACACTCGGAGAAATTAGCAAAAAAATCCCCAGCCTGGTCGAATTCTTGCTCCAACACGCGTGCCGTAACCGGAGAGGATCTTATTACCTATCAGGTATTTGGACAGAGATGGTCTGGGCGGGCTGAAAGAAGACTCGGTGTTCGGATGAATAAAGCAATAGCTGATTGAAGAAACCTCAATGGGCTTTCGAAGGAGACAAACTGACTCTGGGTCATCCGAAGGAAAAAAAAGGCACTTACAATATACCTCCACAATGCATTTTGTTATTGCTACATGCTTAACAACGTATCAAGGGGGAAAGCGTTTGGTTTGATTCACAAAATAATGGGCAGACGTTTTAGTATGTGAAGTAAGTCTGCTTTGTAGTTAAGATGAATTCGTAAAGAGGTTTCAAACATCGTACAGTTTATTCTACCCTCTGGTAGGCAAACTGTGCAACAACTTAGCGAGCCGAAGGCTCTAATGCAGAGGATGTGAGCTTGCTCTGAGCAAAATGAAAGCATTTCTCCATTAGTTGTTTATTACCAAACTTTTTCTTCCCCTGATAATTGTTAATTAGACTAATGGTAAACACCAGTTGGAAAAGGAAGATACCATTTCTCAACCCGCCCAGTGGCCGTACTAATGAGCCTCGAGCTAGCATATTACGTTATAACTGAAAGTATCTGCAAATTGCAGTTCTGGGCTGATCACAGAACAGATCACGAATAAACCGGTACGACCAACATGTATTACACTGAAGAATAGCGTTCATCCCTGCTTCAGATACGAATGCTTTTGTACTCAACATCAAATACTAATTCTATTTCTTGCTTTATTTCTTCTCAACAGTAAAACCAACAAAACTGATGGATCTGCAGCAATTAAAAGTCACAACCAGATATTCAGATAAGACTTAGTCCCTTAATCTCCAGTTCGATATCTACACCTTCACCAAACTTGAACAGTCGCAATATGAACCACTGATAACACCGACCATCATGGTTCCATGAATACCATGCTTACGTGTATCTATTAATGCAAATTTCCAGAGGTAGGCGGTATTAGTCCAACTTCACAGCTAGCAAAAAAGCTAAAAGCTACGTGTTTACTCATTGCCCGCACGAAACATTCTACTGTTATTCAGAAGGTAACCGGAGGCCTCACGAAACTAGAACAAGAACCCGAGAACTAGTCTGATGAGGAAGGAACGTTGGGTCATTTAAACCGCAGCAGGAGGTAGCATATATAACAGTAATGTGCTTTGAAGCTCAATTATGTGTTGCACAATACATGTATATGAATAATACTGTCAAGTTGACATTTCAACTAGTTGTGATTGCTTCAGAATTAAACGAGTGCCAGTTGTAACCTTGATAAACTGAGGAACCATGATGTTGTAATTCTTATTGATATATTCAGATCAAAAGTAACAATCAAAGGGCAACGTTGTCAATACACTAACCTGTCAAGAGAAAAGATGCCGAGTTCAACCACTCTGATTGGTTGTTACGGGGAAAAAAATCAGACTCGACCGAACAGATTTGTCATTGCTATCACTGGTTAGATTCGACCAATCAGCGGTACATTCCTCCCTTTTAAAATCATAAGCCTCTTCTTTCGGGTACTGCAGAGAATGTAGTGAGTTAACGATACATACGACAACAAACTTCAGACGCAATTATAGGCCATCATCCACACAAGGCCATATTTCATCATTCCAGTATGGCATATTTGCTTGCTTAAACCAACCATTTGCATAACATTTTTTTCGTCTTGGTTCATACTGAATATACAGCCTTTTGATTTATGGTTTGACAGGCTAATGTTTTCAGGAATGCATTGATTATCTGCAACACATCAGAACCAATACATAGCATTGCTTCCATTTTCATAATCGTGTGTGACAATGTTGTTTCGTCTAGGGTCAAAATCAATCACGGGCTAGTCAACGGCGTCATGGTGTCTGTATTGTCTTTCGAGCAATCTTACATGTCGAAAACACCAAAGCAGTACTCATAATAACAGTAAAAATTGTTAATCGTCTATAGCTGCAGCCAATGCAAAGAAGTTAGAACCATGAATCTATTTTGATGCTGACCCGCTTTGTCTTCAGTAACACAATATGTTTTAGGTTCGTTCGGAATCCAATATGGCAGTCACAGAAGACCATCTTGAATTGAGTTTCGGCAGCTACATGCACGTGAACGTAAAGACTTATCCTTCACGTGAAACAGGTTAAACGTTTTAGGATGACATCCACGTTCTGTTGCAAAAGTTCAACCCCTATCTCTAGATTTTTTTAAGGGTGTTGGCTCAAAGAAACCCTTGAATCATAAATAACTTAGGTACAACACGGATGATTTATTTGAATTGCATTGGAACGGGCTATTCAATACCATATTCCACTTAACTTGTAGATAATGTTACTAGCTCAGAGTCTATTGAATTAGTAGCTCATTTGCGGTTTAATGTCAGTAGCATTTGGCGGAAAATAAAGATAGGAGAAAAATTACTTATGGCGAAAAATTGTTATCTTCAACTAAGCTTAAATTTTCCGGTACAGTGCCATTTAGAACATATGAGTTAGGAATGTAAATTGAGGTACATCTGTGTTCTTGAGTAAGAAACAGACAGTTGTGCTCTGCGTTCACACTTTTACAGAGATTTGATATGGGCAAAGTGGAAAAAAGCTGTTGTTTGGGTTTGGAAACTGTATATGAGTTCATTATGTGGGAATATTTGGCTAAAAGACCAAGGTAGCTTACCAGCTACTCATCATCTTAACTCTAAGCAGTCAGAAAAATGGAAAGAGAAGAAAGAAAACATGACGAAATAAGCATTTTTCGATCGATTTCGTTGATTTCGATCGATTATTTGAGCTCAAGAGATGCTGCGCTTTAAACGACTGAACAATATGTATTGGTCAGTCATATTTGCGATATTTAGCTCTCACATAATTTTGCATTACCGACTATAGTTAGTGGTAAAACGATCCTTTGAGGCCAGTTTCGTGTTAAGTTTTAAAACAACGAAGGAGGGGATTCGTTTCTTTGGTATGATCAGCATGCAGCCTACCACGAAGAGAAAAATAAAGCTGTGGCTAAATGGAAAGCAACGTCTTTAGAAATCGGTTCTTGTTGCAGAAGTTTGGCTCCGCGTGGTTTTCTATCACAACAACTCAGCATCTTGGTGATATCGGCAGAAAGCATTGATTTTCTTACTGTTGAGAAAAAGCATCTAGTATTGGCCTTACCATACAGGCTGGTGTTTGTTAATTGATGGACAGGGATTACCTCATTAATTCCTGAGTCAGCTACACAAAATTGCCGAATAATTACACTGACTAATAATGGTCGTACCTCTGCAAGCCTCAGGCTGGATGACAAGATGACAATTACAGTAGACATTTTGGGCTTGATTTAAAATGATATCAACTAACAGAATTTCGGTCCATTTTGACTGTGACCCAGCGGAAATCGATTACTCTTATTAGAGACAGTTGCTCTGACATTGGATGCCATCATGAAAAACAAGTCAGTCACATTTGAACGGCCACATTAATCAAACCGAACTGGTACGCAAAAATGCTCATTCCGCCTCGGGGGAGGAATTCACAATGGCGACTAACTTCTCCAGTTGCAGAGAACGCTGAAGGAGAAGAAACGGAGAAGAAAAATAGGTATACTCCTATGAATGAAGTAATACAAGGTAATCTTGATGCAGAATTGCAAAAACTGCTTTGCAATCTACACATGGTACTTTCGTATCCTTCGCACTTTTATACGTTGATGTGCTATATTCTAAGTCGGTGAATTATGAAAAACGAATATGAATCGATCAATGATATGAAACTCATTTCATTGTTTAAATTTCAATTGCCAAAATAAACGTTCACTGGTATGAGTCCAATTTCCCTTGATGAAGGATATACAATTCATGTTATGATTAGTTCAATTCCATTGTCCATTGCCTACTTATATTTCAGTTAATTAACAGTTTATATAGCCGTGTGTGGGACTAAACATTGGGAGACATATAGACATAACAAGGGTAGTTCGCAGAGTCGAGGTTGGTGCAGCGTCTTTGGTGATAAAGTAACAATTAATGTGATGAGTATATACAGTATATTTTCTGCGCTTAGTTCTAAAAGTTTCAATGGATTCTCTAACCGTGCCCTTATAGAGGGAGGGTCCTTCCCTGAACTGTATAGATTCAAGTAATTGGCAAATATTGACCAGCAACTTACAGTGGGTTGATAAAGAGTTGTGGCGGCGCTAGACCTGACCAGGGATTGGTTTGTTGTAGTTTCGTCCCGTTTGTGTATTTTGTTGTAGATTTGAAGTCAAAAGCTGCACATACAGTCTAGTACGAACATGGGACACGTGTAAGGTTGTTGACTCTTGACCTCGAGGCAGTTTAACATGTCGATTCATTCGTTAGGTTTAAAGGCATAGATAGACCTATTGAAACAGGTTTGACGCTTCTTTCGCTTCGAGCTAACGATCAAGGGGAGGAAAAACTTAACACACATCACTTTTTTTCTTTTATCACAGTTAGGCAAAAACATACCAAGTGTTTGCCGGTTTTTAACACACCAGTCCGCATTCCTTCACCGCTCTGGAATCTAAATAAGCCTCCTTCTGCCCGGCATGTCGTCCTGATATCGGCCGCATGTGCTGTTTGCTCCCGAAGGTATGATGAACGATCAAGCGTATTTTGTCAACAGACGGCTCGAGATAATCATCAATTGATTTAGTGATCGGAGTTTGAACCACACAAGACGGATTTCTTTTCAAACGAAATGTGTCATCAAGTTATTAGAAAAAGGGTATAAATTGATTTCAAATTCAACAACATACGTTTTCTGAGGGTGGCGGGATTGTCTACCATGAACACTGTTGGCTTTAATTTGATCCAATGCTTAACACTAAACGTGATGTATCACTTCTTAGCCTTAAGACGTGAGTTCAGTACTCGAGACAGATCGCACGAAAGAACATTTGAGCTTTCCTTGCCTGGATATAATGCATGCTGCCAAAAACTCTATTTGATACCGATAAACATGTCATAAAACATTTCTTCGTGATAAAACTACATAAAACATGTAGCAGTAAGTAACTAAACCACAGTTGGCAATGCAGCCAAATGTCAAGTAATGCTTAATTCAATAACACCAACCAACATAACTCATTTTAGGTCAGAGAAACAGATCTTATTACAGAACCGCTTTCCTTGTTGTTCTTATTGCTGTTTTTTTGCAGCTCTTCTTGATACGATCGCCTCGATTCCAAGGACGGGAATTAATTCTCTCTGATTATCTAGCAGCCGGCATCATCGCTTGGCTCCAGTCGTTGAGACAAAATGCCTAATATTTGAACAGCAACAAAACAAATAAACCTGCTTTTAACTGCTTTAAAAGTAACTGTACCAAAAGTGCGTGTGCAGGTACGTTCAGTCAGGCCACTTAGATACTGGGATATCACTTGCAGATTTCTTCAAGTTGATCCATGTAAATGCATGCACCGTTTGTTATAAAACTGTGTGCATCTCTTGGATCTAAACCCAACCTTTAAGTGGATATCAATGCATTGTCACACAATTTGTTCGGAAAGCAGATGTACATGTATTGTGGGTGGTTTGCCAAACCCATAACATTTGAAATGAGCAATCAGAAGGGCACGTGTATGGAAAAGCCATTTCCTGTAATCCAAACCGACAAAGAAATAGATACTAAGGATAACTTTGTCAACGTTAAAGAAAAGCCACCCCAGTAACCTCAAGATAACATTAATATGTGCTGAATTACATTGGGCATAAGTAGGTTGATGACTTTAGATATGTTTATATTGGGGTGGAACTATCATAATTCAATAATACTAAGACTATGTTCATTAGGCTACTTTCGTCGATATCACCAATGCATAGTGGTGTATAACGTATACGCTTAGACGTGCAATAAACTACATATTGATGCCATTAACCATTTCTATTCATCCCCTTGTGACTATTCTATTTCTTACTTTCCTTGAGCATAATTTAAAGTCCTCTTAAAAAAACAACAACCTGTGATTGGTTCGTATCTAATGTCTTCACCAATGATACAGAATTTGACATTTCTGACTTAGTAGATAACATGACCGGATGCGTCACCAAATTCTGCTTTAAACATAAATATGCATACAAAACAGAGCACTGCACGTCGATGGGAAATAACATAAGGTTACAATGTGTTTCCCCCTGTACGTGTGCAATGTTTCTATGACGGTGTGACGTCAAACGCGGAAGCATTCTGGCCACCATTTTAACGCCCTAATTGTGGAGAATCCAACCGATGGTGCCATTCTTATATACGTATACGGCCTTGATATGCGAGGTTACAGTGTTACGTCTAGTCTAAAATGTTCATCACAACTTCACAGTAGCCGATGCGTTGTGCACATCAGTCGTACCAGTGCATTCAGATAATTGAGTTATATTTTGCATTCCTTTTAATATAATACCGATAGCCATCTGACCCGTTATGTGCAAGTCAGCCTAAAACGCCTTTCTTCTTTTCGTTGTGATGCGGTTTTTGGTTCACAAGGTTTAGATGGGAGATCATTTGATAATGAAAGGTGCACGTGGGTGCTGATTTCATCTCTGATAAAATTAGAAACCTTGACGTCAGCTGTGCGTTTGACTATCTTTAATTGTCTCATAAAGTTGTACGTTATAAAGCTAATCATCCGAAGTGGCATTTGATGACCCTCGAAGAAATTTCTTATTTCTACAATGAGAAGGAAGACGTTATTAAAAGTGGTGTAATGCAAGCTAAATTGTATAAATTTGGACTGATGATGCGTTGCCTTCGTTTTATACAATTGTGAGTGGAAAGAAACAGACAAAGTCGCTATCTGAAGGATCAGGTGGCTTCCTTTCAGGGAAGTGGCTCTTACGTTAACATGTTTAGCTTGAGCATACCAAGTTATCGGCGTTGTTCGTAAGAGTCTGGCTCTTCAAAAGAGAGACTCTGACGAACAAGCCAAAAAAACCGGCATGCACTCGGGCTGTATCAAGTGGATACTTGGAGATGCAAGTTATTACAGGAATTCGTGACATATGCAGATGGTCATGCGGAGATGACTCTTCTTCTTCTTCTTCTTCTTCTTAAGTTGTATTTATATTGCTTAATAGTACAGCGGCCATTATTTCCAAGAAACACATAGCGCTGCGTTGATGTGATGTGATTGTTGGCAGATGCAAGAATGCAACCTTGCTTCAAGGGTTAGCTATATGCTCAACAACTATTAACACGATGTCTAGTTTTTCCATGCCGAATTCCGGCGCTGGCGCACCGCTGCAACCTCAGCTGCGATTAAGATCAATCCCAGCGACAACAGGAGTTTTCAGTTCACGGTCTTTTATCATCATCAAAATGATAAGTTATCATGTGCAGAAACGTAGCACGGTATTTTCTGTTCACACAGCAGAACCTCATCAACTACCCATCATTAATCAACCTGGCGTTTACGCACAACAAAGATAGGCGATGTTCACGTTTACTCTTCATCCATAACAGGCCAAATTTTAAGAACCTACTCAAGACATTCCTCTCCCAAGGATATTTCTATTGTTGACTATTTTTGAGTGGTGATGCGACTTTTTGAGGAAGCGAAACATGGGTCAATTTTCAGTGGAAAGTTATATTTAAAGTGTTATTTATTATTGTTGTATCAACACCAGAGTTATCATATTGGCCCAATACATTTGTATCAACTGCCGAAACCTGATCAAAGTACAGTTTCCTCAGCAGCACCTCAAAGGTACAACTATACCCACCATTAATCAGTCGAGCTTTCCACCTCATATATCAGTCGGTCTGGTGCTTTGGTATTAACCTGCTTAGCAACTCGCGTGTTAACGCCCATGGCATAACTCATGTCAGGTTGTGTTCACAAGCTTTTGGCGCGTGTTCGAAGCTTATCTTAGACACGCTTTGCTTGGGAAAATTTGGAGTTTTTTTGTTCTATTCATATACAAACTAGATTTTTTTGGTTCTGACGAGTCCATTAACTACTACCAATGTAGATGAAGGCGTATGTGCCGAAATCTTCAACAAGGTGTCTTGTGTTCCAACATCTTACCTCACCTAACCGACCAACCTTTCATTAATCATTTCAAACAGAGATGTCAGTGAATCTTAGGCTTATGTTTTGGCAGGAACCTGTTCACCAATCAGCGTGTTTTGCACCCATTTGCATAACTCTGTCATGTTCGTCTGCTCCCGGCTCCTGGCATGTACGATCCGTTAAAATGTTTTTCTTCCTAATCCCAGACACGCTTTGCTGTGGGAAAGGGGGATGGATGTCAGTAGAGCTAGATCAAGGTAAAAGATTCTCGAGGCAGTTCATTAAAGTCATCCAAAACATCTTCTTATAGGAAGGGGGACGAGGCCACCACAGCATCCGGGGTGTCCATTAATGACTATCAAGTTCTGGCAAAGAGTTGCAGAGGCTTTGAGGAGCGGTGCAGAGGCATGACAACTTCAGGTATCTCAACACTTTGCACATTCGATGCAAAGACAGATTAGAATAGATACGGCGATGGCTGAAGTTATCCTCCAGCAACACATGACTGACAAGATAGCGCTGATTCAAAAATCATTGGCGATGTAGAGTTGCGAGATGGGCGATATATGGCATACCACAAATCTAATGTGAAGACAAATTAGCTTGATGTGGAAAAGAGAGCAATGAGTTCCAGAACTGGAGCCAAGAAAACTGAATAATTAGTCGATACTGGAGTTTAACGACCATCAATACATTGTGCAGTACATTTTCTGTGTATAGGCCATTGGCTAAATCTAGTGCTTTACTGCCACGGGAGTCCGATTTCTCACAGGCTCGACTTACTAAAAAATACTATTGGTTTTGCAACTATACATGTAAGTTACAGAGATCGTTGGAAAAAGCATGTTGAAAGGGTGTTGCTTTAATAATGTATACACGTATTCTAGTTAATAGAGGTAACGTTCTTGACGAATTTGGGCTATAGATGAGTTTTGAAACTGGGACATAAACATACAGCAGCATCTAGATGACTACCACAAACAGACGATTGTTAAAGTATGGAAAAAAGGATAATAAAAAGCTAAAAATGCTGCCAAAAAGTTTGTTATACGATGTTAAAGCAACCTGGCATGAGCAAATAACAAACCTTTTCGTATAGATATATTACGTTCTCAAGCCATCAATTAACAATACCATTCGTTAGACAACATTTTACCAAGACTTCAGCTGTTACGAACTATAAACAAACAACTTTTTCAACTAGAAAAGTCTATTTGTCTTTTTCTTAACGCGCCACTACATCCACGTCAGTATGTATCAGTTGTGTTCAACCGGCGGGACATTCGCTCCACTCCGAATGTTGCAGGAGGCCCGCCCACAACAAGGATATCGATACGACCATCAACACAGAAACGTATTCATTTCACTACAATATACCAAATCATCCGGCGCTCTCTCTCAGTCTCAATTCAATCAATACCAATTCATATCAGGATATTTGCCAGCATCGATTGACTTCCAACCGAACCCAGACAGCCTTCTAAATGTTCCAAAATCAACAAATGTGAAAGAGGATAAACAATGACGTATGATTAATCAGCCAATATGCAAGCAATCGCAAGGCGTCACGGACACAAATCCGATATTCCTTGGATGCTTTCGACTTTATTAGTAGCAAACAACTTTTATTTGCTTTCAGTAAAATAAGGGGTAGAGTTTCCGATTTATAAGATGATCATGCACCGGATTTGTTTTCCAAATTCCTTTGTGGAGGTTGGTATAATGGCAATAACTGTTCTCTGCCCGAACTTGGCGATTAAAAACTGCATAGGTCGTGCTGTGAAACGGATCAGAAAAGGAAGAAAATATAGCGGCATCAACAAAAAGTTCATCACTCTGAAAACATCTGAACTCACTACAAAGTTCATGACCTTGAATCTGCTCCGTAGTTTCCAAATGACACGCGCCATGATTGACCATCAAATCAATGGCCTGAAATACCCATCTAATTTTCCTGGTATTCTCCATTATTTATCAATCAAAATAATGACCCATGAGCGGCTAAATAGAGATCGTATAGGAGAGCTTTATTGGTCAATATTATCATTCAGTGCAATTAGACACAAGACATGAACTTTCATGTTTTCAAAATAACATGTATATTCATGCATCCTGTAGAATATTATTGTCTGGTGATACTAGGTATCATCATATTTAAACATCTTTATACACCGCGTTCGATCAAAAATGTTTTACAATTTCATTTTTTTGTCTCCAGAATCGGTCTCGACAGCTTTTGCGGTCATTTCCAAAATCACCGTGCCATACAGAACCACAACGGGACAATAGCGGATGATCCAGGACTCAAGACTCGTTAGGAACTAACTGGGTCAGATATCAGACTAATTAGGTCAATTAACCCTGTCATGTTAATCATACCTGAATTGAGGTGTAATGAACGTGTCATTTCAACTTTCCTGATCACTGTCAATGGGCGACCTATTTGGAACTGGTTGATGGTGAGGAATCTCATAAATCTTCTATACATCTTATCATAAACTAAACCACACCATCTGTATATATCGAACTCCAAAACTGTTCAACAGAGACGATTGATGTTGTAGAATTGTAATCTTTTAGATTTCCTCATAGATTCCCAGCACTGCCAAAGGAAGCCTTCTTTGACTGAGTCAGTGACGACCTTGAGACAGCGACGACCTTGAGACAGCGACGACCTTGAGACAGTGACGACCTTGAGACGGTGATAGTAAATCATCTGGTATAGTATAGAAATGAATGTCCAAAACTAGGATTGTCGCTAAGCTTTGGGTTTGTTGTTGCAGCAACATATAGATAATGATCATATCAATCAAATCGTTATGTCCCGCAGGAAGCAGCAATTACATTAGTGGCTTCGGAGACAACTTCTGCAGACTGTGGCGAATATATGCAATTCATAGCGGATGCAGTAAGAGTACATTTTCTCCGCATGCATGCCCGCCTTGTTGGTGAAGAAGTTGTGACCTTGCTTGCTGTTATATTGATGGCTGAAGCCCGAGTAGTTGTGGCAGCAACATGTAGATAAGATCATATCAATCACATCGTAATCTGTCCCACGGGATATAGCCGCAAGATCGATGGGAGACTGGGTGTAGTTATGGGATGAGGAAGAAGAAGCATCTTTATAGTAAATCATAGCGTAATTCGAAGAACCAATCGGAAATCAAAGTCTCGGTTAAAGACTGTCATTTTCTCTAATCGTACAAATTTACATGTATAGCTAGATGAAGCTATTCACTAATCCGCATGATTTCACCGAGTTACGCGTTATATTATTTCGCTGATCAGATATCCTAACGAAATTGGTATAAAGTAAGTTTTCTGTCCTTTGGTAGCCGGAAAAGGCTACACCTGACCATTTATGGGACACAATTTGACCTGACTGTAAATGTGAAAGCTGGGCAATATTTCACCTCATTTCGAAAAGGGAAAGGTATAGTTTCGGTCGCAAACTGTTTGAACTCTTGTCCTGGAAGAATGTACCGCATTCCAACAAGAAACCAAAGAATATTCTAATGGCCGGGCAGCGAACTATTCTGTTAGTCACCTCAAATAACCTGAGGCTAAGCCATTTTACACATCCCCAGGCTTTCTGCCCTTATTCAAACGAGTTGACAACAAGGATGTCCCTTTCTGTGCGGGCTCTCTCGCATATCTTTGAGGTAGCTCATATATTTTTGACATACGCGATTACTGATATCAAAGGAACGTTTCAACACACCCCTCGGCCTTGGAAAGGACTGTCGTTACCGTCTTCTGTGACTGATTTATATACGAATTGTTTAAAGCAAGTGAGACCTTAATGTCAAGATCAAAGCCCCTTTGAAACAGAACTGTAGGCCCACCGAATAATTTGTGATAGCTTGCCCCAGGTCACAGAAGGCGACCAAAATAGTACCGCTGCCCTGTTAGTGTTTCTTATGTTTTTAAACCAAATACTAGTTGGTGAGAAATTCCAAAGGGTTCCACCTGTTTCCATATCCTAGAGCAAAGTTTGTTTTTCTTTGAAAATTCCGAAATATTTGGTAAACGGAAATATGGCGCAGATCATGCCTCATAGTCGAAAATATCATGTAACAGAAAAGAACATGTACATTCTGGGGTTCCAGTGACGGTACCACTCCCATTTGGCAAACGATTTAGAAGAAAAGATGTCAATGAAGCCAAGACACGTTGCTGGTCCATATCACCGCCGAAAGTTTATAGTTCAAAGTTAACAAAACTAACAGCAAGGAAAACATATGAACGTGTGGTTACACTGCACAACGTATTACAAATAACATTTATGACCTAGTTGTGTTATTCATTCTGGCAAATAGCATAAACCGTTAGTAAACATTTTATTTATTTTCGAATGAAATTTCACAAGAAGAATTAATCAGGCAATTGGAACAAACTATGACTCAATTTTGACCAGGCTTTAATTTACGCATCGGTCTCATCTATAACGATCGGCTAAATAGAATATGTTTGTTGCGACATAACAAAGTCATCAAAATTATATTTAACCAAGAAATGTTCTATTTCGGACTCGATAATTATTTTTGTTTCTGGTTGCTGTCAAGTTCCAGAACGCCTTATGAAGAAGTTTGAAAATGTCCCAGGATTACTGGGCTAGCTCAAACTGCGTGTCTACAGGCGCCTATCTGCTATATGAGCTTCGGTGCTGTGGTACATTCGCTAAAGGAATGACAAAAGCATTTCCCCATCGTTTCAAGTTGACTTTCAGCTTCTTTTTCAACTTCTCTGGAAATCGCGAAATAAGCCTTCATGACACATAATTGTTAGTTTGTCTGCCGTCACAATGTCAGGCTGAAGTGTTTGTTTTTCCTGGTCACTAAAAGGTTAGCTATTCTAGCCGTCAATACCATTGTTTTAACGACAAGCAAGTTTATATGTTCTTTCTAAACATTTTATTCGTTCAAGAGGTCAGCGTGGCAGATGACAATATTTTGCCAAACGTTTGCTTACAAGACGTATTCTTTATTCTGCGAATTAGAACTGGACTTATCCACTTATACCCTTGACATGTCAAACTGTACTCAACATCTTCCCTAATCTTCCCAGCCACCTTATTCTTTCACTCCCATTGTCGAAAGTAAAATTTGACCGGAAATGAACATCATTAGCGCCTTCTGATTGGTTCATTGGAAATGAGTGCGCTGGGGATGCAGCATTCGGCACTGCTGATTGGTCAACCCACCGGAACTAACCCCACGTGTTGCTTAAGGAAATCCCTGAATAGCAGTGATTGCTAAAATCCCCAAGAAAAACGAATCGGTTTTTGCATGGTCCATAGATACTAAGATAAATGCACACAAAAACCGTTAATTTAGATACAGATTACTTTAGAAGTCCGTCGTTTCGAGGTAAATATAACTTCACCGATATGTCTACAGACGTGTGGCATGGTATCAAAATATTGCTTCATTCAAGCCATTAACTCGAGCCTACTCGACTGAAGTGACTTCTTAAATGCGCGTTAAGTGACTTTAAAAATATTTGTTGGCTAATTTCACGCAGTCAGTCTGACAAAAAAGTAAAATAAATATTTGTTGCTTTAATACCGATTCAGAATAATATTTTTTGTAAATGTTGAGTAGGCTGACTTGGCATGTGGTCATTGATATATTGCACGGATTAAAGGCGTGTGGTTCTTTCTTAGAAGAAATTTTCATGACACCAAATTCGCTTCAAGCATTGCTTGCTGTCAAGTAAACATACGGATCGAGTTTGACTGATCGAAAATTGTAACGATAACTTTTCAAAACCAGACTCTCATAAAGCCTAGCCAGAAATCACCGATAACACAAACTTGGGGCAATGAACTACTAAGTAATGGTTTCCCGCTAATGGATTGAAATATAATCCAGACGAATTCTAGAGTTGCTTGAGAATAAGACGCATGCACCAACTACTGTAAGGTTTTGATATGAAAATAATGAACAGGAAGTTGTTCTTCTGTAGCCGATGCTGAAATTGTTTCTTTAGAAAAATAACATTCTCACGAAAGGGATCCAATTTAATTGAGGGGGATAAGTATAGGCCTATATATACTGGTGGGATTTTATCCAAGTTTTATTCGCAAGACTCTCGATTTTAGCCCTTTTAGCCCTGATAGCACCCCAACGAGCGCCCTTAACTAATAACAGGAATTTGTCATATTGGCGTTTATTTTCGTTTGTTGAAATCAGACCAGATTTCAACAAATTCTGTCAATATCCTTGTCAGATTCGAGACGTCCTTGAGGGTTGCCAACACACTTAGCAAACGAGATGAAACTGTGACTTTAGCAGAGTGCCATGTTCGAATCAATTGGCGTCTCTTGGGACAGTTAATGTCTGAGATTAAGAGTTGACGTGGAGAGCACTTGACCAATTTCTGTTTGGCACATTTTGCTGTGGGAGCCAAGCCAAACTCTTGTATCACCATTGAAAACAATTACAGTGGAACCCCGGTAACACGACCTCCCAAGGGACTAAGCCGAAGTGGTCGTGTTACCGGGGTGGTCGCGTTAGTGAATTTAAGAATCATAAGTAGGTTTTCCCGCCAAAACATCGTCCTAGCAGATATGCTGTGTGTACATTGACATGCATTAATGACTACGCCACCGGGTGATTCGATAATTTGTGTGTATATCACGAATAAAAAATCATTTTCTTGAGTGTTTTGTACGGTGGCCCATTAGGGACATCATGTTTTTTTTTAGATTCAAATACGATTTTTTTTTCTCGAATTTTCTCCACGGAATTAAGTATTTTCTCCACGGAATTAAGTATTTTCTCCACGGAAATAAATACTTTTCTCCACGGAAATAACATTTATCTCCACGGAAATAACATTTATCTCCACGGAAATAAATACTTTTCTCCACGGAAATAAATACTTTTCTCCACGGAATTAAGTATTTTCTCCACGGAAATAACATTTATCTCCACGGAAATAAATACTTTTCTCCACGGAAATAAATACTTTTCTCCACGGAAATAACATTTATCTCCACGGAAATAACATTTATCTCCACGGAAATAAATACTTTTCTCCACGGAAATAAATATTTTTCTCCACGGAAATAACATTTATCTCCACGGAAATAAATACTTTTCTCCACGGAAATAAATACTTTTCTCCACGGAAATAAATACTTTTCTCCACGGAAATAACATTTATCTCCACGGAAATAAATACTTTTCTCCACGGAAATAAATACTTTTCTCCACGGAAATAACATTTATCTCCACGGAAATAACATTTATCTCCACGGAAATAAATACTTTTCTCCACGGAAATAAATACTTTTCTCCACGGAAATAACATTTATCTCCACGGAAATAACATTTATCTCCACGGAAATAAATACTTTTCTCCACGGAAATAAATATTTTTCTCCACGGAAATAACATTTATCTCCACGGAAATAAATACTTTTCTCCACGGAAATAAATACTTTTCTCCACGGAAATAACATTTATCTCCACGGAAATAACATTTATCTCCACGGAAATAAATACTTTTCTCCACGGAAATAAATACTTTTCTCCACGGAATTAAGTATTTTCTCCGCGGAAATAACATTTATCTCCACGGAAATAAATACTTTTCTCCACGGAAATAAATACTTTTCTCCACGGAATTAAGTATTTTCTCCGCGGAAATAACATTTATCTCCACGGAAATAAATACTTTTCTCCACGGAAATAAATACTTTTCTCCACGGAATTAAGTATTTTCTCCGCGGAAATAACATTTATCTCCACGGAAATAAATACTTTTCTCCACGGAAATAAATACTTTTCTCCACGGAATTAAGTATTTTCTCCGCGGAAATAAATAATTGATTCCGCTGATATGATTGGTCCTGCATTTTAGAGGACGAGGTCAAGGTGAAACTATTAACCCTTAAACCCCAACCTTGCGGTAGGCTCGGGAACCAAGCTGTACAGGCGCTGCCCGCTGGAACACGAGGCCGCTTGTCAATCCCGTTTGACATTGTCAGATCTGACTATACGTGTATAGTGTTGGCATGAAGACTGTGGAAGATGTAAGTAACACGATGATTGTCAGATTTGATACGTTTTGAATCATAAAAATGCAGTTGGTAGCATCTTTGTAGAGTGGCCTAGTATCAGTGAAGAAAACGGTACGTGGAGACCCACTGCCGATGTTATGTATAGCTAGCTATCGCGCGCAGTAGCTAGCTATACATAACATCGGCAGTGGGTCTCCACGTACCGTTTTCTTCACTGATACTAGGCCACTCTACAAAGATGCTACCAACTGCATTTTTATGATTCAAAACGTATCAAATCTGACAATCATCGTGTTACTTACATCTTCCACAGTCTTCATGCCAACACTATACACGTATAGTCAGATCTGACAATGTCAAACGGGATTGACAAGCGGCCTCGTGTTCCAGCGGGCAGCGCCTGTACAGCTTGGTTCCCGAGCCTACCGCAAGGTTGGGGTTTAAGGGTTAATAGTTTCACCTTGACCTCGTCCTCTAAAATGCAGGACCAATCATATCAGCGGAATCAATTATTTATTTCCGCGGAGAAAATACTTAATTCCGTGGAGAAAAGTATTTATTTCCGTGGAGAAAAGTATTTATTTCCGTGGAGATAAATGTTATTTCCGCGGAGAAAATACTTAATTCCGTGGAGAAAAGTATTTATTTCCGTGGAGATAAATGTTATTTCCGTGGAGAAAAATATTTATTTCCGTGGAGAAAAGTATTTATTTCCGTGGAGAAAAGTATTTATTTCCGTGGAGATAAATGTTATTTCCGTGGAGAAAATACTTAATTCCGTGGAGAAAAGTATTTATTTCCGTGGAGAAAAGTATTTATTTCCGTGGAGATAAATGTTATTTCCGTGGAGATAAATGTTATTTCCGTGGAGAAAAGTATTTATTTCCGTGGAGAAAATACTTAATTCCGTGGAGAAAATACTTAATTCCGTGGAGAAAATTCGAGAAAAAAAAATCGTATTTGAATCTAAAAAAAAACATGATGTCCCTAATGGGCCACCGTAGTTTTGCGTTTAATTTACAACTTATGTATGAGTAAATAAACTGACGAGAGCTAATTAGACCAAACATTACATTAAAACTTGAGCATGCTAATTAGAGCAAGCATGTCATTCACACCATCGGCAGCTGCCCTTCTTGATGTCAAGCTAATATTCCCGCTAACATTGAGAGAGGTGATGTGAGAAGATGTTGAGAATTATTCCTGATGTCTTCCTGCTTTAACTTCAGCCAATTTGAACTGGTACTGATTAAATCATCTTTTTAAAAACGTATTTTATCAATATTACGACGTAGTAAGCATTCTTTACTTTGAGTATCGGTACTCTTACTAATCAACATAATTTATTTGTCCTAAAAACTACGTGTGCATGCCTCTTGACATCATTTAATACTAAATGATGAAAAACAAACCGTGAGTCGAAAAGAAAGTTTATTCTTCATTTTATTTGCGCTTACATTTGATCAAACTCACTTACACATCATTTATTTTCATATGGATTCCCATGGTCATTGTGTTCGAGGTGCTAACTATCAACACGGATTTGCGAGAAGGTGCCAATTGATACGATGCGGTCATGGTTGATTACGGCAATTAGGCCTCATTGTCGCGTTAGCGGGGTTAATTTGCAGTTTGGGACCGACCAAGCTGGTGGTCGCGGTCTGGGTACCGGGGTGGTCGTGTTAGCGAGGGCCAGTTAATGAGAATTAGAGAGAAAACCATTCGGGACCGGAGAATTTTGGTCGTGTTCGCGGGGTGGTCGCGTTACTGAGGTGGTCGCCGACCGGGGTTCCACTGTATCGTATTTTGGGTATCGTTGTCATATAAATTTCAAGTTGGATTTTCAGTATTTGTTTTGTATAACGGTATAAACACTCGAGATATTGAGCTGGCTACAAGAGCATTCCTTGTCCGAGCTTTTGGTTACTCAAGTTGTGTGTACTAAACAGACCTTTGAAGTGGCATTATTTTCGCCCATATCTTTAATTTTGATGAAATGCTTTGTAAAACTTTCCTTTGGCACACCTGAAGAAGACACGGCATAGTGTCAAAAGTTTTTTTCAGCAATATTTTAGATGATCAACAGAAAAATGGTATTTTTATACATTATACATGTACGGCAACTTCCCATCCTTATTTTGACATAGTATTTATGAATTCTTTGGTATTGCGGTTCAGTGCGCCCTAAAGTAACCGCGCTTTCCATTGGAGACTTGGAAGGCGCGCGGGCCTGCTGCTGAACCATGTTAGAGGAATAGTTTGGCAAGAATATTTCAGATTACGGAGTTCTCCTCTTGTTGGCATATGTCATGTTCGGTGTCAGACAGATATGACAGATGGCCTCACAAGCTCTACTCACATGCTCTAAGTGGATTATTTTCCGATATCCGTCTGATAAAAATCAAAGACAAATGACATGTGTCATCTTGACCCATCTTCAGACAGTGGGTGTCTGTTTCTAGAACATATAGGGTCGGATCAATGGATGGCATTTGTGGACCAGGCCGCTGAACGTCGATCAAAACTGTATATTGATCATCTACTTTTTGCAATTACATTTCATTTATTGTTTTATGGGGCATTTTCATGTCAAGTGTTTGAATTTCACACCTATTAACCTATTTTATTAAGTGATTCGTTTTAACCCCAGAATCATACTGTTAACGCGGCGGATACGATGGAGACCGCTTTTGGACTGGAGTGTAAAAATTATACACATTTTTCTTGTGCCTTAAAACCTGTCTTTAAATGAGTTCTCCTCTCATTTGGGCAACAGGTTTTTCTCTGAATGGTAACCCCACCTTTAATTGGGATAAAATCATTCTCTGAGTTAGAGTTCTCTCATAAATGTGTGTAAATTCTTCTTAGTTAAGTTTTTTTTATTCGTGACCTTTACAATAATACAATGTACCCTTAATTCGTATCAAATCTTCATTGACGGGAACTTTATACCTTCTCTGGCGTCAATGTATTCTTTGAATTGTGACTCGGTAATAGTATAAAATCTTACTTTAAATGTAAGCTTTACCTTTAATTTAATTAATTGGTCTTCTCACCCCACTATCGCCTCACCCACTTATCCGCCACTTAGACAACTCAAACGAGATTGTTTGATCTTCTGGTGATAAACTCTGATTTATAAGATATTGATAGCGGGAAAGCAATTAATCAGAGACGTACATACTGGTTGACAAGTTACACTCTGTTACAGCAAACTATCATATACTTTTAAAGATATCAATAATGATATTGAGATGAACGAAGTGTACTACATTCAGGCCCTTTTCTCTTCGGAACTCTCGTATATTAACTAATAAACATGTTGATCAATCTGCGGTGACCAGGACGAATTAAGACAGGCATCATTCATCAGCAGAACAAAACTGTCCATAAAAGATTGAGAACATAGAAAAAGAAGAAAAAGAGGCGATCAATCCATCTCTAATTTGATGACAGCGGTTGTGACAGGCGGTCTTTGGAGGACAATGTCACAACCAGAATTCCGATATAAGATCACTTGATGAACGAAACAAGTCTTAGTCGGCTGTCACTGACTGTTCCCCGAGAGGGGTCATGTTGGGCTCGCCGAGGCCTACCCTTCAAGGAAAAGCACAGAAACTATACTTTTGATAAAGGGAAAAGACTGGAAAAACCTTCTTCTAACTCAAAACCATTGATGATCTCCTTACCTTGAGCCAAACTCTTCAATAAGACTAGTTGCTCGGGGTTTGCCTTGATTTTGAATTCCCTATCTCTTCATGTGTAATCCAATTTACATTTTACAGCGAAAGTACTCCTTGAATCAACCGCACGAACTGGCTTTAAAGAATCCTGGAAGTTTTTTTATCCATTGGACAGGCTACTAGATCCAGGCAAAGCGGACTCTATTGGTCTCGTTTGACAACGCATTCAAGAACCTTTTCCATCCAGTTTTGGACAGGTTCGCTGGCTCAGTGTGGAACTTGGGATGTGATGTCCCCATGTCGATCTAATTACACTACGGAAAACTCCCTCAGAAAGTCACCAAAGTCGCCTGGTCGAGAAATGCTATCACTTTGACTGGTGTTCATTACACAGCAAGGACAATTGGGTGATATGAATAAAGACTAGCAAATGCTTTTACTTCAATTTTGTACAGAAAGGCCAAGTGTAAATGTACATGGAGTTTTAGATAAAAGCATTTACTACTCTTTATTCATATCACCCAATGTCACTCTCTATCGGAGAGGGGTTTCATAACAACAGCACTCATTTGTATCTTTGAGGGCTTTGTATACGGCCCTAAATTAATGTGGTCATGGAGGTCAGATAAGGACAACTACTTTGTCTTTGTTGAGATATCCTAGCAGCTTGAGCCAAATTTCTGTCTGGGCATCTCGAATCTTGGGACACCTATGTCACCTTGAGGCAATTTTGAGGAGCATAGCAGTCTTGTTCCTTAAGACAGCTTTTGCTGAGGGCCATGGAGGGGGAGCCATCTTGGTTTCTTGAATTCGCATGGGGCCACAAAACTGAAGCAAGTCGTCACCGGAGCGATCTTAGAAATCTTAACAAAGATGGGGAGTCAAATTCAAGAACTCTACAAGTTACTACGTTTCGCACCACACCAGGGTTCTTGTTCTCTCAACATGGACCCTCCACTTCAAGCTCCATTCAGAAGTGGGCAATGTGACACCCTTTCAGCCTTGTTAGGATGCTGCACAACATTCCATGAATCCAGAAATAACCTGTTTCTGATGACACCTAGGTCTGCTGGGTCAGTGCACACAGGGAATATGATAAGTGATGGGACTCAAAGTGCCTGCACAAATTCTATACATACCAAGTTTCAGCAAATGTGTATGCATGATAACTGCACTATAGCATTCTGTATAACTGCTTTTTTTCCTGAGCCTCCAGTGAATATGAACAACGTACCCCTTCAATTCACTCGCATACCATGATACAACTTTTCAATGAAATAACAGCAGAAAACAACATTATGTTATCAAAATTTATTCCAATCATGAATGGGAACAACTGCCTTTATAGCGACATAATGTTTTTTACATCGGAATAAAGACCTCTAGTTTCTATCAACTACTGTGATTTATATTGGTTCTACTCTGTACATTAAATGCACAGGGACAGATGCGATATAACAAAATTTGCCCTTGAAACATAACAAAGCAAACATTAGGACTGGAGATCCTAAAATGATTAGTTCCTGTCTCCACAAGTAAAAGACTTGACTGTGTAATCAGGAAGTACTTTAACAAATATGAATATAAGACGACAATTTCGAAAATAAGCCTCAATCATATTACAAATGAGAACCAAATATTTTTATTCAAAATGTTATCATCTTACATCCTAATATCAAACTTTCTTACAGATGAGTACATGAAGGCTGATGAGTTGCAATCATTACAGTCAAACTAGGCCCGAGTGGACAAAACACCACCTGAAGACAATCAGACACTGGTATTGTACAGGTACATGAAATGTCAAAGAATGCCATTTTCAAAAGGACCGTGTTCACAAGGTACAGCTATACTATATCACAGTTAGTAAAATGCTATACTGCATTGCAATTATACAGATATGAGTAGCACACATAGACTCAACCTGCATCATCATTACACTTACAATTGGACGCTAGCTAAATCATCTTTTTAATTTTGGCGGCGTGGCCTTGACTTGGGCCTTTGCTAAATGAACCAAAGCACTGTAATAAGATGCATTTATAGCAGTACATGTAGATGTCCGACACATTCACTGCATCTAAATTAACACTTTATAACATGTTTTATGTGAACCATTTGACTGTGGTTGCACTAAGTGACCAAACAACAAATTATACTCATAACCTTTACTCATCAACCACAGACATTATGTCTGTCATGCATGAGTCAGGATTAAAGCCAAGTTTAAAACTTTTCATTTTCTCCAACAAAATCTGGTCTCTACAATAGAGAATAGCACAAATTACTTTGAGAACTGCAAATGCACCAACAAAGCCAAACCCAAATGAAGTCAATGCGTAGGTCTTTTGGGTTCAGTTTCACAATTAAGTTTCTCAAATTCATATGAGTGTTTCACACATATGAAAATCTTGGAAAACCTGGGCACCACGTGTGACGTTCCAATTTCGTCAACTGGTCCTATGACCTGATCACGCGAGCATTTCCTCGAGCTCCATCAACAAAGCATCATCATCTTGAACTTGTAGCTCTGTATCCCGAGTCCCCAGGTCATCATCGTCTTCCTCCAGAAGAAGGTCAAACTCATCCAACAGGTTGTCTGAGGTTGAGGTGCGACGAGTCGGTTTGGACCTGCAAGGATAAACCACAGGTTACAGAACAACTACGACAGATTACATTGGAGTAGGGTTTAAAACAATCAAGAAATCATCAACATTATAACCAAGTGGGAGGCACACAGAATACAAAAGATCAAAGCTACTTACTTCTCTTCCGAATTAGTTTTCCTCTTCCCAGCAGCAACAACAGGCTCAACTGACTTCGCCATTGCCTTTACAGAGTTAACCACTGCTGCCGTTTTCACGGACTCTCCAGAACCCTTTGACTTCGAAGTAACTGGAACTGGTTTGGTAACAGCCGGTGAAGGTTTTGAAACCACCGGCTCTGGATTCGACCTTGTGGATTCCATTTCGTCACGAAGCTCCATTTCAAATTCGTCCAAGTCTAAATCATCATCGTCTGGTGGTAAATCTATAACTTCCATTTTTTGACTGGAAACTGACGATTCAGACTGAGATTTTTGCGGTGGGGTATTAGTCCTTACACCAGTGCTATTGAATTTAGTGTCATTCGGTTGCACTTTATTTACTTTCGTACGTCTTGCTCCCCAGTTTGCCAACATACGACTTTCTTGTTTCTCTGGTTCCGAATAGAGCTTTCGTTTCGGCAGTGTGGTTTCAGATAAGGATGCTGGAAAACATGAGCACTTCTTAGGGTACAAGTAACGATTGCAAGTGTCACCGACTAAAGCTGAACAATCACTTATTTCTCTGGACTTCCCTTCTACAGTTCAGAACCAAGACACCGGGTTGAAATAATAAGAATAAACACCTCAATGGGAGAAGTCCAAGGCAGTGTCTTACCTTGGAAAACTCATCTACTCCTCTAACTTATGAACATACAAACCTTTTGGCTTGTCCTTGTCAGAGGCAAATGTAATGGGTGAAATAAATGCAGGCTTCGGTTTGGACAGCCTCTCTACAGTTTTGGATGCAGCAGCTGCTCGTTTCTCCTCTAGTTCTTTCTGCTTGCGTTCACGTTTTTCTTTCATGATTTCACTGAACGTTTTCACAACGATCTCGCCACCCGAGGACTTGGCTTCTTTGAGTCGACTAATTGGAATTTTTTGTGCTTCGGCCTTGGGAGCTACTTCCTAAAGCAGAACAAAATAATACAATGTACTTTCATTCAGAACGGAAATAAATAGCATCAATACAGCCAGATTAGGGGTAGTCAATAGTTGAACTTGGCAACATTTAACCGGCATTAAGACACATGACAAAACATGGTAAAAACTCAGCCGAGACATGCAGCTGATAGAAGGTCAGTTGTTTTAATAAGGTAAGAACTTGACATGACAAAGTACCAAATTTGCCTCAAGAGTGAAAAAAGGACCTCTGCTTGTAGCATACCTCAACGAACTTGGACGCTGGCAAACTAGTGGCTGTAGTGGCAGGTTCGTCCACCTTCGCAGTCTCCCTGAACTTTGCTGCAGCCGGTGGGACATAAATCTGTTGGGGATTGCGCCGTACAAAGCGCCGCTTTGCTTCAGAGTCTTCATCACCGATGGTGGCACTACGCTTGAGCAAATTAGTGTCACTTTTGTTCCGAGGAATGCTGAGTTTTCTTCGCTGCGAGTTGTCTGGAATGTAGGAGGGTGGAGTGTCAGTTTGTGATATGGTGACGATGCTTTTTCAGTTGAATATTCTGTCACTGCACATCAAAAGGTATTACATGCAAGTGTCCTCAGGGACACTAATGGGCTCTTAGAGTCAACTTCCGAACTATTGCTTTCAATCTCATTCTGGGGAGCCCGATGATGATGTGAAGTAAAATATAATTTGCAGGAAGATGTTGACATCTACCAACTTGCTATGATAGCTGATCACTTGCAGCTAAATTTGGGGATGTGAATAAGCTATTTCCTCAGCGTCTCACAAATCAAATACTCACCTGCAGTGTCAGCATCCTCAGGCACCCTCAATGTATCTCTCTGTCTCTCCTTTGCTTTCTTTATATCTTCTAATGACTTTATCACAATATCTGTAGCTGCCTTTGCGACGGAGGTATCTAAAATAGCACAGGAACAACATTTCTTTTATGTTCGTCATGATACAAGTTTATGCAAAGTGCAAGGGAAAAGTACTCCACAAGTTTGTTTTCAAACCACCTGGATGACTGAAAGCATATCATCACATGATATTGACTTTAATGTGTGAAAGTCAAGACAGCATTGTTCCTAAAACTGCAAAATATGAGGTTCCTACCTTTTTTGGGCTCCTCCTTGCCAACGACCAGAACACGACGGAATGATGTCTTCGGCTTCACTTTCGCTTCCCCATCCGAGCTGGGCTTCTGTTTCTCGGCAACCTCTCCAGTCTCCTCCTCAACATCCACATCCTTCAACTTCTGAAGCAGACGCTGTCTTTCAGACTGAAGTTCAAGCATTTCCACAGCAGACGGCTCAGGCCTCGCATTTGCAGACTCATTTCGCACAATTCTCTGCACCTGAATGTTCCTCAATGCATTCTTGTTTTTCAGCTCACGCTGCACCTGTGATTCAAGACTTTCACCAGAGTTCTTAGAACCTTGTGACACAACTTTTCGGATGTTCATTTTACGCAGAGGCTCAACCTTTTTGAGAATGACTAATTCTTTTGGACCACTTCCCTGAGAACCTTCCTCATCGCCTGACGATTGTTCATCGCTGGAGGATTTGGCAACTTTGGTTTGCTTCGAACGGCGAGTGTCCTCCTCAGAACCTGACGCAGGTTTGACCATCCCAAACTTCAACGCACGTTTCCGACGAATCTCTGCTAAAGACAGCCCCTGAGCAATCTTTCCACTACCATCAGAATCAGCATGTGTTGAATTCAATGATCGTGTTTTTAAAGCCCGCCTGCGGCGTATTTCTTCCAAAGTTACACTTCCATCGGAATCTCGCTGAGCAGAACTTAACGGTTGCGTTTTCAAAGCACGTCTACGACGTAATTCTTCCAAAGTCAATGGCTGGCGAGCACCAGTATTTTTTTCCTGTTTATCATGTTTATGTTTATGAGGCTGATGCCTGTGTACTTTCGATGCAATCACAGACACCTTTTTCTTAGGTGAGCTCGACTGACTGGTCGAGTCACTTTCAGTACAACTACAGCTACTACTGCTGCTACTGCTTGAACTACTGTCATCCCCTTCCTTGGCCAGTTCTTTGCTGACCTCTTCAAGCTGTTTACGTAACAATTCCTTACGCTTCTTCAACTCAACTTGTTTTAGAATTTTTACACTTTCCGCTGAAGAGCGAATTTTTTGCTCTAATTTGTTTGCTTCGACTGCAAGCTCCTCAAGATCCCGTTCAGCCTGATTCCGTTGTCCACGGAGCCGCTGCACAGCCAACCGATGTGCAGGATCACGACGGTCATTTCGACGGAATGGAGAACGTCGCCTAGGGGGAGAACGTCGCCCAAATGGAGGTGACCTGCGACCAAAGGGGGGTGGCGACCGTCTACCATCTCTACCAAACGGAGATGGTCTTCTACGACCACGCCAGTTGCTACGTAAATCTGGTGACCTCCCACGGCGATAAGGAGAGCGAGAACGGGAGCGTGATCGTCTGGGCTTTTTCCTATCATCTTTGACTTCTTTTTTCTTCTCAGGCCCTTCCTTATTCTTTTCAGGGTCCTTTTTCTTTTCTGAAACAAAATTGACACAGGTTAGATCAAAACCAAGCACTAAACTTTAACAGACCAATCCATCATCCCATCCATCATATTTTCAAACTGTCTTCCGGGCCATAATTGGTTTTCCACAAATCTAGAGGCAGAGCATGGGTGACAGTCAAATCTACCTAAATCTTAACAGCTTGCAAAGAGTTGATTATATCTGAGCAAGACAGACTGCCTAAGGCTAAGGAATCTGACCAAAAGCGATTAAAAGTTATTTAGGCTTTTCCTTACCTTCTTCTTGTTTTGCTTTCTCCTTCTCTGCTCGTCTCTTGTACATGCTCTCCAGGGCCTTCCTTCTCATCACATCCTCAAGGGACAGTACCTCACTCAAGTCAGTATCTTCTTTAGACACTGAAACAAATGAGAATGGCAAGGTAGTGGTTACTGGTGTCTAGTATCTTTTTATTCAACAGACCAGGTCGACATGAAAACAAGCATCAAGGAGAATGCATTCAAACCCCAACTCACCTTTCTTCTCAGCTGCGTCTGTTTTCTTTCCATTTTTACTGGAGTTTCCCTTTACCTCGGACGACTTCTCCCCGACCTCACCCAAGACCTCATGACCCTCAGTATCAAACAGTTCAATCACAGGTCGTTCATCTTCACACTCAGTCTCCTCACTGGCCTCATCTTCACACTCTGTCGATACGCTATCTTCTTCTTCTTCTTCTTCAGACTCCTCAACTTCCTCCTCCTCTGCTTCTTCTTCATCAGATTTAGAGGTGTCTGCTTTTACAGTACCTGAATGAATAACAACAACCATGTAATGTCAGTCAAACTTTTTATGAAGATAACTACACTCAATTATTTTGGACAGACTTATCAAACTAACTAATTTGACACAAAATTTATGGTCATCTATGGCCTTCCTTCCCCAAAGATAGCTGAAGTCCAATTTTGAGTCAGCCCTCTTTCTATCGGTTAATAATAATTGACAGAGGGTCGTCCCCTCAGCATCTCTTGATAATCAATACCATACCTGTTTCTTCAGCATCAGGCTTCCCGTCTTTCTGGTCAACGTTCCTGACATCACCGCCCTCTTCAGGGATACCTTCCAACGAGCCAGACTTGCCTGCATTCTTCACAGGAGACAGAGAAGGACTGCTCTCTGGGTCAGATGATTCTGGAGTGATTTAGAGGACAATATTATTTAACTTACGCATATGAGTATCTTGTGTTTGGGGTGCTCCTCCTGGACGAAAGAGGCAGTCACTTGGCCAATAATCTCAATGGGCATGCAAAAAATGCATAGAAAGAGAGCAAAAGCAGAAAGAAGCAGTATGCCCACTTACCATCTTCCATTGGGTTAATGATGATCGGTTCCACCTGAGGACTAACAAGCTCTACCTCGCCACTCATGCGGTGAGATCCAATGACTGCCGGGATTGAGTATGGCTCCTCGTACGACATGGACATCTGGTGTGGTGGAAGATCGGTCGACGATGGATCCTCATTAGGTGGTAGATCAGCTTGAAAAGAAGTCATGACGTTAGAATTTAGCCTGCACTGACAAGGCAACTGGCAAAGTTAAGAATAGGAGAAATTATTCAAAGCTGAAATTTCAGCAAGTTATTTCTTTATGCTTTGGGCACAGCAGCACCACTTACCACTGAGATGACTTTTCCGGTGGTGTGCAGGTCACAGAGTAGCAAAGATAAGGAGGCAGATTCAGATTTTTAAAGACTTGTTGCTTTTGTCCCAAGTCACAACAAGAAACATCACACTAGTGAGCATTTATCACCCAATAATATTCTAATCAGTAACCATTTATAACAACATTGTGTACACTTTGTGATTGAATACTTACAAACTAGTTTGATCTCTACAAGTGAAGTGAATCCGGCCGATGCGGCTGGCTGACTCTGACCTGGCTGAACCGCCCGATTGGTATGAATAAATTGACACTTCGGACGCCTGCAACCTCCGGGTTGCATGTCATAGAAACATGGAACATTGTTTTGCTGAGGCTGAAATAACACAAAGACATTAGTGCATAATTTCTTAGTGGAAGCACGGTCACTAAATTTATCGATCAACGTGTCATTAGGTTCAGGAGACGCATCATCTGATGAACGAGTCCCTGATGCGTTTCTTAAGGATGGGCCAACAGATGAATTGAAATACGCACAAGTATCGGTAGTGTATAATCTTTGTCAAAACAACTAGGCCATCCATCAAAGTGGATGAAAATGAAACTGACAGCTTCAGGCAGAAATTAGCAAACGCTGCCTTACCTCCACCTGGACCTCCATGTGCCTATACGGGCAATCATCGATGAAGCATATGCCGTTCATCCAGTCTTCACATACCATCTCACTTCCAAGAGCAGCATCACAATGGCGGTACTGACATCGCTCACCCTACAAAATAAGACACATTTCAAATTGATAACCAACATGACTACTGGATATGCTACACCTGGTACAGCAGAGTTTCATGTGCATCGTACGTGTACATGTCTCGGCAAGAGTGGAAGGCAGTGAATAAGTACAAGCATTTCTCAACCAGGCTGCAGCAAATTGCATGTAGATAAACTGACATGGCAATGGCATACATTAAGATTTTTAAATTTCCCTGTCTAGCTGGCAAAATAAGGAGACCTTCCAAATTACCTTGAAGCATGTAGCATTGTAGAAATAGAAACAGTCATTTCCTTGAGAAGCCATGTTGAATCTTGATCAACTGAAACACAACAGTAGGCACGTTGCCTGTTGAATCGACAGCAGGCGTTGGAGAACAGGACTCAATGCTACATCAACAACTTCATTTTAATAAACTGAAAAAACCTGAAAAAGAAAATCAAAGATGCTTTATTCATTGTAAACATGAGAAAGTTTACAAATTTTATGTGCACTATTTAAAAGAAAGGTTATGAAGGTCATCCAAAGGTACATGCTACATCAAGAGCGTCAGACTGAACAGAAATTCATGAAGTTTACATGAAGAAAGAAGACTACAGCATGAAGGAAACATTTCCATTGTTGTCCCAACCTCTTAAATAACAGATGACATACTTGTATTCATCAAGGACCAACATATCCAGATGCCTAGAACCTATGTCACAAATGCAATTCTACGAACAAGAACTAACCTGAATAAAACCTGGAGTAGACTTCCCAAATCTTCAACCAGTTTCTTCCACCAGTTCTGCACGAATGATGCTGTCACGAATACTCCTGGTAAGACTTCGGCACAACTTCTGACCTTGATTGCGCCTTTATCACGGGTCCAGTAACTTTCTGCCTTGATGGATCAGCAGGCTACTGCTACACTTGTTTTCTATATCATTATCAAGTTAACAGAACAAGCATTTATTTTCAATTTTTTTCTTTTTTTATATTTTTCTTTTCTTTTCTTTCTTTTTTTTCTTTTCTTATTTTTTTCTCTGTTTAATTGCAACAAGCTGAAAGGGAATTTCTTGATGATTGTCATGACATTTTAATGCTACACCTGAAAGAAAATGCCAACACTGACATAATAGAACAAATCTAAACCATCAGCACTTAAAGAAGCACACTGAGCTGATTGTGAAAGAGACGTCCAACTCAAGCAAGAAATTCTTTGGTTTCATGATTGGTGTGTCTGTGTCAGCAAACAACGCCCAGCTTTCAGTGCAGAAGTCATTTTGAGTTGATAAATACAGGATGATACCAATGACAATGCAAGCAGGAATTCCTGAAGGTAGTCATACCAGTAACTTAGTTATACTCGCACTGTTTTAGTGGCAGGTAATGTCTGGTAAGAAGTGACAAGCTTGGGACCCCCTACTTGCATTTTACATCAACTGACATTCTAAACCTCCTGAAATATAAACCAACACACTTTTAACAACAAATTACAACCAACAACAAAAGTTGTGACGTACTGCAATGTGCGAGCATTTTAGCTTTGAATGTACAATGTAGCTGTCAAACAAAAATGCAGCACTGGAATAACAAGACAAATCTCAAAAGGGCTCGTCATGGCATGTGTGGGGATATTTGATGCAGCTGGTCATTCTGCTGCTCATGTTAATGGCAGACAACTGCACCAAGGGGGTATTGAGTCGGTGTCACATGGAATACTTACTGAATTTGACCTTTTCAAGTCTAGAGCTATTCTCTTCAAGCAGAAGTCTGTAACAGACGCATGAAACCTCAATTTAATCTGCCAAGATCGAACAGAGGTCTTAGCCTGTGAAAATAACTGTAAAACTTTGCTGCTACAGTCAGGTTGGAAAGGGACAGAGTCAAACAAGTTTGGCTGAAGCTTGCAGTCGTCTTACAGTAGAACCTTTGCTGCCACATTGCGACAATGTCCATGATATTGCCATTGACAGAGCTCACGGAGTACCACATTGCGACAATGTCCATGATAATGCCATTGACAGGCTCACAGAATATTTGTTAGAACAGCATCAATATTAGCAGTGACATGACGTGACCAATACCGGACTGTGAACCATATGAACAGAACCCAACTTGAAATGTGTCCTATCATTCAATTTCAAAGAGTGCTGGAGTAAGGCAACTAAAAATATACACCCGAAAACTATATTTTCTAGTTAACTTCTTTTTTAACAAGATATTTTAACAACAACTTAACAAGCCCAGTTTGTATCATTTCTGAATGACCTAACCACTATTCAACCAGGTTGGTGACCTCTCCAGATAAAAATTGGCAAGTATTCGGAGAGACACCAACATGCAGGCCTCTCTACATTTTTACCTCGGGACCAATGACATGTCACTTTTTGTGTGGGATGGAATAGTGAAGGAACTACAAACACATGTCTCAATTCAGTGTGATTCTTACATGAAAGCACCACTGATGAATGGGCGGAAATGGTCATTCCACAATCAAATGACCTTTTCTTTCCTAAAAAGAAGTGATGTTACAAACTATATGAAGGGAATACACCAAGATGTTCATGACAACATATTTTATTATTACCACAAAAAATGTTTTCACTGAGCATGACTATAACATCAGTTCAGGAGTTCAGCACTGGATGTCAACTGCATTGACACCACAGTCCTGTTGACTATCAACAAGCCATTTGCACTCTTCCAAGTGGATGCAACCCTATCTAACATAATTGCACCACATCTGTCTTTGCAGTGAACAGCAGCAGAAATAACCGGCATTAGGGTTCTAATCTCACAGGAGTTCACCACCCTTGGGTTTCAATGCTTCTGACACCACTTCATGACATGATCTTGTCTTGCACTTGCACTCTTTCTGATTACAACTTGAGCATTCATTCAACAACACAAACTGACAATAATAACAGAGGAATTACACATCTTTAACATTTCTGAAACAGAGATTAACCTGTTTATTTCTACTTCAGAATAAGCAGTAGTTTCTTCTCGATTTTCTGTAAGTAACCATCAACCAGAACCTTTTCCCTCCGATTTTCTTTCAGTAACGGTGAAACACCTTCATATCTAGTCAATTAATTACTCTTTGGAGCTTGCAAGTTGATTAGACCTACAACTACACACTACCTACACGCCAATATTCTCGATCTCACCACCAGAAATTTTGCTGACAGAAAGAACTCTGGTATTGACTGAAATAGACTCAGCCTTCCACTTCAGGGTTGAAGAATTGGAAGTTTGGTTAGCAGTAGCATTTTTAAATTGCCAACATAAGACATCTAATCATTTCAATGTTCACCCAGGGTTAATTTGATTCTTCGTAGATTTATCAAGAAGCACCATTGTCTGAAACTTGGGACACCTCTTTTCATTTCTGATTTCTCCCATCTTTTGCCTTGGATGTAGTTTATCTTCAACTTCAAAACTGCATGCACTCTTTCGTAAAACAACCATTCTATAAATCAATAATGATTTTTAATCTGACACTGTCACTCGACTCACTGGTACACAGAGCTTATAATATATCACACACAACATAGAATTTGCAGGCTCATTATCAAGTAAAACAATGAGCTTATTTTATTGTTATCAATTGATATTGATCTGCGTCTGTGACGACATGTTGTCTGTCAATGACAATGAGTGACGACCAGATTTTGCAAGACTGGAAAAGTGAAATTGTGAAATAAATTGTTGCGAAACGAAGTTTATACATACGGTAACGGTATTCAAATCCAAGTCAAAAATAGACCAATATGACCACACCTAATACCTTTGATTGTTTAAAATTCGGCAGAGACAATTTATCATTAACCTCTCAGTTAAAAAACAAGAAAATACATAACCAACAATATAGGGCATGGGCAAGGCCAACCAAGGAAGCCAATCCTTCCCCTTGTGCGATGTACAGATGTACGTGGGTGTGTACTGAAAATGTACGAAGCCAGTGGGGGCAATTTGAGGGGAAACAAAACCAACACCGTACTGCCTTTCAGAGCGATAAATAAATCGGAATGCGATCCTTTCGAATCTTTATGATCTTTGGATCACATATGACGCTTTTCCTCACCTAAGATACTATATTATTATCATTATTTGCAATAATAAACGGTGCTTTTAACGGACAAATTCCTAGAATGGCGACACATTCGGAAATGTTCGGACATCATGCTCGGCAAAACTCGGAATTTCCAAGCGGTAAAAAGTGAAACTAACCCGGAAGTTGATGGCAACTTGACAACCAGTAAACAAACCTTTTGTCGTTTTATTCCAGTTTCTGTGGGCAAATACTTCCAGCTCTAGTCAGATATCATCCCGAAATAAATATGGACGGTAAGAATAAATTCTAAAGATCATTTTTAAATTGTAAAATTTGAAATTGCTTGCTTTCAGAGGTCTGCATTTTCTTGATATCTTTGAAAGATTTTTCATCAATCAACAACAATTTAGACTGTTGCATGCACAGTACAAGGACACATACACTACAGAGTGCAGCAGAAAAAATGTACAGTGAGAGTGATGGGATGATTGATAAAACCCTTGGCCCCATGATCATCATCAGTGACAGACGTGGTTGGTACATGGAGAGATGCCTTTATTCATCATTTTCATTTATATGTACCCAATGGTACTGGAATGATTGGATCCAATCCAAATCTGTCTCGTGTCCGAATCATCATTTACCTCAATCTGATAGTACAATATATGTATGTAACATCATTGTCTACTGAATCTCATATCACTAGATCAGTGCTAATTGTTAAACTCTTCTCCATGCAGTGGAACGGAAGCCTCGCGTTGTCTTCATGACAACACTGGACCGTGAGATGTTCCCCTCATCAATGCCTTACAACAGATTTGGTAACGAGATAGCACCTTTAAGAGGAGCGCCACACAGAGGACCAGGCTGCTACAACAACGAAGAGGTTGGTATCTGACCTTCCATGGATATTGCATAACCATTGAAGTGACCGATGATGTCATATTTGTTGTAAATTTTGAGATCGTTGTATAATCCACAGTGATAAAGATTTAGAGATATAGACTTCCTGCAATCCCACTGAGAACATTTTCACTCAAAAACCTTATTTTCATCTCAATTTCAGGTCAGCAATTTCAAATATATAGCAGATCACAAAATCACCAGTACAAAGGGTTACTCACTGGGTGCAAGGACAGCAGAGAGATTAAAAAAAATTGACCAGGGTGTACCAGCTGCACCAACTTATCAGACAACGTGCACAGATCCAAAGGTTTTCTCACCAGCCTTTAAACCATTCTCTAATGGAGCAATGAGGTTTCCAGAATACAAACGAGATCTGGTTGTCTTACCTGGGTAGGTTGCATCAAATATCACCTCTCGGTCAATCCTCATGCAAGAACATTTAGACAAGTTGCTTAAAGACACAGAGATGATATGTGACCAACCGCGACAAAATGAGTCGCATGTCGCACAGAAGATGGGCCTAAAATGACACCAGGACATAATAGAAGAAATTGATATGCTCCGATTTTACAAAAGGCAGACAATGGTGAAATGAACAACCAGTCTGTCTCAACCTGTCAAGCTCAGAGCGACATGCGACTCATTTTGTCATGGCGGGTCACATATACGGTTCAGTTGCAGGGACAGTATGGTTTTCAGGTGGAGTTTCATGCATCAGGTTTAGTGAGAATTCACAACAGCTAGTAGGAGGAGGAGGAATACTTACTGCTCACGACACTGATGCTCTGTTGCCTTAGTTGTCCTAGCAGATGGATGTACAATTTCAGGTTTATGGATTTCGTGTCTCCTTGTTTGATTTGACAAATATCTTTTCTTGACAGACCTGGAACTTACGAACACAACATCAAGTGCAACCGACAAGTTAAATGGCATGATTCATTCGGTGGGGCCCCCATCAATCTACCACAAGTACAGATACAGAGTACGATAGACAAGAACACCGATAAGGTTGGTATAATTGTAAAGTAAATTGAAGCTTCTTTCTGGCTTGATTGTGATACAGATTTGTATCGGAAAGAGGGGATATTTGGCATTCTTTCTCACTACATTATGTAAAGTTTCATGTTGGTCCAAGTCTGGATTGCTTTATTGAGGGGTAAATAAAATTGTGATGGAGCTTGTCAAGCCTTGTGTGAAAATGTCAACCCTGGCAAGTACATGTAATTGCTTATGCAGAAAACGGTATGACAAAAATTAAAAGGAAAAGCCTACTGTATTCAGATTTACCTCCAGAAGATAACCTTTCAGAATAACTGAACTTGAATTTCATGTCAAGCATATTTAATATAACTTCATGTATCTTTATTTTCCAGCTCTTCAGTACCAAAGAGGAGAAAAAGTACCACAGGAAATTAGCATACCTCAAGCTTTACTATGACTGAACCAAACACTAAAACTTTATAAACTGTGATATGAACTTATAAGCTGTGCAATGCACTGCCATACAGGGTGTAGAAACAAAATAATCAATGAAACCATAAGTTCTGTTTTTAATTGAAAAACATACTGCAACTGCTGTATCTAATTTCTTTGATGCGTATCTCAGATTGCAAATTTACTACTGCTTTGTGCTTTTTCTCTTGATGTTTTCTCAGTTTATGACAAATTTACCGAGACTGCTGTATTTCTATGCTTCTTTTTTACAATCTGTTGATCATCATGATATGCAAGGAAACTATTTTTCCAACATTACTCATGATGTACTGTAAACTTTCCAATGGAAAACATAATGTTCACTTGGTCTACGCCCTATTGACAAAAACAATCATGTACAACATTCCAAAACCATTTGTGATGATCCTTTATACAATCTACAATGTACATGTTCATGTACAAGTTCGGACACAATATCTGCTGATATAAGTTATCTACTTCACTTGTGTTATGTTTATAATATACATCTCCTGTTCTTCCAAAAGAGACAAATAGGATCACCTTCCTGATCACATTCAAGGCTGAAGGCTGTCCTGGGGTCGTTGAAATGCAAGCTTTTTGTCTTAAGCTATCGTTTGCACTACATTCCGTCCAGAATTTTCTTATGTAAATAATCATATATGTTTTGTGACTTTGTTTATAAAATCATGTTGTTGATATGTGAATAAACATTAGCTTTAAGAAAACAGAACTTCTGTTTCTCATTTGAACACGGAACAATATTCAGAAAGAGGCCACTGTCACAATCTCACAGTCACTTGGACCGTATCCATCTGAACAGTGGTACAGCATTTGAGACGACACCACAATCCTTTTGTAGGATGAAATCGACATGATGGAAGGGGGTGATGTCACAACCAGTTACTGCGATGGAGACAAATGCCTCATATAAGTTTACAAAACCTTTTTTTGGGGGGGGGGGTGGACATGGACCAGTGCGGGTTTCTTTGTGGGAATGGCCAGCCAAACAAACATGGGCTCACAGTAGCCACATGCAACTTGAAATCCACTGAGAAGTTTCTGGGTTGTTACAAATGCTCACTGTGACAATAAGTAATGACAAACCGTGCAATACCAATCTTACTGAGGACTCTGAGTTTTCAGTAAGTAGGTTAGTAAGGTTTGTGTCACAAAAATGTCTTTGCTGTGCCAGGCCCTCGGATGAAATTTACATGAAAAATCATACTTATAGCATCTTTTATTTTCTCAAATAAACTTCATGTAGGGTACATGTAGCACCAACTAGCCACAAAAAGCATAATTTCCGTGGGCCTAATTATTCAATGCCCGATGTCTCTCATTCTCCACTTCAAAATGTCAATTTCAAGCACTATCCCCTCCAGAGGCATCATCTCTTTTTCTTATTCTTTTTCTCATTTTCCGACTTAAGAATTTCCGGAATCTTCTGTAATGCCTCCTCGAATTGTGGGACAAGTTTTTTCAATTGTGATTTGGTTGCTTTGTGTTCGTTGATCTTTTCCTTCCCAGCTCCTTTCAACATCTTCTTGAAATGGTGAACCTGAAAAGAAGTAAGATCGTTTTCACCTCTGTAAGCATGATCCCCGCTCTATCAGGAATGGTGTTTTTGGTACAAAATAGGCAATTAGACTTGTTATCAGGGGATCACCATTAAGGACAGCATGTGCCAGTCTTAAGGGTGTCTTCAATAGAGAGGTTCTTGATAGATCAGTTTGAACTTGCCTCTTTTTTCTCCAGGAGAGTAAAAGCCGACCCTGGTCGTCCGGCTCTAGCCGTCCTCCCAATCCTGTGGATGTACGTCTTGATAAACGGGGGCGCCTCATATGATATCACATAGTGCACATTGTCAACATCCATCCCACGTGCCATGGCATCAGAGCAGATCAACCTACAAAGAGATAACGACAGTTAGAAGAAGAGTTGCGTCCATGTTTGTAACAAATGAATCATTTTTTCTAAGTACAACACAAACAGGCCATTCAAATGAGATGTTAAGCATCTTTGTACTCAGTAGCTTGGACAGGTCAGACTCCTCCATCGTTAACTTACATGTCAACTTTTCCAGCTTCAAACTGCTTCAGCACTCTTGCTCTCCGCCCGGAGTGTAGCTTCGACGAGAATTCACGAACCTCAATGCCACCGAAGAGTTTCACGACAAGGTACAGGCGATGTGTTGATTCTACCGAGTTTGTGAAGCATAACACTTGCCGGAAGCTCAGGTTATGGAGAAAGTGGAGTATCAGTAATGGCCTTTGGCTGGCAGGACACTCGATGAAGAATTCCTGAAACGATCAATTCAGAAATATAAGTCCAAAAGTTAGAATACTGAGAATGTAAAACTGCCAAGTCAACCGAGCATTAGGAGAAAGAAAGACTGGATGATACCCACGGATGTGATGATATCCCTGCAAAAGAGTTTGGGAAAGTACCACAGCAACATCTTCCAAATTGTCAAAATGTGTGACTGAAAGGGAACATCTAAGCTTACCGAAAGTCCAGCAGGTGTTGTGTACTTCCCAACAAATTCTCCATCAACTTTAGCAGGACTCAGCACAGCTGCTTGATCACCAGTCTCTCCTTCTCCCTCCACGGTAACCGGAGGAGCAGACGCCTTCTTCGTTGTCATGACAGACGTAAACAGCTTTGGCTGGAAGAGATTAAGCTGTTGCAGTTTCTCGGGGTTCTGAGACAACGTGGCCGAGAACAGCAACTTCTGGGGCTGGAAAGAAAATGAATTGAGATAAGTTTATTGATTCAACATCATTTTATTTTACAGATGACAAGACAGTGTATATGAAAATCAAAAAGTTTATAAACCAATCAACTTACTGGTATGAACATATTCGCAGCACTTCTCACAGTAAGGGGAGCCTGGAATGATGTGAAGTTGTTCCTCTTGCTATTTTCCGATTGAAGAAACGCCGTCTCCACATGGTGTAACCAGTCTTGTTTGATCTCATCCATCATACGATCTGCTTCATCGATGACGAGGAAGCGCAGGTGCTCCAAGTTGAAGCCTGGTGTCTTGCTGATGTGGTCGACAAGCCTGCCAGGGGTAGCGATGATGATGTCCTTCTGGCAAAGGAGACCTCGAGGACTGGAAACAACAATTACAGACAATATAGTAAACCACTTGAAAGATTTCTGCCTCGCTTATTCACAACCAGGCTATAACACTCAGATTTACTTGGTCACCAGTCAGGCCAAAGGCCACAATTCCTTCAATCGGGGGCAAATCAATGTAATCTTATGGTGCCTGTTTATAACCTTACCAAGCTTGGCTAATCTTTTCAGGTTTTACATCCGTACAGTAGCTTTGAACTTGAATGAAGCAATCGCATTCAACATCCCTTATTTGTCAATTAGTTATGGTAAACCATGCGAGATAAACACGGCAAGTCTAAGAGAGTTTAACTTTACCCTTGTTTAACGAGGGCTTGTTGCTCCGATGCAAACGTCTTCTGTCCAGTCAACAATCCAACCTTGAGGGATGTATTCTGGCAGTAAGTCTGAAAGACCTTGTACACTTGTGTTGCTAGGTCTCTGACGGGTAGTACAGCCAAAGCACGGATCTGGCAGACTACCCTTGTTTGTAATGCCTGGACTATAGGAAGAACAAATGCCAAAGTTTTGCCGCTGCCTGTTGGTGAAGAGCAGCATATGTCATGTGGGCGATAGCCGGCTATTCCAGTGTAATGTGCGGGTTGGCTGGACCTCAGGATGGCAGGAATTAGGTCAGCTTGCACTGAAAAAGAAAAATTTTTGCACAATGAAGCTAACTGATTGTCAACTGCATGCTTTTACAGCACTCACAATATTTATTCTCCTAATTACGAGTCAGCATTGTTTACTATAGCACAAATACTGCACCAACCTATTTCATTTTCTTCAAACAGAATCTGCCATTACCTGGGAAAAAATCATTGACAGCATTTTCTTTGAGCTTTCCGATAAGATGATCTGAGAGACCCGTGACCTGGTCTAATGGTACCCTGGAATTCCTAATGTCGGCACTCACAACTGACGGTTTGGTCAGCCAATCAGGAAGAACTCGTTTGACCTGAAAATAGTCAAAATATTGTTTTCATAGATGTGAAGTTGTGTGACATGTAATCAGTCTGTGGCCATACGCCATTGTACGCCTAAATGGTACATGGATATGTAGGTCTGTCAGTTTCATATGCCATTGGATGTGTTTCTTTGCAGTAACGCCACCAAGATGACACTCTTAGCGACAACCATGCCCAAGTTTTTTCCAACATTTCACGGCAGTTATGTTCAAGTTGAAGCTTAGACCCCAATTCAACAGTTCTCTCCTCCTGCCCCAAAATGTCCTCACCTTATTTGTCTGTGTCTCCCTGACTTTTCCAAGCACAGTGTAGCCACCAAAGTCATGACTTCCAAACTGGGCATCCTCCTCCTCAATAGCCTCAGCAGTATCTTCATCACCAGCATCACTTTCAGCCTCCTGATCAGAACCATGATCTGCAGCAGATTCGTCCTCTGGCAACTTCTTCTCATCTGCATCATCTTCACTTCCACTTGACGCAGAGCTTCCTGAATCATCAGACTCTACTTTTGTAACTTTCTTTTTCTTTATAAGTTCTTTCTCTACTTTCCCATTAAAAGCCTTATTCAACAGAGATCTTTCTTTTGTTTTCTTCTTTTTCTTGTGTTTTGGACTATGGCATGCTTCGAAAGAAATATCACTGTCAGCAGAATTCTCAACACCTTCATATTTGTTGGCTTGTATCTCACAGTCAGCACTCTCCCCATTCAATCTTTTCTCAGACTCCTTATTCTTTTTTCTTTTCAGTTTCTTTTTGGAAACTACCTCAGCTTCTTCACTTTCATCATCTTCAAACTTGCATTTCTTCACCTTAGACAATTGGCTATCTTCTTCAATTTGTTTGCGTTTCTTTGAAGTTTTTTTATGAGACCTTTTCTTTGATGTAGGTGAAGTTTCTTCTTGAAAGTCAATCCCTTTCTCAGACTCGTGAACACCACTGGTCTGTAATTTTTTTCTCAGCTTTGCCTGTTCATTTATTCTTTCAAGAATTGTCTTTGCCTGACTTCTTGATTCAATAGTACCATCCTCTTTCTCATCACCAAGGTACCTAAAAAAAATAAAAACTCAGAGATTATTCACTATGAGATAAGTATGTTATATGTTCAGTGGATAAATACAGCCTTCCCCAAGAAACAATACAGACAGGAAGGCAACTTTAGGAAATTTGCTGCTGTTGTGTACATCTATACATCTACATACATTTAATGTACAGACTGCATAAGGTCTGAAAAACAATCGATTTTTTTTCACCGAAATCCAATATTTTGTTTAAATCTCTTCATCTAGACTAATCATGCATATGCCAAGGCATGTATCTTACCTATTGACAACGAAAAGTGACATTGTGAAAGATGCTTTTGAACCGATTTTATTTTCACACGTGAGAATTTTAATTTTTCATGGTCGCGGCCATGTTGAATCTCGCATTTTCGCTATCAAACGAAATCTACTAACTTCGTTAATACAATTTATATAATTAACTTCTTACGCCAATCACATTTAAATACAATAAAAAAAGTTGTTTATGTAATAAACTTAAAAAACTGTAGTTTAGATTTTGTTCAAGAAAAAATAAATTACGACTAGAGGGCGCTTTGGTAATGCTGACGTATCACTTAGTACGAAAATCCTGAAAAAATGGGATTGGTCAAATGTAGAGATGACAGTCAAGAAAATCAATCAAATGATGACAAAATGTCCGAAATTTCTACCCAAAAGATGACAACAGTGATCACATGTGGCATTGTGTTTCTGACAGGGGTCTCTTTGGCTCTGTTGGTGATGTGGATCCCAAGCTTTCGGGTGTTCCTGAATCTGATAGATCGCGGAAAAACATTTTCCGGCTTGTCACCCCCTCCATCTGGTTTTGGAAGAATAACGGATGGTCATGATCATCCGTCTCTGTCGTTAAAGAAAAAGGCTGCAGTTAGCGCAGGTATTGAATGACTGTCATTTAGACCAATGTAAATGTGCGTTATTCATAGATTTGACAGCTGCACCTACTCGGGCTACTGTCAGTCCAGGTGGTGTATGGTACCGTGCTACCTCATCGTAATTCGTATAGAAATAGGATGCCATCAGACCTTTTAAATGGGATGCAGCGCCAACCATGGAATTCTCTGGACCAAACATAATGCTGTTCTATTTATGTATTTCCTAATGCGAACAAGTTCGACTTGTACATGTGATGCCACTGATGGTCATACATTCACATTGGCGTATCTTGCTGCTATCTTTTTCAAGTCTAATGTTATTTTTTCAGATTTGAAGAATGAAGCCCTTGCATCCCTTCACCTAGCCTTAGAGATGAAAGCAAAGGGGAAAATAGAGAAAGCTACAAAGCTGTTTCAGCACGCATATTCCCTTGATCCAAAGCATGCTGATGTTCTGGTCGAGTATGGAAAACACATTGAGGATGAAAGTGAAGATATCATATTTGCGGAGCACCTGTATACCAAGGCATTGGTTGTCAACCCTGACCACACAAGAGCAATTACAATGAAGGCGCGAATTTCACCCATGGTTAAAGACATCGATAAAACAACCCTGGACAGAATTGATAACAAGCGAGACGAATTATATAAAATTCCTGATGCACATCCAGGACTTCGGCGGATCAAACAGGAGGCTTATTTCCAACACATCTATCACACAACAGCAATAGAGGGGAACACTATGACATACCTGCAGGCACGACATGTTATTGAGACACGGATGGCGATAGGCGGGAAGAGCGTGTTAGAACATAATGAGTTACTCGGATTGGATGCTGCGTTGCGTTACGTTAATAGTACCTTACTTCGTCGCATAGGCATGATATCGCTCACGGATATCCTTGAAATTCACAGGCGTGTTCTAGGTTATGTTGATCCCCATGAAGCAGGGAGGTTGAGAAAGACCCAAGTCTTTGTCGCAGATCACCGTCCCCCTCATGCTAAAGATGTGCCTGCCCTAATGTTTGAATTCGTGGAGTGGTTAAATAGTTACGAGGCACTAAATCTCCATCCAATCGAATATGCAGCCTTGGCACATTATAAATTTGTTGTGATCCATCCATTTTATGATGGAAATGGTCGGACAGCTAGGCTATTGATGAATCTAATACTTATGCAGGCAGGATTTCCACCAGTGACGATAAAAGTGGAGCAAAAACATGAATATTTTCAGCACATAGTCACAGGCAATGAAGGTGATATACGGCCATTTATACGATTCATTGCTAGGTGTACAGAAATTGCCTTAGATGAATTTCTCATGTGCTCATTGGAGTCTCATGATTTAGTGTTAGCTGACGATCACAGACATTCACAGCCAACAGAAAACGGCAGGACTATAATCATTGAACCTTAGATTCAAAATTTCTCAAATTAAAGCACTGTGGTGGTGTAATTTTGATTTTGTTTGTCTCCACGCTTTCTACGGTGGTGCATTCTTCAGATCTGTTTACTGGTAAGTCAAATGAACCAGTTAGCGTTGAGTCCTTACTTGGAAGGACAGTAATCAAACACAGTTGTTGGGTTCTGGGTTCATTACAAGAAGAATTGTTTTGGTATCTGTATGTAATCAGTTAACATGTATGTGATAAATGTCTGGTGCTTCCTCTGTGCATGCTTTCTTTGTTTCTCTTGTAGTTGTGCTCAATCCAGCTTCATGGAGTCCTAAGTAAAATGTCTAAATTATGATGTAAACTTAATTTCAGTAATGATATTTTGATTTGCATTGTAATTGAGTTGGAGCTTGTGAGTCGAATCTTTCTGTTGTGTCAGTTGTAGACAACTTATCTCCTATGGAAGATAAGCATGTACATGTACTGTAAATAATCATGTGATATTTATTGGTGAAGAATACAGTTATTTTATGATAGTAAAGATGTTGTTGTCTCATCCCTTAACACCTATGTGTCTTATGCCAGCTCTTGTAATGGCAGATGTACAGGTTGACACCAACAGGATACTACGTATAGAGATTTCATCATGTCATTGCAGTTAAGTTAGCAACTCTCTATCATGGAGGATCTTTAAATCTGCCACTTGCTCCAGTCACAAGGAATTTGTGGGAATTCAAGTACGTTCCAACCCATGTCCTTGAAATCAATGCTTTGGCAGCATACTTTCATGTGTAGACCGATTTGAGTTGGACAAGCTTTCGAACAATCTGACACAAGTAGATACTCACAACTTGGAGCACTCTCTCAAAGTTCACCTACATACCAGGCCTGCAAGGATGTGTATCTGTTCAGTAGTGCAGTTTTCCCTGTTCTGTGTTTGCTTATGACCACAGAAAATGACCTTTGTTTGGCTTGGACCTTCCAATGGGCTATACTTCACCTCTTGTGTAAGACACATGTTCCCTTCAGACTGAGAATATGACATCAGAGTACAAGCACATGCTCATTCTTTTCCCATGTCACATGGTCACTGCCAAAAATCCACAAGAGAACAGTCTATGGATTACCCAACCTAATGATCAATTACACCGATGGTTGGCAACCACTCTAGAAGCAACACTCGCAACATGTTTAGAGCAAAATTTCACAAAGCTTTAATACTAATCAATCAGATCTCTTCCACTCCCCCGATTCCAACCCATAAAAACAAACAAAATCTGATTAATAATAAAATACTTTTTACTTCTCGATTCTATGAAATAAGTTTCTACATGGGTATAAATATACATCAAAAATGGAAATACGTATAAACTACCGGTACAAACATTTTAATTCCATGTGAAGACATTATAAATGGATTGGCACAATGATCAGGTTCATGGTCTATTTACTGGTATTAAACACCCTGGAAAATCAGCACCACATATCCTTGATGGGTATGACATGACATTTTCTGCATTTCTAAGATTAGGACTTTCGAGTGTGGTGCTGAATTGGGTTAACTTGATGGGCCGCACGTCTCTCCGAAAGTTCTCCTAATTTGATCACAGACATCTCTACAAGCAAATTTCTGAGACAACATGTCTGCTTAAATTCAGATTTAAGTCTATAGATTAAGTTTTTTGATGATGTCATGATAATTTGTAAACAAGCTGCACACACATTCTGTATGGGTGTCCATTTGGTGTTTGTTGGGCAAGCTGTGCTCAAACCGGTCTCCTGTTGATCTCTATAGTCTTTAGTAAGGCTGTCCTCTCAGTCAATGACAATGAATGTTTGTATGCGTCAAGCATACCACAGCCACTACGGACATAAACGCGCTACTTCTTTTCTTTTACTTTCCCCTGGATGTCGAGCCTGAGCGCACTGTTGATCATCGAATTAACTTTGTCAGTCTTTCTCCGATTGATGTAATCGGCAGGAATCAGACCATCCTGGTGAGGAAAAAGAAAAAGACATTTTAGACAGAGTATAACTCGTACATCACAGACAGATGTTTGTTCCAATCAATTTTTTTCCTTGAACTTTTACAATTGCTTTTAGAGCGCAGTTCATCGACCTGAGCATCTCTGTCTCAAAGCACTGTACAGTGACAGATATGTAAACCACCAAATGATTGTGCCTCTTATTGCCACACTATCTGATGACACAAAAACGAGAAGGCAACATTGTACACACCTTATCATAAGTCTTTTCAAAGTCTTCTGGGGTTTTCTCCAGGATTAACCTCACAAATGGATAGCCAACACTTTCCGGTAGAGCATAGGCGTAGTGCAGTGGGTACCGGTTGCACTGGAAAAGAGATTACATCAATGTAGAGACGATCTCCTTCAATAATACATAACACAGCTGATTCACAACAGCACATGTAAATCGTGTATAATGTCAATTATCATCACTTCATACATTACAAGAGGATTTCCCGAGCACAGGTGGGAATAATCTGGTGACTGACCAATTCCATTGTTGTGGGGGTCGTGCTGTCGGTGAACAGGGAACTTATAATTTTTCAAGTGTGCCCGAGGCAGTAGAATGTTCAGTTCAAAGAAAACCGCTAACTACTGATGAACTCACATTATCCGACAGACTCTTGAGAATGGGTCGATCAACCAGGAGATGTTTAGCCGTATCGTACTGGTTGTAGACAATAGCCTTGATCAACGCTGTGAAACCATTCTGAAACATAATAAAAACAACTGAAAGTTCAATGGTTTTGGCGTCAATTTACCAGTCAAGCATTGAGAAAACATAAACAACTGAAAGTTCAATGGTTTTGGCGTCAATTTACCAGTCAAGCATTGAGAAAACAAAGTTCAATGGTTTTGGCGTCAATTTACCAGTCAAGCATTGAGAAAACATGTTTTCTCAATGCTTGACTGGTAAATTGTTTTCTCAATGCTTGACTGGTAAATTGACGCCAAAACCATTGAACTTTCAGTATTTCAATTCTTAACCAAATTGGGCTTTTTTCTGTTTCTTCCTTCACTTACCTTGTCTCTGTAGTTTGCTTTATTCAAACTCGCAGCTGTTTTCACATCACCAGTGGCAACCGCTTCGAACAATTCTTTGGCACGTGACTGAATCAAAAATATTACTATTAGTACCACTAAAACATCAAGTGACCGAAATCATCTGGTCCATAATTGATATCAAATAAAAGATTGCCAGAAGGAGAAATATCAAATATCAAATATCAAATCTGATAATAATTAAGAAGAGGTCATTATTTTTTAACATGAAAGAAATTTGAAGAATTCTTACCTCACAGGCTTTTATCATATTTAACGTCTCTTTCTCCTGAAGGAAAGAAAGGATCGCTAATCAAAATTTTTCAAAACAACACAACACAACACAGCAAAACATTTACAGCACATCCAGAAGCACAACCTGTGGTTCTAAAAGGGGCGTAGTAGACTTTTGATAAGTCCCTGCACAAGGCACAGCAATCCTTTCATAATATTACAGGAGCAGTTTAGAAGAATGAGTTTTCTGCTGGTATAGACAACCATTAATGTTTACTCACCTGAACAGCATGTTTGAAGTTCTCCACACCATAAAAATCAACAGCAAGGAAGAGCTTGTCCAAGTCATTCATACCGGCGACAAACTGAAACAATGATAGCTTATGATCAGAAGATCTTGACACATTCATTTGAGATGTGCGGCTGTGAGACAACTTCCAACAAGTCTAATGTTTCAATTTCAATACCAAAATGTGAGTATAAACTCATTCCTCTATCAACTATGATGCCACCCCAAAGTTTTGTCAAGGATATTATGAAAAAAATGTTGTATACTTACGGAGTCAATATATTTGAAAACATCCTCTCTTCCGAAAACTACCGCAAGTTCCCTGGGAATCATTCCTTGCTGAAAATGAAAATTAGCTTACTGTAAACACAGAAATGTTGGAGGTAACTTTATTTCACAGTTTTCTGAAATTGCAACTTTGACATATAATACTTTTAACTCAGCGTCAACTACTTTTGCATGAAGTTACTTTCATCAACTTCTCCAAGACCATCCAACTTGTCTAACTGATCAATTACATCTTCTTGCAAATAATTCTTCTTTTGCAATTGCCAGTACCATATCCTTTTGACTGAGCAGCCGTCCATTGGTGAAACTGTTCACCCACTCAATGGTTTTTATGGATGCACAATTGCCAATCAGGACATGGAGACCATTGTAGCCTTGCTGAAAATAACAACAAACATTAGATTAGTAAACGCCTCTGTCCTCAAATGATATCAATAACATTATTGCATTACACAGTCACAATTAATGACATGCCAACCCATTTTATCATAAAAATCTTGGTGTAGATCAGTTGCTGTTTCAATGGATGTGTTTAGAATAACAGGAATGACGATTAACTTTTGTTTACAATTGTACTTACTGAATTCTTCTCAAAAAGATCCTGAGTTCCACTTTCACACACAGCTTTCACGATTTCCAAAGGCATGTCTCGGGCTAAGGCAACGAATAAAAGCGGGACGGTGGTATCTATTTCATCATTCTCCTGGACCCTGAGCCCTGTCACTGCAGCACCAGCATTCAGTAGCACTTTGACCAGCTCTGTGTTCTGTCTCTCAATGGCACAAACCAAGGGGGTTTTACCCTTCTTGTTCTGCAACAGCAAAAAACACTCAGTGGAAGTATGGAACTTGGGGGATTGGTCTCCTTAGCCTTTCATTTTCAGCAACCAGCCAAGAAGATGAAAAGAAAATGATTGAATATCTTCCTGTGGTCTTTAAGAGTCTTAATTTCAGAAGGGACTGATATATCACCACAGACCTACCCTGTATCTAATGTTGATATTAATCTTCATTCCAGCGCCCCGCTTCAAGGACAGCCGCACATCTTCTGTCTTTTCTGCTTTCACATTGTGGATGAACTCCTGGAAGAGATGGGAAAGGTTGTTAGATGCCGTGGGAATGTAACTTTTTGATACTACAGGAAGTTTCGGAGAGATGCATGAAAGTCACAATTGAGAATTATTGCCTTGGCAAAACTAAGTGACGAGGATGAAGCGTACATTAGCTAGGTATTTTGACTGATAAATGCAGATAAATACAAACTCACAAACTGAACAGTCGCATCTACTCACATTTGTAGCCAGGTTATCTTTTATGGCAATCTGCAAGCACCTCCAGGCATTTTGGTCCTTCTGGGCCAAAGTCTCTGCAAGTTGTAAAGCTGTCTGACCCTCTTTGTTGATGACTGTCTGTAGTGAGCACCACAGCCGGAGAAGTTTCTGGATGGTCTGATACTGTTGTCTCTGGATGGCATTCACTAGACCAGGCTGGAATGGGAAGATTAGGTTTTGAGGTTTGTTCACAGTTTTAAGGTATCTCCTATTGTAACAAAACCGATCACATTACACCTACTGAATATTCTTCGAGCAGTTCCTTCACATCTCCCTCAGTCTCGTCTAGAGGACACTGGCCGAGCTTGTTCCTGATTGTGATATCCGCTCCACATTGTAAGAGTCCTCGCACCAATTCACGTCTGCCAGTCCTGACTGCAAGATGGAGGGCTGTATCACCGGCCTGAAGTGGAATATTGGATGAAACATCATGACACATTCGGCAAGAATCCAACACACTGAACCAAATGGGAAATTGTTGGCACTGTAGGTCAGTTGTTAGACTCATAATGCTACATAATGTGATATCCATCACGATTGTTACTGACATTATTGGGAACCCATTATAGCAACATCTTTTGAATGAAACACAAAGCTAAGATTCCCTCAAGAAACTTTGCCTTGAAATTAAATATCATTGACTGTACCTCATTCTGTGCATTGACAGGAACCCCACGATCGGCGTAGATGAATATGGCCAGCGGGTCGTTCTGAAGTACGCACTGATGCATCAGTGTATTGCAACCCTGAAAAAAAATCAAAGTTCACACACTACTATCTGAAGTATTTGAAGATAGAAAAGAAATTTTGTGGATAGAGCATAAATTTGGTTTTTCTACTCAATACACAGCAGCAACTACACTATTGTCAACACATCTGTACACTCTCTCTGCACAAATGAAGATATCCCATTAGCTGCCAATATCAAATATCCCTAACCCCCAAACAGAATAGTCAATGAGTATGATTGATGTTTTCGTCGTCATGACAATGTCATGGTGTCGTGGCCAGTGTTGGCTCAATCGTTGCTGACTTCCTTTTAATGATTGGAATGTATTGGATATTGTATTGAGCTTAATATCCTGAGGGAATTAGGACACAGATTCATAATCAACTAATGGAGTGGAACATGAATTACACACAACTAAGATGGATTTGTATTCACTTTAACCCTCCAAAGCCGGAGGCAATGTCTGGTACCAAGTTCAAAGAATAATGGATTAGAAATGCACTGTTTTTCATTTCAGAAGTCACAGCGAATATGTGTTATGACACAGAAACCTCTAAGGGGAATTCAGGCTACAACATGGCTTGTATGGGTGGATGGGAATCAAACCACTGCATTGATGACACTACGCTGAATCTGACATAGGCATTAATGACTCTGGAAGGGATTGTCCTCATATCCATGAACACATCAAAAGAACAAATCCCTGTATTTCGGCATCCCAGTATCAATCAGGATGAATGTAAAGTTACAGCCAACTTTAGACTGCTTAAGCCCGGCCCCCCCCCCCCCACTCCCCTTATTTAGGGGGTACATAGGCTTGTTCCCAAGTTTTAAAATCACCCCCTAATGGAAGGAAACAGCATTTTTTTGTACCCCCTATTTGCGGGCTTTTGTGAGGAAATCGGACCCTATTCTCTCTGCAGCGTGGAAAGAGCGGGAACGGGGTGGCGGGAAGATTCATGACCGCATGCCCCTGCGCGTTAGATAATTTTAACCGGGGATAAAACGGCCCGTAAATAAAAATCTTTTCGGGGAAGAAGACCCAGGGAAGGAAAACATGAGAAAATATACCCCTATTTTCAGTTTTTGAAGGGAAAATAGCAGTAATAACACCCCTATTTATTGATTTTTCGAGGATTTTTCCCCGAAACAAGAGTGAAAATTAACTTTCTTTTCCCGAAAAATCGGGAACGCGCCTGCGGCCCCCTTGACTATGGAAGTGGGGGGGCCGGGTGCTTAAGTTGAGAAAACTGATGAAGAGTCACGCCTTATCCTACTCAACTTACGTGATCAATAAAATCTTTTCCAAATTTATCCACCGTCTCTCTGGCAATCTGGGTTGCTAGTCTATCGTGGTACGGCCTCACAACTTGGACAGGCCTCTCAATTACGGCATCCCTTTGATGTTCAGAATATCGCTGAACTGTTTTATCGTTTACAGGATGTAATTGCCGTCCATCGACTTTTTCCAAATATTGCACAACGAGATCCAGATCTTTACTGACAGCGAGCTCATAGGCGTCGTACTCGCCAGGACATCTTGTGTTCAGATGCGATTCAAAGCATTCCCAATTGCAGCCCTGGTTACGATACTGGAAAACAAAACCATAAAGACATATTTACTCACAACTGAAATGTAGGAACCCTGTCTCGATTTCCTGAAATGCAACTACATGTACATGTATGTAGTTGAGAAATACTGGCAACTCTTTATTAAACATCCTGACAGAAAGACTGAACAATGCAACACTCCTACCATATGACACTTGAGAATTCAAAGAGATCAATTGAAGAACCAGCCTGACTCAAGTGACCCTCACAAGATCGAAGATGTGACATCTACATTCAAACAAAAGAAACTGAAAGTGAAATTCGGTACCGCATACAAAATTCTAAGTCATCTCGTAGTAGGCTATCAAACTACAAGTACCCATTTGTTCTAAATTCCAAAGATTGCAAATGTTTTTTGCCATTTTATCATCAGTTTAGATTAAAATATGGATTGAGTGCCAATACTATTGCACTCACACTGAAAATAGCGACAAGAAATCCTAGCTTCTTTAGTCAAATACCTCCCAGATCAAACTGTTCCCTAATACTTGCGTAAATATCAAACCAATCATATATAGTGACTGAGGAATAACATAAGTTAATAATGCTAACATTTCAGTCATCTGCAATAGCACATAACTTACCAGACCAGAGAGTTTACAAAGGCTAGAATTACATTGCGTTTTATTGGTATATCAAACAGGTTTTATTTGGACAATAAATGACAAAGAGCGACAACCTTTTTGATATAAACATAGCACAATTAGGCAAGTGAAGAAATATATGTGGTTCTCTTTCAATTTTCTGTCAACACTCCCCACTGTGATCTCCTTTGAGAGATGGGAGATGTTTGACCACTAGCCTACTTGAGAATTCTTGGCTCCTGTTTTCTAAAACAGACAGTCTTTTTATTCAATCTACATTGCAAAATTTCACCGACACGGAGAATTTCAGAAACCAACAATATCTTTCACTACGCCGTAAAGTAAATGTTCCAGGACCAGTGTTCCGGCTTATGAATTTAATGGGACATTTTGCAAGGCTTTATTTGAAATCCAATGAAGGAATAAAACAAATGTTATGTCAACTTAATTCTGCTTTTACAGTTAGACATACTCCTGTTTGGCCAAGTCAAACAAAGTAACAATTAATAGCTAGATATATTTTGATTTGACAAGAACAGTTTGGGAGCTTTCATTCACCAGCTTATATTAGTTAACTCATTATTTCGTGACTTGAGGTTAAATCACATAAGTTATTGTCGGTAAGATTTATGAGAAATTCCTTCATAAGCTTGGACAAGTCTAGTGTAATACATGTACGGGCCTGATCTCTTTGACCTCTGTGTTTGAATTCATATTTAATTGCAGGTCTTAACATAATTTTGGGCATTTAAGCTGGGGCCTTGAGAATCTCAATCTTATTTAAACCCTTTAAACCCCTTTGATGGGACACTAGTTCCTCACAGCTCAGTTCCTATACTCAATACTGCAAGGCACATGAACCCATCACTTCTGGGTTGAGAGAAGCAATGTAGCTTGTTCAGCATCTTGCTCAAGGAAACAGATCCATATTCTGCTAGTAATGATCTGTAAATGGTGTACACTCACCAGATTTTGAGAATCAGATCCACTACTACTCGGCAACTGAAATGTCACATGAATATCGGGATCTAACCTCCGTGGACCAACCGGCTGAGTGTCAACCCAGTTTTGGACATACAAGTACTCATCCATGGTCGATTTTGAAAGGTTCAAAATAAAATACTTCAACTTGATCAGAAATCACAGAAAATATATCCAATCTTTCAACAGAATAAGATTTCTTCTTGTAAGACTTAAGTCTATTTGAAGATGATGTCTGATCATAAAATGCATTATGGTGTCAGAAACGCTTATCCATATTGAAACATGCAGTTACACTAAACAATACGCATCCATCCGAAAGCTGACATGAATAATTGAAGACATCAAGGCATCGAGGAATCCAAGATTATCATGTCTCATCTTATGCACAACACCTTAAGTCCCCAAAGGTGTAATAACCTGGCAGTCAAGAAAATCGTATCTCGAGCTATCCAGAAGGATAAAGGAGTAAAATAGTAATTTGCACAACAAATAAATATGTTCAAATATGAAATATGAGCAACTAAATTAAAGTCAAGCAATTGATCTTGTCAACAATTAAGACTTGAAAACTTTTCAGCATGATTGATATGACATTTTCCACTAGATTTCACACTTTTCTCTCCAAACAAAATTTATAAGAAAGACATGAGAGGAACACATGAGAGCTAAACCATCCATCTGTGACTGACTTGAATAAATGAATAAGTTCAGAAACCCAAACTCAACCTGAAACATTTAAGCAACAAACAATATATATTTACACACCAATGGCTTTTGAGCATAAAATATTTTAGACACTTTTGAAAATATTTACAAAACCTAATAAAAAGTAATAAATGAAAAGGTATTTGCAGCTTTCAAACAGACTGCCTATGAAGGTAAAGAAAATCTTTTGAAAGTATCCACAGGGCTTATTTTGTGAGCTAAGTTTAAACAAGGCGTTCTTTTATTTCATCTCTATGTCAAAATGTTTTTAATGCTTCATTTACCAAAGTCGAAAGTTAAGATTTTCGAACCACACCAAGAAAACCTATTGGACATTTAGAGAAAATTGACCTACCTTTCTGTGCTCAAACCAGCAAACTATAAGAGTGACAGAAAGAAGTGCACCCTTAAGCAAAACCAGCAAAAAATATATCCCCAAGTCTGTGCTAGTTAAAGTCAGCTATAACCCCATGGGGGAAAATGACAGACAGCCTGAACTCTGAGATTAAGGGCTCAAACCTCACATCTCAGCATGAACCATGACTAGCCCGTCAAATAATTCCCCAACCTAAGGGTCAACAGATTCTCCACATACCATTTTAGGCTTACACTTTTTTGAAGTTAAATCATTTTGGCGAATCAATACTGATATGTGGAACAAAGTGTGGAAAAGATTAGGAATTGATGTAAATATATGCAATGGCACAAACACAAATTCATGAAAGATTAAAAGTTAAAAGTGATCTACCAAAAACTGTTCATTAGGATGACTTTATTTGGTCAAGTTCATTTATAATAACAAGGAAAGACAAACTCCAGGATATTGAGCTTGCATTAAATGGCTATGGGGTCATCTTTTTTCAATACTAATCATGAAGCTGAACACTTCATGGCCCATCAAGACACAGAGCTAGATCTTAGTCATAACTGAACCTGTTTTGGGGGTTGGCTTTTAGAAATGAATTTCACAGATAACCTTAACTTACGGAATAGTACTTGCTGTAGCTGAACCCTTTCTTGATGAGGGCTATGGCAATGTTAGACTCCCCATGGTTGATGGCACAAACCACAGGGTCTCGATCAGGAAACTGAAAATATATTGGTTTTATATTCATAACTGATATGACAAGTCTGCAAAGACTGTCAACAGACATGTATGCGGTAGGTTACTATACCTTTCGAAAAAGGTAAATTGTACTGCATGCACCCAGTTGAAATCAAGTTGTCAAAGGTGCAATTGGGATAAAACTTCATCACTCATTCAGTAGTGTTTTCCAAAGTGTAGGCAAAGTATATTTCTTCTTGACATTAACTTGTGCTCTCATGATCTTGACCCGAAGTACTCATCTACATAATACTATACTATAAACGCTACTTACAGCAGCCTCCACTCTCTGTAGGTCATCCTGGTTCACGATGAAGTCCAACAGCTCTTTCACACTGCTGTACACCCCGAGGGCTACGGCTTGCTCAAGCTAAAGAAAGAACAAAATGGGTAAAATCAGCCAAATGACACTTCAGTCATGAATAAGTTACTATGTTTGCATGATGATGGTCTCGTTATTACTTAACATCTTTTTACTATAACTAAAAGTGCATAAGCAAAAGCCTGTCAACAGGCAAAGTTTCACAAGCATTTCATTTGTGCCGATTTTGCCAATAAGCTCAATTCGACCTGGAAGAGCAATAGGCCGCCTACCACTAGTTCCATATCACTACCACTGTTCGCAAGGCCTAGCCGCGCCACCAATGATAAAGTAAATGAAAACGTTTGAAAATTGTCAAACCCTCACCAAGTGTCCAAATTGTCGTCCAATTCAAGTAGTTAGTTGGGAATTGCATCTCTGGTCTGCGAGTCAACTTAGCCCGGACTGGGAGGATGAAGACAAACCATCAGAAGTAAGGGATCAAAAGTTAATCGAAAGGCCAAGCTCCAAAGTTGTCCAAAGCTTTTGTACAGCGCAATATATTACGACCTGCTGAAAGAGGTCATCTGGACAAATATCCGGTATCAATAGTTTTTCATCACTGGTAACACCATCTATCAACAGATGGGTATACCATGTCCAGATAACCCCTTTGAACACACCTGAAGTAATGCCGACAGTCACCGACATCTATCTCAGTGAACCATGACTGATATTAGCAGAAAGCTTTGTGCAGTTTTTTCCATTAAGTCATCCTCCATTACCCTGGTGTTTTCAAGGCTTCTACTGTGACCACCAGGCATAGTTAACATGTCAAATAAAAGTGCAAAGGCAGAGGCAAAGCTATTTACACGTTAGCTTGCATCAACAATCACGACACAGAAAGAACTCAACGATTGTGTAAATTGAAATCAATTTATTTGCACCATCATAATACATAAAATGAACTTTACATTCTACATGCATGTACATACAGCATTGGCCGAAATTATCAGGGGGTGGCGCATTAGGTACATGCTTTCCTTTTGGTCAGAGAGCAGCTACTTTTTTGCGCACTACTACACAAGGAACATATCATAACTACTAATGTAATTCTTTTTGCTCTCACATATTTGGCACTCAAATTTCCAGTGCTCTCATGGTGGGCCTGCACCTCCATTTTCCATAATTCTGGATCTACCGGGCAGATATGAGGACAACAAACTTGAGTTTAAATTTATATCCAGTATCTAAAGAGACTATAAAGAACTATTTAGCGCCACAAGGCCCAATGTTTGAACAAGTGTTGTGACAGACATCATTATCACTTTAAGTAAAAGATACAATAAGTACACATACTTGGAAAATACTAACTCACATACACATCATAAAAAATAATTTACAACACCACAGTAGGTTATTTTAGAGAAACCTTTTGTCCTATGAACATACATGCAATGGCTATTAATTTTGGTTTTTGTCCTTTCAACAAATGAAAACAATGATATTGAGGTCCTTAAGAAACTCAATGGCAGTATCGAACGCTGTGATGTATGCCAAAGAATGATAAGCTATAGGGTTGATAAAGGTTAGTTGAATTATGGCAGCTGCAAAAGCAGAAAAGATTTAAATGACTGACATATTTTGAGACATTGCCCTTTGAACTGATCTAATATTTTCGTCATTGATGATGACTCTATGAAAACAACTTAAATGCTGCTCATGATCTTTGGAAGACAAAATAAGGTCGGAACTACATGGTTTGTTTTCTCAAATTCATTAAGCACCAATGAAAACAGTATGCATGAAACCAAGACAATCATGAAATGCAGCTTCACACTATGTATCAAAATAAGTTCCCACTCTGCAAGTGCAGTTAATTTAGGCAGCAGAATCAAATACCATCTCATCAATGACCAAAAGTCATAATGCCAAAAAATCTACTGTAAATTGTCTTTTTAGAGTTCACCACAAGATGCAGTAACTCAGAAAATTTGTTGAATAATACATAGCCCCCTTAACTCATGAATATATCAAAGCCTCCTACATCTTAAGTACGTGCAAAAGAGATATCCCTATCAGCAAGAAAGAGTCTTTATGATCAGCTTTTGCTACCAGCTGTGTTCGATTCCTGTTTTTTCTGCAATAAGTCTGTATGTACTTATACTCAGGCAAGTTTTTCAATTTTTTTCTTCTTTCATCAAACAAGTTATACAACTTGCCCATTCAATTTACAATTCGAATAAAACATGAAATAACTTACCATAAAAAACATATAAAGTTTTGATACAAAGATATAATACAGGACAGATGCAGATGTATCTACGGCTATATGTACTGGTACATTTACAACACGTTTTGTTAATTTGGCCGAATTTAAACTCTCGTATCCTATTGTTGATGGATTGTCTGTGTTGGCAAAAGTCCCCTCCCCAATTTTTTTAGTAATGCTCACTGATCTTTAACTCAATCCATCACTTAGTGCTTCGCACTCGGGCTAAAATTAGCTCAGAAAGTACGCTATGACAGCCAAAATGACAATAAAAATTTGAAATAACGTCTTCTTCCTAAACATCAAGTTTAATTCTACAAAGTTCTGTCCTGGTTCTAGGTTAACAGGTGAACACACAAATATATATCCTATACAGTAGGATTTCGTAGAAAGTAATTAAGTTTCCCTCCAGGTGGGGACAGTATCTTGACATGCGTAGAGATCAAGCTGTCTCATCTCCCACATGTCAGGCTTGGTTTGGTCAGCCTACGACCATTTCCTGAAAGATATAAAAGTAAAACTAACCAGAAAGACTAATATGTGACTCGCTCTACCAAAACTAGGCGCTTGTCGCATCTGAACTCGACAGGTTGATACGGAATGAACAACAAGTCCATATCAACCTGTCAAGTTCAGATGCGACAAGCGCCTAGTTTTGGTAGAGCGGGTCACATATAAGTGATGTAGACTACATGTAGTTGTTAGGCAATAAAATGGCCGCATTATTGGGTCAGCCTTTGACATATTCGACATCACCCCAGACATGACATTAAAATCAACAGAGCCTGACCGCTTAACTCAGTAATGTTTGCCACTCCGGTGTGGCGGGGATAGTAGTCCTAGGGCTGATAGTCCGTGTAACAACAGCCCGCATTGCTAAATGTTTTGGTTAGGGTTAGCGGTACAATAGATCATGCTGCTTAATTGGTCAAATACAATGCTACCGGACTATGACTCCAGGGGGACTATATCCGCTGTCACACCACCACAAAAGGTGCTCATCTGGAAAGAGGCAAATTGATACTTCGGCAACCTGAAATTGTGAGCTCAATACGCCTGAACCTGTCACAGAACCTTTCCTTGTGACCTCGGGTAAGTCAATTTTCATCATTTGAAACATCCTCAGAACGAGAAAAGGCCATAGTGATATCAATGTCATGAGGTAAAGATGTCAAATCAGGGTTTGCTCTTTGCCCAGATAAATAGGTCATAGCTGACAGTCCAAAGGATGACATGATTTATGCACGGCAATAAATATTATGAAAGACAAGTAACAGAAATGACAGAATGACAACTGGCTTCACGTTAAACTGATAAGGCAACAATGTAGCAGATATAATTTTTTGATGGTATAACTATGGTAAGGTTCTCTGGTGCAAAGTAATAACTTGACACAATCAGTCGCTGAAGTGCTCATTCATGTACAATATTTCCGTATTGATCAAAAAATGGCATGTAAGTTCTTAAAATAGCTGCAGTCCATAAAGTGGTTTCATCCAGAACCTGTCATCACAGACAGGACAGCTCCAACAAGTTCTCAAGTCGATATTTAAAGATCGTCTCAAGTCGGGGCAGGATATAAGTATCAAGGTCAAGATCAAAGCATTGCAAGATAATGGATCAGTAGGAACTCAAATCCAGAACCTCTTCACTTGGTTCAGAATGGGTCAATATTTAGTGTCAGTCTCAAGTGGTTAGGAACAGTAGACTTTAGTGGGATGACCTCAAGACAATGCAAAACACAGATCAGGAAATTCCTTGCTAATGATCATTTAGTGATTTTATGATTTTAACAGTAGAAATCCTAATAGGAAAACTCAGAAGACATGTTGCCTTTGTATACAAGGTTTATATTACTGTTCTAAAAACCTACCTCCTCCTCGAAAATGTGACATCTCTCCATTAGCTAGCTTGCTTTTTTGTCCTCCATCAAGCGACACACTTTTTTCAAGTCCCTCTCCTGAGCCATCTGCATCGCATCGTACACTGCTGGACACCGGGACCCCTTGTGTAATGCGTAACACCACTGGTCACACTCTTGTCCAGGATACTGAAAAAATAAAACAGAAAAACTCTAATTAAACTGTGGACAACATTTGGGCAAGTGCATGACAGAGAAAGTTAAAGCTTTGAAGTTAAACTATCGTTGTAGATATCAGAACCGGTTTGAAGAGAACTTCATCATCAAATTAGGCACCTTCTGATTGTACCATTTTTCTCATGACAGATACGAGACTCATAGGCAGAATATGACTTTAGTAGGCACAGAAAGGACACTGTACAATCAAACTCAAGAAGGAATGATGCATTAAGCCAGACGACTGTTGGAGGGGCAGTCCAAAGCGAAGCACCACAATTCCTCTGGGGTTGATGAATGATGTCATTACTGATTTCAGGGCAAATTACATGTATACATATTCTAATATCTTCTCAGCCTCCAGTTTACACTTACATTGTACTTCAAGTCAAATGGGAAGCCTTTTCCCACTAAGTAACAAGCCACGTCCTCCTGCATGTGGTCAACTGCATAAGTGACTGGATCACACTCTTCAAACTGAAAACAAACAAAATACATGAATTAAGAGCTTCTGCTTTTGCCAACATGTTTTTATGAATTCTGTGTTATCATGCGAATTGAGACAATGAGGAAACAGTTGAACTGTTATTGAAATTGGAAAGTGAAAGTTTTTCTAAATTCTGATAAAAAAATGTTAACGTACATCCCTGACAAGTGTGCCTATCACTTCCGGCGAGGTGACAGGTGATAAGAGTTCCTTGACAGCCATCAGATCTCCCAGCGTCAACAGATCCTCAAGCTGAAAAAGGAAGGATTGTGATAAAATAGAAAAAAAAGACAAGTTGGAAATTCTTATAAGTGGCATGGGTGCTTCAAATGCGTGATAACCTGGTAATGTAATGTTGACATTTTCCCTTTTGTTTTAACGAAGTCGTGTGCTACAACCATATATCATACGAATTGATAAGCTGTTATCGCCATAGAGTAGGAGAGCCTTCTTATGGGTGTTAATTCAGACATACGAAAAAAACATCTACCTTTTTGGCCATTTTCGTCTCAGCCGAAGGTATCTTCAGAGATTCATGGAGAGGCGGCAGCCGGTCCATACTGACTCTCCTCTCCAGCTTAAGGCCATCTCCTGGCTTCCACTTTCCACTGTGAATGTTTTCAATCAGATTTGCTAACAGCGTCATCTTCTTCCTCTTGGCCAAGTCGAGCGCTGTGAACTGATTAGGACACGGGCTACCCTCGTGTAATGAGTAACACCATTCGTCGCACTCAAAGCCTGGATTCTGAAAGAAGGAGAGACAAGGTGACGACTATACCTTACCACTATTGCTGTTGAATAACAAACTGAATCATTGGTTTTAAACTAGTTTGCGACCTTAGACAAGTGATCCTACTTTGAGTGCCATCTCTGTCGTCAGTGATGTTGCTTTCAACTGTGATTCCAGAGTACCATACTTACATCATAGTAAATGTGAGTTGGGAAATTCTTCTCGACAAGATAACAGGCTATCTTCTCCTGTTGACAGTCAATAGCTCGAATCACAGGATCGCGATCTCCAAACTGGAAAGATAAACCACATCAGATAAACAGAAAGAAGAGCAGAATTTTATAAAATAGAGATATGGCCATTACTGACAAGATCATCATTTAAAACAATTATATTTCACGAGTCTGATAAGAGCCTATGTCTTACAGTTCACTGCAGGTGTTGCCATCAAGTCCTCAAAGAGCTGAATAAACAAACTAAACAAACTAAACAGCCTTCAACACTTACTGCTTCTAAGATTGTTTCAACTTCCTCAATTTGAACGATGGGATCTAAACATTTCCTGATCTCACCAAGCTGGCCATTGATGATCTTATCTTCAAGCTGAAGCGGAGAGAAGAAGATTGACTGGTGAAATGCAGTTACACAATGCCGAAAGTGCTGTCATCATGCATGAATTTACTGAAACTTGGTATTTATAGAATTTGTATATCCACCTACATGACATCATGGTTGACCACAACACATTTTCAATCCCCACAAGGGAATCACAAATTGGTCCAAGACACCTACCTCAGCGGCAAACTTCTCATATTTGTCCATCGTACTGAACTGGCGCTTGAAGTTGGCCTCTTTTAGCGACCATTTCTTCTCTGCAAACTCCGTCAGCGAGTCTACGCTGACACGACGATTTGATTTGAGCGTTTCACCAGGCACCCGTGTACCAGATCTGATTTCACCCATGAGTTTCTCGATGAATGACATGTTCTTCTCCTCAGCCAGTTTGAGGGCATCATACTGCGAGGGGCAGGGTTTACCAACATGGAGGGCATAGCACCACGGCTCGCATTCCTCTCCTGGTTTCTGGAATCAACAATTTCAAAATGTGTATCACAGAACCACTGATACTCGAGGCTTGCACTAGACTTTCTTTATTAGGAGTCAGTTTTGGAAAGATCTTGGGAGTCCAGTTTAAGGTGTTTAACTCAATACGTCGAAAATTCAAGGTTCTTTGCCAGGTTTCATGTTTCAAAAGACTCTTTTAGGAGGTAATCTCGAGGCCAGAGTTATTACTTCAAGTCCGCATTTTGGCATGACTGAGTCAATATATAAATAGAAGGTGATTCCTTTAAGGTTAAAAGTCAAGTCAGTGCAGCATACTGTTTTTTAGTAGATGTCCATAACACATAAGGTCTTGCATTGCATGATGTGTCCTAGTGCATTATGTCGTGAAGTCATCATTCGACTGGTCAACCCAGCACACGTCAGACCAGAATACCACACCAGTCTACCATAGTGAAATGGTTATAATCTCATCAGATAAAGTACTTACATAATATGTGTTGTTGAAGGAGAAGTATTTCTCAATGAGATAGACAGCTATCTTTTCTTGATTCAATTCTATTGCTCGCACAACGGGGTCTCTCTCTTCATACTGCAAGAAAATTGAAGAGATGGCTTACTTGGGTTTCAATAGGATCATGCGAGTTTGAAACAAATAAACTGGAGTTTCTAAGAAAATTCTACTGAAGCTTTTCTATGGATACAAAAATACTCGAAAGTGTGTAGTTGACTACCAAGTTGACGGTAAGCTATCTTCCAATGTTTATACTTAAATGAACATCGCGAAATATCAATTCTAATCTAAATCTAAAGCATGTTATGTGTAAGTCAATTGCCAAATTGATCAGTTCATTCCTGGAGGAAAAGATTTCTATAAATTCGATGGTTTTTGACCTCTTTAAGCGATATATGAGCTTCGCTGTTATGCTCTTTCAATATCCCCTTGGGTTTGCAACATGAGGTTAGAAAGGCTAGTGCTATAAAGTTAACAATGACATTATCAACAACTAATACCTACCCCCGGCATGCTTCCGAACTGCAATAAGAAGAGGGCAATGCATTGTTTTTAAAAATGCTATGAATCAATTGATGGATCATTGAACAGGCAATTTCACAAAGGAAGTTTTTTCAAAGGAACTGAACAAGGTGCTGGAAGATTCGAACTGGATTAGGAATTGGTTTCTAAAGTCGGTGGATATCCTTCTCTAAATGTTAGTAAGCCTTCACAGCCAAGCGGATACTGCCTAAACGAAACAGCATGCTAATGGCATTGAGATGAGGACAGACAACAAATGGAACTTGTATACCCTTCCCTTGATAGGCAAAGGTTGCATTGAAGGACACAGCCAAATATTGTCATCAGGGAGCAGCAAGGACAAGATGGAAATGGTCTAATAAGTTGGACTTGTTTGGATACTGATGGTTTTATTCACGTAGTAAGGACTAGGATTTGAATGATAAGGGCAGGTGGCAGAAAGGTTTTGCCAAATGTACAATGTGAATGAATTCAGTTCAATCCCTTACGTACCATGTCTTGAATCTCCACGATCTGCTCATAGTCAGTGATTGGATCTAAAAGTTTCTTCACTTCTGCCAAGTCTCCACTTGCGATGGATGTGCCGAGCTGGAAAGAAGACGCGGATTAAATCGGAGAAAAATGACAAAAGTTGAGACTAAACCTACCACGCATGTCATCAAGCAAGCAGTAAAACATGACCTGGCAAACCTTTTGTTGGTTTTTAAGACTGTCTTGACTTACTCTTGAATTATGGATTTCATTTTTTAGATGTTTGTGGAAGTTAGGGTTACCTTTGCTTGAAACAAACAAAAATATGAGGACCTAAATTATTTACAAGGTGTGTTAAACAACTAAGAATATCTAAGTGCCATGATGACCTTTTAAAAGTTAGTTACAGAAAAGAATTTACGTCCCCCAAAATCTACCTATTTTGATGTTATCCTCCATTAACACCAAAGCATCTTGGCCTTGACATTGCTATGTCCTTGATAATTATTTTAATTATAAGCATACTGGTAAATGATTGGTGCACAACCCTGAGACAGGATGGTGTTGAAGGAACCTCATGATAAACGTCTCCCTGCAACACGCCCTCAACCTTTCCAAAACTGATGCCTGGCTTGAGACTCACGTCAGAACCCCAGCCTTCTCCAAGGCCAATGACTAGAAATCCGTCACTCCATGTTTGAAAGTGCGCCATTAACTTTTATGGAATATCTAATTCACTAAATTTTAACAAGCAAAAGCATACTATTTGAACAGCTCTACTCAACTTCTACAGTAGAAGAGTCCAACATACCCTCAAACTGTAATCTTTGTATCCAGTTCAACGCCCAATGATCGAAGAATCGAAATATTTCATAAAATGAAACTATGATGAGTTGACTGCGATAGTCGATACACTTTGAAAAGAAAATCTACATTGCCAGCATTATACTATTGAATGGCAAACTATTCCTGATAGGCCTAACAACCTTCATGTAGATGAGTAGCTCACCTCTCCATGAACAGCTCACATGGGTTATGGAACCATGCAAGAGGATCGGGTGATTTAAGACACTGAAACTCAAGGTCTAGCAATTAGCATGTCTAGGGGCCCACTCTTGTCCCTGCCTCTTACGGGGCAAAATGACTGATGGCCAGAGACAGTACAACGAAAAGGTACATACATCCACAATGTGGCGTACATGTACTGTCAAATCAAAGTGTGAAGATTAAAAATCTTTCAGAATGTCCCAAGAACCAAATCGGAATAGCTGATACACTTACCCTTTCGGCTAACATTTTACACTGGCTACTGTCCATTTTTAATGTCTACTTATCATCAACCAGATTCGCTGCAAATAGAAAAGGAAATCAGGACTTGTAGAGGGGATCGGATACTAAATCACAGTCAAATAAGCCAAACTGAGATCCAAATAAATGGTGCTACCCTGAGATGCGATAGAAGGTTTAGCATTGAGGAACTCACCTGCTCCTTCTTTCAATAGACAATAGGTAGATGAAAAGCTACGTAAACACAGAAAATGCTTTCTGACAGGCAAGTAAACAGCATGGCCATAACCTTAGAGAAATCAAACCAAAACAGTGTAGTTTTCCCAAGAATCAGTATCACGATCAGAATGTTGATAAACAAGAGATGTTTAAGTCACGTGACAATAGGATCCGGGTCCATGCACAATAACACAGCTGACCCAGTTGAAAACCCGGGTACAGCTGATCGAGCACTGAATCAATATTACCCTCTCATGGCATTCAAGGATGTTTATCAACTCAAATCATCCCAATTGCATGAATTGAATACATTCCCAGGTTTGACCTTAATGCAAGGACACTGACAGCATCATGAAAGTGGAATGCAAATTAACCACAAAGCAAAGATGATACCAACTATCCTAACAAGAGGTTCAAGAGCTCGGTGCTCAGCTGACATTGACAGACCGAGTGTTCTACATTCTATGAAATAGTGATGCCCATCTGAAAAGTGAAATTCTCAGGAGCCCCAAGCCATATTACCCGAGTACCTCGCTGTGCAGTGATAGGAATGCCAAGAAAAGACTGATCAACATAGGACATACCGTGATTCATTTTACACGTTTAAGGCATACAATCAGTTTTTGACATTGAAAATTGTCGATATTCCACATACATAGGCCTACTTCATGTTCTGGAAAATTCATCCTAGTTCAACTCCTTAACCTGACAAATCACTGACAATCATCCCAGAGGTAGGTATGATGGAATCCAAGCAACACCAAATCAAAAAATTCCAATCTCAAAAAAGACTTCACACTCACCGGTTATTCCAAGTCAAGTCAATGAGTACATGGAGTATATAGAGAAAATCCAATCTATTTTATACCTTCGCTTGACAGATGAGATAAACTACTCCACTTTCACATGATATATTGAACTGACCTGGTTTTGATGATGAGAGCAATCTGGCCGAGACAGGTTTGCCAGGAAATTCCCGGCAAAAGACGTAACAATATCATGACTTGTGCACAAATCTAGTAAGGCCACCAATGTCAGTCAAAGACTCTGACCCCAGGGCCAGGGATTAACCTGGTGACTGACTGATCTGAGACATACATTCTTCAAGCATTGTATGAATAAGCAATCATGAAAGAGGTCAGTCAAGAAAGGCCGATTCACCAACACCAAGACAGGACAACGTAGGCCTACTCACTACTCCTGGAATTTGATTGAAAGAACCTACTAAAGACGGGAATCCGAATTATGGATATGACCACCCAAACTCAGTTAAAAACACTGAAAGTTACCCAGCAGGCAACTAAGGTGATTGAATATTTTGATACCTCATAAATTTGTATTGTACATCCTCAGAAGACGTGAAATGATATTCAATTCAAGTCCACAGACCAATAAAGTAATAAGATTATACCTCCTGCAGACTAAATAATCTCAATAACATCAGGTTACATGTATTTAAACCCATTCCCACAATGGATAAAAGAAAATTGGGTCATCACCAGGGGTAACAATTGGCATTGACTGAGCGATAGACCCAAGCTGAAGAGTGAAAAGAACTATATGGTCTGCGTTGAGACAAGAGAGTGTGGGTCCTCAAAGCACAGCATGAAAGAATGATCACCATTTATAGCATTTGATATACCCCGTATCTCATTGCTCCCAATTAACCTTTGATATCGAGGTTCACTGACTTGGGACTGCATTTCTGGTGATAGGCCTACGAACAGACGATTTCGAAGAAGTTTGTTTTGGCGCTGACTAGTCATGCGTTTCACCTGGAACAAAGTTCCCAGTGGGTTATGGCATTGTCCGAAGTTTGCTAAGGCCTTCTGATGCATTCCGAGAGTGCAGATACTATTTTTTTTGGCTCGAATTCTTCAAAGTCTTTCGTCCTTGTCGTCCTAAAAACAAAAGCCCATGGCAAAACAATCTTAAGTCATCCAGAAGAGAAGTGGATGAAACATTTGACCTTCCATTCCAATAAATTTTTCATTCTCATTGGCATAGACCTAGCACTAACTGCTCATGTGATAGTAAAAACCTTGACCCAACCAGGCCAGCAATAGGGGGAATACTCAGCTGTGTGTGTCAACATTACATACATGCATTATGCATGGACCATACAATCAATATTATGATCCATGTAATCATGTATAGAAAAAAAATGAAAATATCAACATCAATTTTGGTCGATTTCATCCATAACAACACTTCGATTGCCAATTAACTTTGGCCTCTTGTTATATTGAATTTATGACAATTAATTGCCCATATGCACAACTATACTAACCTATTTTAACTTTGATCCGAATGAAATTCTCATTTAACTCACTACAACGTGTACAAAATGTACGAAGAAGTAAACAGGGTCAATATTTTCCACACTTGCCGGGACTACTAGTTATTGACCTCGCTAATAGGTGGATGACTGATGAGGAAACTCACGTACAGGGTGGCCCAGAAAGGTTTTCCCTTGCACAATAGAATTCTGTTGTGTGTCCGTTGTGTGAGGGAAAATAATTCTGTAACAACAGGTGTTTAATACACTCCTATTACTGATACAAATTAGCCTCCTGGCAATCAGGTGGGGACAGATGTGACATCAATCGTATCTTTCACAAAATAAGAAGTTGGCAATGTATCGAGGGAACAGCATCCTAGGACCTCTTCTTGCCACATTATAAAGATCACAGCTCTACATGCAGTGTTTGTCAAAAGGGGGAATAGATAACTACACTTATATTTAAACAAGATTACATTTATTGAAAAAATATCCATCGCCTCCATGACGACTTTAAGATATAGGGCATCAAAGAAATTAATGCTGGTCTCATGCTCTGATGACTCAGAGGGAAGTTTTACTGTCAATGAACATACATGTACACAAAACAGTAGTATTTCTTGAGCCCTAGCACTGAAATCACAGCGTGGCAGTGTAAATGGGCCTTTACTCTTTTCGTCTCGTTCTTTTTTCTGGTGTAAAAAACCTCCCTCACTGAAAAGGAATGTGACTCACAGCACCTCCCAGCAGATTTGATAGGTCACTATGCCATTGTTCACAAATAGTATGTATCAGCACAACACACTTCTACTTTAATAGTGATACACTTGTGATTGTCACACCCATTCTCATGGAAATAAACAGCATTTTTGACATCATCTTTTTGGTCATTTCTGTGGGTGAAGAATTCCACTTCATCATATGAATCATGATTCCAAGAACAGCAGAGTACCTCCTGAACACAAATAACACATCAATTGTTCACAAATGTCTCAATCGTATGCAAGTCGGAAATTTCTTTCTTGCTCTCTCCGTCGAACATCAGCCAGCTTTGAAATCTCATCCACCTTCCTTTGTACCATTGCTGGAAAAGAAAACCACGATAATGAAATGTACTGACATGATGTTTTTATTTTCCTCATCCACCATCCGGCAGACCATAAAACATTTCGATGCCTTATGAGTCGCTCATGTTTCAGGCTCTCGCCCAGCAGACTTATAACTATTTTAACTTTTAACTCTATTCAAACCACAGGACAAGAGTTTACAAAACATAACCTTTTTGACTGTTCTGATCCTGCTAATGGACACCAACTAAGAACATCAATCACATACCTGAATTTTGATCTATCCATTGCAGCGAGTCCATGTGTGCGTTAAGAATTCTCGCGATTTGATTGACCTGAAAAGAATCGGTGGTTTTATAAATACCAGTAGTGAGTACGCAAAACTGTTCTTACATGGGAACACAAGAAATAGTCAAGAGACGAACAGCCAATTCCTGAATTGGGACAGTGCAAAGAGGAGACGTTTGTCCAAAATGATAAGGCAGTCGCTCTCACCGGCAAGACCTGGACAAAACAGTCAAAAGCCGAGGGCAAAAAATTTGAATCATTGACGACTAATTCCCTCACAGGAGTGAGTACAAGGGGCTAAGTATGCAAATGATGCAAACAAATTGATCCAGCACTGACACCTTCTCTCTTGCCTTTTTTAAATTCCATGACGGATTTGTTATTAGTCCACCAACATGATAAAAGGTGAAGTGAAAGTACTTACTGGGTCTGTGTTGTCTTGATTTCCACTTGAGGCATTCAAATGCTCCACAATCTCTTTCAGATCGTTCACCATCCTCTTCAACTGCGCATCAATATTCTCAGCCATTTGATATCTGAAGCAAAGAATGTAAGGATTAAAGATCACATCCATCTGTTAGTTACGTTTTCTCTTTCATGGGTACAAACATGAGACAAGAACGCGAGACAATAGTACGGTATGTACCACTGCAGTTTCAATGTGGTCGACACGTAGTAGAAAAAGAAGTCTGATTAGGATTTGGAAACTTACGTGTGTTCTCTCTCCAAGTCTGCATGTTGTTGATACCCGATGGGCGGTAACTGGTCCACTGCTTTTTCTAACGGCTCTAACATTTCTTCCAATTCTTTCTGTTGTGCTTGGATGAAGTCCAGCTCATGATCCAAACGTTTCTGGTCTAATTTCACTTTGTCGACATCAGTGTTCAGTTGGGTAATCTGAAAAGAGAATTAATTTGAGGAAGGTTGCAAAACAAAATTGAAAACGATTTTGGTACAATTGCAGCTATGAGTTAGCATCAATATGTTATCAAGCAAAATATCAATAGGACACCAGCTTGTTGCAGCTTTTCCCTGTCAACACCTTGTGGACTGGCTGATAGTGTGCACATGCAGCATGTTAACATGGTCAGTATATCTATCCATAGAAGTTTCGGCATTCTGAATGACTCAAGTTTCAACCACACTGTCAGTTTACTTACACTATCTCCATTTTCAATCAACAGCCTATCCCATGCATTGACTTGTAAAGCTTGCTGTAAGAAGATGCTTTCTTGTTCTTCCAAGTCCAAGGTCCACTTGTTGATCAGCTCTTCCAGTTGCCTGTAGTTCATGGATGGAGCTTGGGCAGCTGACGCAGTCCTGGAGAACAAAAAGTAAATGTTCATTTGGAAACTACTGGCTTACAAGAATCTACTCAAGATGAATGTGGAGCTGAACACCAGGATTCAGCTCTTGTTCTTCCGCCCTGCTCATGAATGAGAGGAATGCTGGCCAAAGGCACCACCCTGACCACAAACCTTTGCAGCCAAACTCTCTAGGACAGCTGACTTTGTTACCAAAAATTGACATCCGATCACAGAAGAATAAGAAGGGAAAATATAATAGTGCAGGCCCAGTTTTTTAACTCCCTCACCTTCCACCTGAACACTATGTGCGTACTGTCAGAATTGCTTTACTCTTTCACCGACGAGGCAAGAAAGCAGTGTTACTTGTTCTGGGGTTCTTTTTAGTGGGGAAGGTATTCAACCTTACGATCTCTCCTGACTTACGTGGTTGTTAATGTAGTGAGATTGGTGGACGTAGTCGTTGTTGATGTTCCTAACACTGGAAACAACGATGATGTACTAGTAGTCGTTGTAGCAGTCGTGGACGCAGGGGTCGACGAGAGACCACTTAATCCACTGAAACCAAAACTCGCCTTCGCTGTCGTAGTGGCAGTCGATGTTGCTGCTGGTGTAACTCCCAAGCCTGTCCCTAACACTGTAGTGGTAGTCCCCAAGCCTAATCCGGTAGAGGTGGTCCCCAAGCCTAAACCTGTAGTGGTAGTCCCCAGGCCTAATCCTGTAGTGGTAGTCCCCAAGCCTAATCCTGTAGTGGTAGTCCCCAAGCCTAATCCTAATCCTGTTGTGGCTGTCGTAGCCGCAGGTGCCGGCGTGGAAAATGCTGCAGTTAATGCTGAAGGTGCAGCAGTGCTTGTGGGCACAGATGTGCCAAGTTTCAGACCACCTGGAATGGAAAACGAGACTTGTGAAAATCTTTATGACCACTACTGCCAAAGTCTGTCATGACACAAGATCGGGAAGCAACACTGACCAAGGAACACAAAAGTATTGTGGTAAAAACAAAATATTGAACAATCTACCCAATGATACTAAGTTTTAGTAAGGGATTGACAAATTTTTAGGACTAAACACTGGGAGTAATGATTGGTTTGCAGCCCTGGATATACGTATTTTGGACAAAATGATCAAAGAAATTATTTTTTTAGACTTGTTCTTTGTACTAACCTGTTGCGCCAGGGAAAGCAAATCCTCCGGCAGGTAGCACTGTAGGGGTGGCAGTTGGTTTCACTGTTGCAGTGGTAGGAAGCGTAGATGCTGGTGTGGGCGTCACAGTCGCCTGGGGAGTAGCGATGCCTGTAGGTTTAGTCCCAGAAAGACCACCGAAAAACCCACCAGTAGGTGCGGCTGATGTGGTACCTCCAAGGCTAAAAGTACCTGCACCAGCTGGAGAAGCAAAAGTTGAACCCTGTGTCCCCAAAGTTGATGCAGGAGTTGCACTGGTTGCGGCTCCAAAGGAAAACCCTCCAGCAGCACCAGCTGGTGCTGGTGCTGGTGTCCCACCGAAGGAAAAACCGGATGTGCCAGTTGATGCGGGCTGTGAGGCTGGTGTAGTTGTTGCACCCCCTGCAAATGAGAATCCTCCAGTGGTAGGGGCACCTGTGGTAGAAGCACCTAACAATGAACCACCAGTTGACGCTGCTGCAGTCCCGGCAGGTGCAGCTCCGAAGGCGAATCCCGATGCCGCAGCAGGCTTTGTAGTGGCTGTCTGCTGAGGAGTCCCAAAACTGAAACCTGATGTGGCTGCTGGAGTTGCCGTAGCTGCTGGTGCAGCGCCGAAGGAAAATCTACCTGAAATTTGTAATGTAATGGGTCATTAAAATTTCTGCACTGAAATCATTCAGAATAGGTGACTGCATATCAGGAAAAGACACAGAGGAACAGGTGAGTGCACTTTAGGAAAAGAATGTTTACAACTCCAATGCATGCTGAGTGACTTTCAATGCACAAGGAATCTTAAAGAACCAACATACCGGCTGGTGAAGCTGTGGCGGCAGCAGTGCTCGCAGGTGTACCAAAGGAGAAGCCACCAGCTCCAGTTGCTCCTGTGGTTGTTGTGGCACTAGTTGTAGGTGTGGCAAAGCTGAAGCCACTACCACCACCAAAGGAAAATCCACCTGCAGACATGGCTCCTGATCTGAAAGATTAGAAATATTTTTGATAACGGTAGTCGGTAGGCCGAGAACTTTTGTAAAAACGGTACTGTTCTTGAATACTTAGGAAGTTAGGTATCAGGTTTTCGTCGTTTCTATGTCAACTGTGACAATCACTGACTGTCATGGCACTTATTGGCAGGGCAGCTTGCCATCATCAAGGCATATGCCTTTGCAACTTTCATTTTGCAGACCGCATGCGCATGCTGGTAGGCCTACTGTCATTATTGTCAGACTCAGATGATATGTTGTTGCCTGTGTTGGGAAAGTGTTTTTTTACTAGTTTTTGGCTTGCTCGCTTGACAATGAAAGTAAAGAGGAAATCTGCAAAGTTAAGGTAAATATTTATCGCTCAATAATATAACGATAACATTTCAGTATATTTCAATCCACACCTTAAAACTGGCAAAATATGAAAGAAACTGGGCAAGAGAAAATCGAAAATGGCGGAACGTGGGGTAGGTGTAAACTGTGGACGAAAGTGTGGACGAAAGTGTGGACGAAAGTGTGGACGAAAGTGTGGACGAAAGTGTGGACAGCGGCCCTCTAAGTTTGGTGGGCTGGTATTTCTTTGTCTTTCAATATATTTAAAAGAAATTGCAGTATATTATGCATTAAAATCTTTTTAATGGGTCAGCAAAGAAAAAAAGGAAAAAATTATTTTGATGGGTGATTTTGATCAATGAGTGGACGGGCTTTTTTGAAGGTTTTCGAAGTGGCCTTTGACTTTGTGGACGGGGAAATGCGAGGTCTAGTGTCCAAATGTGGACTAGTTATCAGAGAATTTGTTGAAACTGTGATATTTCTAACTAGTCCAAATAATATTCTTTCACAAAAACTACTTTTATTTGAATGACAATGACAATATCATTCAGTTGTAGGCAAAAATAGTTGGCCCTCTCTCAGACCAAATTTACCACTGAAGCCCTGTTGAATGGTTACTGTAAATCAGTCAGGAGCTATACTAGTCAGTTTCACTGAGACAAGTCATACTGTAAAACAAATCAAAATAATTTTTTCTTTTTTCTTTCGCTGACCCATTAAAAAAATTATATAATGCATAATATACTGCAATTTCTTTTAAATATAATTGTAAGACAAAGAAATGCCAGCCCACCAAACTTAGAGGGCCGCTGCCCACACTTTCGTCCACAGTTTACACCTACCCGATTTGTTACATACTCGATGTGCACATCGCGTCGAGGGATGTCGTAGTTCCATCTAGTAAATAACAGGTGGCGCCACAATTAGTACATAACGCGGGAAATACGAATGTAGGTGTGGCGAATGGCAGTCCTCGAGGTTTATAAAAAGGATGCCCCTCCATAGGTTCCGTCACTTTTGAAGAAGGGGGGGGGGGGTGTTGTTCCCAGCAGCAATGGGCTTCTGTTCAGGATTCTTACTGGTGATAAACCATTCAATAAGAACTCCAGTTAATGTGGTCATCTGAATGATTCATGACATACTGGAGATAAACCATTAAATGTGAGCGGGGGGGGGGGGGGGGGGGGGGGGGTCCTAGCAGCGGCCCTTGGGCTTCTGTTGGCAAGGATACATACTTGTGATCATCTGAGAGATATGGAATTATACAGGAACAGACGACGACGGATGACGGACACTGCATGCGCAGAATTCATACTGGAAATAAACCATTCAATGTGAACTCAAATGATTCCATTCCAACAATGAGCCAGCCACAATGAGCTAGCAAGCACCCTACATGCACTCATCATGCTACATGCTATTTGTTGCATTTGCATATCAGTCTACTCAATTACATTAAGGACATGTTCCTGTTCACAAAATGTTCATATCAAATTTCAAATTTTCAACAGACTGCGTAGGCCTTCGATTTGGTGTGATTAAGGCAGCAATGTCAGCAGGCAATGCATTAGACAATACATGTACTGACCTGCTGTATAGAGAAATTATGACCAATATATAATTTCCCCATTCAGGTCGCCAGGTTGTTGGTGTAAGTGAACCACTGCACCACCCAACCCGGAGGGTAAAGAAAAATAAATTCAAATCATTATCTTTTGAAAATCTTTTTTATTGTTGCACATCCCAAGAATTATCGTAATGGCAATTTGGAATGTCGTGCAGGAGGAAACCCGTCCCCGGGAGAAAACCTACGCGATCGGAGGGAGCTGCCAACTCCATCACACAGGTGACAGGCTTCAACGACTGAGTTTTTTAAATGACATCAGACGTGTACATTTAAGTACTGCGCCACTCCGAAAGCCCATAACAGGAGAAAACCAGAAGATAGTAATACTATCACACATGGTCTACTACTTTACAAGATGTAATGTCCAAGAAAGACATATGCTAAATAGAGATCTTACACTAGTCAGACTCCACAACTTCAACTCTGCATGCTAATAATATGTTCATTTACTATTCATGCATGCATTAAACCTATTGTGTGTGAATGCAGTTGAGCCATTTCAGCTAACAATAGGTCAGGCTGTCACCACACCATGACTAAACAGCTTAAGGGCCCAATTTAAATAACAAAAGGACCACATTTCTCATGGCCACTCCACCTTGAGGCTGCCGCTTTGCATCACAAAAGGTTGAGAGGTGACATGTTATTTGCATGACAAAAGACGTAGCTTTCGACATGGCAAGACTAGACAGAAGTGGGTATGCCAGTTTTTTGGCAAGTTGGAGTCTAAGATCTCTTTATTTTACTAACAAGGTCTACATTTATTACATGCAGGACAAAACGAAACGTCTTACAAAGTTGACGTTTTAATTACACTTTTCTCAAACCATTCAGTACCATGTCTAATCCAATTCTCAGTGGGGCAAAAGACCGTCTTCATAATCTGCAGAGCATGATAAATATGCCCTCGCAAGATCTCGAAGCAGTCGATTCTGTCATCAGGAAATCTTTTGATATTCTCACAAATATCAATAAAATAATGAGAGTGTTTTCAACTATATAAGTTGAATGTGTCTTTTCATCAATACCTGGTTCCCAGGTATTTGGTAAAAGTGATTGAGGGAACGCAACTTCTTTAACTTCTTTGTGTAGTTGGTCAGTTGTCTCTGGTATTATATGATACCAAGCAACTGAGCCAGCCAACGTTAGAAGGTCTCGGCTTAACTGCTCAGACCAATGCCCGTGGATTCTGTGGTACTGGGGAGATTGAGAGACAGTAAAAAAGGCCTACGTTCCATCGAAGACACATATGTTCCTTTTTTGCCTGGGGTTTAAGCAAGAAAGAAATCATATGAACCCCATGTCTCAAGTGATGGAGATATAATAATGAAATATCTGATGAAGTTGGTGATTATTTCAGGAGAAAACCATTTCAAGCAGTAGGGTCCTGATGTGCCCTAGGCTATTAGCTTCTGCCTTCATAAGCTAAAAATCAATTTTGCTTAAGACTTATTTGTTTGGGTACTGACATGCCCTATTGGCTCTCCATAAACGCCCACTCCACAATTCGCTTTCTTTCAAAAGATTTTGCCAGAAAATTGTTGATCTCTTGGATCATGGTGCCCCTGGTAACCAAAGAAACCCTCCTCTAAAATGTTATTCCTTCTTTATACGTGCATTATTTTAAACCATGACAACATATTGTCATTGCCCTAAGAAGGTAAATATATGCCTTCTCCCATCAGAAAATTTTAGGATTTTTATCAATAAAATCACCTTTCAATCAGATATTTCAATAAAAACAATAGGTCTACGGTGACAAAAATACATCGTTGGGATGTGCTGGTCAGCAACATCCTTCTTCCTCCTGTCGGATGCTTCTCCATGCTGAAAAGAAACAAATTATACAGTAAGGTTTATTGGTGCAAAATATCATCAGTGAAATATTCATTGTGCAGGAACATGTTCGTCTTGACCCGCAATGTTTTGAGATCGCTCTATCAAAGCGCGATGGTGGTGACGCAAACACATGAGAGTCAAGATGGAACATGTTAAGTTCCTGCAATAATGAGGTTAAGATTTGATCAGAAACAAGAAACAACAACTGAACAGCTCTATCAATGTCAATATCATAACTGTTAGAAATTACTTTTCTTGGGTTGACATTTAACCTTACAAGAATGCCAACACAGAACTTATGCAGGGACTTGAGGATTGGGGCAGTTTATGCCATCTCAGCCGCCTGCGTGGTTTCATTAGTAAAGTTGTTGTTGCCATTAAATTAATTGATGTTGGTTGTAGTGTTGGGGAGGGGGGGGGGGTCCAATTGCGTCATTTTGCATCACCAGTGAGGTCACCAAGTGCCACAAGGACCCTACTTTAGAATACAGTGGAACCTCCCTTAGCATACACCTCTCTAAAAGGACCTTCTCTCTTTTAGGACACTAACTTTGATTGTCTCCATTCAATTTTAACTCTCTAATCAGTACACCTCTCTTGTAAGCACAGCACTTATCAGTCTTGAGGATGTCCTTAATAGAGTAGTTCTACTGTAATCACATCATCCCCCCCCCCCCCCCCAAGTTGCTGCCCAATAACTTTTTCCTTTGCTAATCTCTTCTCTTCTTGGCCCAATGTCATTGAAATGGCCTGTCCTGGAAAGCTGATACTCCATGCAAATTCACCAGCATTGACCAACAGAATTATTTTACACCTGTTAACACTTTAGTGGAGCTCCCACATTAATCAACGTCAAACTCACTTAGGGCTTCGAGGAACAACGACGTGAATTAACGTCATATTTTTCAACTCGGGGTAATGATTTTCCATTTGAATTTCATTCAATCGGGTGGGTGCTGACAGAAAGACTTTTGAGGAATCTTCTGTACCCAGGCGGCTGCAATCATATGTCAATAAAGTTGTTGTTGTTTTTTGTTACCATTCAAAGCTCAACCTCACTGATTTCTCAAACCTAAAACAATCATGGCCTGTACCACTTTCAACTACAACTTTTTCACAGTACTGTCTGAAATTCCGAAGGGGGAAAAGTAGGTTATCTTTCTAGATATTGATTTGAAACCTGCACCCTACGGTGTTTTGAGCATTTCCAGACCTCTGGTATCAGGGAACCCCTGAGGTTTGACACGTTAAAGGTTCTGTTGGGCCTCTGTATGTTTGGCCAGACTTCATGAAATCACATTACTGGCAATGGCCATGTTCAACTACTGCTCATTTAGCAGTTCGGGATTCTTTCTTTGTGTTACATAAAGCTCCAGTTGATAAAAATGTTTTGCTTTTGATATTCATGCAACCAGCATAACCAAGTTGTTTATGAGAGTGAGATATCAGTAGGTTACGAAGTGATTTTCTGTGATGGCATATTCAGAATCAATTAGTTCAAGAGAGCATTTAAAGAGGCAAAGGTGAGAGGTCATCATCACCGTGGGTTTGATGAAAATGGCACTGTAATTGGTGTCGCTAAAACAACATTGGAAAATTATTTCTCAACAGAGAGCTCACCATCTCTTAATCAGTCCAATGGCTAACACCTTATCAAGGACATCTGAAAAACTGAAATTGATTTTTTCACATTACCGTGTGATGGCACCCTTCCGAAGGTATGAGATAGGCTGTCCTCATGGTGGCTGCAGGATATCATGTCAGGGCTCTATGTCCGTAGCTTTCCCTAAGTCCAGAGAGTCCCTTTGGAGTTGGATTGTCATTATAGTTTATTAGAATGACAGACATTTCGGTGTCCAATCCATCCCCACAGCAAACAAGTTCCCTTTCTGATCTTAGCGAAGGTTCTCCTTGAATTGTTCTGTCAAGGCATCGTTTGCTGAGCTGTGGTTCGTCACTCCTGCACATGGCTATCCCTCTGCACAGCCATTCGATCCACTGAATCCACTCGACTCTCAGTTGTCTGCCCGTATCTGTGAGCGACTGGAAAACAAAATTTAAGGTTACTCTCAGTCTCAATTTGTCCTTACGGTCATCTCGATTCTGTATAACTAAAATGAGCGCGATCGGTCGTAACGAGGGCCATCGCCGACGGACTATCATCGCCAGCAGGCTACAATGCTCCACCATGATTAATGCACTTGTGCCATAGGGTCTTTCATTCATCAAATTCACCGAAGTAGTTTATGATAAAATCACAACCCTTAAATCCTACACCGTTAAAAAACAAGAAGTTTGTAATTGAATTTGAAATTTCCAATTGCACAAATATGTACTAAATCTAGATTTCAGCACTGGCATTGCAGTTGCATAGAAATACAAATACCAGAAGCACCCAGTTTCAGCAAACACGTATGCGTAATATCTGTTCTACAGCATTAATGTATAACTGCAATTCTATTTTCCTGGACCACCAGTAATTATGAACAGCGTACCCCTTAAGTTCGAGCCCTCACTCGGCCCCTATCTCATCGCGTCCTTATATCTTGTCTTTCCCAAAAGTATAACTTGCAAGTTTCGGGTTTCTAGTCTTGACATCAACAACGATTGAAATTGTCACCCTACTTTTAGCTCTTATATACCCCAGTCTATGCTGAGAGCTTTCAGTGGAACTGGAATTCAGATTAGCTGCTCAATCAGTACTACAACCCGAGCATTTTCAACTGGTGAGCCTGGGAGCTCATGACCACTTGTCAGAGACCCAAACAACTGCACAACTGCGGCTCTTTTTACTTTTATTTTTGACACAGTTTGTGTTTAGTAAGGAGCAATGCAGTGACAAAACCATGGATGGAAAATCTAATAGCCTGTCTATTTTCAGTCAAGCCACAGAACATATGGAATATTTATTTGCACACCCTGTAAATACACTTTAGGGATGAGTTCATTCAGTTTCACGAGTATGGCATATGCAGGTCCAAGGTTTCCCAATCAACGTGCGAAATCTCCCTGAAGTTGCTGAAGTCTTCAAGCAATATATGGGGGTATCGTCAACATAGCGCATCTCTGCCCGAATAATCGGGTCGATCAAAACAAGGCGGCTGAAGTGGGTTTTTCAAAAATCATCGCTAGTTTCTGGAAGGGGTTGGATGTTATTTAAGAAATGTGTTCTTGTCTTAATTTTCTAAAAGCCTTAATACCGACGACCACAACGCTTTACTACTTGACACTTGATCTGCAATTCAATTCCAAACTGAGGTTGCTTGTACAGTTTGAAGATAAAATCCACCATTTTGCGACTCTACTTTACTCCGGAAATGAAACGAACTCAGCCCATGGCGTGTTCACCCATTTCATGATATACTGTCTTGTCATCTGTTTATATTTACCTAATATGTATTGGATTCCTTCGTCATCCAAAATCTTTTGAGAGTCACATCTACCATAGCACGAATTGTAGATCTTGGTTGAGTGGTTGGGTCTTCTCGACAGCCATCATCTCAATCTGCAGAGGGCTAGATAACAGGAAAAATACATTCAATGACCTATCTCAAAATGAATAGATTGAAACCAAAAGATTATTTGTTTTCATTTGAGTGAGATGGTTGTTTCTCGCTTTAAGAATTCGATTCCAAATGTGGCCACCAGGGGGCAAAGGTTAAAAAATGATCAATGAAGTCAAAAGCACCCATCATGTCCAAGTCCATTTTTTTCCCATGTCGACAGGTGAGCACAATGGCCCTAGCCGGTTCATTTTATCAGGCACTGTTGGAAAGATGCTCACGGGCCATTTTCTGGATCAAGTGAAGTGAAGATGTCTTTGGTTGGCAGCCTTTTCTTGTGGAAAAATGTTGATCGGCCACACTCTTTGCTCAATTCACTGCTTCAATCCTTGCCCAAGTGGCATTATTCCTCAGGCCAAATTTCCTTGGATTTTTATATCCACCCTTATGCCTGATATAACCATATATAAAATGTAACTCATGATTTGTCCAACTAATCAAGATCATCGAGGTCATGTTGCCCATTTGGCTGTTAACTTGTGCACTCTCGGTCAGGTGGTCTCACTCGGGGATAAAAGTTCATGACTTGGCCACCAGGGTGCGGGTTCAGAGACATGAAATATGATTTTTTTTTCCCTCCTGGTTGGACAGTTATGAAGTTCGTTTCATGAGTAGATATAATATCAACCAGGACTATGTGATGCTCACCCCACAGATTGCAACATCGTCTTTTGAGTCCCTTGTCCTTGAGTCCCTTGTCCTTGTGTCCCTTGTCCTTGTGTCCCTTGTCCTTGTGTCCCTTGTCCTTGTGTCCCTTGTCCTTGAGGCCCTGGAGGACCTTGTGGCCCTTGTACAATGTTGGCTCGGGCTTCCTAAAAATAATCAAATTTTTGGTTAAGGGGTTTATCTTTTTTCTGAGCGTTTCTACAGCATGCTACTTTCACACTGGATCCAATTAAAAACTGTTTTCCAGAGAGCACTCTCCGGAATACGAATTGGCTACACCACACTTGGTCTAATCAGCATGCAATTTGATTTGAAAAGTGCAACTCTTGCTGCGTATTGTAGTAACGTGCCTTTCGCGTATGAATGTCTTGTCCCTGCCCTTTGTGGTAATTAGAAGATAATCAAGACAGGAACAAGCTAGTGACCTGCAAGCCCCCTGCCAATGAATAGACTGTTTTAATACGTATTAACGCCAACACTACACGTTTCAATGAGAATCAGTTAATGCGAATTCAATAAAGCACATTCAATTGTATTCTGGAACCAAATTGGTTGAAGCGGTTTCAAATCTGTATGAACAGAATTGAGTGATGGCACCCCAATATGTATAAAAATTGAAATCGCACGTCAGATTGATTCTTTTTAACATCATTTTAACATCTTTGTAATATTTCTTAATCCAGACATAACTGACGACTAAGTGATGCTTACCCTGTATGGCTCCAACATTGGCAGCAACATATTCTTCAGGTCCATCCAGTGTCTTCTCGGCTCTCGAGCTGGAGGCCGGCTCTCCTTCTTCATCGCCGTCTTGTCGATTTCAGCGGGTATATATGTTAGCTTTGTGAGGCACAAGGAGGTTGAGAACACTGTTGTTATTCAAAGAACCCAATGTCTTCGTCATATGTACTAAACTGGTTTAGCACAAGTCCCACACGGACACGCCTGACATTTCGTCCGACGAAATTCCGCAGGTTAACAACAGGCCTCTAACCCCAGTCATTCCATCCCCCTCGAGATCAGGTAGGGGATCGCTGGCCAGCTATTGCTTACTATTGTTAACAGTCGTAAGACTTATCCCGCCAACACTCTAAAACAAGGGGACCAATTGAATGACTAGCGACACGCAACCATTAATTGCCCCCATCAATCAACCACAATGACTCAAGGGGAACACGTACTTTGAACCTAAGTCCATGTCATCACCGTCGAAACTTAGATGAGGACCGCAGAACAAAGTGGCAAGCATGCCTGGGACCCAGCCACCGCGCTTTGGACATGAGATGAGTTAGACTCAAGTCGCCAGTCACGATAACCAAATACACCAAGCGTATAGCTTGAATCGAACCCGATCTATCATCGTCATTGGTCACCTGGCCTGGCCTGGACAACTGAAAGCTGAATAGGTTAAATAGATGATAAGCAGGAACCAAAAGAATTACAACTATTATAGCTAGATAACTACGATAGCTAGATAACTACGATAACTACTCTAACAACTAGAATAACAACAAGATCTACAAAATGAGCAAGACAGTGATCAGACACACTTCCAACTCTCACAACGGTCACCATACTCCATAGCCCCCCCCCCCCCCCTCCACATGACCTCCCGCACCCTTTTCCTATCCCGTCTCAAACACACACACACGCACACACACACACACACATCATATACTGTGGATACAACTTTTGAACATCCACTGGCATGAATTGCTGATGGAGGCGTCACTGTCAATCTATATAACATGTTCAAAACTTCATGTAAATTGTAGCAGTGGCTTTATTTGTGCATTTTATAAAAATATAGTTTTAAATCCTTGTTCTCTCAGAAAAGTGCACATGAAAATGTCCTTGCAATTGGGATAAAAGTTGTATGTGATTTGCGATATTTTTTAAATTTCAGTATTAGTTCATATACTTCATTGACAAGGCTTGGTCTATGACAAGTGTTTGACTTGCTTATTGGTTTGTTATATCTTTCACTGGTCATACTTACAATATTCAACTGTCAGTGTATGGCTTCTATCAGTTTTCAACACGTGATATTGCTTTGAAACCAAAGCACTGAATGCAGGCAAATCTGCCATTAGCATTGTCAGTTAATGCTTTAGCTTGCTGGCAGATTGCTGTAACTTAGAGTGACACATTTGGGGATTGACTTTTCACTTGAGGCCTTCAATAGCTTTGTTTTACTATTTCACTGTTTGAATATTTTATTCTTATAATGGTTAAAGAAAATTGACAGTGGCAACCCAATCAACAATTTGGGCAAGTTGTTACTTGATGCATACCCTTCATCTGATCGTCTTTCGGTTCATCCAAAAATCTTCGGTTGCAATTGCGGACAAGGTTTGTGGCATCTGTAATGATAAATTGGAACAAATGCATAATACACGATTACAGCAATTCTAGTGTTTTTAGTCATGAAATTACTGCCTAAATATGATGTTGATCAAATTCATCATTTTCAGTCATGAATTGCGTTTCCTTCATGAAATTGATGGACTTTATTCCTTTTATTTCATACAAGTTTGCCATTCTTACGACTAGTTATAACAAGGATTTATGCAATTTTGGGAATTAGGGAGTTGAGATTGGTGTTGAGGAAGGGTTAGGGTTTGGGTTAGTGCTAGGAGGAAGGGTTAGGGTCTGGGTTAGGTTTAGTGAATATGACTGTCGTAAGAATAGCCAGTAGATTGTGTGTAAAATCCAATGGAACCATCACAACAACAGCTGCGGCCTTGTACTTATTTAAACAATGTGAGCTAGTTCATTTCTCAAAACTCGTGATCAACCCTTAACTTAGCAACCAATGAGATGGCATCATCGCTTCAAATATGGCCTCCTGATTTAGTGACTCGATTGTACTCTGCAGTTCTTTTGCGCAAAAGCATGAATTGGAAAGTAAAAATCTAATACTATATTATACATACCTACATGTTACCCTTCACCTTGAAAACCATACCAGCGAGAATTTTTTGGTTGCAATTGCGGACAAGGTTATGCGTCATCTGTAATGATAAATTGGCACAAATTCATAGTTTCAAATTCCTTAAGTTGAGAGTTTTTTTTCATTTTTGGCTCAAGTGACCTATAGTAGAATAGCTGTCCTACGGGGCACAAATTGACTAAAATTTTGTGAACTTCATTTATTTATTTTTATTTTTTTTCAAGCATTTTTACATATTTCTTGGGTTCTATTATGATCGGGGTTGTTGACTTGACCAACCTCTCAAGGTCACAGGCCGACAGGGTTCAAATTTTATTATTTCACCAATTGGTTGTATGTTTTGTCATTGTTCAATTGAGATGGTTCTTATTTGGTTGAAGGATGAATCTAGTCCCTCTATGTGTACGCCAAATTTCGGCAAGATCAAAATTCAAATATGGCAGTAATCACTTAAATTTCATATTTTGTATATACCGAAGGGTGTTTGTTCAATTCCACTTCCAGATACCGACAGCAAAGGCTAAACTTTAGAATCCCCGATCGGAAATGACGTAGTTTGATCGCATTCAACTATAAATCCATTGAACAGTGGTGCTTGGTTGGTCAACTGATGACCTTTTTTTGGGGTGTGATCGGAGATTGTAAACTCGTTCCGACAGCAAATTGATGCTGGGCAGTTCATGTTTTGGTGGTATGATGGGTCATAGGGTAAGTACCATTGTGCTTTTTGGCAACTCTTAAAATGGTTCTTGGAAGTAGATTCTTTCTCTGTCATCATCATCATCGATCGACTGCACAGCAGGCGGCCACAAGCTTCCTCCAACCAACCCTATCCTGGGCCAATTCCTCAACTTGTTTGGTTCTCTGTATTGAAAAATACAAGGGGAAAATACAAAGACAAGTTGCCCTCTTCAAAAATCCATTGGGCCTACAAAAATAAAACATGAATAACGTCAAGATTCCTTTAGACAGAAGGTGATACCCACCTTGTAGAAGATTTGTGCTAAACACAAGTTATTTTGCTATTTCAGTCTTGAAATAAGTCAAAATTCGGGCAAAAACCATGTGCACCTTGCTGCAATGAATGTTCAGCCTGCACTACAGGCGAAGCATAGCAAGCATTGGAAGGCATAAAATGTGACAGGTAATAGTGGTTTTATGTAACACTCCCACACATTCTTTTGAGGTTGGCTATGTCTTTTGTCGCTCCAAACAATACAACAAAGGTGTCAGATGGCCAAGGCTAATCCAAGTTGGTAATGTGATTGGCCATAAGGAATAAATATTTGGGTGGGACTGATTTGGAAATAGTAAAGGGCTAGGTGTCGTTAGTTGTATTGTTGAATATTTTTTCATATATAAGTTTTTATTGTTGCTTAAACAGTTTCTTCTAATAAAAACCAAAAGGAAAAATGGTGCAAACCTGAATGATACTAGACATTCATTCACACTTTTCATTGAAAATTTATTTTTTAAAAAGAATTCAGTCAAAAATTAGCAGTATACTACTCAGTACTCGATGAACACCCTTGTTGTGTTGTAAGTCTGATGTGGTTGGTTTGATTTGTTTGTTTAATACAAAAAGATACAGCTTTTATTCCATTAAAGATTCTCTTGGGGATTAATATCTTGGATTAAAAGATTTCATGAACAATTTAGAATAGCAAATCCAAACAAAAATAGAATACATGTTTGCAGACTTTTCACTTCATTTTCTTGATTGGGGGTAAAATTATGACCATGAGAAATTTATGAACATTCGGGGGGGGGGCAATGCAAAATGATATCCGGTCAGGGATAAAATCAATGGTCTCTTAAAAACGAGACAGAAATGAGTGACAACATGTGATTTATTTCAGTCAAATCTCAAGCTAATGTGATCATCTCGGGGTTGAATTAATATTGGAGATAAACCAGAGTTCACATTAAATAGTTTAACTCTAGCATGAATCCATCATTGCTCTGATTACTGAAATAATTTGCGATCACATTGAATGGTTTATTTCCAGCTTAAATCCATAGATCCATCCCTCAGATGACCACATAACTTGAGTTCCCATTGAATGACTTATCACCAGTATGAATCCACATCCCTCAGATGACCACATTAACTTGAGCTCCCATTGAATGGTTCATCATCAGTATGAATCCACATCCCTCAGACGACCACATTAACTTTAGTTCCCATTGAATGGTTCATCACCAGTATGAATCCACATCCCTCAGATGACCACATTAATTTGAGTTCCCATTGAATGGTTCATAATCAGTATGAATCCACATCCCTCAGATGACCACATTAACTCTAGTTCCCATTGAATGGTTCATCACCAGTATGAATCCACATCCCTCAGACAACCGGATTAACTTGAGTTCCCATTGAATGACTTATCACCAGTATGAATCCACATCCCTCAGACTACCACATTTAACTTTAGTTCCCATTGAATGGTTCATCATCAGTATGAATCCACATCCATCAGACGACCACATTAACTTAGTTCCCATTGAATGGTTCATCACCAGTATGAATCCACATCCCTCAGATGACCACATTAATTTGAGTTCCCATTGAATGGTTCATAATCAGTATGAATCCACATCCCTCAGACGACCACATTAACTTTAGTTCCCATTGAATGGTTCATCACCAGTATGAATCCACATCCCTCATATGACCACATTAATTTGAGTTCCTACTGAATGGTTCATCACCAGTAAGAATCCACATCCCTCAGATGACCACATTAACTTGAGTTACCATTGAATGGTTCATCACCAGTATGAATCCACATCCCTCAGATGACCACATTAATTTGAGTTCCTACTGAATGGTTCATCATCAGTATGAATCCACATCCCTCAGACGACCACATTAACTTTAGTTCCCATTGAATGGTTCATCACCAGTAAGAATCCACATCCCTCAGATGACCACATTAATTTGAGTTCCTACTGAATGGTTCATCACCAGTATGAATCCACATCCCTCAGATGACCACATTAATTTGAGTTCCCATTGAATGGTTCATAATCAGTATGAATCCACATCCCTCAGACGACCACATTAACTTTAGTTCCCATTGAATGGTTCATCACCAGTATGAATCCACATCCCTCATATGACCACATTAATTTGAGTTCCTACTGAATGGTTCATCACCAGTAAGAATCCACATCCCTCAGATGACCACATTAACTTGAGTTACCATTGAATGGTTCATCACCAGTATGAATCCACATCCCTCAGATGACCACATTAATTTGAGTTCCTACTGAATGGTTCATCATCAGTATGAATCCACATCCCTCAGACGACCACATTAACTTTAGTTCCCATTGAATGGTTCATCACCAGTAAGAATCCACATCCCTCAGATGACCACATTAACTTGAGTTACCATTGAATGGTTCATAATCAGTATGAATCCACATCCCTCAGACGACCACATTAACTTGAGTTCCCATTGCATTGAATTGTTTATCACCAGTATGAATCCTTATCTCACATGATGATCACATTAACTTGAGTTCACATTGAATGGTTTATCACCGAGTATGGGCGGTCATCCTAAACAGTGTCCACCAGCGTCCCACTAGCGCCCACCAGCGTCCACCAGGTTTAAAGTCAGGTATAAAAATCATCAAAATAAAATTTAGTAGCCATAAACGAAATAAGCACAACGTAAAAAACACATTTTCTGAAAATTTCATGACATTTGGGTGTAATTTGGTCTCCGAAGTTGATGTTAGGCTGCTTGTCGGGGGATTTCTGCTCAGGCATCATGCTGGAGCATTTTTTACACGCGAGATGGGTCATAGGAGATGTTGATGCTAAAAGATGAATTGGAACTTAGCCAGGTGAACCATGGGGATGAAGAATATCCTGGGGACAAAACTGACCCATGTTACAACAGGAGTAGCAGGTCACGACAGCCTTTAGACTTGTGACCCGTGCTACGACAAGAACAAAAGTTTAAATCAATTAGGAGCTCACAAATCTCGTGGCCGAATCAGTCCTGGCTGCTCTATCGTGTTGACAACATAATGAGAGAGATGAGGCAGTCACAGCCAGGCCAAATCAGTCCTGGCTGCTCCACCGTGTTGACAATATGGTGAGAGAGATGAGACGGTCACAGCCAATCCAAATCAGTCTTTGCAGCTCCACCGTGTTGGCAACATGATGAGAGAGATGAGACAGTCACAGCCAGGCCACATCAGTCTTGTTGGCTGCTCTGCCAAGTTGTCAACATGGTGAGAGAGATGAGACAGTCACAGCCAGGCTGAATCAGTCCTGGCACCTCCATCAACGTGTTGACAGCATTATGAGAGAGATGAGACAGTCAGGTCACATCGGTCTTGGCTGCTTTGTCAAGTTGTCAACATGGTGAGACTGAGAGATATGAGACGGTCACATTCACAGCCAGGCCCAAACACTACAGTCCTGGCTGCGCCACCGTGTTGTCCTGTTGACAACATGATGACAGATGAGAGAGATGAGAGTGAGACAGTCACAACCAGACCACATCAGTCCTGGCTGCTCTGCCAAGTTGTCAACATATGGTGAGAGAGATGGGACAGTCACTCACCTGCTCACAGTCAGGCCGAATCAGTCCTGGCTGCTCGACCGTAGGACACTAGACCTCGCATTTCCCCGTCCACAAAGTCAAACCTTCAAAAAGGGGCAAAAAAGCCCGTCCACTCATTGATCAAAATCACCCATCAAAATATTTCTTTTTCCTTTTTTTCTTTCGCTGACGCATTAAAAAGATTATAATACATAATATACTGCAATTTCTTTTAAATATATTGAAAGACAAAGAAATGCCAGCCAACCAAACTTAGAGGGCCGCTGTCACACTTTCGTCCACACTTTCGTCCACAGTTTACACCTACCCCGGACCGTGGGATCACGACTCACTTACGAGCATACGACATTTGGGCGGTTATCTATTGATTTCAATTGAAAAAAGTAATATAGTATAAGTTATTCAATTTAAAAAAAGGTAGTAAATGTGACACCTCAAATTCATATTTTTATGTGCACTTGTTAATTGAAAATATCACGACACTTCGGTCAAGGTCAACTTTCATCCGTGAATGAAGCCAGCTTTTCCAAGAAAAATACAAATAAAGCAACAAAATGTCCAGAAATCACATACGATTTCTGGCTAAAACTGTACTGGTGAAAAATGGTGAAGTTGAAGTTGCTTACCGAGCCCTTGATAGGTACGATCTGTCATTACCTGGTCCATAATTAAGTATTTTTCTCTGACTCTGGTGTCCGAAAATAGATTCCTACAATAGGCTAATGTGTAACATTGAAAACTTTCTACACGATCTTGTAAGAAGCTTCTTCTTCTTCTTCTATTGAATACTGGAACACAGTCTCTAGAGACTTTTACGTCCCAACGCATCAGGCATGCGTTTAAAATCTTGGTCGTTGGTAAAAGAAGGTGCTAATAAAATCATAGAAGCGTTTATCTTGAATCGAAAGATAATATAGATCCTATTGTTTATTTTCAGGATACTTCACAATGAAAAGATAATCGACGAGAATCGTAGGAACCAATACTATGAGAAGCCTGCCCAGTGGCGGAAAAGGATCATGTATGAAAGAGCCAAACGTATCTACAACTCAGAAATGCAGAGAAAGATTCAGTTTATTTCTAGGAAGAATAGGATTGATCCTTTCCCAAGATAACACTCCTGGATGTTAGACAATTTTCGAACTTATTTGCAAACTTTTATTTACAGGAAGTAGATCCAGATGACCATAAATGAAAGACTTATTGGTTGACTTGATACCTGATGCTTGAGAGAACTGGATTTTTCAATGCCAAAGGATTTCGAAGGCTGTTCCTGCAGGAATAGATCAATTGCAGCGATGTTAGTCTTTTTGAATACTCATAGGACTTCATATAGTTTCTTTATGCCAAGATAATAAGGTATCAAGGAAAGCCACTACATTGAGGAGTGCTTAAGACCAGCATGTTGCAACTTTGGACATGGTGGGCATCTATGTCTCATTCTGTCTACTTTGGTTCATCTGCATAGTGGTGTATTTCATGTGACCATACGAACAATTGATGTTGAAATAAAATTGATTATGATGTAAACATTCGTAATTTGCTACTTATTTCTTCTAACATGGACCGATGAACTGATCTCTGGAAAGTGCCTGGGTAATCTGGCATACTTTGGTTTTCATGTCAGCTCTTGTATTTCATACTTGGTCTGTCCGGCCAATCGCCTCAGTGCAACCTTTATATATTTCTCTCTTCACTTTCCTATTGATGATTACAGGCACACTCCTTGAGAACACTGGCACAGAAAATTGGACAAGAAAAACCTTCTTCTAAACTACAGAACCAGGCCTATGTCTCTTATAAACCTGGCTGTCGTCTCTTGTTCCTCCCTTGAGCCCCAGAGCTTAGTCTCCATTGATGCACCGTATGGCCATGTGGCCCGTCCCTCAGTGTCCCAGAGTGGGGAGTTCTGGCGCACATGTTCTGGTGTCTAATTCATGACATGAATAAGGCAAAGAAATTAAAACAAGTCCAGAATTATTCATTTCCAGGTCGTTCATTTTTATTGCTAAAAATCATGTGTGAAACCATTGAGACAAGTGTTCTCCATAGCACCAATTTGTCTTTGATTTCCTGGAGTCATTTATACATTATATACACGGAGACTATTTACACATTTTACACTGGAAAACAAATATTTACATTACAATACTATCAGCCAATTACCACTGTACCCAGTTGCTCATGAAGTTATTCTCCAACATCCCTATTTCACTAGAGACAAGCTAATTCAGTAAATTCCAGCTAGATATTGAAAGTCTCCATAGAACCATACTGGGAGAGCCAACTTTGATTGAGCAACTGGGTCATGGGATATCATCCAATTCAGAGAAGGAAAGAGCTGTAGAAAGTAAAACCCAAGAAACATCATGCTTCGATTGATTTTGGGTTTTGACGGCAACATCCATCCAAAGATATGGACAATGTCCCACATTTTCAAGCACAAGAACTTCAATTTTTCTTTCTTGCTATAATATGGACTGACACAGAATCTTCTACTCGCAGTTGTACTAATCCACATCAGATTTACACTTTGATCTACACACATACATTGTACCACAAAGTTTTGAATTACTGATGAATTAACCCCAATAAGATTTTGTTAAAATTATTATGTTATTAGTAGTGACAAGGAAATGCTTTAAACAGTTTATTACAAAATGTTAACATAGTTAGGCACAACTCCACTGCGTTGGTGAGATTTATACATGTATTTGTCTACGAAAATGTAAACATGACAATTCTGATTTGAAAAATTCACACAGCAAGTAACTCCCATGAAAGTTGCAGTGACAGAAAAACCTGGAACTTAAAGCTCTTTGAAAACATGCAACAGTATGTATACAGGGGGTATCACTGCTTTGTGGCATGTCTATTCTCCTGATAACCAATTGCGATCTTATCCCGACATGATCAACTACACGTCAAGATGGTTTTCGGCCCATCCCATCACCCCAAAAAGACTATACATATAACTCCCCACCACATAACCAAACATAAGAACTTGATATTCTGTTTGGGACCAAGCATCGAAATCTCATGGTAGAACCTGGTACAGAAATGCTAAAAAGACTACAGCAAAAGCAAGCCAGATTGTACCCATTCTATAGAGAGACAAGAGTAATTACCTGTTCTGGTTTCAGAAATTACCAAATGCTTCATTTCATGAATGCTATGTGCAAACATGTGATGCCAAACCTTATGGAACCAAGCATTCAATGAAACTTAGCGGCCAACATTTTCCTTATAAGTACCAGCAGCTGTCCAGAGGAAAATGACTCTCACTAGTTTCAGTTGATCAAGTCTTGCATCACTGAACCATGGGCTAACTTGCTGTGCTCTACCTAAAACTTATCTAATGAATGATGAAACCTAGTATGGGTATTATTCAATGGGACTGATGGCATTATGATATTTGATAACTTATTTGAAATATGTAATTTGTCATAGTAAATTGATATACATGTTAAAGCATATTCATGTTAGTTTGAATTTTCCAAACATACACATTTAGTCAGATCTATACAAGTCATACAGCTTTTTAAATATTGCAAGACATAACACACACACTTTATCACATAGCTTCGCTTATTATTACATGAAATAAACAGCACATTTTTCCAACACATGTATTTTCCCTTGTGTGGTAACTTCCGGGCAGAAAGGCGATTGTGTCAGGGGAAATGGAATTGCAAGAAAGATTAGGAGTGTCAAGCAATACACATTCAATGAAATTGTCTGAGAAATCTTAAACAGGAGATTAAAAATATATTATACATTGTAAGTTTAGATAAATATAAATAATATCATGAACAGAGAATATGGCCATAATAAGTTACTAGAGATCTGTATAAGTGAAAATCTGATATTGCACAGTTCATTTATCATGAAGTTTGCCACATAAGAAGCAGAGAACAAAACGCAACTCCGATTAAATAATGATGAAAAAGAGAAAATAGAATCAAAATCTGTTAAGAAGATCACTGCATATTAGGAGAAAGAAAGTGTTGTAAAGTGCAATTACAACACGAAACCTATCATCCCTAAGACCTCAAATGCAACCAGCTCTGGCAAGAGTAGGCACTTGGGGCCAAAGACAGAAACTGATTTATTGACGGATAAATCAAAAATTAATATTCCTGAAGATAATTTTTTCGCACGTTTCCCAATTTTCTATACGGCACTATAAGCGACAACTTTTCCCAGAGCCTTGGTTATTGGTTTACAGTACATTTGAGGCTGTGAATCTATTGGTGATAGTCAAGATACATGTAAAGAGCCTTCATCCCTTTGACCAATGTTCTTCACACTTATGCCTTTCTGGATCAGCGAAAAACTACGAAGCCAGCATCAATTTTCTGCTAAAACTATTCAAGACAAACTTTTTTGATGATATTACTCTACCTTTTGATCCAGAGGCTGAAAAACTCAATACGAAATTGTTGAAAATGTTCTCATTCTTGAGAGGCATAATCAGAGCAATTTCGTTCATATTTATTTGTGTGTGAAGAGCAGATCATAACCACAAAGTTAGCTCACCTCATCCAAATAAGAGTGAGGCACAACAGATTAGACAAGATACAGCCTTACTTAAGTGCTAGTTGCCCCCTCTAACAATGAGCTGAGGTATGGTATGTGATCTCAGTCAAGAGGAACCATCACGAAAATTCGAAAAGATATTGAACAATGATGGTAGGCTATCAAAAGACAATAACGAAAGCTTAAAATACCTAGTGGCTTTAGTGAAAGTCAGTGTACAATAAAAACCAGCATGCTGGTCTTCTATCAAGTATATAGCATACAAAGCACCCACTAGATACTAAAGAAGGAATATTATATCCCTTAATCTCCTACATATTTCTAAAGTGCAGCGTGTGTTGAAGAAATATTGCCTACAAGTATTTCTTCCTGAATTTACCGTTTCCTAAGAAAATATCAGATCAACAACAAGAATCTAACTTGACCAAGAATGAGATATATGCCTCGAATAACGAAAACACACACTGTAGCAGGAGAATTCATGCATAGGGAAAAAAGTAAACAATTTAAAGGAAGACTTCACAGGCAGGTGGAGTTAAGATATTAAGCAACAAGTGTTTCCCCGGCCTTTGAAAGGTTTAAAGAAGAGGGGAAGTTTTAATAGGTAATATGTATATGCAGGCACTATGGTCACACATAATGGCACATCTTTTTACTGACACTCACAATTTTTGCGTGCTTCACCATTTGAATGACCCTGACAGCAGTTCACGACTCCAGCAAAACATATTTTGCTTTTTGACAAGCCTGTCAACTGCTAAATTTTTTTAAGAATGCCAACAAAATTGACCCACTTTCTCATTCAGTCAAGTAGCTAAAATCACCTTTCTTTCAATCAAGACAACTTACCAGCAAGTTTTCTATTTCTTCATTAACTTAAAATACAATTTTATATGTATAACATATACTACAATACACAATAATCACAATTATCCAAAAGTCGAATCATGCCTCTGAAGATTATTTTTTAAACTCATTTGTACTATTATGAATATGATATTTCGTTTAAGAACAAACAGGAGATGGAAATAAGTAGTCGAATAAAACTCCGCCCATACATGTACATGTTGAAATTTGACCTCCGATTGCTTCTTCAGTTTTTGCGTTTTGCTCTCCTCTCACACATTGTAATAGCTTACAGGCATGAAATAATCCATAAAACCATTCACAGTTCAGGTAAATATTGTACCATTGGATTATGATCATTTCACAGCATACTTTTTGCATAATCTGTTGATGTCATGTTTCATAGCCTTCACTAATATTTTGCTCTCACCATGGTAACCAAGATGGTCACCGTGACAACAGTTGTCATGGAAACAACAGATCTATTTTTAAACCCTGGCAGGCTCTTATATCACAAATTCTAAACGGTAGTTTTGCCATCCCAAACAGAAATTGTGGCACCAACATGAATGTTCTTTCTGGCACCAATTCGAAAAATAACCTTGTTGCTATGGTAACACAATTCTCAAGACAATGCTGCGTATCCCTGGATACCAATTTGAGATGGTTGAGATGGCAACCCTATCCTCATGGTAACCAGAAGCATTTAACCATCCACTACAACAAGTACAAGTAGATTGTAACTTCTACAGCTTTGGTTATCAAAGGTTTCTATGGCAACACAACATTGTAGTGCCTGTCGTCCTCGGCAACCAGTGTGATTGTTGGGAGATTTTTCTGCATGTCTGATGGGTAGTAGCTGAGGAAGTCTTCACTGCTGTACTGTGATGGACGGACTACTTCTATAATCACACCAAGCGTATGGCCCAATAGGAACATCTCCACCTGAAGTTAAATTACAACATTTCAATTAAAATTGTGACAGAGTAGGCCCTACACGAAATCTTTGGGGGTTTTTTAAGAAGAAACTGATATTCAAATGAAAAATTTTGAAATTGATCCATCACTGATTTCTACAATTCGTTCCCAAGCCCTGGTCTAGTTGTAAGGTTGCCGATGGGCTGTTCATAACTTCTGTGACTGGTCGGATATGGTCGAGCAGACATTGCAAGCCTACCTGTTCCAGTCCACCGCTATCCCCGACCGTGTTTATATGGTTCTTGAAGAGCATCCTGGGATTATCTGATGTATCTCGAGCGTACATCAACCAGACAAAGACAGGAACTTCCCTGTCGGCTGTCATATCTTCATAAACATCAATGGCATGCAGCATCATCAGGAGCTTGACGCCCTCCATCATACGGATGTCAGTAACTTCGTCCCCATTCACCATCTTCATGAATGCAGATTCTCGATCTTGGCGACAGGTGAGGTTGGATACCTCGTTGAACTGTAAGACAATGAAGAAGTCCAATACAATCTTCTTCGGGCTAGGTTGCCTTGCACCAACTTTTACATGTTACAGAAATATCATCAAAAATCTCTTTGGCCTGGCACGGTCGACTTTCTGAATTTGCTCCTAATCTGGGCTCTATTTGAACAGAAACATGGGTCCAGATAGGTAGTAGCCAACAAGTCTCACTTCCCGGACATATCTTAATCTTGCTAACCAATCCAATGCACGTATCGGCTTGTTCATTGACTCTAGACTCACCATATTATGTAATGAAGTAAGGCAGTCTCTCATGTTCTCCAGGACGTCATTGGATGTTCTTTCAAGACGATTGGCAAAACTCCAGTCTCGTAGATAGGAATGCTTTCCATATAGCCTCTCCTCCAATGTCTGGAAAAAAACAAATCAATAATATATTGAATCATTCTTCTTTGGGGAACGAGTTTACAATCCCAGATCACACCCCAAAAAAAGGTCATCGGTTGACTAACCAAGCACCACTGTTCAATGGATTTATAGTTGAATGCGATCAAACTACGTCATTTCCGATCAGGGATTCTAAAGTTTAGCCTTCTTTGGCAATCACTCATGTGACTGTTTGCATGCCAGGGCAAGCCCAAGTGAGACCCCACCAAGTGAGAAACACGAGTCTTCACATGCGATGGACTCTATCTCTGGCCGAAGACATATTCACAGGGCAAATATTAACCAAATTGGTACATAATCGTAGTTGCACGTAAAAAATCTCAAACCTACTTGGAAGAGGAAGATTCACACCAGATTAAAAGCGATGTGTCCGTCTAGACATTTGGATTAAGAGTCCAACTCTTCCAAATGTTGTAAAGATTGGTAAGATTTCTGATGTTTACCTGAAAAGGGTTAACTTACCTCTAGCAGATTATTGAGACTTCCTACGTGGTTGAAAAGACCCACATTGTTGACGAATATCTGGAATAGGGAGGCTCGTATGGCACAATAGTTGTCTCCACGGATCTTTCTCAGATGCTGACAATTGATCTTGTCAGGGATGACATGGTAACCCTGGAAACCAAGAAGCAGATGTTAGCGACAATACATCGGTTAAATTGGTCTCCTAGCAACATGGCTCATGCCTGGGAATAGTGGAGGCGGCGTAGGACTTGATTGCTTTTTGGAGTGTGGTTCGAGGCTATATGTAGCACCTATGCAATGGTATCATGATAGTTTACAGTGGATCTTGTTCTGTGGCCTAACTCACCTACAGTTTTAACATAACTTGACAGAGCATTTCTCGCTCTTCAATGGCAATGCTGCAACTGGGATATATTCCAGTAAAATGGTGACGATATTGTAACAGTATTGCGTTTGATTATCAGGTTATTTTCTGTCATATGGCACATAACAAACTCCCCAGCCACCTGATCTGTCAGTCAGTTAGACAACTTCATCTCGTCAATCGCGGGTGAGTACAGTGAGTGCACACTTTATGGCAGTGTGAAGAAGAATGCCTTCACTGCTCTCAGATTTGAATCAATATTTTGAAGGACTAAGCGTGTCAGCTTCACTTACTTTGATTATATTTTTGGCAGTGACAGTGTTACCTCTCCATTCTTGGTCGGCGTACGTCAGGATATCAAAGAGATCGCCAACACTCACAGGCACGCTACCTTTTGTGGACCTGGTGGGACCTGGAGAAGAGACACAATGATACCGAATGATAAACGAACACTGTTAGATCTTTCTTCAAATCTGAATATATGTACTTTTGCTGAGCTGAAAAAGGGCGAAAATAGTGGTTCTCGTCTCTGAACCAAAGAAATTTTCAAAAATTATCCTTATTATATTAAGTTTCAGATGATATACAACACTTTTCAAACTGCTGCCTTTTCTCTCTGAAATCTTCAAAACTTTGAGTGCAATTTTCTTGTGAAATCGACTATAGGGTTAAATGTGGTACCGATACCGAACATAATTATGACAGCAACAGTGAAAGCCCCAGGTAAAATATTTGTGTGAACAGAGCTATCGACATGAGAAGTTTCTCAGGCATATGAATGCACTATCCAAGGGAGAAATGAACAACAGGTAGAGATATGCTTTCCCAACCAGGAATGTATGTACAGTCTGTTTATAAAGTACATGGCAAACATACATTTTTCGGGAAATGTGAAATGTTTGCAAAGCGAAAAGTTTCACGGTTCACAGTAATGAGATGATGCTGATGATGAAAAGAACATGACTAATGACACAAAACAAAATATACAACTGGCTGGTACGACCTCCCCCTTCTGCAACAGACTACTTCACAAAACATAATATGAGTTTTTGCTTCGTAGAAAATACAAGTGAAATATCTAAAAAGAAAAGGTGATGAGTGCAAAACAGGACAAAGGCAGCTTCAATGTGTTGTCCTGCCAATGGCCAATCAAATGAACAGCAAGGGAAAAGCGCTGCCAACCACCTCTCTAACCACCTGGCGGCACCTATAGGCAGCAACGGAAGCCAGCACACGTAATATTATTGGTGCCGTAATCGTACCTTGTTCGGACGGGACAAGTGCAAGAACAAACAGGCATAATTAAAACGGTGCTTCCTCTTTACCTGTTTCCTCTATAAAGACGCAGCATGCAGAAATTTTGAAATAAATTTTGAAATAGTTAGGATTTTTTCATGAATCTGAAGCTGAAAAGAATTCAATTTTAAATATTTTTTATAACGTGCCCTTCTTTGGCCAAAACTGCTGTTCCCTTTCAAACAAATTTCATGGCTGCTCACCTCATAAAGTCGCCATTAACGATAATTCAATGAAGTTTTGAGATAAATCTCGCAAATCTCTTTCCCAGGGATAATTAGTTTTTAATGACAAAGAAGTAAAGATCTACAATGGCTGATTAATTACATGCAGATGATTAAACGAAAGTGACGGCGCCATAAAGATTGGAAAGGATATTGGAGATGAAAAAAGAGCAATTACTTTGGAAACGGAGGTGGAGTCTAGTCTAGCAAGTGTGGTGCATCAACTATGAGAGCAACCACTCCCCCACATAAACGTAATACAGACGACGCACAACACAACAAATGACGATTAATAATTAACCCAGCAACACCAAAGGCAATATCAGAATTCATTTGAAATGAAGTTTTGAAAATCAACATTTTACACAAAGCAAAAACACTGACCTTGAAGCACACAATGACAAATATTTCAGACAAAAATATTTCTTACATTTAGTTTTTATCAATATGACATGAAAAATGTCAATTTCTAAATCTTTTATGCTTATTCTTTAATTTTGATCTCCAATCAGTGCTTCACTTTTTCATAATTTGATAGTTTTTCTCATGCATTTGTGATAGTAATCAGTAATTTTTTCAGATAGATTTCAATTTCAATATTGAATTTTCTCCCATGTACTTTTTGTGTCTGATGTTTTTGAGCCTTGGGGCTGGGGCCTAACCACAGCACAATAACCGATCTATTATTATCAGAGAGAAGATGGTTAAGGGTGATAAAGTACCTATATTATGCCTTGTCTAGTAGCAAAACTGCGGGAGGGGGCGGGGGTCTTGAGTGTGTCAACAGTTTTTCATGGGACCGCGATTGGGTCATCACGAAAAAAAGCTACGTGAGCATCCTCGGCTAAAAATGCGACTCGTGCTTCGTCACCTAGAATGTAAACATGGGATGAGATGATGAATGCGTTAGAGGAAAAAACTTGGATGGCAATGAAAAAGATAATACAACAAGAACTTGATAGACTCTAAATCCTATACAGGCCCCTACTGGTTAACAAAAGAATGGAACTTATCATGTTGATGAAGATACAGGAAACTGAAAATGCTGAAAACCTGGCTTACGCATTCCAAACAAATGTTTGACAACATATCTATATGATAGATAAGGGGTGTCCAAAGAGAAAGTGTGGTCGAGATAATCACAAAAGCTCACAGCTGACAAGACAAGAATTAAGACATCAAGGCAAAGTGACCACAGACGCCATTTCTGTTGATACCTTTTGGATATCAACAAATGCAAGTTTTACTGTTTACAGCCTATGATTGACTTGTGCCAACACATGTCAAATTCAAGCCCTTTTTGTGCATGCAAATTTGAGTAGGATCGAAGCACACCTGACATAAGTGAACAAGATCCAGATCAGCATTTTCGAACCATTTGTCAACACCATGCCAGGCCAAACTAACCAAATACTAACCTGATTGACTGTTTCCTGATCCATTATTATTGGTGATATCACTTGGTTGCTCCTGGTAATCTTCAACCGGTCTATCTTCGACCACTGGACTAGCTTGTTTACTGCTATCGCAACTGGGCATGCTCACACCACAAGACGACGAAGACGTATCGTCTGGCGACTGGGCAAGTGGAAGCTTCTCAACGTATTCTTGCGTGAGCAATTGTTTGTTTATATCTGTCTTTTTCTCGTCATGAACATGCACATGAACATGAACATGAAATTTATCATTCATTAACTGATGTTGGACTTGAGTAACAATGTCTGAGGTAGCTAGTCCGCGTTGGGGCGACTGGCGAAGATCACGATCGCCAGAGACGCTGGAAGCTCTTGAACTCCGCAAACTCCCACTTCGGTTGTATTTCTTGAGCACACTGAAGGTACGATCTAAATCTTCAGGTTCGCTGAACTGATCCAAGTCTAAATCGATATCACTAAAATCAGGATCTTTCCCTAAAACTTGTATTTTATCATCCATATCTGCCATCTCCCCTTTAAGGGCAGCTAATTCACGTTCAATCTTTTCAAAGTAACTGGCAACTGAAGGCACCGATTCACCATCACCAAAAATGTCACTATCAGTTGTTTCGATTCCCGATAAATCATTATAATCTGATAATTGCCTCTTGTATACAAGATCAGCATCCGACGTACTCCGTATTTTTCTCCGCACCTGCATTGGCGAGTTGTTTTCCGACGAGGTTTCATAACTACGGCGCAATCCTTGCGGTCGCTCGGGCAACTGTCGTCGCTGAACATTCCCCTGACAGTCACCACCTTCCAGTGACAGTTGATTTAAACTATCTGGAACTTTGACTTTGACGTATGATTGTTCTTTAGTGTCATCACAGTTCATAGGGTATTCCTTCAATGGTGAATACTGGAAGTTTGGATCGCCTGGAAGTCCCGACGCTTCATATGCTATTCGATCTGGGTCATAACGATAATTTTTCTCATATAATGACCCGGGGCTGAAGTTCCCCATCATTGAAAAATCTCTTGAGATGGTATCTTGGTTTTCGTCTTGTAATGCGTTATCGACCTCAGAATAGTCTGCGCTGGCAGTAGCACCACCTGCCGATAGGTACTTAGTTGCGAAATAATCCATATAAGTCGCCCCGGTAGAATTGGGGGAAAGATCGTCCAAAGGATCTCCAGATTCCTCGTTTTGCTGTCCATTGTGTCCCTGTGAATGCAATCCACGATTTTGACCATACCTCCCCCTGCGATTACGAATATTAACTCCCCGGGGAACGTTGACATCTGTTGATGATGTTAAACCTCCACCCTCCGGTCGTGTGGCTGAATTTGCAAACCGCACATTATCTTTGTATTTTTCGTAATAAACGGCATATTTCCGATGTTTTTCTTCCGATATTTGGTTACCCATGGTTCCTCCGGCCGCTAGGTCGTTGTCGTCTTCGCTGGAAGTCTGGTCAGAGTCTTCGTCATCGGAGTTCTTCTGGAATAGAAGACACGATATGATGAAGGAGGATCCTATAAAATTTTGATATTTCTATTTTCACGCTTCTTGATAGAAAAGACGGGGAAGTAATTGCAGATCAGAACGTCGCGATAAATCTTAATCAAGCGAACGAACCCTCAGCTAGTGGATGCCTCTGTACACCTCAGTTCATTTCTGAAAACTCTAGTGGACTGCAACAAGTACTAGGGGCAGTGTTAATTAAAGGCCCAGTGGTGTGGGGGGGGGGGGGCAGGGGCAACAAAGGACAAGTTGTCAAGTGGTTGAACCCTACAGAATGGAGATTAACATTACAGGGGACCCTGTAATGTTAATCTCCGACATGGATTCTGAAACAAAGAGTCAATTATGTTCATCAATACAAGCATGAAAAACCAATTAACACACCGTCACAAAGACCAATTTAATGCATTTGTTAGATCAGGAAGTGGTTCTCCGACAGTTAGGCAATAATTATGGTCAAACAAACAAATGAATTGTTTGTAGGCTTTACTTCGTCATGTGTAGTCATAATAATGAACTGTCTGAATGATTACAATATTCATAAGCTCATAACAAGAGGCCCAATAACCCCAGAGCTCAGCTGACCTACTTCAATGGTGATGATAATAGGACCTTTCATGACTTGACTGGACCAACCTGACTAGACAAGACTCGACTGAAACACCGAGGACCAGGCTACTACTCAACAATAAGCTCCTAGTTGTCAGAGCAGTTAGAAGACCATCCAGGGAAACAGCCTTCAGAGCATAAGATCATTTTCTGCAAGGGAAACCTTATTATGCTCAGGAGATGCAGACCCAGACAGACTTGATGAGTAAGAGCAATTTGCATGCACAGAGCCTGAACAATGACTCATAGACTCATAAGCAGACTCATCACACTCTGACATTCACCTTCAAACGTAGTGAGATCACATGTGTACACTACAATTCCCTGGATCCAAGCTGGAGAAAGCAATGATTCATGCGGAGGTAGTATGCATTACCAACATGACCAAAGGAACAACTAAAGCAGCCTTCAGTTGGTCTCATCATCAAAGAAGACTTTGATCAGGTTAGATCTGCTGTAGCAAACAAAGCTGGTTCAAAGTGGTATTTGCAGGGGGTTTTCGTGTTTGACCCCTGCAAACATCAATGTTTGAGCAAATTTAGCATGGTTGTGGCTCTGCTTGCAGTTGCATGAATAAATCCACACAGCAACCAAAGATTTGGATTCTAAAAACCAGTTTCCTTGATTTTCAAATACTGAAGCACAAAGCCCAGTTGATGAAAAACGTGCTGATCTGCCTTGTACTTCAAAGCTACCAGACCAGAGGAAAGTTTTTAACATCCTCAGAAAGCCAATCTTTCTGTTCAACGACCGCCTACTGTGGAAATGCCAGACAAGATAATTCGGAAAGAATGAAAAACTTCCAACCCTGACTGATTACCACTGATCGTAATTACGGAATGCTGTGCGCAAGTAAGCTTATAGAGTTTTTGGTCATGGAAGCGGGACCTCAAACCTACAGAAACATACCTCAATCAGCGGGGGCACAACTTGTTTTGTTTACTCCAAATTTCAACAAAATGAATACTAGAGCGGCAGTACCAATACCAGCATTAACATCAGGAGATTCCATTAGAAATGCGTGATGCTTTGAGAACAAGCCAGTTAGACAAATAGCATTTCAAATTGCACAAATTACATGAAGTTTTCACCAGAAGACAAGATTCTGCGCAGCAAGATATGATGTGAATGATGCCACACAAATTTTTTTTCAACATCAGATTAAATGTAAACATGCTCTTAGAAATCTGTCTGATCAAAGTAACTGAAATCTGTCAGAATTCCACCACCTTTAGTAAGGATGGTGCCAGTATATTAAGAAAGGTGCCTTTTTCTATCAAGAAATACAGGTGGTTGTTTTCTACTAGACCCAAGTAAACATCCAGACGAGATATCTTACATCTATGTATCGATTAATAGAGGTGACCTTTTATTCCAAGACAGACATGATAAAAAGGTTTATTCCATATAAACTCTTATAGAATAAGAGCAGCGATTTTTTGTTATGGTTTTATATTAAGGGTCATCATTGCTGAGTAATGATATGAGGAATAGTGTCAATTCTCTCTCTTCAATCATTTGTGCACGCTAGTACGCAATGATGCACATAGATGTGTCTCCATCTTTGGCCAGAGGTAGAGTGCATCTCTTGCTGCTCGTGTTTCTACTTAGTGGGGTCTTTCGCTTGCCCTGGCAAAGACAAGGTGGTGCCTCAGTCATAATTTATTTATTATGTCTCATTAGAAGGATGAGGCAAAAGTCTTGCTCAAGGATACATAGATGAAACGGTGTTGATCCTTCCAAGAGTCAAACCCACAACCTTGCCAATATGAGCCCAGTGCTCTTACCAATACCTTCACTCCAACTGATCAGATAAGGTTGGACAAAGAAGAAGATAAAGCAAAGTTCCAGCTGAGGCAAAAACCCAGTGGGCTAGCGGTAACTTCAAATCTCTCCACAAAGTTATTCCCAGCGTAAGGAATTCCACACCTTGCAGACTTTATCTAATCTTTTTACAAGAAGCGCCAGTTGTTAAATTTCACTGCTGCTTCATATTCTTTAACATGCTTTTAAATAGCAACACCTTTAGTACCATTATTTTCGGTGATAACTTCCACCCAAAGTCATTTTGCAATGGATAATCTCCCAACCTTCTATATTCATCTGATTCCAAATGTCATAGAAGGATGAGTTATTCTTCGATGGTGCAAGCTGTGCGAGAGGATACCTTTCTGAAAGGTTGAGGTGGGGTCACACAGGGTGTCCGTCTATCACTTCAGTCAACTGGACTTTGGCCAATCAGTAAATTCTATTCCAGAAATGTCGGGGCGCGAGTGTACATCGGGTAAAAGCGTTGGCGAGAGATTATCTTCGTAGCCAATTTGGGACTGAGGAAACAATCTAGACGGATTAGAACAGGGTTATCAGCGACCCTGACTGAGAAACATTCAATTGAGTTTGGACATCTAGATTGGGACCGTCGAAAAGATCAGGGAAGGTCTGTTCATTAGTTCATGTCCGAACACAATCACACTATGATGGTACTCATCCTTCTTGGGACATTGCTTTTGCAGTAAACAGCACACTATGAGATGCGTCATTGTTGACCTCAATGTGTCTTTTCATAGAAGCATGGTGATAGAAGTGACCAGTTGGATGTAGGGGGCCTGAATGTGCTAAAGTGCAATTTTATCCGATATTCATACTTACGCTTGGCCTTCGACTGTGTCGTCTGCCATAAGCACGTTTCTTGAGATTGGATGAGGAATTGGATGGAAGCGACTTGTCTGTCGGGCCCCACCATCTGGCGGCGATGCGATTGTAGAGTTTATACAGCAGTACTGAACCAAAGCCAATGCCGAATCCTAACAGACAGAGAAAGCTGGTGGCTTTAACTGGAAAGATAGAAAGAAATCATTTGAGTTATTTGTTGAGCCGAAGAAAATGGCTTAGACAAGAACTTGTTTTAACTGGATTGATTCTCTATAATACACATTGATCATTGGACACATTTGATTTCCACCCACTATCTTGGTAGGAGAGACATGGACTCTGGAAAATCAATAAACAAATATCCAATATTCACGGCAATCATCCCCATGATGAGGTGCACAATTCTATTTCCTGCTTCATGATCGGTTTTCCAAAGTTGATAAAATCTTGTCCACATCATAGGGCCAGAACTTCCCGGTCATAGCTACTTGTTTTGGTCCTTGAAGTAGGTTATCTGCAGTCAAAAAATCGTTGACAATAGACATTCGGTGTCGGGGGTTTCCCAGTCCCAATCTTGCCTCACCAATTCCAAAAGTCCCACCTTGTATTGCAATATTTGTTTGAAGTGTATAGCCAGAGGGCATTGTGATCTCAAAGTCTTGTGTGTCCAGATGCTGTTACCTCGATGTTATTGTTTCATGTCACAACTTTACCACTTGGTATTCATATGGATGAGTTCTCCATAATCGAATGTTTGTATAATACGAAACTGAGTGCTGAGGTTCTGGTAATTTTGCTCTAAAGGGTTAGCAAATATTCAGATGATGAAGGTACTTGAAATATTGATTTATAAATGTAATTAATTGTCTGGGTATCCTTCTAATCTTATCGATTAGATGTCACCCAGGATATTTTACGAGATGAAATGAATCATGAAAATAGTTATCGAATTTAAACTAGGTGTGGAATAATAACAAACGATTATTATGAAATGCACGATTTTGTCACGATCATAGGATGCCTACCAAATTGCGTATTGGAACCTGCATGTTGAAAGATACTTCTTAAATCAAGGCTAATTTGACATCAAACGTTGCATAAGTCAGCCATTTTGTTTCCCCACTACAGTGCTCTACCACCAGGGGCGCTGATAGAGAAAGAGGCCAAATTCAATATTCTCCTTTCTATCAATCTTCGATCAGAACCTTTGAATTGATGACCGGTAAACAAGCAGATTGCCTCCCACCAATAGAAACAAGAGGTACATGAACTACATGTACACACAGCTGGACTAAAATACAGTTATTGTTAATCAATGTCTAGCTGCACTGAATTATTCAGGCTTGCCATTTATACTGCAAGCACTGTATCTCCACCACCACACATAATCTCCATCTTAGCCAAGCTCGTCTATCAACCCCAACATGCCAATGGGATCAATGCCCACAAGCTGATCTGGGCTACATGATCACCAGGCCATACCAATCGCTAGGATCGATGGAGAAATTTCCCCATCATGTGACTTACGAAATGACAAGCAGCACCGTTGCTTTGAGATGACATTTATCAAGTGGGGAATTTTTAACAACGAGAATTCCATCTCTCAAGCATACAGGATCAAGAGTATAGCCATATGAATAATATGATAGTGATGTTTAAAGTAAAAGCATTAGGCAATGACACACCATGACGTAGCCCAGTAAGTTATAAAGATAGGTTTTGAAAATATTTCCAAAAACAGCTCCATTTTTTTCTAGCTGAATATAAACTCTCGGGATGTCATGATAGAAATGGTAACCGGAAAAACGCCGACCGACCGACCGACCGACCGACCTACTCGCCGACTCTGACAACCTCACTTACGGCATCCCATTCGCGCCTCATAGCCCGGTAACCGGAAAAACGCCGACCGACCGACCGACCGACCGACCGACTGACCTGCCAACCTACCGTCATATGCAGTATCCCTTTCGCTTCTATAGCACATGTATCTGTGTAGTGCCCAGCGCAATGGACGTGATGGAGTCGGACGTGTCTGACAGCAGCATCTCCAGTCAATTATACCGGGAAAACGAGCCCACGCGGTAAGGAACTGATAACGATACTCTAAAGATATGCTTTGTCAACATGGTCGGTGGATATAAAAACATGATTTGGGCCTAATCTATGCACTGTAGTTTTTCTACTCGAGTGTCTCGACCGATGCAATGCATGAACTGCAACTTTGTTGTCATTTGACCAGCGCACGTGCGCTTGTTTACAATTTCATTTCACGTGACCTGCTATCGTGGATTGGATATATCACATTGACTTATGAGACCTGCGACTCAACTACGAAACTCCTTGGGTTGGTAGGTGTCGGAAGGTCGGTCGGTCAGTCGGTCGGTCGGTCGGTCGGTCAGTCGGTCGGTCGGTCGGTCGGTCGGTCGGTCGGTCGGTCGGTCGGTCGGTCGGCGTTTTTCCGGTTACCGATAGAAATCTGTGACAGAAGTCATGTTCTCGTGACTCTGTTGCAGGTTGCAGTGACTAAAATTGCTCGTCTGCACAGCACTTTAGTCAACTTGTGTGCTCGCCCTTTTAATTAACTCATAAACAACCAACACTGCAAGTATGGTGATTCTTGCAATTAGCTTGACTGTACAGCATCATGAATTGAGCTGTCCTACATAAATTACGTACATCTATAGCCTAGTTCCAACTAAATTAACGGCAATTATATCAAAAATTATCCTATAGAGACCAGGAGGTCTCATGTATTCTTTATCATTATTGAATCTACCATGCTTTTATACATGTTCTATGAAATTTGTGGGTAAAAAAGTTTGCAATGGAGTTGATATGAGGACAGAGCTGTTCATTATGCTATACTGTTGAGTTCATGAGGGGAATAACAGCATTGTCGATTGTTAATAATCATGTATCTCCTACAAGACAAGGACCTATCGCTGACATATCAACAGTATGATGTTGTTGACTGGGGCAGATGCTTATAAGTTGCCTGACGAAAATGTAAATTACACCACTTTAGTGACAGCTGCGAGATGAGTTATTCAAGTGCACCTTTTAACTTAAACATCGAATTAACTGCAACACATAACAAAGAAAAACATCAGAACTACTTTTGACACATGCCATAGTATGCTATTTCACAATTTTCGAAAATATGGCGGCAGAATAGAAAATTGAAATTACTCTGTTACAGGGACTGGGTAGTCAAAAACGCCTCATGAACCAGGAACTATCAAATGGCCATGAATACTTTGAGTCTACACTGTACAGTTTTAATTTCCTGCATAGAACCAAGCTCAATGTTTGTCTGAGTAATTTTATGCCCACCACATCAATATTTGAATTTTCAGAGCAAACAACCTCAAGTGAGTATTTTGTACATGACCAGATTTAATGGTGTTTTTGAATACATTCCGGTCATGCCTTGCCAATATCTTCAAATCCTTAAAGGAGCAGCAGCAGTGGAAGGACAGATACCTCAGTAGAGTGTGCTATATAGGCAAGTGTGCACGAGAACATATTTGAATATCGTTCATGTCAAGTTTTATATGCATCGCAATAAAGCCTCATCTACAGGCTCTATGGCACAACCACTTAAAACTATGTCATTTTGAGGTTAAATTCAAGTCACTGATCCATGCGCGGGGCACTATTAGCAGAAGTAATGTGTGGTGACGTCAATCAAAGTGTCATAAGACTTGGCACACGTTGTTGGCCATGTGAGAGAGTCAAGGACATGGCTAGTTTAAGATAGATGTCTAATCTAAACCCCTTAATGACATCACTTCACAGCATCCATGCATGTTTCAGCCGGACCAGCCCAGCAATGCCGCCCTTTTCCTCCTAAAAGCACAATGTGGAAACCTTCTGCAATCACCTACTGCATCTACTGGTACATTCTTCTACATAAGGTTATTATTAGATTTCTATCGATTTTGCTGGAACCAGAAACTGCATACAGAATCATTGATTTGAGAAAGTGTTATGCATCCCATGAGGTGAAAAAGTACATGAAGCATTGGATCAGTTTTTAAATGTCAGAGAGCAAATCTTTCTATGATATTGACAGAAAGATCATTTTATATAAGTTCAATGATGAATCCAATGGGAAAGTGTCAGAAATATTGCATTTCAAATCAGTTACATCAAGATTTCATCTTCTAACAGTCGATAGCCTGAAGGCCCTTTCTTTCTATATTTTGATACAAGGCTATATTACAATGAATATGAACCATAAACTTGGACTTTGGAAAATTGATTATACTGAATTGTTTTCATTTTCACATTGAAAGAGATTTGAACTTCTCTCAAGGCAATCTATAAGGTTTTTCTTTTTCAAGTGCAATGAATCATAAAGTCTTTCCGGGTGGGAGTCCTCTGCCACGCAAATATTTGACCTTTCCGAAATTCCGTTCACAATGACGTTAGGATAATCTCAGATCTCTAAAAGGAAATTAATCTCAATAATGAGTTAACCTGAGGATGACTAATGACACACAATGACCATGTACCTTGTACCACGATCAAATTCAGTCATGTCACATGCATCAATCAACGAATTCAGCCAAGAAAATCAAAAGCCCAAAATATTTGTCAGACTCGCCCCAAATGTGTCGGATTCACCAACAAATTCCATGTGAACATGTGACCTTTGTGATCTGAATATTAATTTGGTTTTGTTCCATAATTCAGTTCTCCCTGGCGAGCTTGGGAGCATTCATTGTTGATAAGAAGGTTTTGTTATGTAAACACTGTAACACAATGGATGCTCCCTGAAAAACAATCAGCGTATAAACAGATAACATACATCTGATTAGAGAGACATATTTTTTAATCGTAAAGCTGTGCCTTTGGCTAGAAATACAGACATTTGCTGAAATGAATGACTCATATTCTAGCAAGACTAGACAAATCAAGAAATACTCCCCTCGCATATCGGCAATGTTCATCGGTAGCAGTATATGGCTATGCCAGGAGAAGCTATGGAGGAGTTAGCGCTAGAAATAACAACAAGGTGAATGGGATATGCGGAAAGCTCTGTTTTCACCATGCATTTAACTTGGTGAAGCAAAGATCAGTGAAAATTTACTGAAAATTCTGTGCTAAATGCCTCAAATAAGCAATTGCCAGAGAGCTCTCTCTTTGATTGGATCCATCTTATGAAAGATCATGGAAAATGTGAAGGACCCGTCAAGGGCAATGTAATTTTATGGGTATCTTTACAGTTTTGGGGTGTTGAAATTTTCTCTGCTCAGGACTTTCAGAAAAGAGATA